>NC_089838.1:140861895-141579395 GCF_035609145.1 Eleutherodactylus coqui | reverse complement strand
CCGCCGTGATAGGCACTGCAATGGGATACATTTATATACAGCCGGTGGGTTCCAGGGAGCCACCCATGCTGTGGGTGCACACGGAATTCCCATTGCGGAGTTGTACCTGCCTGTGACTATTTATAAAAAAACGCGGTCTGATTGGGGCATGCAGACACCTTGACAGAATGAATAGTGTGTGGCACATAGGTTCCCCATTGCTATGCCCACGTGTGCAGCTCCTGATGGCGGTGGCACAGGATTATATTTCCCATTGCTTCTGCACAGCATTGTGGGCTATCACCCCGCCCCTTTTAAAGAGGGTCGCTGCCTAGCCGTGCCAACCCTCTGCAGTGTGTGCCTGCGGTTCCTCCTCATGGCAGACGCACTTATAAATAGACATGAGGGTGGTGTGGCATGAGGGCAGCTGAAGGCTGCGCAGGGACAATTTGGTGTGCGCTGTGGACACTGGGTCATGCAGGCGGGGGGGGGGGGGTTGGGCAGCATGTAACCCAGGAGAAGTGGCAGCGGAGTGTCATGCAGGCAGTGATTGTGCTTTGTTGGAGGTAGTGTGGTGCTTAGCTAAGGTATGCATTGCTTATGAGGGCTTTTCAGAAGTAAAAGTTGTTGGGAGGGGGGGGGGCCCACTCTTGCCACTATTGTGGCTTAATAGTGGGACCTGGGAACTTGAGATGCAGCCCAACATGTAGCCCCTCGCCTGCCCTATCCGTTGCTGTGTCGTTCCCATCACTTTCTTGAATTGCCCAGATTTTCACAAATGTAAACCTTAGCGAGCATCGGCGATATACAAAAATGCTCGGGTCGCCCATTGACTTCAATGGGGTTCGTTACTCGAAACGAACCCTCAAGCATCGCGATAATTTCGTCCCGAGTAACGAGCACCCGAGCATTTTGGTGCTCGCTCATCTCTACTTATAATGTATCACTATTATGCTTATTTTAGCTAGGTATTTTTTTTTTTTTGCTTTTACTTCATGTTAAAATAATAAAAACAAATAAAACATTTTCCGTTTTTTGTATTTTTTCCAAATACTTCAACTTTATTTTGTAGGCAAGCCTTACATGATAGAAAAAAAACAATGTCATTTTTGAAATCTGCAAAAAACTACATAAAGATGATTTAACAAAATCAAAACAATTTTTAAAAAAGTTTTTTTTGCAGACCTGTGTAGTTGATGTTTTGAAAATGAAGCTAGGATTTTAATTGATAAGGCTTAAATGGGATATAGAAGCCAGAGAAGAATATTCTTTTTGTGAATACTAAAACAGCTGAACCATAAGAATGTGCTATCATCCATCTGGACAAATTATGCTTCAAAGGCTGAAGAAAAAGAGGAAAATCATATTGAAATGCGTTTTCTGATAATTTTGGCAAATATACCCAAATATTTGATTGTGTCTGTGGCCTATTTAGGGTATATATTAATAATTATTAGGAAATTATAGTACCAGTGCTTCTGGTGGCACATACACCACTTGCTAATATAATACATTGAAAGGGATTGGAGTTGTAAGCACACGGCTGCTATTTTAGGACTTGTGATGATGTCACTGTCATTGTGCCTCTAGGGTGTTTAATAGATAGTCAATAGCTCGGCTGCATGCACATCACACACACAGCTCTGCTACATGCATGCCACACACACACACACACACACACACACAACTCTGCTACATGCACCTTGCACACACACAGCTCTGCTACATACATATCGCAGACACACACAGCTCTGCTACATGCACATCACACACACAGATCTACTACATGCATGTCACACACACACAGCTCTGCTACATGCACATCACACACACAGATCTACTACATGCACGTAACACACACACAGCTCTGCTACATGCACGTCACACACACATAGCTCTGCTACATGTACATCACACACACATAGCTTTGCTACATGCATGTCACACACACAACTCTGCTACATGCATGTCGCACACACAGCTCTGCTACATACATATCGCAGACACACACAGCTCTGCTACATGCACATCACACACACAACTCTGCTATATGCTTGTCACACACACAGCTCTGCTACATGCTCGTCGCACACACAGATCTACTACATGCATGTCACACACACACAGCTCTGCTACATGCACATCACACACACAGATCTACTACATGCACGTTACACACACACACAGCTCTGCTACATGCACATCACACACACAGATCTACTACATGCACGTCACACACACACAGCTATGCTACATGCACATCACACACACAGATCTATAACATGCATGTCACACACACACACAGCTCTGCTACATGCACGTCACACACACATAGCTCTGCTACATGCACGTCACACACACATAGCTATGCTACATGCACATCACACACACATAGCTCTGCTACATGCATGTCACACACACACAACTCTGCTACATGCACGTCACACACACACAGCTCTGCTACATACATATTGCAGACACACACAGCTCTGCTACATGCACATCACACACACAGATCTACTACATGCACGTCACACACACAGCTCTGCTACATGCTCGTCACACACACAGCTCTACTACATGCATATCACACACACAGCTCTACTACATGCACATCACATACAGCTCTTCTACATACATTCTTCATCCCATACAAGAGGGATCACAATCAGCACAGCAGAGTCTTGCACACATTGCTCACCCTCTGGTCATGCGACCCCCGGACTCTTCCAACACAGGTGACTGATCACATAACGTTGACATCATCACAGGTGCTGTAAGCACATGGCTGCTGTCCGGCTCTGCAAGTTTTTAATAAAGTAAAGGACCTGTGATGTCACCGTCATGTGATCTGAGGTGGAGGTCAGAACCCAGGGGACTGATCATATGACGGCGACATCATCACAGGTCTTGTAAGCACACAGCTCTGCATGTTTTAGGACCTGTGATGACATTACCGTCATTTGATCAGGGGCAGAGCTCAGAAGCCCGTGACTGGTCACATGATGGTGACATCATCACATGTAACTCACTCACAGACAGGTGGTCATTAAAATTTTGACTAGTAATTATTAGGAAACTATAGTAACAGTGTTTTTGGTGGCACAATGCACCACACAGCACTGCTACATGGATGTCACACACACACACAGCTCTGCTACATGCATGTCACATACACTTCGTCTTTGCCTGCATATTGTTGTGTGTTTGTTCCTGACACCCAGTATTTGTAGGTCATCCGTCTGACTTCTATATACTTGTCCCTGTACTTCTGTATATCCTGTCCTTGCTTATTCCCTGTTTTGGTGTTTGGTTCTGTCTTTCAGCATTCCCTTCCTATCTCTGATTTTTCTGTCTGTCCTGTATCTTGTATGCTTGCTGCTCCCTGACTTTACATGTTATCCTGGTGTGATCCTGCTCTGTCACTCAGCATAGATCTCCTGTCTGTAATTATATCTTTATACAAATGTCTGCAGCCAGTCCTGTACTTCTCTCCTGTGTCCCGTTAGGGATAGTCAGGCCTGAGAGGAAGACAGTGGGGCCATTCTTATCAGGATGCCTACCCCACTTATAGGCAGGGGTAACCTCATCTCCCATACTAGCAATGGCCTAGATTTTCCATCTGACTCACAGGGGTCAGCTACCAGCCACACCGGGAATGGCCCAAAGCCAAACCGGTTGGTTGGTCCCCAACACATAGAATTTTCAGCTCCGGAAAATCTGCAGCATTTCCACTACGTGTAAACATACTCTGAGGATAGTTGTTAATGACATTGGCTGCATGTTTGGGGTTGTTGCCCTACTGCAGAATAAATTTTGGAGTCAATCAGATACCTTCTATTTTTGAAAAAAAATTCTTACTTTGCAGCATATCTTAGGCAATGCTTAATATTTTTTCATTCTAGCTATCATATTATTAAATAAGCTCTGAGGGTGTTAACCGGGTCAACTGTGGTCATTAGGGAGATGATGCAGGAGGCAAAGTGGGGGGCTAGGCTCTAGGCTAGGGAACACAGAGGATCCAAAGGAGACCAGGACCTAATTTCAGCTGGTAGGTCCAGGGGTGCTACTAGAGATGTAGATGAATGGAGATTATAGCTACAGCTACTGACCATCACGACAGGCCAGCAGCTGGTGCTAAAAGAAATGGGTAAAAGTGGGTGCTGAATTATTGTCTGAGACAGCTCTGGAGATTTGTTGCTGGTCATCTGTGGTCTGGAGTTGATAGATGATGTTTGTGGTCTGAAAAACATGCCAAATTATGTGAGCAGTGAGAGCTCCTGCCACATGGATCTACTTTCCTTACATGTCAAGACCACACCCCAGTGAGGGTTAATCTTAATGCTACAGCATTTAAAGATATTTTATACAGTGGTTGCTTCCAAATTTGTGGCAACAGTTTGGAAAGACTCCTGCCTGTTCCATCATGACTGCGACCCCGTGCACAAAGCAGGGTCCATAAAGAAAGTGTGGAGGAATTTGAGTGGCCTGCATACAGCCCTGACCTCAACCCCATTGAACACCTTTGGGATGAAATCTACCGTCCAACATCAGTACCTGACCTCAAAATGCTTTTTTGCTGGAATGGGCACAGAATCAAACGGACACACACAAAAATCCTGATTAAAACGTTCCCAGAAGAGTGGACGCTAATATAATTGCAAAACGGGTCCCAACTCCATATTGACACTAATGGTTTTGGTAGGGGATATCAAACAAACTCATATAGGCGTGACAGTGAATTATTCACATACCTTTAGCAATACAGCATTTATGGGATATTTTTTACGATCTAAGATTATAGTACTAATTAAAGAGGCTTATGTGGTTACATATAAAAGCCGGACGCAATAAAGGTCTAATGTTAATGTATGAGACGTTAAAGGGATTTCCCTAAAACTTAATATTGTCCACAACCATTCCGTCCCTCCTGGTTGCTGCTGACAAGAACATGTGACTGCTGCAGCCAATCACTAGCTGTAGAAGGTCAATGCTATGGCCAGTGATTGGCTGCAGCAGTCACATGTTCTGTTCGGCAGCAACAAAGAAGGACAGGGTGGTTGTGAAGCAATATTAAGTCTTGGGAAAACCCCATCAACAGCGGAAGCTGTTTACACTATACAGCCAACACCCACTGTAACAGTCGTCACCAAAAGTTTATGCGCAAAGTGCTGTAAAGATCTTAAGCCTGTCGCACTGGCAGCAGATGTCAGCTGTATAATGACCTTGGCTCCAAGGTGGTGGGGACTTGCTCTGTCAGTCATTAGTTATGCAGCCGTGGACCTAACAGAAGCCTCCAAGCCTGCCATGCCTGTATGCCTATTAGCCTGTACCATCACAAGGAATAGCACTTTAGTATACTGAATATACCAAAGCATTATATCAGTAAACTGCATATCACTTCATGAGGTCCCCTGGTGGCGCTAAAAAATAAGTGAATAAAAGTTTATTTAAAAAAACTGTAGTTAAAAGAAAAAAAAATACTTTAGAAAATGGTTTTATTTTCAAAAAGATATAGAGTACTATGTAAAAGTTTTAGGCAGGTGTGGAATTGAGGCAAAGTAAGAATTTTCTTCAAAAACAGAAGCTGCATGATTGACTCCAAATTTATTCTGCAGAAAGACAGCAACTTCAAACATAAAGAATGTCATTAACCATTATGTTCAGCGTAAAGAAGAACAGGGAGTCCTGGAAGTGATGATATGGCCACCACAGAGCCCTGATCTTAACATCATTGATTAGAGATGAGCGAGCATACTCGCTAAGGCAAACTACTCGAGCGAGTGGTGCCTTATGCGAGTACCTGCCCACTCGTCTCTAAAGATTCGGGTGCCAGCAGGGGGCGGGGAGGAACGGAGGAGAGATCTCTCTCTCACTCCCTCCCCTCCCCCCCGGCTCCCCCCTGCTCACTCCCGCAACTCACCCCTCTTCCCCGCCGGCACCCGAATCTTTAGAGACAAGCAGGCAGGTACTCGCATAAGGCACTACTCGCTCGAGTAGTTTGCCTTAGCGAGTATGCTCGCTCATCTCTAATCATTGAATGTGTCTGGGGTTATATGAAGAGACAGAAGGATTTACGCAAGCCGACATCTACAGAAGATCTGGGGTTAGTTCTCCAAGATGTTCCTTCAAAAGCTGTGCACAAGTGTACATAGAAGAATTGATGCTGTTTAGAAGGCAATGGTGATCACACCAAAAATTGATTTGATTTACATTTGTCTCTTGCTCATTCAAAGAACAAGATGGCTAGATGCAGTCAAAGCCACCACGAACATGTCAATCGTGGAATTGATCCATGGGGTGACCAAACATTGATCCATGGAGTGACCGAAGGTCGGATGCGACTGAATGGATAATAATCACTTGTTCGTTCATTTACCATTTTGTTAATTGACCCAAAACTATTAACACTTCTATTTTTGAAAGTGTTCTTACTTTGCAGCATTTTTTCCACACCTGCCAAAAACGTTTTCACAGTACTGTATATGGTGCTAGTGCAATTGTAATGACCCATGTAATAACGTTAACATATTATTTAAACCACTTAGTAAACGACATAATATATTAATAGTTTATATATATACCAAAATGATTGCATTGGAAATTTGACTCATCCCACTAAAAATAAACCAATACATGGCTACATTAACATGAAAATAAAAAACTTATGACACTTGGAATGCAGAAAAATAATAACTTTTTTTTATTAAATGTGAAATTATTGTGCAAAAGAACTAAAGCATAGACTACCGTGTTTCCCTGAAAATAAGTTAATAATTAATTTTTGCCCCAAAAGAGGCACTAGGTCATTTTTTCATTGAAGGTCTTAATATACTTACCTAGCAGGCTCGTTCCAGGTCCCTCCCGCTGCTCTCTAGAGATTGACGTGCTTCTTGAAGTCCTCGGCCGTCCACATTAGATCACTTCCTGGTTAAGGGATTCATAAATCTTGCCTCTAAGAAGCGATGGCTCTGACTGGTTCATTAAACACTGCATTGATTGGTTCTCGAGTGCTGCTCAGCCAATCAGAGCCATCGCTTCCTGGAGATGAGATTTATGAATCTCATCAAAGATTGCATCAGAGCTCCACAGGGCAGTTGGAGGGACCTGGACCGAGCCTGCTACATAATATATTCCTTTTTTGTAATGCAGCTAGGGCTTATTTTCGGAATAGGGCTTATATTTCAAGCCTCCCGGAAAAATTCCTAAAGATGTGGGTAGGGGTTATTTTTAGGGTAGGTCTTATTTTTGGAGAAACAGGGTACTATATATTTTTGAAGATTTGAAACATGAAAACAATACCATAATTGCTATTTTTCATCCATATTTCTGAGAAATAATTAATAAAGTCAGTAAACCTGCAAATGTTGCCATTGAAAACAGAAGAAAGACAAAAATTCTTGCTGTTTAAAAAGAAAAAAGATTTCTGTGGTCTGGAGCGTACATAAAACTCATGGGGCCCTACAGCAAAATTTTGCTAAATTTAGAATTGGAACCACCTCCCACCCCCAAAAAATACAAATTATATTTGGGACTGCATATGTAAAACACAGTGGGCTTAAAGTGCTTTTAGACTAAACGATTATCGCTCAAAAAAGCGTTCATATGAGCGAGAGCGAATCATAATTGTTCGATCTAAATGTGAGCCTTAGAAAATCTGCTGAGAACTCGGATGTCCACAGTAAGATCCTCCTATTTCTGGATCAAGCTTCGCTCTGTCGGGGCTTCTACCCACCAGCGTTTTTTGTAATGCTGTGATATCGCTGTGTTTTTTCCAAGGGGACTTTCTAATGTTAAAATCGCATTGCATAAAAATGGCAAAAGCACAAACTTGCGATTTTTGTGTGATGCGATTTTAACATTACAAAGTCCCATTGAAAAAAACGCAGCGATATCGTAGTGTTAAAAAAAATGCTAGTGGGTAGAAGCCCTCAGAGAGATAAGGCCCGGGGGCTTCTATGAATATGGCAACAAGTGTAACAGAGGAGTGGCCAGAACCCTCAACCCGAGGTCTCCTCAAATGTATATCTTCCCCATCCAGGAAGGTTTGGTCGACTCAAATTCTAAAATATTGAACAGCTTCCACTCGTATTACCACAGTCTATATAACTTTTTAAAGGGACAGGCGGAGCCCAATCGAACTTAAAATCAGGAGAGGGATACTTTCCTGTCAAGTTATGCCCCTGAGATAGGCGCACCCTGGAAGAAGATTTTACCCTACAGAAGGTAACCGAAGCGGTCCAGTCCCTTAAGGCCCCCTGTCCACGGCAGTTTATTCGCTGGCGGTAAACCGCCGGCGAATCACGCCGACTGACGCTTCCCATAGCATTGCTATGGAAAGCGCCGACACCTGTCCACGAGTGGAGAACCATTGCAATTCTCCGCTCGCGGATTCTCCATGGTCAGCTTATCTATTAGATGGGGCTGACTGGCAGAGATTCGGCGGCGGCTGTCGGGTGGCGGAGCTTCGCCGCGGGATACCGCATCGCCCGTGGATAGCCGGCCTAAGATAGGAAAAAGTCCAGGCCAGATGGCTTTACATCACGTTTTTATAAACTCAATGCAAAGAAATTGGATCTCATGTCCACGGGATAATTGTTATTTAATATCTGCAGCTTTTTGTCCTGCACGCGGATCCGCGCCCCATAGGGATGCATTGGACACCCACAGGTAGTTAGATACCTGCGGATTTCATTTTCCTTTCAGGCACGGATTGCGTGTGCAGGAAAAAAACGCGACATGCTCCATTTTCGTGCGGGTTTCCTGCGGGGACAGCTCCCGCAGGCTTCTATTGAAGCCTATAAAAACTGTCCAGATCCACAGAACACCCGTACCTGAATTAAATTTACCTGTCCGGATGCTGCAGATCTTCGCTCCGTCGCAGCCGGATCTTCTTTCTTCGGCCCGACGGATGTGTCCGGCACATGCGCGCGGCAAGCTTCCGGCGTGCCGAGCACATCCGCCGTGCCAAAGAAAGAAGATCCGGCCGTGACGGAGGGAAGATCCGGACAGGTGAGTTTAATCTTATTTTTAGCCCGGGAAAGGAGGGACCCGCTGCGGGATTCTGCATGGAGAATCCGCGGCGGGCCTGATTTTCCCCGTGGACATGAGGCCTTAATGTTGAATACATTTAATACAATCTCCCCTGCTTGCCCTTTCCTTATCCAGGCATTACAGGCAGTTATAACTGTCATACCAAAACAGGCAAAAGACCCATCGGTGTGCAGCAATTATAGGCCAATTTCCTTACTGAATATTGACACCAGGATATATACTGTGATGCTTGCTGCTCTCCTTCGGCCCCTCATTCCATCGCTGGTCCATAGAGACCAGGTGGGCTTTGTCCTGAGTAGGAAGGCATGGGACAACACGATAAAAACTTTAGCCATAATGTTGCGGGCGCAAAGCTCCGGGGACCCCCTGTGTTTCCTCTCGGTGAATGCCGAGAAAGCATTCGATAGAGTGGATTGAAGGTTCCTGGGGGCGACCCTAGAAAAATTGATGTAGGCCCCAGATTCCTGAGTTGGGTCATGGCTCTTTACCCCAGCCCTTCAGCGTGGGTCCGTGTTAATGGACAGCTATCACACCCAATGCAGATTAACAACAGCACGAGACAAGGCTGTCCCCTGTCTCCCTTCCTTTATATCCTGGTGATGGAGACTTTGGCGAATGTGCTTAGAGCTAATCCTAACATTATGGGGGTCAGGATAGGACAAAAGAAGCACAGAATTGCCTTATACGCCAATGATCTACTGATCTATATTACCTATCCCAGAGTGGCACTCCCCACTCTGAGACGTTCAGGAGGCTTTCTAACTTTAGGGTGAATTTCAATAAATTGGGAAATATTCAATGTGACTCTTACAATGCCTGAAGTAGAAGCATTTTCATGGAAGGAGGAAGAGATTAAATACTTGGGGACTGTGATCACAGCGAATTTGGACAATCTCTTTGTAAAAAACTACAAGCCCCAAAGACTCTGTACTGTAATGCCAAAACCTTATCCCCCTGCGTGGGGAAATTGCGGCAGAGTGTTGCCAATCTTAAGATTTTATTTCAATAAAAACCGTTGAAACATAAAAAACTACAAGCCGCTTCTAACTGCGCTAGAAGCTGACTTTGATAGGTGAAAGACCCTTTCTCCTGGTTTGCAAGGGTTAGCAAGGTCAAAATGAACTCCCTACCCAGATTCTTGTACATCCTACAGACGGTACCCATAAAGCTTCCAGCAGCATTCTTGACTCGGATTAGGAAATCTATGATGAAGTTTATTTGGAGGGGGGGTAGCGTGGACCTGTCACAGTGGCACTTACCAACTTCTGGTCCCGGAGGGAGTTACCGCAGCATAGGATAGGGCCAGTAGTCCTCAGGATGAGGGGGGTAGTAGTTGTCAGTTCGTAACACCACCGTTCCACACACCGGCATTCATACACAGCAGATTAATAAACACTGGACAAGTGTGCCGTGCCTCGGGTCCTCAGGAGCGGTTGAGGCCCTGTAAAACTGTACTTAATTTAACTTTGCAAAACAGGTAATTACAGGTTCATTCATGGCAGTAGTTACAGGCAGAAGATCGGAGGTTGGGAGGAAAACCACACAGGAACAATACTTCCCTATAGTCCACATTATCTATAAGTCACGGTCCTGGACATGAAATATACTTCGGAGGAGGCAAAAAGTCAAGAAGCTCTCCTCATACTCTCTGACAAGACAAAATTACTCAGAAGAATACTTACAGTAGTTTAAATGTACCCCGCATATTCTCCGCGTGAGTGTTAAAATCACGTACTTCTGTGTGGTGATCCCATTGGTGGACAGCCAAACAGGAAAAATAACTGCAGCAATGTGAACAGGTACCTGTTTAAATAGCAATTTGGGTTTGGTGTGCTCTCTCTCTGGACGGTGCTTACTCCTCTACATCCGTACTCCATACGCTACGGGATGTCGTTCCTCTTCCTCCATCTTCACCAACATGGGAGCTGATGGTGCTCCCATGCAGCTCTGTGTTAGCTTCGAGCAGCAGGTAAGATGGAACCCTGCTCTAAAACAGAAAGAAGAAGACCATTTCCCACTCTCAGACACTCACATTTATCACCTCACTTGTACCACATGACACTATAAGATAGATACATTCAGCATGCAGCAGAGCTGACAGGCAATGATTTTAAGGGAGTTAACCCTTCAGATGCTGCAGCTGTACAACACACGTACAGAAAATAGATATGACAGATTTGCACAGTGCATCCACATAAGACAATACATGTATGACAGTTATGGAGGGGACCAGGATGTTGTTCTGGGACACTACAAATGCACTCATCAAATACTAGTCAGATATCAGCTCTACACAGTCATAATGACTACAATGCAGTTACCTACAGTAATCACATGTCATCTCTGACTACAGTCATTTGTGTTTGCTTTTCTTCTCTGTCTGGGCCCAGACCACCATGAAGACTTTTTTTAGCCTCGACCTGTATCTGGACACTCTACCGCCACATCTTACTGTCAGAACACACCATAATAATAATGTCCCCTATATGGCACTACAAAATAAAAATGCTTCCACTGTGGCCCTTAAAATTACAGCACGCCTTATGTGCCCCTCAAAGTTATAGCGGGATCTACACGCCATTAAGCCATGCTGCATGTAGAACTACAGTTTAAAAAGAGTTACTGTTGGCTGTGAGGCCTGATAAGTCAGCTGTGGGATGTGATGATAGGGACATTCAGACCCCAAGAGTCGCTTAGCAGCCATGTGAAATGCCATCATTGATGGCGCACCACTGCCTGTGCCCAGCCTATTTAATAGAGCAGATCAACAATACAACCATAATTGATCTCCTTTATGATGTTTTCTGATTGGTGTCATTCGCTTTCTTAATTTTCTCCATCAGGACCACATTGCCACGATGACTTCTACCAGCTATAACTTGCCACTGTAGAGTTTGCTGCACAGGCATCTTTGGCTCTATGTTTTCCTAGTACAACACACCCTCTTAACAAACTCTGAATTTTGTTGCCCCTTTAATATTGCCATCATGCACTTACCCAATAATAATGTGTCTGATGTGCCTCTCAATGCTTGTACCTGCAGTAAATAGCACCTTACAGACAGTACGACACAACAAATAGTGCAATATAGATAAATAGTGCCTCCTAAAATTTGAGCCATAATACAGATAGAGCCCTATATACAATTACTTGTAGCAATGTTTCTGGTGGTGCAATACGCCACTTACTAATGTAATATAGTGAAAGGCATTGGAGTCGGTCATAGGTCCTAAACCAGCAGAGCTGGACAGCAGCTATGTGCTTACAGGACCTGTGATGATGTCACTGTCAGGCTCTGAGCTCCGCCCCTGATTACATGATGGTGACATCATCACAGGTCCTGTAAGCACACAGCTGCTGTCAGGCTCTGCATGTTTTAGGACCTGTGGTGACATCACTGTCATGCAATCAGGAGCGGAGCTCAGAGCCACAGTGACATGATCACATGTAACTCACACAGTCACTCATCACTCACAGACAGGTGGTCGTTAGTATTTTGGTACCCTATAGATAATGCTCCCTTAAAGTTGTTTTGTCATTAGAAAAAAAAATCAATACTTACCTATTCCTCCCCAGGCAGTATGAAAACAAAGATCTGGTACTGTGTTAGCCAGTAGGGAAAAATGTGATTGTTCCCAGCAAGAGAAACCACGTAATCTTGTAGATATGATACCTTTTAATGGCTAACAAAAATACATGATGTAATAGCGAGCTTTCGAACCAACGCAGGGTTCTTCTTCAGGCTTAATGGATTGGATCTGAAGAGGCATGGATATTTATACACACTTATAACATACATACTTATGACAAGGCACAGATATGGATGTGATTGGTTCGCACTTAAAAGGAATTCTGCAACAGCAAACAAACTTTTTTTGTCTAGGCACTGATAGCGGAGTGAAAGTTTTATGGTCCCTAAATTACTGTTGGAGGGGGGAAAGGTCAGCAGGCTAGAAATGCTACAAGAGGTACACAGACATTTTTAACTAAACACTGATAAGGGAGTGAAAGTTTATGGTCCCTGAATTACTGTTGATGGGGGTCTTATCTGTGCAATAAATGTCTCACACTTCCCATTCACGCATAAATCCTGGGGCATAATTTAACCCACTATTCAGCGTGTCAAAGATTGTTATCAATTTATATTCCCAAATTCTTCTGTGGTTTTGTGACTTGAAACCACCCTTCAATATCAAAACTCTCATATCTTCTATGTCATGTCCACGGTTAGAGAACTGCTCGGCCACAGGCAATTCTCTTTTTCTGTGTTTAATCGTGTGGCAATGAGATCTCATCCTTGCTTTCAGTTTTTGTCCTGTTTCTCCGACATAAAGACCCCCAACAGGACATTTACTGCACAGGATCAGGTACACAACATCAGACATGGAACATGTGAATGTCCCCAGGATCTTATAGTCCTGCTGTGTGTTGGGGATCCGTATCCTGTCCGCAGTCAGTATATGTGAGCAGGTCTTGCAGCTCCTTACATTACAGGGATAAGTTCCTTTTTGTGTGTCAGACAGCAATGCACTCCTGATTATAAAGTTCCTCAAGTTAGGAGGTTGCCTGTAACACAGAAGGGGGGGGGGTCCGGGAATATGGTTTTCAGATGGTCATCCTTGTGTAGGGTATGGTGGAGTTTCTTTGTGGTTTTCCTTAGTACCTCTAGTTGCGGATTGTAGGTCACTACTAGAGGCACATGATTGTTTCTTTCCTTCTCCTTGTATTGGAGTAGTTGATTTCTGGGTATCCTGGTGGCTCTGGTGATTTAGCCATCAATTGAGGTGGGATGGTAGCCCTGATTTATAAATGTCCTTTTAAGATGGTACAAATGTTCCTCTCGGTCGGTTGGGTTGGAGCAGATCTGGTTGTATCTGATGGCCTGGCTGTAGACAATGGACTTTTTGATGTGTTTAGGATGGAAACTGTCCCATCTGAGGTATGTAGGCCGATCAATCGATTTACGGTATAGGGATGTCTGTATTGAGTTGTTTAAAATCTTTATGGTGGTGTCCAAAAAGTTGATTTCTGTATGCGAGTAGCTTAATGTCAGGTTTATGGTGGGGTGGAATGCATTGAATCTTTCATGGAATTTAATTAATTCTTGTTTGGTGTGGGTCCAGATGATCATGATGTCATCAATGTAGCAGACGTAGGCCAATGGTTTGCTGGGGCAGGAGGCCATAAAGTCACTCTCCAGTTTTGCCATAAAAAGGTTGGCATATTGCGGTGCCATTTTTTTGACAACTGCACGGCAGTCAGCAGTGAGGACAACGTTGCAGCATTCCAGGCAGTGTGGGCAACACAAAGTGCCTGATAGTAT
Organism: Eleutherodactylus coqui; assembly: GCF_035609145.1. Taxonomy (NCBI): domain Eukaryota; kingdom Metazoa; phylum Chordata; class Amphibia; order Anura; family Eleutherodactylidae; genus Eleutherodactylus; species Eleutherodactylus coqui. The sequence goes on along the minus strand of NC_089838.1, from coordinate 141,565,039 downwards.
GAATGGGAGCTACCTAGCATGAGTGTGAGACTGACTTAGTGGCCTCCTTCTGCTACAAAACATGAAAGGAAACGCTGTTGGACTCTCAACGTGGATTGGTATCTGTATCTCCTAAAGACAGTGGATGACTTCTAGGAATGATCTGCCCCTATCGTAGTAGAAGGAGGCCACTTCCAGTAGTCTTTCCTTACTTCAGTCATCTCAGTGGTCCCACAGGACTTAAAGAGACGCAGAAAGCGTATTGCTGCTTCTTACATGCTACTCTTCAACATTGCAATTAGGTATTTACTTTCTATCTCTTCCAGGGACCACAACTCAAAATTAAAAGCCATTTTCCGGGGCCCTTTAGGGGTAGCATACCATTGTGCAGTGCATCCATGCCTTCCTATTCAAGAACGCTACTGTATAGGACACCAGTACTGAGATGTAGGCTGGCTGCACATGAACGGGATGCGGGATCCCATACTGGAATCCAACCCTGTGCCCGGCCAGTGACCCCACGTACCTGTTGTCTTTCTTCTTGATCTATACTGCAGATGGTCAGGATGGCTCACCATCGGACATACGCAGTACAGATTTTCCCATGCCATCACTAGACGCTGGTACCACAACCTTTACGTAATGTTAATTGCGGAAAGGCGGGGGTCGGATGGCTTTCATTGACTTCAGTGGAAGCTATCCATGCAGACACTGTACTAAAATAGAGCATGCTGTAATTTTTCCACTCGTGTGCAGGAAAAAGCTCTTTTCGACAGCATGCTATTGACGGTATTTGCTGCATAACCTGTGGGCGGATGCCTGCCCCGGATTCCACAATGCAAATACACCTGTGTGCAGGCAGTCATAGCACTGGAGCAAGCTTTTTGACTACACACTATACATATGTACATTTTTTTTAAATGGAACTTTATGCCATTTACAGATTCACCACTAGAGGGAACATCTGCACTACTTTCATTTGATTATCATGCTTTAACAATCGTTTAGGCCTTGTTTTGTGCCTTCCTTCTTTTTTTCCTCAAAAACTGGGATTTGATTTTAAAAAAAAGATTAAAGGAGATGTCTCGAGGAAGCAGTTAATTTTTTTTTTTGCCCAGTCCCCCCCATTAAACACACATTACTAAGCCCCCCTGTAAATGACATTTCTAGCTGGTTCGTACTTACCGTTCCAGCGTTTCAGCAAGTTATAAAAGTTTCCTCAAGATGGCCGCCGGCTCTTTCCCAGTCGCTCGCTGCAGCCCGACGTGCGCGCTCCCGAGACGCCGCCAGCTGTGTCTCCATGGCAACCGGACGCATCGCAGCCGCCGACCAGACGCCCCGCAGCCGCCGACCAGACAGCAGGTAACCGGCGCTAGCCCCCGGCTCCCCAGCGCTAGCTCCCCCGGCGCAGCGACAGCCCCCCCGGCCTAGCGCTAGCTCCCCCGGCCTAGCGACAGCCCCCCCGGCCTAGCGACAGCCCCCCCCATCGCAGCGCTAGCTCCCCCGGCCTAGCGCTAGCTCCCCCGGCCTAGCGACAGCCCCCCCGGCCTAGCGACAGCCCCCCCCCATCGCAGCGACAGCCCCCCCGGCCTAGCGACAGCCCCCCCCATCGCAGCGACAGCCCCCCCGGCCTAGCGCTAGCTCCCCCGGCGCAGCGACAGCCCCCCCGGCCTAGCGACAGCCCCCCCCATCGCAGCGACAGCCCCCCCCATCGCAGCGACAGCCCCCCCGGCCTAGCGCTAGCTCCCCCGGCCTAGCGACAGCCCCCCCGGCCTAGCGACAGCCCCCCCCCATCGCAGCGACAGCCCCCCCGGCCTAGCGACAGCTCCCCCGGCGCAGCGGCAGCCCCCCCGGCGCAGCGGCAGCCCCCCCCCGGCGCAGCCCGGCGCAGCGGCAGCCCCCCCCGACCCATCACTTACCTGGGAGGCTTCTCGGGGCTGCTGGGCTGGGCTGGTCTTCTCCGCTGGGCAGCTCCAGTTTCTGCACCTTCCTCTAACAGAGGATGGTGCAGAATGGCCGCTTCAGCGCGCTCCCGAGCAGTGACAGCTCGTCTGCGCATGCGCAGAAGAGCTGTAGCGGGGAGCACACTGAAGCGGCTCGTGCTGAATGGAGAAGACCGGACTGCGCAAGCGCGTCTAAAAAAGCAAGCTGCCAGCGAATTTAGACGGAACCATGGAGACGAGGACGCTAGCAACGGAGCAGGTAAGTGGAATAACTTCTGTATGGCTCATATTTAATGCACAATGTACATTACAAAGTGCATTAATATGGCCATACAGAAGTGTATAGACCCACTTGGTTTCGCGAGACCACCCCTTTTTAAATATAATAAATACTAGATTCATAATCCACTCCTGGTTTTGGCTTAAATATGTAAGCCAAAAGACACTAAACGCAGCTCTGTGTAAACAAGGCCTTGTCATTTACTATTTTTATTTTTCCTTTGATTACTCTGTGAAGCATTAGTGGACTGGATCTATTATAAGAGTCAGAGTTTTGTAACATAGTAACATTGTTAGCAATGTTGAAAAACAACAGTCTATTTAGTTCACTCTATTCTGTTACAGTGTTAATGCAGAGGAAGGCAAAACTCCTCAAGAGCGAGATGCCAGTTTTCCTCATTGCAGAGAAGAAAAATCCTTCCTGACTTCAAATATGTCACATAGAATAAATATCTGCATCAGTAACCCATTTTCAGCAATCCAGCATCCACAACTTGTAATATTATGACATTCAGGAAAGGCAGCCAGGCCCTATGAAACTCTTTCAATGAATTAACCATGACAACTTGGAACAGAGAGGTTCATAGTCTCACCGCTCTTACAATAACTATCAGCATATTTGCCACTAGGCACCGGAGGCCCCAGGAGCTGTCAGGGAGCTTCCTCTTCCGGTTTTTTTTTCTGCCAGCAGGACCCTGTCTCCCTCTGGAAAGGACTCTTGGAGGGGGTATGGTGTCCGCCCAGGTCAGGCCTCGAGGTTTGCAACAAAGCCACTCTGTTCATGACTGCAGCAGACTCGGCAAACAGCTAATCAGCCGGGGTCCTGGACAGCAGATTGATGCTGATCTTCTATTGATGACCTGTCTGGAGGATAAAAGATCTGTTGTTATGGTCTTTTTTGCTAGAAACCACAAAACACCTTTAGGCCGCCTGCAGACGAGCGGAAATCCCGCCGCGGGATTTCCCGCGGGATTTCCGCCGCTGAAAGTCTGCATAGGAGTGCATTACAATACGCACTCCTATGCAGACGGCCGCGGTTTGGCCGCGCGAAATCTCGCGCGGCAAACAAACCGCGGCATGTTCTAATTTTCTGCGGGGCACGCACTCACCTGGCCGCCGGCTCCGGTCTGCGCATGCGCCGGCTGCGCGGCAGCCGGCACATCAAAGAGCCGGGGCCGCCAGGCGCGGGTGAGTACGCGCTCGTCCCTGCAGGCTCTGGGGTCGGATCGCGCGGCGAGATTTCTCGCTGCCGGATCCGACCCGCTCGTCTGCAGGCGGCCTTAGGCTGGAGTCACACGGGACGGAATTTCAGCGGAATTCTCTCGGAATGGCCGCACTGAAAAGTCGCAAGATTTCCGCAGAATAAGCACAGTTTCAAAACCCACGGGTTTCGCCATCAGCATTCCGCTGTGGCTTTCTCTCCTCATAGAGAGGCCGCTGCGGAAATGAGAAAACAATTGACATGCTGTGGAATTGAATTCCGCGCTGCATGTCAATTTTTTCTGAGGCTTGGCCGCAGCTTGTGGATAAGATTTTTGCTAAATCCTGTTCACTTTGCTGGCTAATCCCGGGATTAGGAGCCGCGGGCGGAATTGCCATGCGGACTTTCTGCACGGAAATTCTGCGGCAAATCTGCCGCATGTAAACACAGCCTTAGAGGTCTTGCAAAGTCCATGCCACAATGGGCCAGAGCTGTTCTGGTGACACATCCATCATGATCCCTTATAATCCTTTTTTCCCTTTATTAATTTACAATTGACTATCAGATGTCCATTTTTCTTATACTTGGGTGAAGAGTAGAGGGTGCTGTTCTGAGCATTAAAGGGTTTGTCCCATCTCAGCATTTCATGGCTGAAATGAGAAAACAGCAGCTGCTACAGTGTTTCTGTAACTCCAATACACTTCAATAGGAGTTATAGAAACAACATAAAGCTGCCAATTCAGCTGTCTTTGTAACATCCAGCAAGGTCGACGGGAAACCAGCCATGACTTTCTCAATCACGATGTTCTGAGATGGGAATACCCCTAAAAAAAGCAACAAAAATATAACATAAAACAAGCAACACAAAAGTGAACTATAATTCAGTACAAGAAATGTATTATTCATGGCCTATTTTCGTATTCAGGCTACATAAGAACATTCCTTGAGATGCAAATGAATAGGTAAAAGTGTATGGACTTGAAGATACTACAAGCCTCCTTACCACTTCTGCACAACATGGGTTTATCAACATTATTAATAATAGGATTGTGCCTTTGAAGCAATTAAACATGGAGCTCCCTGAGGACTATTATCTGGTAGGCAGCATAATACTAACAATTTGGGAGCTCTTGAGGTAAGAGCATTAAATTGAAATCTCTCAGAACAGAAGTGAATGCTTCCAAATGTTCCCAGCATTATACTTATACTATGCAGGCTATGCAAATATCTCATCATTTCCAGTGCTGTGGAATACGGACCTGAGAAGGGAGCATATCGCTCCAAGGAACTTCTAATCTTCAGGAAAAGTATTTATTTTTAGAGGGCCTGAAGAAATTTCAATTTACTTGGCAACTGGCAAAGTTAGTGGCACAGACACTGTGGAGAGGGACACAACGAGAGTACCATGGTCCTCAGAACAACTTTTTATCCTGCACCCTCATCCCCACATTGCCTTGGCTTGCTTGTGAGGGCCCCAGTAGTCTTGCCAGAGTCTATGAAGATATATGCCCCCTCCAAAAATGATCTATATGTATATCTCAAATACAAAGTAGCGATACAACCATTTCTATGTATGGTAATATACCTGTAAGTAATACAGCATACATTTAACAAATAACATCACTATGATGATGATGATTATCCGTTCAGTCAAGGTCACTTTATGGATGATTGTTCTCCTTGCTTTCCTATCCTTGTCCGGCTGGGATCCATGAAGTATTCTGGCAGAAATAGCGGAGTGGTTTGCCATTGCTTTCTGCACCCCTCCCCATTTATCCAGCTTGGGACCGGCGTGTAGCTGGCCATACAGATGGGTTAACATCACTATACAAGTACAAATATTCTCACCATACTGTTACTGAACAAACCCCAGTGTATCAGAATTCTTACATTTTCAAAGAAGTTTGATATCTGTCGGCCTACAAGACACTTGGTAAAGATGGTTGAGAGAGACTTGGGGTTAGAGCTTCTGTTATTGTATTGATGTATACTGTATATTACGTTTTTTGGTAAAAAAAATTTTTTAATAAAAATCATTTAATGGAAAAAAAATCCTGGAATGCTGTAAAAATAGGGCAACGTGAGTGAACGGTAGCAGGCGTCTGGGCGGCACATCATTATGGGGTCCTGAGGCAGCACACTATATTAGAGTATTTGGGTTCGGCAGACAGTAACTCTGAGCTAAGTAAAATAAGGATGAAGGAAGAAAAATTGGCATTTTTATTACTCTGGTGTTGAAAAGATCATTTATATTTCTAATTTTAGGAAGGGGTGTTAGGTGTAAAAAACACGACTCAATGGGGGGTTTAGGAGATGCTCGTGTGTAAGGCCTCATGTCCACGGGGAAAATATGATTTAAGATCCGCAGCGGATCTCCCGCATGCGGATCCGCACCCCATAGGGATGCATTGACCACCCGCGGGTAGATAAATACCCGCGGATCGTCAATAAAAGGGATTTAAAAAAAAATGGAGCATGGAAAAATCTGGACCATGCTCCATTTTCGTGCGGGTCTCCCGCGGGGACGGCTCCCGCGGGCTTCTATTGAAGCCTATGGAAGCCGTCCGGATCCGCGGGAGACCTAAAATAGGAATTTAAAGTATTTACCATCCGTAGCGGGCCGGGAAGGTCTCCTCTTCCTCACGGCCGCATCTTCCTTGCTTCGGCTCGGCGGATGTGCCCGGCGCATGCGCGCGGCACGTCGACGACGTGCCGGCGACGTGCCGCCGGCGTCAGGAATTCATCCGCCGGCCGAAAATGAAGATCCGGCCGTGAGGAACAGCTGACCTTCCCGGTCCGCTACGGACGGTAAATACTTTTAAATTGCTATTTTCGGCGCTCATGTCCGCGGGGCAGGAGGGACCCGCTGCAGATTCTCCATTGAGAATCTGGAGCGGATCTGATTTTCCCGGTGGACATGAGGCCTAATCCTCCACCAATGATATGTGCCAGTTTTGCCAATCACAGTATGGCGGCTTGTCACACTGAGCACTGATCACTTTCGGTCGCTAGGTGGCAGCAACAAGATCCAGTGGGCGTGGTAGTGATGACAGGATCACATCGCGCTACACGGCGGAGTGCCGTCTGTGCTGCGAGCAGATAGTCCTCATACAGCACTGAGGAAATCCGGGACCGTCCTCCGTGTACCGGGCGGCACGGTAAGAGCGCAGCGTGTCCGTCCACTGTGCGGCTGCTGCACCGGGCACCGGCCGGCAGCTCTCAGCACATGGTGTATTAGTGTGTACACATATACCGTCCATCCATTGTATGTTGCGGCCCCCTTTTACTGGAATGGTATGCCCGAAGTGAGCAGCACCTACTGCAGCCTGTACCATACACTGCTGGGGAGAGGGGAGACCTCAGCCCGGAGGAATACCTACAAGCCCCCATGTGAGGAGAGGGCAGATAAGGACGGAGGTAAGTAGTCACCGCAACCATCCAGAGGAGACCCCATGGCTGGAATAGTGAGAACTTGTCTAAGTACAGTCTGTATAGGAACGTGCAGCACCCAGGAGTTGTCAGCTTGCTGCAGAACTCGGCATGCAGTTCCATCTCAGGCAGATATGCACATGATGAGAGTTGTGGTGTGGTTAGATGAACGGTCTTGCTTCGCCAATAGAAAGCCTCTAGTAGGGCTCCTTGTCTGTAGTGACCTCTTCTTCTTCTGCTTGTTGACCAATAGACGCCTCTACAGCGTGGAGAAGAGATGTCGCCCAATTAAAGCCCCATCTACACGCAGCGATTATCGCTCAAAATTCGTTCAAAAGATGGCATATGAGTGATAATCGCTGCGTGTTTTTTATTGCTGCCATCGTTCACTTTTCAGGTGAACGATGATTTTAAGGTGAGCTTAAATAACAGGGACTGCATGCTGTGTTCTGCAGGGGTCGGAGATTACACTGTATTCTCTCAAGAGCCCGTGTGAGAACAATGGAGCTGTGTGCACATGCTATGCTCTGCAAACAGATACTGGAGGCACTTTTACACGCAAATGAAGCTGCTAAAGTGTTAATGGACATTAGTGTCCATTAACCCTTTACGCAAAGCGATTGCTAAAAACTGTCAATCTTTCAATCGTTTAAAAGATTGTCTTTGTGTGTAAATGGGCCTTAACAGAGTTTGAGAGGGGGACATTATTGGAATGTGAGAAGCTGGATGATCATATTGACTAATTACCCGCCACCTGGGCTGGTCTGACTAGACTGTTAGGAGGTGGTGGGACCAGTGGATGTGTGAGGGTACACACACGATGGCCAGCTCAGGAACCCCCAACAGACCACCAGTAGAGAGGATCGCCCGACAGGTACAAGCAGCTCCAACTGCTTTGTTGTCTGCCATCCAGAGACAGATGGCGCCATCATTACAGGGCCAGCTTCTCGCATGCCAGTAACGCCCCCTCTCAAACTCTTAACTGGGCGTAATCTCTTCTCTACATCGTAGAGGCGTCTAGTGGTCAACAAGCTCTTCACAAGTGGAAGAAGAGGTCACTACACACAGGGAGCCTCTGAGAGCCTTTTATAGGCCAAGGGGGGAACCACTCTTAGGGCCTTAGGTGACAGGACCATCCATCTAATCACAACTCTAAAGGTTTGTGTCTGCTGGTACTATTTCCAGGCTCTTGGCTGAAGGACATTTGGTCTCCCAGTGCCCATTACTAGTCCGGCCTCTGACACCCACCGCCTCCTCCGCCTGCAGTGGTGGTGTGAGCGATGAAACGAGATTCTATGGAGTGTAACCGGGTTATCGTCAGTGGTGAATCCAGGTTTAGTTTAGATGGACGACGGCCGTGTTCAGGGGTCATTCGTGCGGGTTATGAGGTCTGCTGCTACACGCCTCTCAGGAGCTCCTCGGCAGACCAGTAGTGTACCAATGTCTAAGGACATCAATGCCACCGATGGGAACAAGGCATGCCTTGTCTGAAAAGCAAAATGAAAGGGATTGTCTGTGCTAATGAAAACTGACTTTTTTATGCAGAATTAGGTAAAGCTTAGCAAAAATGACTAGCCAACATATCTACTGTTATACACTCGTCACTCTCCTAACGCTTGTGGTTAAAGGGCCTGTGTCGTCACCTTGGAGCTCCATAAACTACTATATGGGTGAGGGGATGGAGATCCAAGGAGCTGGTTTTTATACTGACTGGATCCCCTCTTCCAGCGTTGAACCCCCAATAATCGGCACCTGTACACCCGCTGAGTCTCCTGACAAGGCGGAGCGCGCGTCCTCTCCCATTCATCTCTATGGCAGAGCGCATGCACGCAGCCTTGTGAGAGGTCACCTTGTGTGCGTATGCTGATTTCTCAGGGGAACCTATTGAGTTTAAAAAGCAGCTCCCTGGACAGCCCCCTCACCCGTAACATCATTTGTGGGGTTCAAAGGTGATGACAGATGCCCTTTAAATAGCAGGAAAAAGGAAACCAGCGTCCTTTTAAAGTAAAAAAACGGCAATTCAGGCTTTATTGGCAACTTGCTAGGACCGCCTACAGGTGCCCATGCCATGACTAAAAGTGCAACAGACGCCTGAAACTTAAACAGTGTCTTCTTCAGGTAAGAATCCTGGGAAGTTGCCAAATAAAGCTTGCATTGGGTTTTTCACTTTGAAAGGATGCTGGCGTTCTACTTCTTGCTATGTTTTCACCAGTGTAAGGCCTCCTGTCCACGGGCGATTTTATTTTCTTCTCCTCACTGTTTTTCCTGCGTCGATAATCTGGCCACGGGGAACGCAGTGAACGCTTTCCATAGACTACTATGGAAAGCACAGCCCCCTGTCCACCAGCAAATTTAAATCACAGCATGCTCCGATTCTCCGCGGTGAGCCTATCTGTTAGGCTCAGAGTGGAGAGCTGTCACCTTTCTGCTCTCCTGCGGCGGCCATCTGCCACGGGATACCGCTATGCCCATGGACAGGAGGCCTAAGGAAGTGACCGGTACATGCAACAGCGGCTATATTGGCATATACTGATTGGTTAAGCTTTTCACCTTTCCTCTGTTAGTTGTGATCACTCATTTCTCAAGCAGACTGTGGTTTTTCGATCGCTGTGATAACCAGCAAAAGTGTATTTCAATGTATTAACCTAAAATAAAGTTTCTGTGCTGGAGAATAACTTAAGTGTTGGCCACTTGGGGTCTCCCTTCTAAGTTGTTGTCCACTGCCTGTTGTTAAGTGATGCCCATCTCTAGTAACAGAGATAACTAGAAGAGTGATGAGTCGTGCTGCCCATAGAAGTGTATGGAGAGGAGGAGGGAAGAAGCAGAGACTCGCACAGATGTGCTGTTAGAGCTAAGGCGGCTTTTATGCAGAGCGATTTATCGTTACATGAGCGAGCGATGACCGAGTCCGCTCGTGCAGCCTGTTTATACAGGCAGCTAAAATATTCGCTTGCAAGTCATTCACAGTCCCAGTGAATGTCAACAACTAAACGATCGCTGTTTACACATAACGATGTGAATGAGCGAATGATGATTTTTATGCCTGTGTAAAACGAACAACTGAGACGCCATTCAGTCGTTGGCCGTGTGCAATATCAAGCCGTCAAACTCGGCCCGCTATCGTGCTCATAACGTGCGATGTCAAACGCCTCGCATCGGACTCGCAATGTGTTTTACAGTCCCATTGAAAGCAATGGGCAATGCATTCCGAGGAATGCGATAAGTTAGAACATGCCACGATCTTTTTCCCTCACCGCATCGCTCATGTATATGACTCCATTTAAAAGAATGGGGTTCATATTTGCTCATCTCACAATGCACAAATCTCGCACGATTTTCTCGGCCGTGTGAAAGCGGCCTCATGGTGAGTTTTTTACTCGCATCTCCACTGCACGGTGCTTCTCTAGTGTCGTGCGTGATGATGTAATGTTTGGAAGCAGGGTCTGCTCTTCTCTGTGCACAGTGGCCGTCATACAGTCTCCTCCCAGCAGTTCAGGGAGAACTGAGAATTGGAGATGGAGCCTGCAGAGGGGAAAATGGTGATAATGATGATAATGGATACAAGTCAGATAATGGCCAGAAATCGTGTTATTCTTCATGTACACACAGCATCTTATTCTGGAAACATCTTGAAGACAGGTACTCTTTAAGGTTTTTTCCTTTCAAGAAAATCTATTTAAAGTGGAAACAGGTTCTCGGTCCTGCACTCGGGGTTTTTTTTTTTTTTTTTGTGGATCTGATTAGTATATATGAAAAAGAAAATTGTGACTTTCCGCCTTGTCTGCGGTGGGACGTATTCTTCAGCGGAATAATAAGGTTATACATATTTGCACGAGACTTTCCTCCTATTCTGGTTTTTGCCAGGATTTTCTAAAATGTGGAGAACCTGTCATTTTTGTATAAATCTCTGCAAAAGTGCAATTAAAAAAGACTCCTGCATATATATCGTTATCCTACAGCGGCTGATGGGGTTGTACGGGCTCTGTGCCCTGTTCATGAGCCCACGGATATGCCATCCTCATCAGACATGTAATCAGTGGGGGTCCCCCATCCTGTCCTGGGCACACTGTGCTGCCTTCCTCCATTGATATTCTTTAGAGGTGGCTGTAACAGTCATGTTGGCATCGCGCCCAGTAATTGGGTTCTAGGAGTCCTTTTTGGTACACTTCTCGCCCTGGGGTATAATAAATTTGAGCTGTGACCGGTTTTCTCTGTACACATGTGTCCCGGATATGTGATTTTCACTAGACAAGACTGCAGCTTGCGGTGCTTAGTGTAGGCGATGGGAACCTGAGCTGCAGCTGTGAGATGAGCAGCTCCTAACCTTACACTTGGGATGCCCCCTCCCCGGGGTTCTTCCATCCGATGGCTCATGTTCCAGGCATGGTGGTGTCAGCTGTACAGATGCTGCCCGCTGCTCCGTCTGCACACGTCAGATGGCACAGACTCCAACTGCTTTACACTCCTTGCCCATAGAGGAACATGGGAAATTCCCAAAGTGAAATCGGATGATTATTTTCCCTTGGATCCTCTTGGGATCCCCTTTCAGCTTCTGGATATAAAGCAAAAAATGCCTCCATTCACTGAGAGCAAGCAAATATAGCAAATGTGTCATTTCCTTTCACTTTGGTTGTACTTGAGCCTGTCCCGCTGCAAGGGAACTGTGATGTACCCTGCACATACACAGTGGGTATTTGTATGTGCATGCGGATCAGCATGGCTATAAGGCCGGATGAGCTGGCATGCCGTGTGCGAGAGTCAATCTAATCCCCATGGGCTATCTTGGCGTGTATGTGTGCAGAATGCCACATACTGGTGCAGCGCGTTTCGGAGGGAAAGCTCTTCTTTACCAAGTCCAACTAGAGTTAGTGTGGCAGTGAGCAGATTTAAGGAAGTATGTTACTCATTAGTAGCAGCGGGAAGAGGGGTTGTACCTAATTGTGTTCACCAAGCTGGCGCAGGACCGCAAACGTGCGCTCGCCGAGAGGTTGTGTGCGTTGCAGCAACCGGAGCACAGCCCCATACAGGCGTTTGCCTCGTTACGTGCACATTTAGCGCAGCGCTGGAAGGGAATCGTTACTCTAGATTTGCGGTCCATATGACGGGAAGTCATCAGTTGTCACGGTGTGATGTAAATACGCTTATGTGACACAAGGGGCGCTCCGCTGTAATAGTGAAGATAGGACCTAATTCATCAGTAGGCATGGAGTAGCAGGAATAGAGAAATATACATAAACATGTCACATAGTGTATAAAAACACGTGAAATGAGCTCAAAGTGCAATACAACAAAAATAAATAAGGTTACCGTTAATCAAATATCAAGGATGGAGAAAATAGAGAGGCTATTATATAAAAATAATAAATAGGTGTCTGGATAAAACCAATAAATATTCTATAAAACCCAGATGGAGCGGGAGCGATCAACAGTAGTGTGGGCAAGGAGCTGGCTGGTAGCGGGAGGGCGCACGGCTACAGCTGCCCCCAAGCCTCATTCAGCCCATCGGGAAAACATTTCTGATCTGCAAAACTTTTTAAAAGTTTATTTCCATTAATATAAAATTTATGTATCGGAGTTTCATTACATGTGAGTCAGCCGGGTTTCAAGATCATTCGTAATAACTCTGTAAAAGCGACCCTTCACATTTGGCCACGCCCCTAATGCTGAGCACCGCCCACTTTTGAAAAAGTGGCCTACATGCCAGGACAGTCAGTTTTATTGCAACTTTTCAGCACCAGTAATCTGCTGCAAATGGAATGCTAAATATGCCCCCCAGTACTTTATATTTGGGGTTCTCACTGTTCGGCTCTTGTGATACTAAAAGCCCCCCTATTATACCTGATGACGATGGAGGGTCCTACAAGCCTATAGATTGGACATTGCACTACTGCCTTATGTGAACGGCCATCTTTGCCAGGCAGAAGTCTGCAATGTTCTATCAGCTGATTGCACCTTGCGGCCCCCCGTGAGGTCGGTGGGCTGTTCTGCTGTATACGTCACATTATAGCATTGATGGATATGGATGCTTCATACAAGCAGCAGATCCTCTGTCTGGCATGGTCACCAGAGACCATAATTTTCCCCAGAAACTAGTCAGCCGCTTGCTCTGCTGGTCGTGGGGGTCATTCACATTAACCATCCATTTTCATTGTTTTACTTTGTCAGTAAATAACACGGAAAATAAAGACCTTGCATTTTTAGAAGAAAAATAACGTCCGGAATGTTTCTTAGGAAGTAACTGCTGATGTGATGACACCGCACATAGATGATGCCGCGTCGGCAGAAGGGTTTGGTCGTGTTTTTTCCTGGACATGTAAGATGCATCTCTACACGCGTTCTATCGACTCCCGGCTCCGTGTGGTCGTTGTTCCACCAGCTCCTCGACCTCCCACATCTCTACCGTCTGACCTTCTCCGCATGACTTTCTCAGTTTTGAGGCCCATTTACACGTAACAATTATTGCTCAAAATTGTCTCAAACGAACGACCGTGCATGATAATCGTTACGTCCGCATCGTGGCCTTTTCGTTTGTCACTCGGTTTCCACCGACATAAATAATTGTTGGCTCTCACTTCTTGCTTCGCTAACCGCTCAGCGTATTCCGTAGAATGTGAGCGGTTCTCAACGATCTGCGCCGGTCTGAACATTCTGCATGAGTGCGGACAACTAGCGCTGCCAACACTCTTCCCATGTAAAAGGGCATTACTCAGCAAGGTATGAAAAGACCAGCGCCCCCCACAGCCCACTAATGAATTGAGCAGCAGTGCACATGCCCGATCACAGCTCTATTCACTTATAGGGGACTAACAGAAATTGCCAATATGCTGCTTTTTGTTTTGTTTTTTTCTTTTCCCCTTTTGGTTCCTTTCTTTTTCTCTAGAACGGCGGTTTCTTATCGGGAAGAGCGGCGCCAGTAGCGTTTTCCGACGGCTTTGTTGCCCATTGATGCTATAAGAAGCGTCCACCTGTTATTCTGCAGCATCCCGAGGATACAAACTTTGTGCTTCTCAGAGTGTTCCTGTTTACATAAATGCATGTTTGCGGTAATGGTTTTGTTCCTTCTATTTTGAGACTTGTTTTCGTGAGCAATTAGCCTTTCAAAGTAATCTTGGCTTTTTCCGTACTCATTGGTGTAATGAACAGAAAGCGCTGGAAACCAAACTTTGCTGCCATTTGCTTCTGCGTAGTTGAATAGTTGGCGGATTTTATTTAGTATTTTCCACAATATTAAGTGCTCATTAAATCATATTTGCTAATAGATTGTTCAGGGTCTATTGGCAGCGTAGAAAATAATTACTTTGTGGCGCTTTTGAAAATACTCTGTGGGTGGAAAATGGTGAGAAATTCTCAGTAATGATATGTAATCTCTACCAGTGTAACGGTACTGCGTAAAAGATAGCAGTCACCCATATTACTATGGAGCGTGTCTCATCAGGACCATTCATCTTATTAACCAATACTAGATGGGAAAACACAAGGCTAGAGCACCTCGTCGGACGGCAAGTAACGGGGGAGTCTCACAGGACATCTGCTCACCCGAAGTAGTCATATAAAAGGCACTACAGTATGTGGTAGATGAGATCGCATCCATCCTCTACGGGTGACATCACATACTCCTCTTAGAACTTGGCGTTGCAACCTTCAAATGTGATAGAACTGGCTCTATTAAAGAGGATTAAAAAGTTTGTCCAGTTGTAAACTATTGGTGGCCCATCCTTTGGATAGGTCATCCATCGTAGATCAGAAGGGGTCTGCTGCTAGGGCCCCCACGATCAGCTATTTTCTGGGCAGATGTGATCCTGCACTGATCTGATTTTTGCAGGAAGCAGACAGCTCTGTTCTTACTGCAGTGGCCAAGCTTGGTATTGCAGGCAGAGTTCCCATTGAAATGAATGGGAATTTGAGCTGAGACACCAAGGTGGGCTACTGCTGTGAGAACAGAGCTGTCTGCTTCCTGCAGAAATCTGCTTGGTGTACATGCATACTGGCCGGCAATCAGCTCATCAGCAGTGGTCGGTCCCAGGTGACGGATCCACACTGATCTATTGACGACCTGTCCTGAGGATACACCATCAAATGTTTACAACTGGACAACCCCTTTACACTTTTATTCCATGGAATGTGAAATGAACATTCACTAGACAATCGTTCATTCAACCAGTTGTTCAACAACCAAACCACTTCTACACCCTTTGCTCTCCTTAGTTAGGCCACCTCCCACACATTATGGCCCTACATATAGATTGACTAAACCCACTGATTTCAGCCGGGCCAACTGATCACCTGATGTGGATGATGGCCTCCAGCTCTCTCCTGACTGCAGATGTCTATGGAGATGACGATCATGGAGTTATGTTTCAGCTGCCCAATTTTTTTTTATTTTTTTTTTTTGTCCTCAGGAGATAAATCGCTGCTTAAGGTGCCTGGAAGGGGCTTTCTCCCCTCTGTGTTTTAAGCTTTCATGTGTGTGAGGGGATTGTAGAAGAGATCTGGCTGGCTGACAGCTATCTAATGTGTATGTGCAGCCTTATGAAAGTTCATGTCTAAAAGAAACTTAAAGCCTATTTACACCAATAATTATTGCTCAAAAGCCATCTTTTGAGCAATAATCGTTGGGTGTAAATATGCCCTTTCAGTTTTCTGCCAAATGATGGATTTCAGTTCAGCAGAACAGCTGATAAGACTGACCGCATGCTGTGCTCTGCCTGAGAGCTGATAACAGCTGATTGCATTATCTCAGCTGTTAGCCCCGCCTGCAGAACAAAGAGAATTTATTCAGAGAACAGCAGGCGGTCCTCTGAATAAATTCAGTGGCTCACATGCTGCTAATTGGTACTAATAGGCATTAGTACAAATTAGTAGATTTTGCAAAATGATCACTCATAAGCCATCTTTTGAGCGACCCTCTTTGTGTCTAAATGCCCCTTTTACTTAAGGTGTTCTTAGATGGAACAATTATCGTTCAAATGAGCAAACGTGAGCAATAATCATTCGGTCTAAATGTGAAAATTGTTCACTTTTCGTTCATCCATTATAAGCAGACCTAAAACCCATTATTGGCTCCTTCCCAATCGTTGAGTCCATCTCACTCACTCATACGGCGAATAGGAGGGATGGAACGATTCTCGTGTGAACGAGCCACTGATGCCTCTGCCTGTCTAAACAGGCCGCACGAGAGGGAAGGAGCTAGCGCTGTCGTTGCTCACTCATTCAAACAAGAATTGGCTCGTCTAAAAGGACCCTTCGCCTATGTTCACATTGGAGCCTCCAACACAAAATAGCACAGCATGCTGCACTGCTGGCGCGGAAGATACCAAAGAGCACGCCTTGATCTGGGAGGCCCCCATTGTAGTCTGTGCAGTCTGGCATCGTTCAGTGCCAGCATATGGCGGATCGGCATATTCGGCTTTTCTGGTTGTTCAGCTCCTACTGTCCCATTTACACGGGACGAGAGATGTCTAAACATCTGCAGGAGCGCTGCCTCACCGCTAAGGTCGTTGGCGCTCGTGCAGAGCATTTAGACAGGCAGAGTTCACCGCTGAATCGCGGGTTCCTCGCTCAGCACTTCACCTTCTATGTGTAGCGGGGAGGGTTTACACGCGGTGAGACGCCAATGATATATTTTATTTTAATGTTGACTGAAAGTCCGTGATAACGAGAAGTGAATGAACGGTAAACCATTTTTTTGCATTTACACGGCCGATTATCGCGCAATTTCGTTCGTTTGAACCCATTTTAAGCGATAATGGTCCGTGTAAAATGCCCTTAAGACGGAGCCGGACAATGGGAAGTGATGGCGCCGGTGTAAACGCGCCTTCTACTCTCTTGCACCCTGGCGCATGTATTTAACCTTGTAAATAAACGGTATTTCTAATCACCTTCTCATTAAACCGTTCCCCGGAGTGTTCTGTGAAGCTGCTGGATTCTGTGACTAAGCAAATAATAAAGCCATAATGGTTGTTATGTTGCCCGCATATGGCAGCATAATGCCGCTCGTTGTCCTCGTTTAGCTATCTATTTCCGTATTGAAAAATCTGCTCGTGTAATTAAAAATGACAATGGATCCATTGCATATAGCAGCTGCGAACAATGGCAGCATTACATGGCGGATAAACACGCCGCTCCTCGGAAAATGGATTTACTAAAGAACAACCTGCTAAATGAAGGCAATAAACCTTGGATAAATAAATGTGCTGTAAACGCCGTCACTCGGGCATGGAGCTGGAGCGTGCCACTCACGTCACACGGCCCCTACAAGAAAGTGGCGTGAAAAAAAACATACAGGCAATCAAAAGCAACAGCATTGCTTTTGCGAGAAAAAGCAGCGCTGCCTATCAAAAATTGCGCAAAGGAAGATTCGATTATATTTTGCTGCGGTTTTCCTGCGGTAATATTGCGATCGCCCATGTGAAACTACCCTTTCACCCTTCTGCTTTTTTTGCCTGGCCAGTTGGGCACATTGATGGCATGTTATGCAAAGTGCAGCATGCATACATACATACATACGTACGTGCGTGCATGTATGGTGACGGGTTTACACACAGGAATATGGATCCACACTATGTTTTATCAAGCATCTAGATTTTTAATCTTGCTACCTTTTTAACCCTTTCATGATGAAGGATCATTGATGCTCCGGCTGTTCTGGTATTCCCACTGTCGGTCATACGTTTATTTTCCAGTGACGTAGCTACATCTTTTTTTTTTGCAAGAGGAGTTGTATTTTTCAATGATACAATATATTGTAATGGGAAACTTTAAAAAATTTTCTAAATGGGGAAATAAAAAAACACCATTTCACTATTTGGGAGGAGAGGTCCTGTTTTTGCAGTAAAAATGTTATCTTTATTTGGTATGATTACCCAAATATATAGGGTTTTTGTTTCCCCAATGTACTCGTTAGGCCTCCTGCACATGGCGGACTCTGCATGCGGAATCCAGCCCTGGCGGACTCTGCATGCGGAATCCAGCCCTGGCGGCGGCCCCGTGTATCTGCATTCTTGAACCTTCATCTGTACTTGGGATGGTCCGCACGGCTCACTATCGTACATGCGCAGTCCAGACTTTTTTTTTTAAACTTCTGCTTTTCCCACAGAATCTGCAGCCCATCTGCAATGTCTATTGCGGCCGGGCCATGAGTCGGGCAACTTCAGTGGAAGACGTCCGTGCAGGAACCACAGAAAAATGAAGCGTGCTGCGATCTTTCATCTGCAGCTGGTTTCTGCTCATGTGCATGAAGAATCCTTTTTCCAAAGTATGCTTTGAAGGGTTAACTCTGGGGAACCCGGAGGTGGACGCCCGCTTCGGATTCCGCAGCAAAAATCTGCCCATATGCATTACGCCTTAAAAAAAAAAAAAAAAAAAAAAAAAAGCTTTCTCTGTTCGTTCATTCATTCATTCATTCATTATTTTTTATTTTTTTTTTTACCCCCAAAAAAGGAACAGAGACACGAAAATGCCAACTGGGCCGTAATGCAGCCGTGAATGCACATTTAGGGTGACTACCCACTATAGTGTTTTTTCACTGCGAAATTCGCGGGATTTTTTTTTTTCTGCAGGGGTCTATGGGACTTGTAATGTTAAAATCACGATCGCGCAAAATCGCAATTTCGCGGTAAATTGTGACTTTGCGCGATCGCGATTTTAACATTATAAGTCCCATAGACCCCTGCAGGAAAAAAACGCTGCAAATTTCACAGTGAAAAAAAACTGTAGTGGGTAGTCACCCTAAGACATAGGTTTCAGACCAAGCATAAAATGTATGTACATTGGAGTAAGATGAATCGCCTTCGCTTGTCTGTGAGCCGGAAATTCAAAAGCATGCAAGATATAGTTTTGTGCGATGATTTTTCAATTGCTTGTGTAAATCGTAGGAAAATTGCCAGCCTGCAGCTGGCTGCGCAGGGCGCCATTAAGCTCCACTGGGTTTTCTGAAAGGAGGCAAGAGTGGCAGAGAATCAAATCTCCACATTTTACCACAAATATGATGTGTGACACTTTTTTTTTCTTTCTTTAAATGCTGGCATGAGATCTCCCGTTGTCTTCACTTTATGGCATCCATGTTTACATTTGTAAAAGCCCTAAAATAAGCCCTAGCTTAGAAAAGAATACATCACCTAAGAGGCGCTGTCAGCTCCACCGCGCATCTCCTCTGCAGCTTTGGCACACTTGCTTCTAGTTTTCCTTCAACGCTTCCTGGTCAAGGGTTCAAAATACCCGCCTCCAGGAAGCGCTGGCTGTGATTGGTTCTCGAGTGCCGTGGCTCAGCCAAATCACAGTCAGCGCTTCCTGGAGGCGGGGATTTTGAACCCTTGACCAGGAAGCGTTGAAGGAAAACTACAAGCAAGTCTGCTGGAGCTGCAGAGAAGACGTGTTGCAGAGCGGACCGTGGCTGTTGTGTTTTTTTTTTTTTTTATGCAGCTAGGGCTTATTTTGGGGGTAGGGCTTATATTTCAAAAGAGCGCGTACTTGTAGCTTTGTAGCGACACAAAATTGCGATATCACACAGAACACATGCCTTTTTCTCGGGGTGATATCACTGTTGCCTGTGTGAAAGGTCTACAATTATAGAACCCCTGCAATGTGCTTGCATGAATTACCCCTAGTGTCTGTGGGGTTTCACTCACATTGACTGTGCTGCCTATATGTGTAAGTTTGAGAAATATTTTCTGGTACTGATGCTCAACCTCTTAACGCCACAGGCGGTAACATTATGTCAGCGGGGTACTTAACGCGACACAGCGTAACCTTATAGTTCACATCTGGTTCATGAGCGAGCCGGCTGTTTCTGATAGCGGGCCTCCTGCTGCAACAGCGGGGATGTATAAGGACAGCGACTCCTGCTATTAACCACTTACATGCCGCAGCTATGTAGGTCGCATCATGTATAGGGTTCACAGAGAGAGGACGCTCCCTCTGTGACATCAGACCCCTGTAATGAAATCATGGCACGCCAATGGGTTGCCATGGCAACAGGATGCCAGATATAGGCATCCTGCTTTGCCATTGCCTATGATCACTATAACAAGCTATAAGGCATTGCAGTGCAGAAGTCCTGCAATGCCTTACAATAATGATCATAGCTACTACAGTTCATGTCTCCCCCAGGGGCATAAACAGTGTGAAAAAAAATATATATATCTTTAAAAAAAAAAAAAACCTAAAAACTTTTTGCTCTTTTCCCCCTACTTGTCTAAAAACAAACATTTAAGAAAAACCCCATGTGTGGTATCATCATGTCTGCTGCAACCTATACTGTAATTTGAGCACACTATTAATCCTGCACAGCAAAAAACATTAAAAAAAATATAGAGGCAAAATGTGTATTTTGTTTGTGTTTTACCGCCCAAAAATTCATTAAAAAAAGCCCCAAAATGGTACAAATAAAAACTACTGCTCGTGACGCAAAAAACAAGCATTCGCAGAGCTCCATCCATTTCTGCTTGCTGGGGGGAGGGAGTTTAATTATCTTTTATATTTAAATAACCTATGGACCATAAGTATACAATCCAGAGGATGAGCTGTGATCTCCTCTATCATAACTGCGTGATCATCATCACTAACTGAAAGGAGTGCCTGTGTCCCCCTTCAGGCAGTCTCTGTGGTAGGATTTATATGATGGCATCACACAGACTGAGAAATTGACTAGTAACTTTGCACACAAACACAAGTAGGTCTTAGACCGCTTTCACTCCTGCGTTGGATCCTCCGGCCGGAGATGCTCTTGCAGATCCAGATGGAAATACCGGAAGAAAAAGGGCTGCATGCAGGACTTTTTCTTCCGTACAAAAGCCTACCAGCTTGACTTAGTCAATGGGGTGTGTCTGGCACGATTCGGTACTTCCAGAGATGAAACCGTTCAGCTGCGGGGATTCCCCCCTTTACTGTTCCCTGCACAGACGAGCAGGACTGCAGAATCCCCAATGCAGATATGAAACCACTCTTAGCTGGCCAGCATTGAGATCACATGACCATCTGAGGAGAACATTTCCGATAGAGAGAAATAACTAAGCAAGGGCACACCAGCTCATTATATGCTACAGAATGAAGAAGAAAATCACTGCAATGGCCCTTTAACTGCACAAGGCCAAAAAGTGAAGAGAAGGAGGTGGATCTGAGTCATGCCCAGATGAATGGTTTCTCGCCCTCTACCAGTGAGTTATCTACAAGCCATTGAATATTCCCTTTATCCTCCGGAGCCCTGTGATGTGTGCATACAGAACTGAGCGGTTTCATCTGGTGTTGATCCAATTTTTAGTTGAGGTTTCCAGCTCCCTCCTTCAGCGGCTCATGAGATTATGTGTGTAAACACTGGCGCAGTGAGTCATTGTCCGGAGCATTATCTACAAGAGCGGGATTATTATGTGCTATCTGCTGCTAGGAAGCTCTACAATACACTTCCTATCTGCATAGACTCCATTTTCTGCTCATGTTTTATCTGAATGTTGCCAATCTGCCTATGTGCAAAATGTTCTGCAAGGGGATTTACCTTGTACATGAGCTAGTCCGTGGTAGGATACTAGAAGGCCACACGTTGCTAATACGCTTTATATTCTTCTATTATACAGAACAGGAGACTGTATATATGATAGGTCCGGGAATTCCCGTCTCTCTAAGACATGGTTGTCCTGGAAACAATTAATATTGTATGCGGAGAGACCAGTGTGTATATGTAATATACAGTATATAACTTGCGTATGTATATATGCACTTTTATGTGTGTATGTATGTAATAATGTAGTGCACAAATAGTCTTTGTACCATGTGGACAGAAGAAGAAAAAGTGATGTGATGTTAAATACTCATGTATGAAAAAAAGACAAAAGTATTATAGAGCTAACTTGATTGGATAATCAAAAAAGTTTGCAAGTCTTGAAGGCTACTTGGGCCTCTTTGTCAGGCTGTGGTCACAGATATCATCTTTAAGTTTATCTGTAACTAGTCTGCATCCTCTCACCCTTCTTGTTGAACCTATATCCAGAAGTGATCATGCGGAAAATAGACCCAGCTGAATTGGAAATCTGGGTGAGAATAGGTGGTAGAAACATCAACAATCTCCGCTATGTGGATGACACGACTCTGCTTGAAGAAACAGAAGCAGGTCTGAAGCAGCTGATATGGAAGATTTAAAACTAAAAGTGAAAATATGGGCCTCTACCTGAATTTAGAGAAGACTAAAATTATGACAACTGCAAAAAAAGGCTAAATTCTAATCAAAACCGTGGCCAAAAAATGCGTGCGAGACTTTATCTTTCTTGGTTCGAAAATGAACCAGGCTGCAGAATCTATAATAGAGATAAAACATAGGATAGCATTGGGGAGAAGTGTGATGCTACATATGGACAAAGTCTGGAAAAGTAAGGATATCGGTTAGATACTAAACGCAGGATTGTGCAAACCACTGTTTTCCCCATAGCCACATAGACATGTATGGATGGACTGTGAAAAAAGGAATATCGTCTTTCCCTGAAAAGAAGACCCTGCCTTATATTATTTTTTGCCCCAAAAGAGGCACTAGATCTTATTATACTTAGCTAGCAGGCTTGGTCCACGTCCAGCACACTGCTCTCCGGAGGTCTGTTCTCTTCTTCAGTCCTAGCCACTCGTACATCATCACTTTCTGGTTAAGCCCTAAAGGACCAGGCTGTTTTGTACCTTAAGGACCAGACACTTTTTTTGGGATTTTTCCCTGACTTTTTTTCCTCGGTTTTATTAGGGGTAAAATGCTAAAAACAAATTTTTTAACATTTTATAGTAATTTTTTAAAATTTAGGATATTTATGCTAAAATAAAGTACGGTAACGGGTTCCTTTAGTTGTTTCAGTAGTTTTGATATATAGTATGTATGGTTTTGGTTTACAGGGCGCATACGGCGACAGTTTTAGTTGGCGTCGTCTTTGGGTTATTTTCTTATGTATATTTTTTTATTCTGGAATTATGTGTTTTTTTTATGTGTATGTTATCATGTTTTTTACTATCTATGTCCACTATGACGTCATACAAGACCTCTGGGGGACATTTTTTTTGACACTTTCCCACTGTAGCTGGGGCATCTATAGGAGTCCCAGTTACAGGGGAAAGCAACCCCTGTAGTGACATTAGTCACTGCAGAGCTGGCCAGGGTCTAGTATGACCCTCCAGCTCTGCTGCAACAGGGAACCCTGACTTTCTATAGAGCTCTATGCGGCCATCTTCAGCTGCCTAAAGGACCTAAAAAACAGCCAAGACAGCTGAGGGGGCACAGTGTCCTATCTCCCTTATTTTAGCAATGGGCAGGGGTCTCTGCAGCAGGACCCCACTGATCATACTTTTGACATGTGATAGACACCGAAAGGTTTATCTACTCTTTAATATCACATGTATTTAATATTTTAGCGAATTCTTGTTTTTAGTCGCTACATCATTTGGCCTTTATGTATTCTCCAGTCTGATTAGATCTATGAACGTTTCATTTCTGCTGCCAACGTGATATTGCTTGAATGGGAAGATGGGTTTTCCTCACTCAGATGGTGACAAAAGATATTTAAGTGGAAGTTTCCCAATATTCCTGCAGAACTGTGGAGCTGAAGCAGTGGCACCTCTGAGGACGCTGCTAATGTACTGTCTGCAATGGAGAATATTACAATAGATGGCATGATTCTTTTAACCCTTTCCAATCCACTGTCTGACGTCTAAAGACATTCTGATTGAAGGCTGTACAGCTCCGATGTCGGAAAACATCCAGCAGGGTCTTCTTACTGTATATTACTAGCCGCTGTGTTGTCGGGGGCCTCCCCAGCATGTCATATACCGCAGTACTGGCTCTAGCCAGCAATGGCGCCATTGTATAATGACAGAAAGAGAGAGCCCCCTAGGAAACTCTGGATCCAAAATTGGATTGCAAAGGGTTAATTGAATATGGGAAATAAAGATTTGTGGTCATGTGGATAATAGTATTATTTTATATTTTTTTTCAGGTATGGAGATGCGTGACTCATGATGTGCTGAAGGAGCTCCATACTTGCCATCCGCTGGTTTTATCAGGTATGGTGAATACTACTTGTAGTTCAGAAAGATGAGCCATGGGGTATATGTTGCATGTTCACATGATGGAATTCACCGGAGAGTTTTCACATAAATTCTACCCTTGAAAACCGGGGCAAAATCCGTGGAGCTACACGCAGATTTATCCCTGTCGATGGGAGGCAAAATCCACGTGTGGAATTCTGACACGTTTACGCCTTAAGAAGTGACATGCCGCTTAAAACGAAGGCACATCGGGATTCCACACGTGGATCTTACCTATTGACAGGACTAAATCTGCATGCCAACACGCTGAAAAAAACATGGCAGGAAGCTGTGGGTTTTTGCTACTTATCAGAGGCAAAGTTTGCATGGAAAATTCCACCATGTGCATATGGAATCCTATTAACGCATCAATAATTTGAAAGGGGTTTTCCAAAAGTGTTCATAATTGCGCAGCGGCTACATAACTGTTTAAACAAGAAAAAACTCTTATGTATAAATATTTCAGGGGACAATACTCCCCCCTGCGTCTAGAAGAAAGAAGGTTTCCACACTGACGTGGAAGGGGGTTCTTTACTGTAAGAGCAGTGAGAATGTGGAACTCTCTGCCTGAGGACGTGGTGATGGTGAATTTAAGAGGGGCCTGAATGCCTTTCTTGAGTGTGACAATATTACATGTTATAGCCCCTAATAACTTCAGAAGGGTCGGTGATCCAGGGATGATTCCTGTTTGCCAGATTGAAGTCGGGAAGAAAGTTTTTGGCTTCTACCTCCATTGGCGTTTTTTGCCTTCCTCTGGATCAGCATTGGGGAAAGGGTGTGGGTAATGGCCTCAACTAGATGCACATGTGTGTGTGGTTTTTTTTTTTGGCCTAACGCACTACATGTTACTTTTAGCTATGTTCACATCTGCGTTTGTGGATTCCGCTTTCCTGCCTCGTTATGGGAGCAGGAAAGGAGAATACCTTGGCTAAACTGACGCCATTTGTGATGGAACTGAACCGCAGCAAACAGACCCCATTGACTATAATGGGGTCGATTTTCAATTTCCTTCGCCCAGCGGTTTACCAGACAAAAAAGTCCTTTGTAGAAGATCTGCGACAGAGCCTCGGAACAGAGGCGTCCAATGCAGATGTCAACATAGCCTTAAATGTCCTGGTACTCCAGCCAATCCTGTCTGGTCCTGGAAGCTCCTGTAGTGATCACATGCGATTCATCATTCATGCAACCGCTGTAGTCAAACGTAACGTCACGTGTAGAGTAGAGTTAGCTGCGTTATTCATTTGTAGCCCATAGTAAGCCTTCTGCGTGATGGCTCATTGGGCAGCTTGGCATGCCACGTAGCTGCCTGGCACTTCCGCTCTGCAGTTAGCCAGTAGACCCTGTTGATCTGCCAGCTAGGCTGCACGCTAGCTCTGGCGCCATGCTACTCACTGCCTTGTTTATGAGTACTTGTCCTCTGGTGGTGCAGCAATACAATAAGTAAAAGCAAAGTGTCACCCTTTAAATATTGTCGCCTAGACATCCCTCCATGAATTCCTTCATATTTTAGAATAGTTGCCTCTAAACAGACTGGTTGATGGGATGATGCAAAACACAAGTGACTGGTTTACTGGACACAACCAGGACTTTATACGTCTTGTAGGTTCCAATGAGCGGTGTTATATATTGTATTTCATTCTTGGTGAATGTTCATTAGTGGGTTGTGACTGTAAAGTACTACAAAATCCTTAGCTTCTTGCTTTGTGTCTCTGTATGATAAGGGCTCTGGCTAGTTTTCATGCTTCCGCTAGATATGTTACCAACTTTAAATCTGAGTTGTGAAATTACCTTCCGGTTTAGTCGTTATTGTGGGTTTACATTGTTAGGTCAACAAGAGATAAACACCACAGGTTGTCAGCTTGTCACACTTTAACCAATGATGGCTTGCTACATAGTGTGCTTATGGACCAGTGTTCCCGCAAACAATAAACCACTGATGTGTTTTTTTTATTTAACCATTGACTATAGCAGTTGGCATGGATTGATGGCGCTCGCTCTCTCTTTTAGTCATATTTCGTTTTGTTTCTTTTTTTCTTATCTATTATACCTAGCAGGGTGCAACATAAACATTTTTTTTCATAAACTTTTGCTTTTTGACTTTTATAGCATATAAATCATAAATTTGTACATGTTGTATGAAATTGTATAATTTATGAGAGGTGGTAAATATTCCATGTATGAGGTTATAGGTTTATAGTGGACATTGATTCTAGAACCCTCTGACCTTCATAGCTGTGTGCCAGCTTTCAGCATGTCTTGGAAATGTCACTTGGTGAGTGTCTCAGGATCTTAAGCTTATCCTGTTATCTACCACAACCCAGAGTACATGCACTTTCAAATAACTTTTTGGAATTGGCTGCTGTGTGTGTGTGTAGATAAGGAATAACGCTATTTCTAACTTATGACTTGTTTTCTGCATTTATCACATTTTTCCCCCTCCCTAGGCTGTATCTCCAATTTTTAGTTTTCTTTGAGCTCATGGGTGGAGACTAGCTGCTATGTTGGCTCCATAAACTGCACGTAGAAGTAACAGAAGATTCTGCTCCCGAACTCCCTGTACTGAAGAATATCCTCAGCATGTAGGATAGTGTACAGCAGTACTGAGCTGCGTGTAAATGTGATTTTTAGTAGCTGGAAGACAGTAAATCTCCCATTCAGAGCGATAAATCATTCGCTCAAGCGAATAGATGAGAGTTCGCTAATAGGGCAAGTTTATACAGACAGATGAATCTTTTAACCCCTCAGAGACCAGCCGATTTTGTGCCTTAAGGACTAAGTGATTTTCATCATCACATTGCAAGCGATATAACTCGTTGATGTATCCATATGAAGGTTTGTTCTTAGTGGGCCAAGATGTATTTTTTAATGGCGCTTTTCAGGGGTTCATATAATGGGCAGTATAACTCTTTAATAATAATCTTTATTTGTATAGCGCAAACTTATTCCGCAGCGCTTAAACTTTTTTTGGAGGTAAGATGGAAAAAGCGTGCAGAAAATGCGCCATTGTTTTAAGGGTTTGTTTTTACAGCATTTACCATTTTAATAAAAATAACTAAATAATTTTCTTATTTGGATCCGCAGGATTACTGCGATACCAAGTATATCATCCTTGGGTTCGAAGAGTATATAACAGAGACGGCACTCTATGTTCTCCATGGGAGCGCTGATAACATTGTATTCAGCTGACCCACATGGCAGAACAATGAAGCTGAATGCAGAGAATAGACCACCTGCTGTTCTCTACATTAGTGCCCATTAGCAGCTTATGCAAAATGATTCCTCAAACTGTCATTCCCTCTATCTTTTTAACGAATTTTGAGCAATCATCTTTGTGTGTAAATGTGCCTTAAGACCCATAGCATATTTACTTTTCCGGCAACAGAGCTTTTTTTTTTTTTTACTAGTACCAGCTTGTGGTACATTTGACTTTTGGCCTGCTTTTTATTGCATATTTTGGGAGGCAAGCAAGAGAACAATAATCCTGGCATTACTTCTTTCAAATCTATTTTTATGCCGTTTATCATTTGCGATAAATAACAAAATATTTTCATTGTCTACCTCAAAAATAAGCCCTATCCTTATTTTTTCAGAGGGGGTTGAAATAGAAGCCCTACCCCATAGATAAGCCCTAGCTGCATTACATAAAAAGACATACATTACCTAACAGGCTCGATCCACGCCCTCCCACTCTTTTCTGGAGCTTCACCGGCTGTGATTGGTACATCCAGCACTGCATTGATTGGTTCTTTTGGCCACTACTCAACCAATCACAGTTGTCACTTGTGGAGGCGGGATTTATGAATTGGCCAATCAACGCCACAGCTCAGCCAATTCATAAATGTGATTTGTTTATCGAAGGCTCCTCAGCCAATCAAAGCAGCGCAGGAGACTGGGTCTTATAGGCCAAGTTACATGGCAGACATGGGGGCTTTTTTCAGTCTTCCAACTGCCATGGAAACCCATTGGTACTTTGCAATCCTATTGTGGGGTGCCGATGGATGACAGGAGGAGCCCCGTCTGCGTGTCATCTGCTTACATGCTGCAATTGCTATTGATTGTGGCATGTAAAGGGTTAAACTACCAGGATCTGAGGTTTCTCTACTACTTGCTGTTGGAGCAGGAGCCTGGCTGCCAGTAGTCAGCTAAGCCAATGTCTTAAAAAGATGTATGTGCAAGTGAGATGCCTATTATTCAGGTCAGTAAAAAGGCATATTGCGGTCTCTTAAGGAGTAAACTTCACTCACCATTTAGTCATACATGTTCAATTATTGTTCAAATGTGCATGATCCAACTTAAAAAAAACAAACAAAAAAAACTAGTCTTTTCATGTAAAAGGGCTTTAAGTCACTCACTGTTAGCAGCACCCACATCTCTCCCTCCTGTAGCAGTTTACCCCCCCCCCCTCTCTCCATAGACTTCTGCAACACTTGAGTCCCCTCTTGGTGTGTCTGTTGCTAGAGACAGACTTCACTTGACAGGACAGCAAATTAGAAGGAAGGAAGATCCCTAGTGGCCAGTACTTTAGTTATTGTTCAGTACAAAAACATCATTTTTGGCTATCCTATTATTTACCTGTTATAAGTGACAAAAGTACAAATCATCTTAGCGCCAGGTTTCTCTAAGGTACAATCATTATTTAAATTTAGAAGTGCAGCATACCCTTTAAGTCCCTACCGGGAGCCACTGCAATCCATAAACCTCCCATGCTGAGGATTCACCACTCTAGGCCTGGCTCTCCTTGTACAGGACTCTTTCCCAGAAGGGCTGGAGAGGTGGACATTACTCATAGGTATGCGTGCTATTACCAAGCACTGAGCTAAATGGCTTCTGCCTGCTGCTTTGCCAACAGTGCGCTACTTCTATAGAAGTATTATATTCTGGAATGGCCTGATTAGCCCTTGGGTGGCACCATGGCATCTCTTTGACCCCAGCCTTGCTCATTGCAGTTCTGCACTTTGAAACTGGTACCACATAAGGGCTAAACATTAAGCAGTTCCAAAATATGTTTTATGTATCGCTTTGACCTCCTCACCAACTTGTAATGTTATTGCATTGTTGGGGAGTAAAGTGGTTAGCCAGGTCTGAAATATTAAAGATCTATCCTCAGGCAAGGTCAGCAGTAGTGGATCAGCAGGGGCATGCACAGCAATGTGTAGACAAATAATGGACACACTGACAGAGGGAAGTTAATCAATATGTCCAGTGTATGAAATCCTCAATAATAATCAATATTGTACTATATAGACAAAAGTATAGCAAAATGTGCATATACAAAGGCAATCCCATTAAAGTTCAATAGGGCCTAAAATGTTCATGCATGTAATAAGGCCAATGGGCCATCAGATATTCTAGGAAAAAGATCCCACTAGGGCAAGCTAGCAATGTGACATCTAACCAAGAAGATAAATATATTCAATTCTTTTATTTATTTATTTTTTTAATATTATTATGAAAAGTAAGGAGAATCCAAAAATATATATTTTATTTTCTGCCGCCATCATCTTCTTGTGATAACCTTTTTTTTATTTTTACGTACACATAGTTGTAAAGACCTCATTTTTTGCGGAATGTCCTGTAGTTTGCGTTGGTACCATTTTGGAATACATATAACTTTTTTTGATTGTTCTTTTGTTTTTGTTTTTTTAAATTGCATTTTTTTCTTGGAAACAGTGACCAAAAAAAAAATCACATTTTTGGCTTTTTTTGGGGGGGGTGGGGGGCAATGCTCACCGTGCAAGGTAAATAATGCGTTACTTTGATCAGACTTTTACGGACAGAGCGAATCTAAACATGTATTTTTGTTTTATGATTTTTGATTTATTTAGTCTAACCAATGACCTGTAAAAACACAGCTCATTAATTACAACTTACTGGTGGATGATCAGTTGTGTTTCTGCCACATGGAAACATACCCTATATGTCACATAAACCTACCCTTATAGTGTTCAGTCAGCACGGCTGTGTAACAGTGATTGTGAAATAGTTGCGCAATCACTTTCGTTATTCTTTTTATTAAGCAAGGTTAATGGCGAGCCGACCGGATTAATTGTACAGGCATATTTCCAAAAAATACAATACAACGGCAAATGGGTTACATTATTCGTCATAAATGGAAAACCTTACATGGCAGAAAAAACGGATATCATTAGAGTTGAGCGAACATACTCTGGCGAGCTTGATGCTCATTCGAGTATTAGCGTACTCGATGGTGCTCGTTACTCGGGGAGAGGGGGAGAGACCCTGTGTTCCACATACAAAAATGCTCGGGTCTCCCATTGTAGTCACTGGGGTTTGTTACTCGAGTAGAGCTCTCGAATTTTACGAAAAGCTCGACTCGAATAACACGGACCCGAGCATTTGGATGCTCGCTCATCTATAGATATCATATTTGAATTCAGCACTAAAGTTCCTATAAGCCGCCTATCTGCTTATCGGTTACAAAAATTGTGTTGCACAGTGTTATCATTCAGGTTCCCGCTGGATCGCGGGAATCTGATCAATACCTGTTCCGTGTAAAATCACCTTGTCTAGTCCTGGCTGTATACTTCATTTGTCTTATTAAAAATATTTTTTTACTAGTTATACATGTTATATTTGTCACAGTGGGACAATAAGCAATAGATGAAAGTGCGTCTGTATTTCCTGAGCCTGTTTGCTTTCTCCATCTCTGCTCATTCATGCAATGCGTTGGGTAAGCGGAGCCGGTAACTGTAGATTTGGTGAGTACATGATAAGCACGGTACCAGGCACTGTATGCCCCCAGATCGGAAATCTGCCCTGCTGCTAACACTCTGTTCTAGAAGCAGGGTTGTAAAAAGGCCAGTTATAAGTGTAGCAGGTTCAGACGGGTTTGCGACCTGGTATACAGGAGTGGGGGCAAAGGAATATACTGTACAATATGCAAAATGTTCACATGGCAGATTATATATATTCGTTTTTTTACCTTAAACATTTCCTCTGTTTTCATTCACACATTACATTTTTTTCGGCTTTACAAACCTACAAGACCGCAGTATAGAACGGCAGTAATGGTCTCCATTTGCAAGAATGCATGGGACTTCACAAAGATGGCACTGAACACTGAGGCAACTATGATAGATGAAAGAAACTAACAATATAAAATGATAGTAAGTTACAGAAAAATGTGTTGGCAATTCTTGAAAAAAAAAAACATGTATTAGGCCGGCTTCACACATTTGCGCAATGAACGTTGCGTTCGCATGCTTTCATGTATTTCTTGCGCACACAAATGATGCGTATTTGCGCGTGCAAAATACACAGAATAGAACCTATTGATTTCAATGGCTTTCTTCACATGTGCATCACTTGCATGCACATTTTGTACACTTAAAAAAACCCAGAAACCACTAAAAAACCCGCAGCACGCGTTATTTTCCTGCACGTTTGTTTAGAATGAGAACATACTAAGCTCATTACACCAATTGGCCATTTCAATGGCTGAGAGCATTGTTGCGTGTTTTATTTGCACGTGCAAATGTGCATGATTCGTGTATGCCAAAACACAACGCCAGTTCTGCAAATACGAGCGCAAAAGTGCTTGTAAAAACGCAGACGCTTGTGTAAAACCATGGAAGTGATGCGAAGCGTGATACATTTACTTATACTGCTAGTAGTTGGAGTATTGTCCAATGAAAACAAGGCATCTGTGTGACTTTTAATGAAGATTCCAAGTTTGGAAATAATGATACAAGATATTAGTACAAACTAATATAGGTAGCAAAAACCCATTTAATGCCAACAGTAGCTTTTAAAAAAAATTTTTTTTTTACCTTCTTGACAGGAATAGTACTGCAGACCATATTCTTAGGCCGTTTTTACACAGCCAAGAAAACCATGTGCGATTTGTGTGTGGCGGGACGCGAAAATTTTGCACGAATATAAACCCCATTCTTTAAAATAAGATCATACACATGAGCGATTTTTAATTACTGTATATACTCGAGTATAAGCCTAGTTTTTCAGCACATTTTTTTTTTTGTGCTGAAAAATTCCCCCTCGGCTTATACTCAAGTCAGGCAAGGCTTAAAAGAACCCCTCCATACTCACCTCCCAGCCGGCGTCTGTGTCTCCGGCGGCGGTGTGGCAGGCTGCTTGAATTCTCTCCGCTGTCATCCTCTGCCGTGCTCTTTGCTCGGCTATGTCATCCCCCGCTGTCAGCGCTGTGTAAGTAAGAGCTGTGATTGGATTGAGCGTCAGCCAATCACAGCCGGTGCTCGATCATTCACAGCCAATCAAGCTGCTTTAGAATTCTCCCCGCTGTCATCTCCCTGCTCGGCTTTCAAATCCCCTGCCGTCAGTGCTGTGTAAGTAAGCGCTGTGATTGGATCGAGCGCCAGCTGTGATTTGGCTGGTGCTCAATCCAATCACAGCGCTTACTTACACAGTGCTGACAGAGCCAAGCAGAGAGGATGACAGCAGGGAGAATTCAAGCAGCTTGTCGCACAGACACAGACGTCGGCTGGGAGGTGAGTATGGAGGTTTTTTTTTACCTAGTATATACTCGAGTATCGCTCGGCTTATACTCGAGTCAATAAGTTTTCCCAGTTTTTTGTGGTGAAACCTATTGACTCGGCTTATACTCGGGTCGGCTAATACTCGAGTATATACGGTAATTCATTTTTTTTCGCCCTTGTGAAATAAGCCTTAAGAAGTGGAAATGCAGTGAAAGGGGTGTTGAGTAGGAGCTGCCTTGTTTGTCCCACGTCCAGACTTCCCATTAAGCGTTTGTCTATCATATGAATTCAGGCGGAGAAAGAAAAAAACGGCCCCATGGTCCATCAGATGTCATAGAACCTCTACCTTGGGGGCACCATAGGGTGGCATGCGCACCATCACAGTGCCTAATGTACGGCTGCAGGGACTCCTTAGGGTGTGGAATTTAGTCGCACATTTGATATGGAAGCCCCTTTAATTCCACACCAGTGAAGTGTCTCATTCATTTGAAGGGGATCTGCGTCTATGCAGTGCAAATAAAGTGATATGTTGCTTCTTGATGCAAATTCTGCACCATCTTCACTGCAGGAACGCTGCATGCAGATTTTCCAATCGACAAGGGATCCTTGACAAACCTGTTGCGGCTTTCTCTTGCGGGTTATACAGACAACGCATTCATTGCAATGGACGCCGTGTGATGCCTGCTTTCTCCTGTGGGTGCCTTGCTGTAAAATGAAGACTTTCCTTACATAAAGTGGTTGATTGTGGGGGGGCACAGCCAGGGGGACACTTTGCGATCAGCTTATAGTCAGGGGGCTCTTCCAACAAGTAGTTTGTCTGAAGCCAAGAACAAATTGAGAGGATGGGAAAAACAATTTAACTGAACACCGTTTCCAATTGGAGTGGATAAAAGTGCAGATTTAAGTGCCACTTGGAGTCTGAAGAGCAATCCACTGCATTAGTCAGTGATGTAGTCCTTGCCTCGCCTGGGTTTTTCTTATCTCCCAGCCAACAGATACTTGGAGAACTCTGCACACTTTATATATCATATATGCGTAAAGGCATTGCAAAAGAAAAAAGCTGAACTGGGTGCTCCGAAAAGCTACAACAGAGACCTCGCCTAATCTGAAAGTCACAGATAAAGTAATCAGTACTATCCAGAACACTTCAATAGTGGGGCAACACATGCATAGTCACCTGGAACCAGGATCCATGGATCCAATCTAGAGTCATAGAAGGAAGACGTGGCGGCGTTCAGGGTGCAAATGTTTAAAAGTTACTCTTCCAGGAATCAAAACGGCAACATTTCAACAAGAAGGTTTTGCTTGATGAAGACCTTATGGTCGAAACGTTGCAGTTGTGATTCTTGGACGAGTAAAGGCTTGTTAATGTTTGCATCCTGGATGCTGTCACGTTTTCTCTCTAATCATGTGTTGGGAGAGGCCGGTTATATAGAGTTCGGGGAGATGAACTGCAACTGTATTTATTTCTCCTGGCACGGTTTCAGGAAGTAGGCTGCACCATCCAAGTGAATGGCTTGTATCCCTGAAGGCCAGTAAACTTGTATACCCTGATCCAATGCACTGGAAAGGGTACTTTTAATCCAGATATTCAATAGACTGTTATTCCAG
Source organism: Eleutherodactylus coqui (assembly GCF_035609145.1). NCBI lineage: Eukaryota > Metazoa > Chordata > Amphibia > Anura > Eleutherodactylidae > Eleutherodactylus > Eleutherodactylus coqui. Next base: position 141,531,077 of record NC_089838.1, on the reverse strand, counting down.
TGTGTACACCTGTGACCATTTACAATAATGACTGCCTTTCTATTATATTACATATGGTGCATGCAAATGTGCCAGGTAGAAGCATAAAGCAGTCAGGTGTAGACCCTCAGGAATGGGATCTGGGCTCTTCTTTTTGAAGGAAAACCTAATTTATTGAAGTAGAGAAAAAAAAATAAAGCATTCAAAGGGAGTAATGTTCACCATGCTACACAATACTGTAGACAGACAGTGTACCTGTGCTAAAAGGGGGAAAAAGAACAAAAACAAACGCATGGTGGTGCCAGGAGGCACTGAACATATGGAGCAGCGTACACCTTTTCATGTGATAGGTGCATCAGTGGGAAATTATACTAAGCCTGGTGTCGGACATGACAGGCTCCAGTATATTTTCCCCCATTTCTATGGAAGCGGGGAAAGCCTTTACCAAATTGTTGCCACAAAGTTGAGACCTATATTTGTGTAAATAGTTTTTGAAATTTAGGCTCATGTGCAGCTTCTATTCTCAGATATCCCAGGTATAATGTTAGATTAGCGCCACCTGCTGTTTCTATTGAAAAGCCTTTCTGCGTCCGGTCCATCTCCAGAAATCCTCCATAGTGATCACGCCTATGCTGCTTTTAGACTGAACGACCAGAGAGAGAAGCAAGACTGAGCATGTGCGACCAGCTTGGAGTATTTCTTATGACAGATACAGAATCTCACAGCAGGTGGCGCTTTTCTAACATCCCTGACCAGTCCTGGAATCTGCGGGGATAAAAGCATTCAATTAATAAGTGTAAATACAAAAAAACTGTGTTTAATACTGGGCCGGATTTAACCACAAAGAAACTATTTTTTCTTTTTTATGCGACAACCCCTTTTAAGAAGTTTTTGTATTGTGTGGTGTTTCTTAACTTTTTTTTTTTTTTTTCAGTACCACATCTGATAACGCGGGTGTTCTTTTTTGGCTAATGTAATTTGTTAGCACTTACTCTGCTGACATTCTGGACAATTAATCACCCTGGGCATCATCCCATTTACTACATTAGGAGATGAAATGATAACCAGGATTTAATTGAATTATTCATAGCTCTGTTACGTAACATTTTTAGAGCATGGATGTTGAAAGGATATGATCGATGTTAGAAAATACACGGTTAAGGGGTTAACTTTTTTTTTTCTTTCTTTTTTTTTTTTTTAGGGCGGCTTCACGCAAAGCCTATTTTTTTTAAAACCGCACTTGCAGTCTTTTGAGTCAAAGCCAGAAGTGGATTAGAAAAGAATGAACTATAAAGCAAGGACTTCTACTTCTCCTTCCCGCTGGATCCACTTCTGGCTTTGGATCAAAAAACTGCATCAAAAGTTAAAGTGTGTCTTCCAAAAAATGTTGCGTGTGAAGTCACCGGATTAATAAACCTAGTCCTGTAGGACTGACTGCAATATGTTTCCGTGGAATTAAACCCCTATGACCTCATGGGAATTCAACACATAAGCGGGAAGTCCACTTTTCTGATACAAAGCCCCCCTGTATAGCCTACTTGCTATATTGGATGAGACTGACTGTTTATACATAATGTCTAGAACAAGCCAGTATGTAGCCACTGCAGGAAGCCACAGTGTTTATCAATAAACGATCTCTCTATGCAGGCAACATGACAGAAGAGCGCGGCTCCCATCATTATGTGGCTAGATTTAACCTCTTAGTCACCAGTCTATTTGGTTCCTTAACCCTTTCCAATCCACTGTCTGACCTCTGAAGACATTATGATTTAAGGCTGTACAGCTCCAATGTTGTAATATGTCCATTGGGGTTCTCTTACTGTATATTGCTAGCCTCTCTGCTGTCGCAGCCTATCCAATGTGTCACCTCATGCAGTACTGGCTTTAGCCAGCATATAGCGCTGTTGTATAATGGCAGAAAAAGAGTAAGCCCACTAGGAAAACCAGGATACAAATTGGATTGGAAAGGGTTAATACTTCAAGAGCCAAAACTTTTTTATTGTTTCATCAACATGGCCATATGAGGCATTGTTCTTGTATGGTATTAGTTATATCTTCTAATGGTACCACTTTGAGGTACATGTAATGTTTTTTTGTCAAGTTATCTTAAAAAAAAAAAAAGAATCTTTTATTTTGGTATTCATGAAATGTTACTTTTATTCTGCAGGTCAATAAGATTACGACAATTGTCAAAAATTCTTATAGTTTTATTTTATTTATTTATTTATTTATCTGTTAGTATTTTTCTACAATAGAAACACTTTAAAAAGTTGTATTTGCTTTGTCGCATTCCAAGAACTGAGCTATCTGAGGTATTAATTTTAGCGGCACAAATGGTTTTTGCTACCAATTTGGGGTAATTTGTCTTTTTGATTGGGTTTTATTGCATTTTATGAATAAAAAAAACGAATTATTTTTTCCTTATGAGGCTAATTGTGTGGTATAAATTAATATGGTAAGTTTGGGTCAAGACAATCATGGAAATAACAAATCTATATTTATTTATTTATTTATTATTACTTTGGGACAATAAAAGCCATTTTTCATTAAAAATATAACCTACAGCCCAAAAGCTGTTTCTTGCAGTGTCCACCCGATCGGAAAAGCTCCTCCTGTCTCAGAAGTTACCCTTACCACCGTCCCCACCTACACCATCTCCCCCCCCCCCCCCCCCATCCCCCCTTAACTCAAGCCAGGCCGTTGGTATTCTGATTTTTGTTTTTGTTTTTTATAGCAGTCCAACTTCAAGATTGGACCAGGAAACTAAGGAGAAGAGTATTCTTAATTTGAATTTCAGCCATGTTTTCTTCTCTCTTTTCCCTCAATCTACATAATTGTGAACTACGTTTGTTGTGTATTAATGAGACTATGAAATTTTCTAGTCAAATGTTTATTGCATTATTGTAAAATTTGAAAATTTCAAATAATTATAGTAATAAAAATATATTTTTCTTGCCAAAATCTTTTTTTTCTTTAATATTTTTCTCATAAATGTAAACTTGACTGAGCTCCTTTTTTTTTTTTTTTTGATCACTGCTACACTCTACTACATTACTCATGTAGTGCAGTTTAGTGTACTTTGACTGATCAGCAATCAGTCTGATAGGCTAGCATACCTGACAGTTTCAAAGGCCTTTATCGGGCTTCCAGCTGCCGTGGGAGCCCATTGGCGCCCTGTGATTGCATTGTGGAGTGCCAATGGATGACAGAATGACCTCCCCCTGTCACCCTTTTACATGTAGTGATGACTATTTATTGTGACCTGTAAAGACCTAAACGGTTGGGAATGGCGGTATCTCTGCTCCCTGCCGTTAGTTCAGGATGGCATCTGACCAACACGGGATTCCTGTGCCAGTCTTAGATTAGGCCGCTGTAAACATGTAGAGGGCTAGCTCCAGGCCCCCTAGTGTCAGCCATAAAAACACACATGGCTGGTCACTAAAGAGGTTAAGAAACCAATCCGATGGTGTTAACAGTTCTGCATTCACTCCATGGCCTCTTCCTGCACATGGAGAACTGAAGAATCTCTTGCTGTTCTTTTTAAAGCCATGAACAGAATAGAGGTAGGTTCACTTCCCCAGCTTGTTTCCAGGTGACTAATGCTTCTAAAGCTCTCCAGAATGCAGTTCCTTTTTATTTTTAAACATATACGTCTATTTAAACACAGGCATTTAGCTCGAGTGTCATTTTTCCCACCTAGACCACAAGTGACAGCTACAAAGGAGGACTGTGGAAGACCCTTGCATCACCACAGTCCTCTGTTGCTTGTTGTGATGGTTGATTTTCCAAATAGACATACCGGTTAGCTACTATGATTTTATACTTGCAGGCAGCCTGTCAGGCCTGCTGGGCTGCGGGCAGTAGGATATAGTGACACAGTGCTGATTTCAGCGGTCTGTCACCTATACTGATACATTTAGTGGTTTTGCAAATCCTACTTTTGAAACTTTGTAGCGCTGAGTAGGAGGTAAGTCCAGCGAAACTCACCTACGTATTCAAGCCTCCAGGGCTTTATAATACACTATGCTGAAGTATAGCAGTTTGTTTATAGGAATGATAAAAGATACTGATCTTCAAGTCCCCTAGTGGGACTTAAAAAAAATACATAAAATATGTCAAAACCCCACCTTTTCCCCTAAAAATTAAAATAAAAAAAAACCACACATGGCCACGTTCATAATATCCCACAGAAAAAAAGTTAGTATATTATTTAATTCACACGGTGCGGGACATCAAAATTTATTTTTAAAAACATGACAAAAATAGCACGCCTTACAAAAAGAGTAGAAGGCAATCAAAACATTGTATGAATCAACAAATGCTACCATTAAAAAGTACAACTCATGCTGCCAAAAAAAAACCCTCAACACCTTTTTGAAGAAAAATAATGTTAGTGGTATTTCAATGCAGTGATTAAAAAATAATGAAAAAAACATGCCAGAATTACAAAAAAAAATTGAATTAAAAGCAAACCATGTTTTATGTTCTCAGAAATTCGATAAATGAAGACTAGAGCTCATCCCACAAAAGGCAAGTGCCCATAGAGCTCAGTTGATTGTAAAATAAAAATACTCCTGCAATGCGGCGACAGAAAAGCAAATTTTTTTTTTAATTTATACTGCTTTCACTGTATAAAAATAGCAAAATATAAACAAAGTATTAATTTGGTAGCGCCAGAATCGTTCTGACCTAGAGAATGTAATAACATACATTTATTTCGCAATCTGAATTCTGTTAAAAACAAATCCAAAACAGAAATGGCAGAATTTTATTTTTCCCCCCCAATCCCCTAAAATACTTAAAGGGGTTGTCCGGCCACGCAGGGTAATTTTTATTTATTTATTTATTTTTATATAAAAAAAGCTGCTTCCCCTTCAGTAAGCATGGTAACACACAGCATACAGGGGCTCAAATCGGCAGGCAGAACAGCTGGAATGTCAGTTTCTTACTTTGTAATCTGATGTTCAATGCTATTTTCAAAGATGGCGCCGCTGTACTGCCTTCCCACAATGCCCTGCACTCTCCCCCCTCTGTGTGCGCGTTCCCGATGGCAGCAAGACACATAAAAAAGCAGGATTTCTTGGCCTTGCTCAGCTCCCATCCTAGCCCCGCCCACCTCTATTGAGCTCCTCTACAGTCTCTGCCCCGCCCCCTCTAAGCCCCTCTCCAGTACAGCATGTTCTCCTGCTGTACACTGTACTTAGAGGGGGCGTGGCCAGGAGAGACTGTCTGTTATATACTCATGGTTCAGTACTGTATAAAGTGAATGGAGAGCGGAGAGAGAACTCTACTGCAGCCGCCCCGCTGTGAAACAAGAATACCCGCTCGACAGGTGCCCGCCCCCCACCACAGGTAACACTGACAGCCCCCCTCTCAGTGGTGACTAATTCTCACCCCCCCCCCTAACCTCCCGTCGACTATAATGTGACGGCACCAACGCCCACCTCCCGTCGACTATAATGTGACGGCACCAACGCCCACCTCCCGTCGACTATAATGTGACGGCACCAACGCCCACCTCCCGTCGACTATAATGTGACGGCACCAACGCCCACCTCCCGTCGACTATAATGTGACGGCACCAACGCCCACCTCCCGTCGACTATAATGTGACGGCACCAACGCCCACCTCCCGTCGACTATAATGTGACGGCACCAACGCCCACCTCCCGTCGACTATAATGTGACGGCAACCAACGCCCACCCCCCCGTCGACTATAATGTGACGGCACCAACGCCCACCTCCCGTCGACTATAATGTGACAGCACCAACGCCCACCTCCCGTCGACTATAATGTGACGGCACCCCCCTTCCCAGGAAAGTGCAATGTCTTACTCCCCCCAATTATCACCATGATTTGCTGGCTTCTGAGCAATCCTAGTGATATCCTTCAGTTTCCATAAAGGAAAAAAAATCAACAATTACCTGATAGTTTGTCATGTGATGTCCTAAAAATAATCGTTATCCGGGCACAATAGATGAAAGTTAAATAACACTCATTGACATTTACACAAAGCATTACTGCCTAGTGAGCAGCCCGGTCCTGGTGTCAGTGGTGTGGACTATGTACCCGAAGACTCATGTGCCGTACTGGGAATTACAGGGTACTCTATGCTGTGCCAGAATCTGGAATCTCTCTTAGTCCTGTCCTTGAATAATACCACCATACCGGAACTAAATAACACCTCTATTTAATTAAATGATAATGAATATTACCGATATACTGAGACTGACTGCAGTGATCATATACTGGTCATATAACACAGGCATGCTAATGCAAGGTACCTGTAACTTTGCCCATATAAACTCTTATTTTCCCTGACCCTGCAACACCAAACCTTGCCTAGCCTCCTGCTCAGTTCTTTCAGCCCACTCCTTCCTTCCTTTATCTTTTCCTTTAAAACTATATACACAATTTGGTTATTTTCTGTCATCCAAATTTTTTTTGCTTTCAATCTTCAAAAAGTTACTCACCATATTTTGAAAGGTCAGTAATATTTCTAAGGCTTTTTTTTAAACCTCCAATCCAACCACAATTGCTGTAAAGTAGTGGAGTTTATAGCCAGGATCTGTTGTTGTTCTAGTAAAATATGTTCTCTCTCTTCCGCCCACACAATTATCCTATGCCATTGGCTGTGGTACTAAGGAGACGCATAATTGATCCAGTTCATGCTTAACTGTTGGCAAAAGTGTTGTTTGCTCCATATGGATATTCTGTATTTTGTGTAAACAGTTCTGCTTTTGATTAACATTCTTTTAGGTGTCTTTTTTGTACTGGCAGAACAAAAATCCTTAACAAAAAAAATTAGATTAATTCAGCCTAGAACCCGGATTTTAGGAATTGTACAATAACTCCTTGAAGGAAGGAGACAGGGCTCACCACTTAAAGTGTAACTGCGCTTTCTAAAACCTTTTGACATTTCATAGGGATGTGTTAAAAGTTTTGATCGCTGTGGGTCTGGCTGCTGCGACCCCCTACATAACTCTAGAACAAGCCTAGCTTAAAGACCGTTCTCCGTATTTTCCCCTTATTAACTCACTGGCTTGTGTTGTAGCAATCAGTGGGGATATCATCAGCCAGAACCCCAGCTTTCAAAACTTTTGATATGTCCCCATCCTGACATGTCAAAAGTTTTTAGAAAGTGCAGTTGAGGCCCATTTTCACGGAGCGATAATCGCTCAAAGATCGCTCAAACAGTTTGAGTGACAGCTTTGAGCGATCATTTTGCATAAAACTACTCAGCTACTTAAGGGTAATTTAAGTGTGCAAACGAAGCTTTAGCTGAAAGCAGTTAACAGCCCGAGGGCTCTTTGTTCTCCAGCGGGAAACAATGCTATCAAAACTACCCACGGAGAACTCCTGATAAGGCTGAGTTTTAGGTTTTTTTTTTTGTTTTTTTTTTGAGCGGTCATCGCGCCATGTAAATGGGCCATTAACATTTGAATGTTTTTGCATTTAACTGGTCAGATCAACTTCTAGTTTGATTGATCATTCCAACTGTTTAATTTTACAAACTTAACTGTAACCGGACAACCCCTTTAAGTGTCGGGCCAAGTAGGTTTAAACCATAAGATAAATGGTGCTTACCTGTCTTCAGCCCCGGCGATCCAGTGTTGCAGCCCTGTGATTTTCCCGATCTGTGTTGACAGGAAGTCAGGTGACCATTGTATGTCAATCAGAGGCCGCAGTACCACCACCTGTTCTCCTGGCTTCAGTGCTTACATGCTGGGCACCATAATGCCAGGAGTTCTGAATGGGGGTGCTTCTGATGTGATTGGCAGGCGGAGGTCAACCGCCTTCTATTGTCAGAGACTGGGAGAATCCTGGGGCTGCAACACTGGATCGCCGTGGCTGAGGATGGGAGTACTTTTTATTGTAGTATTTTAATCCATATGACCATATTTTGTAGATGACTATTAAGTAAAACCTGTCAATTTTGGCAGAACGGACTGAGCAGCTAATATGTATGGTAGTGTTTCGACTCCTCTTGTTCTTGCGGGAGAGAAGCCGCAGGAGCTGTCTGGCGGTGGCATATTCTCCTTTGGCTATTAAGAAGACATGCATACTTGGTCAAGATGTGTGTTTGGAAGGAATAGCTTGTGGCCTAGAGGTGTTTGGCTGAAAACTATCTAATGTGCCTGACCACTCCATGCAGCAGAACTGCCATGAACCATGTAGGACCTCCTTTAACAAAACTGTCAGTAAACGGTCTCGACTTCACAATGAGGGTTTCTTTAGATAAACAATAACCTAACAGACTGTTACAAATAGGACATGGATTGTACAACTTGCATGGCGCTACATAGTGCTCTCTACAGAGAGCTTTATGTAGCGCCAACATAGTCCACAGCAGTGTATAAGTCAGAGGGAACAGGAAGTCCTATACACCATATAGTGGTAAACTAATAAACCATTAGAACAATAGGAGGCCTGCTGGCATGAATCTAGAACCTGACCAACCAGTGAAAGTGCTTGTTCTGTACAGAAGTATATATGGCTGATTCAATGGTATGAATTGAACTCTGGACTGTCTTGAGTTCTGGGAATGAAGAGATTAAAGAACGCCTCTGGGTTAAATGAAAAATTATTTGCAAATCATTTATGGGTTGAAGACGTCTCTATAACTGAGGTCTCTAGTATTGGCTTTCTGCTTTTATAAGAGATTGGTAGTTTTTCTTAACCCTTGTTCTGCCACATTTTTAGCTTTACGGCAGTATTTCCTGGGTTCTCCATCTAGGCCAGGAGATGCCTGATTTTTATCTAACCTAAATGAGTGATGGGAAGTGATGACCACTTATGGTTTCTCTTCTGGAAACTATTGCAGATAAGTCCCTCAATGCACATGAGAACTTTATGTTCCTGCATGCTTTTTTGAAAGGTGTAATTCAATGAGTTGCTATGGGCAACTACTGCACTATTTTTTTACTTTTTTTTTTACCATGTGCCCTTTAAGGGTTCTTTTTGTGGTCGAGGTGGAGTTGCCATTGGAGTTAGAATAAGGGGGTGTTATGACATTATTTCATCTCCATCTGGATGTTTCCAGTGTTTTCATTTTGACACAGTAGTCAACAGCTGGGGATGAAGGTGGAGGGGTTAGTAGCTGTCTGCACATCTGCCCGGAATTCTGGGGATGTGGCGTTCAGTATACTGCCAGCGGCAGCTGGAGTTACTAATATAGTTTTTAAAATTCTTTATTTAAATATTTTTTTCAAGTGTGTATATATATATATAACCACAAAGATCCCTTATAGGGAACCAATGCAAAACAAAACTTTGATTTGATCTAAGTGACATTGGTGGAATGGCCTGCTGCTTGGCATCCACCCATATGCTGGGAGTAGACAACCAAGACCACCACTTTGGGCCGCCTGGTTCGAATTCCGGAAGCTGGAGTGGGCGTCCACCTCCAGATTCTGCAGCAAGTATCGCCCATAGCATGCTATGCAAAAGTGATTCTTCATGCACACGAGCGGAAACCATTTGCGGTTTACCTGGGTCATATCAGAAAGCCCCTTCAGTAGGAGGAGTGTCCCAAGGGTTTTTCCTCTTTCCTTACCATCTGTTTTCATTTCCTGCTATTCCCCATTATTGCTCTATATTCAGGTGTTCCCTGAAAGCCAACCCAGGGGGTCCACATCCGATGCCATGAGTCATGTTTATCCTGTAGGGAGGCTGTGATTTGCTCCATCCGCTGAATCTCCTCTACCTTACGGACCCATTGTACCCAAGGAGGGGAGGAAGCTTTCCAGAGAGCCGGGATACATGAGCGAGCCCCATTAATCAGCTGTCTGAGTGAAGATTTATGGTACATGTGAGGGAGTAGGTCAGAGAGAAGGAAGAAGTATTAGGGTTAGAGACTCTGGGGTATGCAGGTACAGGATCTTTCCTATGGTAGCCGGAACAGACCCCCAAAAGTTACATAATAGCAACCAATTCCAGAAGATATGTAATAGTGGTCCTACAATGCCACCACAGCGCCAGCACAAAGGGCACAAGGAAGGATGGATTTTGTTTGGTTTATGGGGGACCATATACCATCTTGAGAGTAGTTTATAAGCTTGCCTCTTCATATCTGCTCGCAATAGAAGCTTTATGTGTGAACTCAAGTATCCTGTCCACCTGGGCAAGTGAGCTCTTGCTCCCATTTGCTCAAGTAAGGGGGTTTCTAGCCCTGCGTATAAACCTCAGTATATTAGTGTTAATCGACAAGCCCTTTCAAACGCCATAAGAGGCCTGCGGAATCCTCCTGCCGATGGGAGCGAGCTCAAAAAGTGCGCTGTCAGGATGGTTCTCCAGAAGCCATGGTGAAACAGGGTCCGAGCACCTCAGTAGTTTTGCCCTAGACATCCTCTCCGAACCAGATGGAAAATGTATTGCTCGTTTTTTTTTGTTTGTTTTTTTTTTTTACCAGCGAGAAGCCAGGATTAAAATGAGCTTGAGGACAGTCCCGCTGAGAATTGGCTATTCTTTATAACTGAGAAGGCTGTTTTTCGGGAGCTGGTGGCAATGTCTCTCTAGAGCACAGTCTTTTGCGTAGGGATAGGGTTGTGTCTATCGTTGGGTGTGCTCATAATGTAGGTTGAATCGGGGTGGGCACCCAGGGAAATAGATGTAAGAGGGTTTAGGTGAAAGTGTGTTCAATCGATACCCACTGTTTCAGTGATTTGTGTCTACAACAGTCTAGAACTCTTAGTAATATTAACCTTTTTCAATCCACTGTCTGACATCTGAAGACATTATGATTTAAGGCTGTACAGCTCCAATGTTGGAAGACGTCCGTCGGGGTTCTCTTACTGTATATTGCTATCCTCTCTGCTGACAGAGCCTATCCGATGTGTCACCTAATGCAGTACTGGCTTTAGCCAGCATATAGCGCCATTGTATAACAGCAGAAAAAGATTAAACCCCCTAGGAAAACCAGAATACAAATTGGATTGAAAAGGGTTAAGGCCTGATAGTAACGCTGAATGTCAGGTAGGCTCACTCTCCCCGAGACTTCGGAAGATACATAATGGAGCATGCCAAACTCGCAGGTTTCTCAGCTCAAATAAACTTTAGCAGATCTGAGGAGACTGATTTAAAGAAATGTCCTGGGATTTTAATGAAGAGGGTTTGGAGTAGAAACAGGACCCGTTGTACGAATGTATTTTTAATAATTGTGATTCTATAATATTTTGATGATGGAGTAACTTTGTATAGTTGCAAAAAGTGCAGCCACAACCCAGCAATGTTGGGGCAGGCTGGCTGATCCTCTGAAGTACAAGGATATGTTCACACGCGGCATCAATGCTGTGGGAAGTCTGCGGCGTTTCCAGTGCGAGTCGTATGGATGAGATCTTTACCAATCTCATCTGTATAGTGCAGAAAAAACACACAGAATTGATACGTCATGTACATTTTTAATTCTCATGAAGTCCATTTATGCTGCCAATTTTCTGTTCAGATTTCACATTTGGGGAGGAAATCTGCATGTAGCATATGCCGCTTTTGACACAGATACTTAGCAGATTACCTGCTGTTGTACGTCCGCTACGTGTGAGTATATTTTCATTTTCACTACTGTATATATAATCCGATTCCCCCCCCCCCCCCCCCCCCACCTCCAAACTAACATTGCCATGTAATTGCAAAGCAAAATTTAGTTGAAAACCTCTTATAATGTAGTGGGTTATACTAGTTATGTCTTACTGAACGTATCTGTAAAAGAGGAGGCTAGGCAGTCCGTTTTATGCCTCCTCCGAGTAGAGCCGCGCTGCTATTTTGGTTGTGAGTGATGAGCAAGAGGTTACGGCGTACAAGTGAAATTCTACTTGATGGTCTCCCTGTTTACAGCCTTTATACAATAGGCAGTGATGATTTAATTACTTGATTCCGAGTTCTCTGTGTCCTGACAAGAGCAGCGTGACCCCATGTTATTGTACTCTACTACACACTATACATGGCTTTACAACGCCATGCATAAATCTACACCATAATGAGAAAGAAGGATGCATCAAGTGAAATGCAAGGTTTTCTCAGTCAATATGTATTTATGTCGGAGGCTTTACTTGGCAAGAACAGAGCATTGGAGATTACTTGCTTGGTAATTAAGTGAAAAAGCTGTTCCTGAATGCCTTGTTCAGTCAGCTGGATTGACCAGCTTCATTAAGGCGTCCATGGGATATCAGGGAAAAAAAAACCATTTACTTGCTTTTGCCTTCATATGATTTTGTACTGGTTTTCTATTTTGGATGCCAGAGACTATACTTCTACTGCAAGGAATACTGTGTTTCCCCAAAAGTAGCATATACCCCCAAAATAAGCCCAACCATGATTTTCGGGGGGGGGGGGGGGGGGGGGGGAGATTTGAAATATACGCCCTACCCCAAAAATAAGCCCTAGCTACACTACGGGAAAAAAACCAACACAGGAATACTTACCTAGCAGGAGCCGTCCGGGTTCCTCCCTCTAGTCTCCACAGTTCTGGCAAGCTTCCTTGCAGTTTTCAGCGTTGGTAATGGGGTTTGTAAGCCCCACGTCCAGCAAGCAATTTTCCTGATTGTCTGGTTCTCTAGTGCCGTGGCTCAATCAGCCATTCATTGAATGGCTGTGATTGGTTCATCGAGCTCTAGCTCTGGTTCTCAAGAGCTGTGTCTCAGCCAAACAGAGGCATCGCTTCCTGAAGGTGGGGTTTTTCAAACCCCTGACCAGTAAGCATAGACTGAAGACAAGTGCCGGGACCTGCAGAGAAGAGGCTCGGTGTAACTGACAACGGCTGTTGGGTGATCTATTTCTTTTTTTTTTTTGTTTATGCAGATAGGGCTTGTTTTTGGGGTAGGGCTTAGATTTCAAGCCCCCTTGAAAATCCCAGCAAAAGAACGCTACACTCGTAGCGACACAATCGCGATATCGCTGCAAGAAAATGCAGCGATATCGCACAGAACACTGACGCGGTATCGCAACGATATTGCTGTTGCCTGTGTGAAAGAGGCCGAATAGTCAATGTCTCAATATGTCCAACTTGGCACTCCTAACGCTGATGCACTTAGAACAGCGTATAAAATGCCATTCTAAGAGGTATAGGGGGAAATTTACTTAAACTGGTACTTTATATGCTGGCTATGTAAACTGCACCAATTTTTTTTGTTAAGAGGCGGACATCTCTGAAAAACCCTCCTAAAAATGTGTCCCTTTTTGTATTGTAGATTAAAAATTTTTATCTCCACGAAAATATATATTTGAGACAGAACCTCATTACTGTAAGTACATTTTTAACCCCTAAGTGATTTTTACAATATTGAAAGCTTTGTGTAAGGCCCTAAACTATAATTTTCTGTAAAAACGTTTAGATGCCGCAGTCAGCTATGACTGCAGCATCTGCAGGGTTAAAAGGGTAAAGGGGAGATTAAATGAGCAAGTCCTCAGTTTTTCACTTCTTTTCTGTAAAAAGAAAAAAAAAACCCTATGTGTGACAATCGGAGAGCAAATATGTTCCTTGATTGTTGTGGGTGAAAACCAGAAGAAAACTCTTGTCACCCCTCTCTGGGTCAGGGAGATATACAGGAAAATCACAGATCATCTTTGCAGTCTGCTCCTTTCCCCTCCCCTCCCCCTCCTTTTTCACTTTGTGCACACGGAGTAAAATAACAGCTGTACATTAAGCATTCTCGACCCAATTTCAAGTGTCAGTAGCTCTGATTCTGTAGTCGTTGCTATTAAATGTCTATAGCCCTTAGAGCAGGGGTCCCCAACTCCAGTCCTCAGGGACCCCCAACAGGTCATGTTTTTAGGATATCCTATAGTAAGAACACCTGTAGCAATGTCTGAGGCACCGACCATAATTACATCACATATGCAATACTGAGGAAATCCTGAAAACATGACCTGTTGGCGGTCCCTGAGGACTGGAGTTGGGGAACACCTCCTTAGAGAACCAGCGCTCCAGCTGTTTTAAAGTAGAGCGCACTCTGTTCATTCTGCAAGAAAAGTACACAACAGTTTTGAAGGAACAGAGTTCCTCCTAAACTGCAGGGGTTAATAAACTTGGTACATGTCTACCCACTCCTGTGTGCCAGAACGAAATTTACGCCAGCTACAAGCTGGCATAACTTCAGCTGTAATTTACATCCGTTTCTGGCATAAGCTACACTAAATCTGACGGGCCTACGAGGCTCCGCCTCTTTTTTGCCAAGTCTCGTCAACTTTTAGAAAAGTGGTGAGAGCAATGCAAAAAAAAATACCCCAAAGTTTCAAACCTTTTGGCACATATTTAACAATAAAATGTGCCTTTTATTTGGCACTAAACTGACGCAAACCCCTCCATAGGCTGCTGTGCACAAATATACGCCTGCATGTAGATCTGTGTGCAACTAGACATTTCCCACCCACACTTGACAATCATCGTTTGTGGTAGCGTTCTACCTGGCATTACAAGACAAAGGGTCTTTCGTAGGAGTGCCGACTATAGTTCTAGCACTAGCCAATTACTGTTGGCACGTGAAACTTGGCATACATGTTGGCCCTTCTATAAATGCCCAATGTAGCTTTTTATAGAAGGCACAGTTGGTGCTAGGTATACGTGCCACCTCGCTGCAGTGAAAAGGTCCACTGTCCAAGTTAGCGGCAGTGTGTAGAGCGGCTTCACCTCCAACATCGCTCCTGTGTGCAGAGCGCAGGTTTCTCTTCCCGTGCCGTGAAAGCAATATTTATTACAACTGCTCAGAGAGGATTGCCTTCCAAATCACTCTGTATTTGAGGAAGGGATTTCATAGCAGCAGATGTTGTATTAACGAGCTGACGGGAGCTCCCTCGCCGTTTTATCCCATAGCAGTGGCGAGGGTTTTGTTGTTGTTCTGTTTTTTTTATTTATTTATTTTTTTCCATTTGCTTAACGAAGTGAACAGTTTGAACTAAATGTCATCTTGTTTGGCACAGAAAGCGCTGCTTATTTCTGCCTCGGCCTGCCTCTGGCGCTGACATGCTATCTTATTGTTACAGGATACTCAAGGCCTTGGAATGCTAGAACTCTAAGGGCTGCAGATTAGGAGACAGCCATCAATATGGAGACGGTCGTCTCGGAAGTGGAACCTGAGAAAACTTCGGTGAGTTAATTTGAAGTTTGTATTACAACAGCTTATTGATGTATAAGCAAATTCTACTTTTGCTATTTTTATGCAGGTAAGGCAAAGCAAAAGGCTTTTGGAAACTATGCTGAATATATATGATGTGACTTTCCCTTCATGCATCTATTGATTTTAATAGAACTGCATATTGATTATAACCGCAGATCATCTGTATAGGAAAACACGATGTTGCAACTATCAAGTATAGCGTGCCTCCTAATTTGGTTGTTACGTTTTGATCGGAGGATTCCAGGAAAGTTCTATTTACCGTATATATTCTAATATAATAATGTTTGTATCGCTCTTGGAGGTTCTCAAGACTTAGTTCTGCGTGCCATCTATTACGCTGCATGTTATTTATAGCATGGTAATCGTGACCCTCTTGTGGGTGCGAGAAATCCGTCTTTAATATGTTTCCTACCGTAGGTCATGTCTTCCAGAGTTCATGACTGTGAAACTGGGTCAGCAAGTTGGCACGAGTCAGTGACTGGCAAGCTATCTTTTGCTAGTGATCTGGACGATCGGTCTATAAATTTATAATGTTGGGATGTATTACACTTGGAATCCTTCTTATCAAATGATGCAACTTTGTATAAATAGCCGGGGACAGAGCAGCCATGTTGTGGGTACTTTGTCTTCATTACCGGGACGGGCGCTGCTCTATTGACTCAAGGTAAGCCCTTAGTTGTCATTTAATTATGCGGAAATGAAGTTCCTTTATCTCCACCCATTCTTAAAGATGATATCCTTAGGTTGGGGACAACTACACAAGATTACTCTTTGCTTTTAGCGTTTGTCCCAGATTTTAGGAATGTGAGGCGAACAAAGATGATGTTCATGAACCTTTACCCTTCTTACCCTAAAGGCACATGCTCCTGTTTAATCATTCTGTATTGTATTCTGTATTCATAATGATATACTAGGACATTTGTAGGAAACTTCTGCTAGGTCGAGTTCTTGGAAAAAAGTTAGATTTATATCAAAGATGTCTGGCATGTATCCCCTTGTTTCCCGTTATGGAAAGGCTGTGGATACGCCGTCATAAATCTGAGTATACAAACTTTTATTGCACATTTTAATGTATTTTTGTCTATTGTGCTTATTACTGTATTGTGTATGGTCTGTTATAGTGCTGCCCTTTAAGGCCACCATACTATGATGTTGGGTTTGCTGGGCTAGTAAAGCAAACTTCACAAAAATGGCAGCTTTTTATTGAAAAGCAACTCAAAAAAAGCAGCGGGCACCTTCAGGAATTTCGTCTTACAGCCACTGGCTTCCCAATGCTGCCAGTTGGTTACCAGCGCAATTTACGTTTCACAATAGAGCGTAGTCGGGCATTGCAATCTGCCTGTTCCTTTTTATGGACAGTTTGCAAGAGGTGCGAACAGCATTCAGTTCTGTTTTAAGGGTATGTTTACACAGGGAGGAAGTGCTGCGGAACACGGCTGCGCAGCTGATTTTGACTCCTAATCCAAACCAATGGTGCAGATTTTGACTCTGTTTTTGGATGCGGGATTTTATGTGGACCTTCTGCTGCATTTCCGCCTCTGTGTAATCCTGCTCTAAAAGTATTTCATTTTGGGAAGTTTTTGCTAATCCTGCAAACTTATGTATAGAAATCATTAAAAAAAGATACGTTTTTAATGCATTTCAGTCTGTCGTTTTAATCTGCTTTTACGTTATTGTTTTTCATTTTTAAAATGGGTCCTAATAAACCCTTGAGAAATGTGTATGGGAACTAAGGAGTTGTGCCAAAATTGTTTGGCTTTACCTTCTATGTGATGTGTTATTCTACTATAAAGACGTACGCTCATAGGACTACAAAAACATTGACACCTCTTTGTATATTTCTCTGAAATGATGATGCCGCTGTGTTCAGCAATGGAGAGGACCATGAAGGCTGCTAGGAGCTGCAAAATTGAGGATTTTTTTTATTTTGAGAGTCACATCAGGCATCACGTCAGGGCCAAATGCGAAGCTTTCATTCTGCCCCTTCTCCATAGCCCTTCTAAGTGGGGGGTTTCTGTCCACAGAAGAAATTTTAAATACCTTGGTGTCTAAAGACTTGAAGGGGTTGTACCATAATAGACTTTGTCACCTCTCCATAGTATAGCTAAAAGTCTGCTCGGTGGGGGTCTTTCCACTGATTTTGAATACAGGGGTCCCATGTGTCGCTCTTCTAGTCACTGCAGACTCGTTGCCACCACCCACAGTGACATCAGATGGAATATAGTGGTGGTCACACATGCATGGAGTACAAGCACTTGGCTATCTCCAGCACTCCCATTGAACATGAATGAAGCAGTGCTGTACATGTGCAATGGCAACTCCATTGCAGGGCGTGCAGCGATCCCACCGTGAGGAGGAAAGTGGGACATGGGACCCCTATTCTCGGGATCCGCGGAAGACTCGTCTATGAGACCACGACCAATCAGACTTTTATCTATCCTATGGATAGGCGATAAGACTATTGTGGTACAACCCCTTTAATGAAGTGGCTCTGGCTGACCCACGCAGAGTAGGGAATCCCAGGTTGCTCTGAAGCATGGATTAGTTGCATGGAGCTCGTCGGTGCACGCTCATTTGGGGTGGAATTGTTGCAGATTTTCAGTGTGGTTCTGAATGGAAAAATCTACTGTGACTCATACTATACATGGGGGTGGTGTTTATAAAGCCCTATTCACATAGGTCTTGCCCATTCTTTCTCGCACATAGTTTTTCCTATCATTTTTTCTGCGTATAGTAATATCGAGCGAGAAACGCTCTAGTCAGAACAAAACTATTGAAATCAATGGGAGCTGTGCCTGCAGTTACAAGTGCCAGCCACTATAGGAAGGTCGGTGTGGAGGCTTCCGCTGCTTCTGCTCCGACCTCTGTGTATTTGCGGTGCTGACAGCATGCACCCGCTCAGCTGTTCAGTCGGGGTCCCAAGCGGCAGACCCCAGCCGATCAACTATTGATGACCTATCCTGATAATAGGTCATCACTAGTATTTCCCTGAAAAACCCCTTTAAGCCCTTGGGGTGTGCAATGCATATCTGCTGTAAAACCCACTTTATTGTGTATATTATGTTAATAAAGCTAGAGGCAAATAACAGCATTACACCATTGGTAATAAGTAATGTAAATGAGATCTCCTATGTCTGTGGCTGCAGTAAAGCAAATCTCAGAGCAGCAACTCGGGCAAGATGGCTGCCCACATAATCTTGTACAGAAAATAGAATGAAAAGATGCTAAAAAATTTTTAAAAAACCTCAATGTTTGGTTTAAAATACTGTTGGTAAAAAAAACAAGGGCAATAGATTCCCTTTTAAAATAATAATAAAAAGTTGCATTAAAAGTGGACTGCGTGTGAACGTGGCCGGCAGAGCAGTGTTTGCTGCTTGATGATAGAAGAGCTTCTAGTTTTCTATTTATAAAGATTTTTAGTGCACGAAAACTGAATGTTTTCATCTGGCCAGACTGCTGACAGCTTGCTGCATCTTAACATGTCAAATATTGAGAGGAGATAATGAACTGCTAGCATTGTTCTGTCCCAGGCACTGCGGTAAAGCATAATCCTTTATTTGGCTTAGAAGCAGGATGTTTTGCAGTAACTTCTCTCCAGCGATCCCAGTCTCTTCTAAAATCTGTTTTACACTTCTATTTAGAGAAAAGTACTTGCTGTATAGATATTTTAAAGATATCTGGTGATATTGACCATTTTTCTCCCTACACCAATGATTACTGCCATCATAAAATCTCAATAAGAATAGCAAATGTCCTGAGGTGCAAGGCGGCCATCGAGGTCTCTTAGTGTGGTCGAAACTCATCATGCTAAAGGTGGTGAATTAAAGTGCAAGCTGAGCTTGTGCAAAAAAAAACTAAACTTTTTTTTTTTTTCAATTTATGCCTGCTTAAAACCAGTTTACAAAAATATGGGAGTGGCTTATCATGAGGGGTGTGGTCTACCCTGCTTTACAGGTTCTGGGATAATTCTGGGATACTCATCTGTTTTCGGCCCTCGGTACCCAGCTGAGCCATACTTGCTGCCTCGTTCTTAACTCTGTCCATAGACAGCCACCGGAGGTAGATCAGAGACAATTGGAGGCGGCAGCTTCAACGTCCTCATGAGTGCCATAGTGCCAGGAGTTCACAGCGGCTTTGAATTGGCTGCAGGAGTCACCTGACCTCTGGTGATTGTCTGTGGATGGGGAAGAGAACTGGGCAGCAGGAGCCGCTTGGCTTGCAAGATACGGGAATATACTATTTTTTTGGTCATCTACCCAGCCTTCAAAAGATGTTTCTTATGTTCACGCAACTCCTTTTAAGGTATTTGGATGCCCACAGAACCCTGCCTAGAACACTACTGTCTTGTTTGATAAAGAAGGTATAATGGGGCTATTTTTCAAGGTTTTGGCTAGACCTTTTATTCCCAATGAAGGGAAGTAGTACGGTAATGCTGTAAGGTAAACACATTTCACACCGTTTTATCCCTCCGATTTTATGGCAACTGTTTGAGTAAAGCCCTTTCCTGTTCAGCATGGCTATGCCCCTGTGCATAAAGTAAGGTCCATAGACGTGGGGCTTATTTACTATTGGAAAAATCAAGTCTTATGGTGCCAATTGTGCCAGAAAGCTATTCTATATGTTTTGTGCCATATCTACTGTGTGTTAGAGACTTTGGCAAACAGTAAAAAAAAAAAGTCTTAAAGGGGCATAACTGTTTTTAAAAGGGGTTGTGGCCTAAATTGCAGTTGGGTATAAATTAAGCCAACTTAAATGGTGGTCTAAACCATTAAATGGTGGCGAACTTTCAAATTGTCTGGTCTGTTTGCACCGTCTAAAGGCCCATTTACATGATTTAAACAGCAGTTGTTCAGTCTTTCCAACTACTTGAGGGGAGGGTTGATTTTTGTTTGCCCAGCTAAACACAATGACTCATGCCACCATAGATAATGGCTTTTTCTGTACACTAATAAAAACCTCCCGCCTAGAGATTTTTTTGCATATACACATGCCCACCTGACCAAACTAAATATATATATTTACATGTAAACACTACCAAACCACCCAGCAAATGAGGAAAATGGCGAGGATTTCATATGATTATCTTTACGTGTAAACACTCAACATTTGAAAGAAATAATAGGTGTTGAGTGATTCATTCGTTCAAACACCAAATCTTGCGTGTAAAGAGTATTTCCCTCCGACATCATGACAGCGTACACCTGGAGGTTGCTCACCTGCTGACCTGATGGGATAGGAAGAGGCAGAACATAAAAGGCACCTCCCCTCCACCAAACACCAGTGCTTTTCCTGTCCCTCCAGGACAGCAGCGGCAGAGCTCCAGCGATGCTGTCCCATGCCGGAGGTTCCAGGACTTACCGGTGAGCGGCGGCATCTCTTCTGGCAGCCCCGGTTGCCCCAGTGGGAAGTACCTCATCTGGGTGTGAACCGGGGACTGCGTGGGCCTGGGTCCAAGGACGGACTTTCCGGCACCACCGCGGCCGTCAACCAGGCGGGGGCCGCCATCTCTGGGTCCCGGCTGTAGTGTGACGCCAGACGCTCCGCAGGAGGGCGTGGCCTCGATGAAGCACACACAGGGGGCATGGCCTGGCACCTGATTGAAAATCTAAAGCCCCTGCACCAGGAGAAGTCGGCTGGTGTTTTTTCTTTTCACGCTGGGAATCAATTCTAAGAACAGAAATGGATCCCACAAGCGCAGGATGTCGGCCAAAACAGGACCCAGAGAATCTCCAAACTGTAAGTGGTCCTGTGGGCCAACCTACAGACACCTGCACTACACTTCCCTTACTAACAGAGCTCTCCCTTGTCATGTACGACAGGGATACTCAAAAACCTAGGGAGGCTAGGAGGAGAAGTAAAAAGCATCCAGTATGCTTAGCAAAACTTGACGACTCCTATTCTAAAACATTATGCGCTTCCTGCTCAGCGAAAATTCTGCAGGAAGAAAAATCTTCCCCCATTCCGAAATCCAGTCGGTTGTCCGTGAAGAAACAGTCCTATCTCTCGGACCTCCAACCAGGGCCCTTAGGGGCCACAAGGTGGTCTGCTCCGGCAGTGTTAGAGTCCGACTCTGACATGGCGGAAGAATTCGATCTTGAAGACCTTGGGGAAGTGTCGCAGGGGGAGAAAAAATATCTCATTTTTGAAAAAACACCAACAGAGAAACCTTGCACTGTGCAGGACGTCATGTTGCGAGTCTGCTTCCACAACGTAAATCTACATTCCCTGTAAACGCCACACTTAAACATATAATCCTTAATGATTGGAATTGTGTGGATCAAGCTCCGTTAATTTCTAAAGAATTTTCGGAGCGTCCTTTATTTGCAGACAATGAAGTGGCTATCTTTGAGGAGACGCCAAATGTTGACACAGCTATCTCTATGGTGTCTAAAAGAACTGGGTACCATCTGAGGATACGTCCCACTTAAAGGATTCCATGGACAACAAAGTAGACATGACCATGCGTAAGGCTTGGTCCATGTCCAGTCTCATTAGAAAGCTAATATTGCGGCCACCTTGGTGGCTCGCTCTATGACGGTTTGACTGGGTCAGCTTCTACGGTCCGCTTCAGAGCCCGCGTTGCAGCCCTATCCAACATGGCCAGGGGTAAAGTAGTGGTCAGGAGACATGACCTCCAAAAATAGGTTGTGTACCCTACCCTTTCGGGGCGGCTAGTCATCAGACTCCGCAAAAAGCGCCTTCATTCCATGTCCCTCGTCTACAACATACGTGGGGAAAGGAAAGACCGGAGGAAGGGGTAAGGCTCTTACTGTTGTCCCTCAACCTGCATCTTCATGCCCGGTGAGCAGAAGATTAGTTCATTTGTGCACTAGTTGGAGAAACATAGCTACTGACGGTGCCTACCACACACTGGGAAACGATCCTAAGGACAGGAATCGATCCCACAAGTGCAGGCCTGGTGGCGGAGGGGTACAAGATTTGAGCTAGAATCCCGCCCTCCAAATAGATTCATTTTAACCTCGGGGGACTGTGTGGGCCTGGGTCCAAGTACGGGCTTCCGGTTCCACCGCGGCAGTCATCCAGGCACCAACCCTAGAGCAGGCTCTACTTAAGGGTGAACAGATCAAACTGGATCTCGGTGCAGTTATCCCCATCCCTAAGAGGGAATGGGGGGGAAAGGGTTGAAAGGGTTTTACTCCCCTCTTTCTGGTTCCCAACCAGATGGCTCCCACCGATAGAGACTATCAGAACCCCAACCCCCCTGATTGGTAGGAATAACGTTATGGCTACGATTGACGTAAAGGATGAGTATTATCACATCCCCAATTATGTCAACTCACAAAAAGTTCCCAAATTTGCTCTGAGAATGGCGCCTTCCTTTTGCAATCTCCTCTGCTCCACGGATCTTTTCCAAAGGGGGATTGAAATGGTAGCCTTTCTGCACAATTGCGGGATTATCATCATCCCCCATCTGAAAGGGGGCATAGCTTAGTAGATGGTTCCCTGCTGGTGGCAGTTTCCCTCACTATTCTGAGGTCACACTTGGGGTCCACACTTCAGCTATCTAAGGGTCTGAGCTGGATCACTAATGATTTGAAATCCAACATGGATCCGGACACCAGGAAAAAATTCCTGGGAGTCATTTTGGATTTTTGTCTCCAATGTCCGTCCCTTCCTCCTCTAAGGAAACAGCTCATTCTAGAGAATGTTCTGCTCTATATAAAAAAAATCTACATTTTCAATAAGAGGCGATGCGGATCCTGGGGATAATGACTTCATGCATTGGAGTGGTTCCCTGGGCCCAGTTTCACAGCTGTGATCTCCAGACACTTATCCTCCAGAATGGGGACAAGTCAGTCCTCACTTGACAGGACAATCCCTATTTCCACTAGGGCTAGATCCTCACTCCGCTGGCAGTTGTCCTCAGACAACCTTTCAATGGGGACCCCGCGATATCGGATGCCAGCGCCAGAGGGTGAGGGGTCACCTTTGAAGGTGGCCATATACAGGGTACATAGGACCCTCATGAGAGATCCAGGTTATCTAACGTTAGAGAACGTAATGAGGTTTGGGAAACCCGACGTAGCCTGCAAACCGTTTAGGGATGAAGCATGTGAGGATCTTCTCCGATAACATGATGACAGTGCCACTCATTCGCCACCAGGATACCACCAGGAATCCTCTACTTCAGCATTTGGCGGGGAGGATCCTACAATGGGCGGAACTCACAACTACGTCACTGTCGGCCTTCCATATAAAAGGAGCCGAGAATTCAGCCGCGGGCTTTCTAAGCAGGAAGAAAGTGGACGCAGGAGAGTGGGGACTCCATCCCGAAGTGTTTAGCCTACTCAGGACAAATAGGGGGTACCCGAAATAGTTTTGTTTTGCGTGAAGCGCAAATACCAAGTGCCGACTTCCCTTTTCCCGAGACTCGGAGAAACAAGCCTTAGGCACGGGCGCCCCCTCTCACCCCTGGGTTTGGGACTTAGCTTACGCTTTTTCCCCTTTACCCCTGATTCCGCTCCTCCTAAGAAAATTCCTGCGGCCAAGGCTGTCAGTAACTTTAGTAGCGCCTTATTGGCCCAAAAGACCTTGGTTTCCTTTTCTAAGATTTGTCAGTGGGAGAGCCTCTCCATTTTCCACCAAGACTGGACCTATTGCTGCAGGGTCATCTCCTCTACCCGGAGGTTCACAAGTTCAGGCTTACAGCCTGGATCTTGAATGGGTAAAATTCTTAGAAAAGGGTCTATTGTCTAATGTGGTTTCCACTAATTGCGAGAGCCTTATGCCCTCGACGGAAAAGATTTATTCCAAAGTCGGGAAAAAATTCTCAGAATGGATGGGTCAGGACATCCAATCAGACATTCGTAAAAAAAAAAATTTTTCGTCCAGGCAGGCCTGGATAAAGGGTTGAGTCCAAATTCCCTCAAAGCCAAAGTAGTGGCTTTGAGGGCATTCTTTGATCTCGTGCTTGCTGAGCACAAGGGGATCAGGAAATTTCCTAGAAGGGCGAGTAGACTGCATCCATTTTTAAGGCTTACGGCGCCCCCCCTGGGATCTGACTATAGTCCTTTAGGCCTTCTGCGATTTCCCCCCGTTTGAACCTACTAAAAACCTATCCATCGCCTTGCTGATGTACAAGGTAGCCCACCTTGTGGCAGTTATGTCGGCTATGTGTGTGGGTGAAATCCAGGCCCTTTCGCAAAGGGCCCCATATATGACTATGCACCCTGATGAGATCGTATTCTCCTTAGACCCTTCCCTCCAACCCAAAGTCTTGTCAGACTTCCACGGAGGCCAGCCAATAGTCATTCCAGCCTTTGTCTAAATTTTAAAAACGAAAAGGAGCAGAGGCTCCATAATCTTGACGTTAAAAGAGCTGCACTAGCGTACCTTGAGGCAACGGAAAGTTGCAGAAAGACTGACAAACTTTCGTTCAATTTCAGGGGCAGGCGAAAGAAAGGCCACTTCTAGAGATTCAATAGCCAGGTGGCTCAGAAGAGCCATCCAGGAGGCTTACACGGCCAAGGGCATTCCTCCCCCAGAAGGTTTGAAAGCCCACTCTACTTGGGCGGTGGCATTTTCCTGGGCAGAAAGAGCGCACGCCTCAATCGAACAGATTTGTAACGCGGCCATGTGGACTTCTAGTCATACGTTTATTAAACATTACAGGCTGTACATTTAAATCTAGTGAGGATGCAACCTTCAGTAGGAAGGTGCTTCAAGCAGTAATCCCTCCCTAAAAAAGCCCATGCCAGTTATTTGGTATTCCTCCAGATGTATGCTGTCATGATGTCGGAGGGAAAACGGGAATTTTTCTTACCGATTAATTCCCTTTCTTGAAGGCATCATGACAGCATACGGGCTTTCCCCCCCTACCGACATGGTTACCCTTGTCTTGTCTAACACATGAGGTAATGTGTATGCTTATGATTTTTGTCTAAGGTGTGTGAATAAAAACACACCTTCTGGTTAAGTATACTGTCACTGTGGTTATTTGGAACACACTGGTGTTTGGTGGAGGGGAGGTGCCTTTTATGTTCTGCCTCTTCCTGTCCCATCAGGTCAACAGGTGAGCAGCAACCTCCAGGTGTATGCTGTCATGATGCCTTCAAGAAAGGGAATTATCGGTAAGAAAAATTCCCGTTTTTAAAGAGTATTAGTAAAGAAGACCCATTGTTTATAGTTCTGTGTGGTAAAACTCCATCCCATCGAAGGGGGCGGGGGTGACCCCCGGGGGGGGGGGGTGGCCCCCAGTGAACAACTGTGAGCTTTGGCTTTCGAAATGTTTTTTTGCAGTTATTTATTGCTTATAAATAAAACTTGTAAAGGCCCATTTACATGGAATGATGATCGCTAAAAGATCTCTCAAACGACAGTTTGAGTGACAGCCTTGAGCGATCATTTTGCATTAACTTTTAAGTAGCTACTCAGCTACTTAAGAGCAATTAAGTGTGTAAATTAAGCCTTAGTTGAAAGCAGTTAATAGCCCGAGGGCTCTTATCTGCTTTCAGTTTTTTTGTTCCACAACATTGCTGCACTTCCCTGGCTGCCCGGTCACCAGATTTGTCGCTGATAGAACATGTAAGGAACCATCTGGGAGACCATCTTTAACAGGCAATGAGTTTGCACGATCTAGAAACTCCGTTATAGCAAGTGTGGACCGATATGCCATAGTATACCATACAAAACATGTATGCCTCCATGCCCACCAGTATCACATCTTATATCCAAGCTAGAGGCGGTACAGCAGGGTACTATAGCCTCCATGCATGCCCGTCTCACATCTTGTATCCAGGCTAGAGCGGGTACAACAGGGTACTAGAGCCTCCATGCCCGCCTGTATCACATTTTGCATGCAAGCTAGAGGCAGTACAACAGGGTACTAGCGTCTGCATGCCTTCCCAGTATCACACACAGAACGTTTCATTCCATTTGGACAACTCCGAAGCGCTAGATTTTTTTGTTCTGACAATGAGTGTAATAGCAGTTGCTTTTACTCCTAAGGCGTTTAGTGTCTCTGCGGGACATTAATTGCACAGTAACTACAGTACTTTACTACCACAACTACAGGCATTTATCTAATCTAGTTTTCCCATATTGGCTTCCCCATCAAGCGAGAAATGTGCTATAAAATCTGATCACTTAGATAGCCACTTATGGTATGGAGGTTACAAAGTAATAATTGTCATAGTAAACAGATTAATGTGCTGCTGTAGGCTTGCATTGTGCAGGCGTAGAAGGGTGGTCAGGGTACCCCATTTTTTTGATTGGTGGGGATTACAGTGGTGGGACCTCCACCAATCAGAATTACTTTTAATATATATCAATTTACATCAAAAGTGGGAAACCTTTTATAAAGCAATATAATTGTCAGTTTGCAGTAACCACAAAGGGACACTTGCTAGAGATGACTTTGTTATGAAGTTTAGTTGAAATTTATATTCAGTAACTTCCCCTATTGTCAGCAACTTCTCCTGTTATCTCCACCACTGTTTGAGGGAAAGCAGAACTTTTTTACATTTAGAAGCCCGTTCCTAGTCCTCATTCAGCCTCATTGCATATTAACCCTCTCCAGTCCACTGTCTGCCGTCTAAAGACATTATGATTTAAAACTGTACAGCTCTGATGTTGGAAGACGTCTGCCGGGGTTCTCTTACTGTATATTGCCAGCCTATCTGCTGTCAGAGCCTATCCAGTGTGTCACCTCATGCAGTACTGGCTTTAGCCAGCATATAGCGCCTTTGTATAATGGCAGAAAAAGAGTAAGCCCCCTAGGAAAACCAGGATACAAATTGGATTGGAAAGGGTTAATAGAATATATGTGGCCTGATGTTACAATGTGACTATAGTATATTTAGTGCAATACTACTTGCTGTATATGAGCCATTTATAAGGGGGTCTGAATCGCAGCTGGAGTTCTGCGTTTGGCCCAACTCCACCGCCTTGGTTATACTGTGTAGTAGGGAAAGTAGGTTTCTAAAATAACTTTAGTTTTTGTTATTAGATCTAGTCAGATTTTCTAAATATTAATAGAATAAGGCCTCCTGTTCACAGGCGATGATCCGCTTGGGATAAATCGCCCGCAGATCACACTATGAAAAGCTTCCCATAGGCTAACTACAGAAAGTGCAGCCCGACGTCCACGAGTGGAGAATCCTATCGATTCTCTGCTTGCGGGATTGAAACCGCGGCGTGCTGCGATTTGCGGCGATTCTCCGTGGTGAGCCCGTCAGTGCTCCCCCCTCCTTCCCCGTGGAGGTCACAGCTGTGGACAGGCAGCCTTACTGGTAAAAAGAAGTGCCCTGAGAGAGAAAAAACACAGTGTGTAGTAAGAAAAAGAAATTTGCACTACTTATGATTAGGTGTTGGTTTCAACATATTAATGGAAGTATTACACAACACATCAGACATTTGGCACGGCTTGCGCTGGAGTATGCCCTGCATGATGTGTCCGGCCTGTCGTATAGGCGTGCCACTCTTTGGAGGAAATGACTATCTTGAGTTGACTCCTCATTACAAGATAAAGTAGCTGATATACTTGGTTGACTTGTTTATTTTCCTGCCATACACACAGCCTCATTATTTCTTAAGATAACTTGTATAATAGGTTGTGATAGGTGCAGTCTTCAGTATTCCCATTGTATTGCCTGTAAATTAAAGTGGCCTTTTCATTTATGATGGGGTCTGGAAAGTCTTTTACTGTTTTATGTTGTTGCCTTGTGCAAATTGAAAAGTACACCCCCTACCCCTACAATCATTCTGCACTCAATACCCCATAATGGCGAAATGAAAACTGAATGTTGGAAATCTTTTGTAATTAAAAAAAAAAAATGAAAAACTAACATTTCGCATTGATATAAGTATTCAAACCCTTTGGTATGACACTTGAAATTTAGCTCTGAGGGCCTCTCATTTCTCTTGGTCATCTTTGAGATATTTCTACACCTTCATTGATTTGGAGTACACCTGTGGTAAATTCAGCTGATTGGACATAATTGTATAAGGTCTCACAGCTCACAATGCAAATCAGAGTCAAAACCAAGCCATGAGGAGGAAAGAACTACCTCTAGAGCTCTGACACAGGATTGTGTGGTGGCACAGACCTGGAGAGGGCTGCAAAAAAATTCTGAAAGTTCCCAAGAGCACAGTGGCTTCCATTATTTTTGTGCAGCACTCCTCCAGTCTGGGCTTTATGGGAGAGTGGCTAGATAGAAGACCTAGACCCCATTTACACTGACAGATGATTGCTCAAAAGTCGCTCAAACGATAGTTTGAGTGACATTTTTGAGCGATCATCTTTGCATAGTCTATAGTAGCTAAGTAGGCAGAGCTACGCCGCAGGCAGAGCGGGATACCGCCGCTATCGCTCAGCGAACAATACAGCTGTTCTGCATTATCAAACTACCAGCGGGACAAGGGCTGTAAGAATCTTATCAGCACTGCTGACTGTGATAACGGCCTGCACCGCTGATAAGAGTTCTATGCTCAATTCAAGAAAACTAGAATTGAGCAAGGAATGACTTGTGCATGAAAACTGCGCAATGTTCGTGCATTTAGACGCAACAGTTATCCATCAAAAGACGGCTTTGAGCAAATTTTGAGCAATAATCGTTGGGACTAAATGGGCCTTAACCCAGTAAAAGACACATAAAAGCCCACCTGGAGTTTGCCAAAAAGCACCTTAAGGACTCTGACTGTGAGAGACAAGATTCTCTGGTCTGATGAAACCAAGATTGAACTTTTTGGCCTCAGTTCTAAGTGTTATGTCTAGAAGAAACCAAGCACTGCTCATCACTTGCCCGATACCATCCATACAGTAAAGTATGGCGTTGGCAGCCTCAGTCTGTGGGGGTGTTTTTTTTAGCAGTTGGGACAGGGAGACTGGTCAGGGTTGATGGAAAAGTAAATGGAGCAAAGTACAGAGATAGTCAATCGACGACATCCAGCAGGATATAAGCTCCCAATCCCAGACCAGCCCGGACCCTAGTCTCATCAGTACTGCATTTAGCTCCTGCTCGCTGTGTGTACTCAGACCAACGACAGAGGAAGAGGTTTCTACATTGCTTTCCTCTGCTCGCCCCACCACCTGCGCTAGCGACCCTCTCCCCTCACACTTCCTCCGGTCCTTTTTCCCATTGGTTATCTCCCATCTCACCACTATATTTAACGTCTCTCTGATCTCTAGCATCTTCCCCATCTCATTCAAACATGGTATCATATCCCCACTGCTAAAGAAACCGTCTCTTGAATCAACTGATGCTGCCAACTACTGACCCACTCAAATCTCCCCTTCATGTCCAAACTATTAGAATGCCTGGTTTACTCCCACCTTTATAAGCGATCTCTCAGAAAACTCTCTTCTTGACCCCCTACACTCCAGCTTCCACCCTCTACACTCGACAGAAACCGACCTGACTAAAGTGTCAAATGACCTCCTGAAGGCTAAATTGAGAGGTGACTACTCCCTACTGATCCTCCTTGACCTCTCTGCAGCATTTGACACTGTTGACCACAAACTTCCCTTCAGTATGCTTCGCTCCATTGGACTAAAGGACACTGCTCTCTATCTATCTGACCACTCCTTCAGCATCTCTTTTTTTGACTCCACCCCCCCCCCCCCCGTTTTCCCTTGCTGTTGGGGTCCCCCAGGGCTCGGTCTTCGGCCCCCTCCTCTTCTCCTTCTACACAGCCACTATTAAACAAACCATCAGATTTGGCTTTCCTCCAAAACGCCACTGACTGACTGACTTGTCCGCTGTCTCTTCCTAAAACTGAACCTCTCAAACTGACCTCCTGTTTCCGCCCTCTACTAACCGACCTCATCCTGACATCTCCGTGTGCGGCGTCACCATAGCTCCCAGACAGCACGCCCGCTGCCTTGGGGTTATGTTTGATTCCAATCTCTTCTTTACCCCCTATATCCAATCTCTGGCCTGAACATGTCAGCTGCACTTCAAGAGCATCGAAAGAATCCGCCCTTTTCTCACCGTGGACACGTTAAAAATGATCACTGTTGCCCTCATCCACTCTCGGCTTGATTATTGCAACTTGCTACTGATCGGCAAACCTTGTGGCATCATACCCAAGAAGACCAGAATTGCTGCTAAATGGGCTTCAACTACATACTGAGTACAGGGTGTGAATGTCCATGACTGATGTCAATGCAAAATGTCAGTTTTTCAGTTTAAAAAAGAAAAAAAAATCCTAACATTCTGTTGTCGCTTTGTCATTATGGAATACTGAGTGCAGAAAGCTGGGGGGGGGGGGGGCACTTTATTATTTTTTTTTTTAATATGCACAAGGCCACATCATGACAAAATGTAAAAAATAAAATGTGGAAGGCATTGATGATGTTCCGGACCCACTGTGCATAGCATAGGTAACAGAGTAGTTTATGTCTCCTATGTGTAGTGTGGTCTATGTAAACCTAACTTTAGAAGCACTACTACCAAGAGCACTTGGTTTTCATGTCCGTTACATTGTATTGCTAAGATCACACGGCTGTGATGCATGTCTGTGTGCAAGCTGGCAAGAAAAAGAGAATCCCATAGTCTCCAAAAATTCAGTAGCCATTATGTAATGAGACAGAACTGTAAAAACATTGTGATGCAAGTCTACAGGTGAGCTTAGCTTCGTGTCCATACATCCAACTGTGCGCACTAACTCTAGGGACGCTCTCACACATGGTGTCAATTATCTGCATTTTCTACACTGAAGACCACAAGTCATGTTGATGACATTTGAACTAATCTCATCCGCATGGTGTGGGAAAAGCCTGCAAGGAATCAATGGAATTGACATTCACTGCAGATTGAAATCCTCAGCGTGTCAATTCTTTGCAGACTCTCCCCCTTTCCTCTATGGTGCGGCAGATCTGCATGGTGTGAACATTGCCTCAAGCTGACCAATGTTGTCTGAGCATATGAGGAAGACTGTGTGCATGACATAACAGCACCTGAAGGGGGCAGCTCGGTTGGATCTCAGCAGTGCGGCTTCAGGTTTGTGCTTGGATCTCATCTTTGCATGGAAGCAAGATATTACAGGGGTTGTGTCAAGATGGCATTACCTGTTCATGTGCCCTATTAGGGCATCGTAGATTGGGACATTGAGGCGGTCCCAGAACAGTAGACTGTATTACTTTGGTCCTGGCCCGCCTTCTGTTGTCCTGTTTTTACGTGACCTTTCCTCTGTACCTATGTACGGACTTGAGTGCAGCTGTCATGTTTTATATGAAGCTGCTCTAGTTCGTCGAGTGCTGTAGTGAGATTTTTTCTTTATTTCTTCTTTCCCTTTAAAGTCCCCTTATTCTTCATGAGTAAGAGGTCTGCACAGCACTTGAAGTTGAGATTGTAGGAATTGCTACATAACTTAAATGGCTGCCTAACTTACCCTTATTTTGTATGATGGCATTAATGTCGATCTCCTGGGGTTCTTGGCAGATAAATTGGCCTTTAGCTTGGGTGTAATATGAGCTTATATCCACGTGAGCAATTGTTGAAATAAGCAACATTGTCAACATGCTGGAAGTGACACTACTTGTTCTGACATGTATCTGTGTATAAACTGTAAATACTATAGATGATCATGTCTGGAAAACGGCAAGTTAGTAGGACAGCTGGCTAGGATTTTATCTTTTTCTAAAAGATCAAAAAAACCATTTTTAAATCCCATATTGAGGAATTTTGAGATAGAGGGGGGTGGGGTCCTCCATTCCTAGAGGGGGGTGGGGTCCTCCATTCCTAGAGGGGGGTGGGGTCCTCCATTCCTAGAGGGGGGTGGGGTCCTCCATTCCTAGAGGGGGGTGGGGTCCTCCATTCCTAGAGGGGGGGTGGGGTCCTCCATTCCTAGAGGGGGGTGGGGTCCTCCATTCCTAGACGGGGGGTGGGGTCCTCCATTCCTAGACGGGGGGTGGGGTCCTCCATTCCTAGACGGGGGGTGGGGTCCTCCATTCCTAGACGGGGGGTGGGGTCCTCCATTCCTAGACGGGGGGTGGGGTCCTCCATTCCTAGACGGGGGGTGGGGTCCTCCATTCCTAGACGGGGGGTGGGGTCCTCCATTCCTAGACGGGGGGTGGGGTCCTCCATTCCTAGACGGGGGGTGGGGTCCTCCATTCCTAGACGGGGGGTGGGGTCCTCCATTCCTAGACGGGGGGTGGGGTCCTCCATTCCTAGACGGGGGGTGGGGTCCTCCATTCCTAGACGGGGGGTGGGGTCCTCCATTCCTAGACGGGGGGTGGGGTCCTCCATTCCTAGACGGGGGGTGGGGTCCTCCATTCCTAGACGGGGGTGGGGTCCTCCATTCCTAGACGGGGGGGGGGTCCTCCATTCCTAGACGGGGGGGGGGGGTCCTCCATTCCTAGACGGGGGGGGGTCCTCCATTCCTAGACGGGGGGGGGGGGGTCCTCCATTCAGGACTCTCTTTATTAGCCAGAGTGAAGGAGGCTACAAAAAACCTCTCGCTGTGGTGTCCTTGCATTACATAGACAACACATTCTGTAATGGTTCTGTAGTGGAAATGAAGACATACTACCAGGTTTTCCAGCCGATGACTGGGGCAGCATGTCATTAGCTTCACATCGTGGGACCCTTCTACCAAATAAAAAGTTCAAAGAAATCGTAGACTTGCATCTGTGGAAAAAAAAATTGCAGCACTGCATGGTAGAAAAATAGGAGAAATATCAGTTTTACACATTGAAATTAAAAGGACTCTGGGGCTTCTGAATTGCCTATGGAATGATGTATTGAACGGTTTAAATGTGAGTGCCCCAGATATACTCAACATACAGCTGCTATATGCTATGGGAGTGCCCCATATAAATGATTATTAGAGGAGGTCAGGGAAATTGTAGTTAAAGACTGTCCGTTTGCACATTTTTTCCCCAGTGCCAGTAAATGAAAAATGAATCAACTTTTTAAAAAAGGCCTTAATTAAAAATGTACAGGAAATGTACAGACCTGTGTGCTACCAGATCACACACTGACCCTGAATATTACCCTGCAGTTTCATCTTGTACATTTGTCCCCTACATAAATGTTCGAATGGAATATGACTGTAGGATTTGCCCTTTTTTTTCTTTTACTTGTAGGAGGGCAAAAAATACATTTGTTGGGAAGGTGGACTTTATCCCTACAGAGCTGCTGCATTTTTTAAAACTTTTGACAAGTCCGAGTGACCTATCAAAAGTTTGAATCAGTGGGGGTCCTGTTTTAGAGACCCCCCTGATTGCTGTTTGAGCCGCCTGCAGTGTATGCTGGCTGTGTTTATTGCTTACCAGCTTCTCCCAGCAGCCCAAGATGGACGCATAGAGGTGTATGGACGATATCTATAGACATCTATGTGTCTGTCTGCAGCTGCCGAAGACAGCTTGGGTGAATACCGTAGACCCTTTGTTTCAGCGATCAGCAGGGGTCTCCACATTGGGACCCTCACTAATCAAAACTACTACCGTGCCACTCTGAACATGTGAAAGTTGGTTAAAAGTTCAGTTACTTTTTTAACCCCATTAACAATGAAGTGAGATGACCTAGGTAATGATTTTCACTCTTTGAGGAGGTTGTGCAGGGCCATTGAAAGATCTTTATTTTGTTTGGTGACTTAAAAAGTTTTATTAAAATCTTGGTTGTTGTGTAATTCCCCTCCCCAGTTATTAGAATGGTGTGATGCTGCAGTTCACTAGGATCTTGGAGGACCTGGGTGGGGTGTTCACACAGTTATTAATAGTGGCAAAGTTGAAACTATTTTCAGCTAAAGAACTAATTTGAGTTGAGTTTACAATTATATAATAATTCTAAAAACTGGATGCAGCTGGGGCCGGTATTGTTATATCATATAAGTCTGTTAATGATTAGAGATGAGCGAGCATACTCGCTAAGGGCATTTGCTCGAACGAGCATTGCCCTTAGTGAGTACCTGCCCGCTCGGGAGCAAAGATTCGGCTGCCGGCGGGGGAGAGCGGGGAGGAACGGAGGGAAGATCCCTCCTCACCTCCCCCCCCGCTCCCCCCTGCTCATGGCCGCAACTCACCTGTCATCCGCGCCGGCAGCCGAACCTTCTCTGCCAAGCGGGGAGATACTCGCTAAGGACAATGCTCGATCGAGCAATTGTCCTTAGCGAGTATGCTCGCTCATCTCTATTAATGATCTTTACAGGAATTGTCCAAGACTAAGATTTTGATGACTTTTCCTCAGGATAGGTTATCAATATCCAATTGCTGGGGGTAGGGCACGGAAGGCTCCAACTGATCAGCTGTTTGTGTGGCAGCGCTGCAGTCGCTTTAGTGCTTACCAGGCACAGTGCCATACATTGTGCAGTGGCTGAGCATGGTATTGCAGCTCCGTCCTATTCCCTTGGATGGGACTGAGCTGCTTTCAGGCCATGTGACTGATGTTCATGACCTCTCATGCCTGAGCAGAGGCTCACAGTCTCTTCATATAGCTTATATATAGGGGTAGCGATCAGCAGACTCCACTGATCTGATATTGATGACCAATCCTGAGAACAGGTGATCAGTATTATAGTCTCAGAATACCTCCTAATTTTTGTATTAAGTTACACAGTGGCCAGACAAAAGAGTTCCTTTAAAAGCATATACTTACCATATAGCTGGAGAAATGCTTGGTTGCTGTATGGATTTTTATATTAAAAATGAGAATCATCTGCCAATGACATAATAATTCTACATGCATTAAGCCACTTACACTGCCAAAAAAGTAGAAAACTGAAACCGCTTTTATTAACCCTTTCCAATCCACTGTCTGACCTCTGAAGACATTATGATTTAAGGCTGTACAGCTCCAATGTTGGAAGACGTCTGTCAAGGTTTTCTTACTGTATATTGCCAGCCTCTCTGCTGTCGAAGCCTAATCATTGTGTCACCTCATGCAGTACTGGCTTTAGCCAGCATATAGCGTCATTGTATAACAGCAGAAAGAGTAAGCCCCCTAGGAAAACCAGGATACAAATTGGATTGGAAAGGGTTTATTTAAAAACTCCATGTGCTGAAATCCACAAATAAACATTTATCCATAAATAATGTATTCCAAAGGAGGGGCACAAAAAATCTTATGTCAGTGGATAATTCAACCAAATGGACCACAAACACTAATATCCGTTATAGCAAGCAATATAACTCCTAATAATGGCTAATAAACCCTATGATGTCCTGGGTCCATTTACACACAACCATTATTGCTCAAAATTCGCTAAAACGATGTCTTTTGAGCAATAATCGTTGCATGTAAATGTTACCATTGTTTACTTTTCGGCCGAATGATAATTTTTAGGTGAGCATAAAATCCATTACTTGGCCAGAGCTGATGTCAGGAACTGCACACTGTGTGCACTGATTACATTACATTGCATTCAGCTTGCAGCCCTGTGGCAGAACAAAGGAGATGTGTACAGAGAACAGTCCACTTGCTGCATATAGCTCCAGGAGGCTCATTTACATCTTATGCAAAATAATGGCTAAAACTGTCAATCTACCTATCTTTTGAACAAACCTTGAGTAATCATCTTTGCGTGTAAATGGGTCTTTATTGGGGATTATTGGGTGTTTTGGAAAATGAAAGCTTGACGCTTTAAGGGAATCCACACACAATGGCTCTCTTGCTGTTTTGCCTCTGATGATCTTTCAACCATGTACGTCTAGGGATAGATATAGATAGATTGATTGATTCTGCGAATATCTAATTTCTTGACTGGTTTCTCTAACCATTCGGATTGACTGCAGAATCTGCTCTTTCCAATTCCATTCTGTGTGTTCTATAATGTCATTTATGTTTTAGTGTAAAACCTATGTGATTGATA
Source organism: Eleutherodactylus coqui (assembly GCF_035609145.1). NCBI lineage: Eukaryota > Metazoa > Chordata > Amphibia > Anura > Eleutherodactylidae > Eleutherodactylus > Eleutherodactylus coqui. Next base: position 141,495,214 of record NC_089838.1, on the reverse strand, counting down.
CAATGGCTGACCCCACTGGTGCTTTAAGGACCCTATTAGGGGTCATCATCACGTTCTGTCATTATGTCCATCATTTTAACGGAGATTAAACCATTGCACGCTGCGCTATTTTCTGTCAGATTTACCAGAGGCTCCAGCACAGATGTGGAGATGGCCTTACACCCTATATATAGCTAACGGAATATTGCGCTGCATTTGCTGTGTCTGTGTTTTACCTTGTGTAACAGCTGTCAGCCAAGAATCATTAAATTTTCCATTTCCGAGAGGCTTCCTGTGGAGCACTTCCTTCTGCTATAGGAATGTTTGTTCTGGGCAGAAATGGTCATTTTCTGAAATTAAATCAAACCGTGCATTTGACAGCAGTGTATTACTGTCAGACTTTTGGACTTTGTGTGATCTTCATTTTAACCCCTGCTATGCTGGATAACTGCTATATACCTATTCGAGGTCCTCAACTCTAAAATGTATTTTTTTCTTTTTTTTTAGTTTTTAAAACTGTTAAGTTCAGTCCTCTATTTGTGTTTAGAGGGGTTGCCCGAGTTGTATTTTATTTCAGTCAAACCCTCGTTTCCCTGTGCTATAACCTAACCAGCGTATACTTTCCTCTCCCCACGATGTGGTTTCCCTAATGTAGCCTACATTTCCCATTATGCCTCAAACTTTGCAGAGAAAGCGGAGGGGAGCGTCATCGCACTTCACCTGCTCTGCGTTCTAGCTAAAGGGAGTAAGTGTTACATCGGTGACCTAGACCTGCTGTCCCTCAACTCGTACTTCAGAGTCTGTGTATTCCTATGATACCTCAAGGCTGGGCGCCTGCCTCATTGTAGACTTTTTTTTTTTATAAGGGCCCTTCGAATTAAAGGAATGCTGCCATCCAATAGATGGCGCTGTAGAGGTACTTTTTCATCTTTCTGATTTGCATAAATTTCCCAGAGGAGCATTGCCTTATAAGTCTCCTTACTTAGCTTTTGGGTGTCCCCACAACCCTTCTGGGTGCTCTCCTTGGGAAGAGACTATACCATCCCCTAATCCACTCACCCAATTGGTGTCCCCCCACCCTTTTTTGGGTGTTCTCCTTAAGGAGACACAACACCGCTTCTGCCTCCAGCCTGTGATAGGCTCTTAGAAGCAGGAGTCAGGGAACAGCAGTGTGCAGCTTCATCTCATAGGATGCACTAGGAGATTCTGCACACACAATTTATATAGACAACTTTGGGAGAGTCAGGGGAGTTTTCTAACTCTACTGCTTATCATTGTATGGACTCCATAATTATATTACAGCATTCCTGGTTTCTTAGAAATGATACCTTCAACAGCACTTTGTGCTTGGGGGCACATAAAGATTACCACAGTGGAGCCTGGTGGGGAGAAGTAACGGAGAGCTTTCAGGAGGGATTTGATAGGTGATGATTTAATTCTGTAGTTCAGACGTTCTCCTGTATAGGAAGGATAAGTTCTGGGCTGGTAGTCAGACTGGGATCATATGACACAGCTGTCCATAATAAAAAGGGTCAAACTGTGTGGATGCAACTGTTCGACTGATATCTGACCACTGGGATATTGATCAATCAAAAAAGTGGGTGTGCCGAATTGTCCCTGATTGGGGTGGTGGTCAGGTGTGTCCACTACTGCTCCATTCATTTCTGTGGAAGCTAGTGGATCAAATATACGGTATATACATCTTGGCCTGATGCGGTCTGGTTTAGTATCAAAATAACTGTCCCCATAGTATGGCAACTGCACCAATTGCAGCACAGCTTTTATTTTAGCTCAGCAGCATAATATATGAAAGCTGTGCTGTGATTGGTTGCTATGGACAACTGATAAATTTTCTTTTTGACGGCTTTCATAAGTGTGGTGCTGGGCTACTTTTCCATGGTGTACCCTGTAGATGCTATGGTGATGATGAGTGAGTGTGAGGCATAGTGTGTAGTTACATAATGCATACACATGTTTTTATAACAAACTGCACCACATCAAGCTAAGATGTATATGCATAGGATGTATCTCTAAATGCTATACTTCACACTCATCATCACCATAGCATCTACAACAGATTTCACCCCTCACATCAATTACATCCACCTCTCTCAAACGCACGAGGCTTTCTATTAGTATGTGATAAGTTAGTTTTGTGGGACAACACCTGTATGCTCCTAAGCTGGCCATAGTGGTGCCATTTTTTGCTCTATCGGATAAAAAAATGAGCTCTACTACAAAAAAGATATGTGAAAAAATAACAGTTATTGGACCTAAAAATGACATGGTGTTAAAGTGTAGGCGTCTAGTGTGTGCTGCTTGAAGTGGAGCAGACCAATTTAATACCTTGAAGTTGAGAATCCTCTTAGCGCATTGGCTGCATGTGCTTCAGTTCCTTCTAATAGGAGTTGCACAGCGAGGTAACATACGGAGTCCGGGATCCTTGGAGACGGAGACTGGTAGGCTTTATCTCTGAAATGGAGCAAACAACATTATGCTTCATCTTTGAAAAGGCTCCTATTACCATGTTCCAGCTCATGGTAAGCCCTGCCACAATGTAATTGTAATGTGCAATTGGAAGTACACTTTAAGACTTTCCATTTTAGTACTTTATGTTCTGCTTTGCGGATGAGCACAGTAAGGAAGCAATATCACATCGCGGTTTATTCTCTCACCTGGTAATAGTTTAATTTGTGTTCACAGCCGGTCAACCATGATGTGTTGATGCTATTCAAGCTAATGTCTAACTGAAATATTAGTTGATGATTGAACCGTTGTCTATTTCGGCCTCCTACGGGTAGAACATTTCTTCCTCCAGCGGAGACGCACACAGGATTTAAATGATAGACTTCGCAGGTAAATTTAGCGTTGCATTTTGACGTTCGCGATTTCGATAGGATTGTGTACGTTTCCTTAAGGCTGCCTGTCCACGGGCGATACGTCGCTGCGTTATCCGCGGAGATACTCCGGCCATGGGTAATGCAGTGATCGCTTTCCATAGGCTAACTGTGGAAAGCGCAGCCCGATGTCCACGAGCGGAGAAGAATAGCGATTCTCCGCTCGCGTCGTGCTGCGATTCTCCGCCGTGAGCTTGTCAGCGTTCCCTCCTCCTCCCCGTGGCGGAATATCGTAGGCAGGCAGCCTAACTTGGTATGTGTTTGTACTGTATCATTCCAGTGTGTGTTTGTATACCTAGAATAATGGCATATTTATGTATGCATGCAAATATCTTGTGAGATCTCAAGAGACATTTTTTAGTGATCTGTATGTGTCAGCGCTGACTTTGACATTTTTCTCAACACATCCAGTATGATCTGAACTCTGATTTGTCACGATGCTCATCCGATTCATCTGCATAGTTACATTACAAAGTCAGCATTATTTTATTTTTATAGGGGCTTCCGTGTAAATTTAAGCTGAATAACTTTGTAAAAATAGTTAAAGAGGTTTCGTCATAAAAAATAAAAAAAATAAATCTATACTTGCCTATTCCCCCCCCCCAGCCAGTCTTCTTACTGTATCTTCTGCTCAAGCCGTCCAGATCCTCTTTTTTTTTTTTCTGTTATGGATCGCATTCTTCTTGCTGCAGGGAGCGTGTAATGCAGTTTGGGCTAATGCTGAGACTGTGCATGCATGCTGTCTTGCGGCGTTAGTATAGGAACACTTACGGCTAGATAGCACTCATGTGCAGTCTCAGTATTAGCCCGACATAGCATTCAGCGCTCCCTGCTAGGCAGTGAACGCTACGTCACTAGTGATGTAGTGTACATTGCCCTGCAGGAAGGAGAATGCCGGCAATGTACGTAACATCAGTGGAAGAAGATGAATCCGGCCAGCTGGAGATGATGTGACCCTGGGGGGCTGGAGGAGCCATGAGAAGGTGTGGTAAGTAGACTGCCTGGGGAGGAATAGGTAGGTATTGTTTTTTGTTGTTTTTTTCCTTTCTCACAATGACAAAACCCCTTTACCCAACTTTTGTAAAATACCTTGTGTTTCTATTCCTCCCTGTTTTCAGGATTGTTGCTTGCTGGCGGTAATGTGAACTTTGATATTGTTTACATTCTGGGGATGAATACTTTCCCTGCACTAATCCTCCTGGAAGCTGAGGGATTTGCAGTGTTTCAACCACCTCACAGCTCTGTCCTGTCCAAGACCGCCAGGTTTTATGTAGACTCATACATAGTATCCGTTCTCTTAGGCTCTGCTGTGTGAGCGGCGTTAAGGCACCCATACACCTAGTAACACTATGCCAAGGGGTTTTATGGCACAGTTGATAAATGAGTTTTTCTTATTATTTTTTTTTTTTTTACGCTGTCTGCCAGCCTAGTTGTAAACTGTAATCTTTGGACTCCCAGAAAATCAAATTGTTAAGAGTTAAAAAAAAAAAAATGTATTTGGAAGTTATGCTTGGGCTCGGTTCACATTTCCGTTCTTCTGTTTCGTTATGGAATAGGAGAACAAAAACGAAACTGCTGCCTGATCTATTAAAATGACAGACCCCTCCAGTGCCTGCCAGAAGACATTGACTATGATGGATTCTGTCATTCTACCAGAAAAATAGTGCAGCATGCTGTGTTTGTTCCCCCTTGTCATTTATGATGAAACTCCTGGCTATAGCAAGCAGATGGAAGTGTGAGCACAGAGGGCAACTTGTCGTTGATTTGTATTTATTTTATTTTAATAACGCCGTTTTCCCTTTTTTTAACTAGAAGTACATTTTCCCAGCCCGTACCATGCATTTTGGATGGGGTCATCTAAACACTACACATTTGTTGTTATATGATTCAGGGCATTGTTATGATTTGTACAGTTTGTAATGGATTTTATGTCACTGTTGACCATAATCTAGTATAAATGATATATTATACGGTTTATTCAGCTATCCAGACCTGCAGACATAAGTGTTACATTCGATAACCCTCTTTATGCAATGCTCCCTCTTACTGTAAATGTACACAAGGCGACAGTCAAGTGGAGACTCTGCTTCTTCTTGTCATTCTTGGCCAAACAATAACTGTTACTGGCCTTGATCTTATTATCAAACACCATCATATTTCTAGGGCTGAAATTGTGCTTTATTTGTTACTAAGCAACCTCGGCTACATTTCTGTGTCATTATGCTAAACGTAATAAAAACTGGAATATATCCTTCCTGGGGGGCTCTCATCAACTTACATGCATGGCGATGGTCATCTCTCCTGTAATCCATCAAGAAATACTACCGCACAGTTGTGCAAGGTATCTAAATGATTATTTTAGGAGGGTACGTTATCAGAGACCCAATAAACAGTCAAAAGAAAGACGGAAATTTTAAAGCAGAAGGAAGCCTGAAATAACTCTAATGTTGCCGTATGTACAAGGGAAGCTTCCAGCTCATGCATAAAACATATCCGGAAGGGTTCTTCTTAACCTATGATGGACTGGTATGTATCTGTATACCTGGTTTTCTCTCTGGCTGTATGGAACAGCGCAGTCTGCAGAGAGACCTCCCACAAGAAAGAAGCATACGGTGCGGTCTTTGAATGATTATTTTTTGTAACATAGGAGTCTATAGGTAAAGTACCGTTGCAATCAAAATGATTCAACCCTCATTGCAAATTCAATTTTCTTAATTTTCAAACTTTCAGCTGTTTGCATAAAAAAACTGTTATTCAGGAAGAATTTCAATAGTGTAACACAACTAATATAACAAGGGGTTTCTCCAAATTCAATACAAAATGCCACTTTTAATGGCAACTGCAATCTCGGAATTATTCAACCCTTTCATGACAAGTGTCTTCAGTAGTTAGCAGAGCACATTTTGCTGCAAACGTGATACATAGCCAGACAGCAGCTTCTGAAAGCTTCCTAAGGAACCTTAGCCCATTCTTCATAGCCAATGGCTTGCAATTCACTGATTATTCTTGGTTTGCATACTGCAATCATCTTCTTCAAAGATCGCCAAAGATTTTCTATGGGGTTCAAGTCGGGAAACTGTGATGGCCACTCCAGAAAAAATTCCATGACTTTTCTGAAACCGAGTCTGGGCGGACTTTGAGGTATGCCTGGAATCATTTGTCCTGTTGGAAGGTCCAATAACGTCTAAGCTCAGGCTTCCTTACTGAAGATGTGACATTTTCTCCTAGGGTTTCCTGATACTTGATTGAATCCATCTTGCTCTCCACATGCTGCAGGTTTCTAGTGCAAAAGGAAGCAAAGTCATCCCAGACCATCACCGAGCCATCACCATGCTTCACTGTAGGCAGGGGGTTCTATTCAGCATCTGCTTCATTCTTCCTTCTCCAGACAAACCACTGATCAATAGGCCTGAAAATTTCCAGTTTTGTTTCAGCACTTCATAAAACAGAATGCCAAATTTTCTTATTTGTATGGTTTTGGGTATATTGGAACCAACTTTTCTTGTGCTTTTGGGTCGGTAAAAGTGTTCGTCTTGGAACTCAAATAAGGGAGATGGAACAATACCTCTGCAGCATCAACTATTGGAAGGAAAACGCCCCAAAACAGCTGTCTGTGTATGGATTCTGGCTTGGCTTTCAATTCCCAGTCATTGTTACAAGGCATGTATAAAGAGTCTAACATTGACTTGCAGGAATGCCGCCTTCCAATAGGTGAAGCGGTATTGTTCCATCTCCCTTATTTGCATATTACCCAGAGGAGTATGAAAGGCCTTATAAGTCTCCTCCCTTCTAGGTACTCTCCCTAAGGAGAAAAGATAGCGTTCCCGACTTTTGCAATTCAGGCATGAAGACCTTCAGCATTTAGTATGCCTTTTACGCTGCAAATGGAAACCTCAGTATTTGCTGCCACCAAATCTTACTGTAGGTCTTTTGTAGTCATTCAAGGGTTTATGACCATGTGCCTCCTCAGAAATCTGGTGGCAGCTGGTGATTGCCTCCTTTTTCCACCATGTCCGGTGTTCCTTTAACTTTGAACTTTCGGACTATGCTTCCATCTGTATCCGTAGTAAAAGTTTAGAGCCTTTGCTATCTTTTTGTATCCTTTTTCCTGGTTGTTCCCTTGACCTGGCTATATTTCTAACATACAACCCAAGCCCCAGCCAGCCCAAGTATCTGGTGTGTTTTATCTCAAGTATACTTGGTACAACTAATGAAGCCCTAGGTTAGTTGGGATGGGCTCACACAAGTGTTTTGTAAAATGCTGCATGTTTAATGCAGCGTTTTACTGCTGTGTGAGCCGGCCTATCGCTGTACATGGCAGCATTTTTTAAATGTTTTTTTTGCTGCGCATGATAGTGTATCTCACGTATGCTTTAATGTGCAGTCTGACTTGATTGTTTATTTTTTAAATTTCCCTCTGTTGTTCAGCGACGTTGTATATAAACGTCTCACATACGCAATGTACATGTATGCGTTTCTTACACCCCCATAGAGAACAATAGGTCTCTATTGCGCATAATACATGGTAAAATAGAACATGCTGCGTCCTTTTTTTTTTTTTTCTCCTTTTTTTTAACATGCGTTTTATATGCAACGTTTATACACAAGTGTGTGGATCAAGGAAAATTAATTAACATTTATTGACTTCATTCACTGTGTAATACGCCATTTAATTAGGCCTGTATGAGTTTGCCCTTAGTGGCATTTTGTGTTGAATTTGGAGAAACCACTTGTTATATAATTTGTGTTGAAATGCTTCTTGTTTGACTGTTTTGTTGTAAACAGCTGAAAGTTTGTAAAATCTAGAAAGTAAACCTAATTTACAATGAGGATTGAATAAGTCGAATGCCATCTGTGTGCCACTTTATGGTAGCTTCTGTCCAAGGTATACTTCAAATCCTCCTCCTGACATATTGATGTAACGCACACTTCAAATGCAGTATAACTTAATCTTTTACCGATACCAGTCCGACGGTAAAACGCTTTATTTTGTACATAGAATTTTTGCACCAATTAGTTGCTGGGCCGTTTTTTTTCCTTCTCCAAAGACCATTTTCACACGAGGTGTTGTGGGCAGGTAATCCGAAAAATGTTGTTTGCAATGTATTATTTCTTGACTTGGGTTAAAAGAATCAACACATTTTAATGACTATCAGTATGCTAATAAAAACTAAATGTCAAAAAACAAGTAGAGCCTATATTATCCTGCTGTACAGAAGATGATCGGGAGGTGAAAGCTTCACCTCTGTGGTTTCCACCCGGTCTCCAGACATCAATGTTGCAGGTTCTCCCTGCAGTAGAAGATTGATTTTTGTAGTCTGTGGTTGCCTCCTCTAGTGACTGAGTCATTGATCAGCCAAGTCTATGCACTAACTATTCAACTGGGTGATCCTGTGAGAGATGTAATTGCTGTAGTACATGTCTTCGTTTCCAACATGGAAAATAAAAATGCATTCTTACACACCCAGTAATATTGTGTTATAAATCAACCGCGTAACTTTCATACGCTGCTTAATTTTCAGAATGCAATGACTTCATTCTGCATGGTAACTAGTATTACTGACTGTTATAACATGGGGTGACAACTGTAAGGCTGCCTGTCCACGCTATGAAAAGCTTTCTATAGGCTAACTATGGAAAGCGCAGCCCGACGTCCACGAGCGGAGAATCATAGCAATTCTCCGCTCGCGGGACTAAAATTGCGGCATGCTGCGATTCTCCGCGGTGAGCCTGTCAGTGCTCCCCCTCCTCCCCCACGGCGGAATATCACTAGTGATATTCGATCACGGCCGTGGACAGGCTGCCTAATCCTCAAGGACAGTGAAGAAAAACAAATCTCGTCTTGTACAGAACTTGGTTATAGTCTGTAGAAGTGTGTTGCTTGTTTGCTGCCCATTATGGTGGAAAATGGATTTCCCCTAAATGGCACATAGTAATTAAACCAAAGCTGTACAGTAAATGTAGTTATTTCTGGAACTGGTAAGGCATGTTTCCTGATGTTTCTAATTAGCGTTAAGTGAACCGAAACTGTTGAATGCGATTTCAGGTCGAAGTTTACAAAAGGTTAATTTCAACGCAAACCTGAACCTTAGGTGGCTTGTCTTGGCTAAACCCACAAAAATTCCTTCTCCATCTGCATGGAGTTTGTATGAATGTTTCTAGAGACCCACCCAAACATCCAAGCAGATGTTGTCCTTGGTCAGATTTGAAACTAGGAGCCCAGTGGCCACTGAATTGGGGGCCGTACTTCTTCCTCTTTCCTCCTCCTTCTCCTTTTTCTGGAGAACGGAGTAGTAGTATTGTGGCTCAGTGGTTAGCATTGTTGCCTTGCAGCACCTTGCGGTCCTAAGTTCAAATTTGACCTAGGATAGCTTCTGCATGGAGTCTGTAGGAATGTTTGTAAAAAAAAAACTCATAGAAACATCCATGCACAAGCTGTCCTTGGGCAGATTTGAACCTAGGACTGCAAGGTAACAATGCTAACCACTGAGGGGGAGGAGGGTTTTTCCTTGTATGGCTCTTACATAGTTTTACCCGGTATTAGTGTAGTATGTCTCCACTGGAAGTATGGGTTGGCCAGGCTCACCTATAGGCAACACTCAGGTCATGCCCAAAGCTGCCAAAAGCTCCCAATTGGCTCCCTTCCGAGTCCTGCACACACATACCTTCACAGATTCCCAAGCTCCTCCAAGCGATCAGCCCCAAGAATCTGTCCCTCATGTTGTCTCACTTTATGGCGTACACGGCAGGACCTACCTGAATGATCCCCCTCATTACTGCAGCCGGGTAGCAAGCGGGGGGGACAAGTGGCGGTTGTGCCTCTGGGCAACACAGCGCCCCCTCGGACAGCCACAGGTAGTACAGTCACAGACTGTAGATCACCAGGGTCGGTGGTACAGTCTTGTACAGGTCGGGATGCGGAGGGCTGACAGTCCGGCACAGGTCGGGATTCGTGTCCAGGAGCTTCCTGGCTGTAGTAATGCCGGAGCTGAGAGACGCCTACTAGTACTGAGCGGTACTAGTGTAGTATGTCTCTGCCAATCGGGAGCTTTTGGCAGCTTTGGGCGTGACCCGGGATGGAGACATACTACACTAGCTTCAGGGGAATTGAAGTTCTGGTTTGCTGTGAAGCTTGCTCCGCTCTCTGTCCTCCTGATTTCCTCCACCATCCCCAGCAGTGTCATACACCCCTCTGTAATAGTAGCTTTCTCTGCTCTCTATCTTCCTAAATCTCCTCCACCATCCCCAGTATTGTCATACAGCCCTCTGTAATAGCTCAGTGGATAGGCAGTGAATGCACGCTCAAAACAGGGGAGCAGCTGTCAATTTACTTTGAGTGAATTTGCTAAGATTTCAGTCCTCCAGCCGGCAGTTCCTTGTAAAACAACAAAAACATGCAACTCAAAAAATCTGAATTTTTTTTTAATGAAAACCAAGTGCAGAAAGTCTTCATTTCCAGAAACACATTGGGGCGTATTTAATAGTCAAAATACGACAGTCTTCTGGCACAAATTACGCCAGAAAACTGTTTTGCATACATTTATCATGTGTTTTTAGACCCTTTCGGACAGTTCTCAAACTAGTCCAAAAACTAGTGTTTGCCCTAAATTGTGCCAAAAATGTTGCCTAAGTGTCACAGCACCAAAATTTAAGTGTAGTCTTTGGCGTAAACTAAGCCAACTAATAGGTGGTCTAAACTTAGACTAAACAGTCTTTAACCCTTTCCAATCCACTGCCTGACGTCTAAAGACATTATGATTGAAGGCTGTACAGGTTCGATGTCAGAAGACGTCCAACAGGGTATTCTTACTATATATTACAGGCTGCTCTATTGTCAGGGGGCCTCTCCAGCATGTCACATACTGCAGTACTGGCTCTAGCCAGCAGATTATGCCATTGTGAAATGGCAGAAAGAGAAAAACCCCTAGGAAACCCTGAATCCAAAATTGGATTGCAAAGGGTTGAAGTTCGACAGATCTATCATTCAGTGACAAATCTAGCCTAAATTTGCACTGTCTATACTTTTAGACCATATTAGGTAAAAAGCCCCTCATTTAAAAAAACAAAAACAGTGCGAAGGTGTAAATAGCTTTTAAAATGTATCCAATGTGGGCAATGCTCTGTGAGCGATCACACGTGTCAGCATGTGTTGCTACATTGTATTATTCTAGAAGGCAGGCTGTCTAGCTTTGCTTATGTTTACACATATTGGGTCAGATGGGTTCAAAGTGGTGTTTTGCCATCTGATGTGTTGGTACATATTGGTATACAGTGGTGCCTTGGGTTAAGATTTTAATTCGTTCCGTGACGGAGCTCTTAACTCAAAACACTTGTAAGTCAAATCAATTTTCCCCATTGAAATGAATTGAAAAGCCATTAATCCTTTCCTGATCGCAAAGCTCTCCCACTGATTTCAATGGGAATGGCGTTGCCCCATTGAAAGCAATAGGACACCAGCACCCCCGCAGTGATCGGGGAAGGGCTTTATATATAAGCCCTTCCCTGAAAATCATCCCTAGGTGTAGTAAAAAAAATATATATACTCTCCTGTCTGCCAGGGCTTAGGTGCATGTAGCCACCACTTGTTCTCCCTGCACTGCTCTGAAGCTATTCAGCAGGTGGGGATTAAAAATGCAGGGAGAACAGGCGGCGGCTAGACACACCTGAGCCCCAGCAGCGGCGGACAGGTGAATATTTTTTTTTTTTTTTTTTTTTTTTACTACAGCTAGGGAAGATCCCTTCCCCGAAAATTACTGCAGAGGTTGCCGACAGGCCATTGCTGTCAGTGGGGCCACCGGCAGCCCCATTGATGGCATGGCTCTTAAGCCAAGTTTTTGCTCTTAAAGGGGTTGTCCCGCGCCGAAACGGGTTTTTTTTTTTTTTTTTTTAACCCCCCCCCCCGTTTGGCGCGAGACAACCCCGATGCAGGGGTTAAAAAAACAACCCGCACAGCGCTTACCTGAATCCCGGCGGTCCGGCGTCTTCATACTTACCTGCTGAAGATGGCCGCCGGGATCCTCTGTCTCCGTGGACCGCAGGGCTTCTGTGCGGTCCATTGCCGATTCCAGCCTCCTGATTGGCTGGAATCGGCACGTGACGGGGCGGAGCTACACGGAGCCGGCATTCTACACAAGCGGCCCCATAGAAGACAGGAGAAGACCCGGACTGCGCAAGCGCGGCTAATTTGGCCATCGGAGGCCGAAAATTAGTCGGCACCATGGAGACGAGGACGCTAGCAATGGAGCAGGTAAGTATAAAACTTTTTATAACTTCTGTATGGCTCATAATTAATGCACAATGTACATTACAAAGGGCATTAATATGGCCATACAGAAGTGTATAGACCCACTTGCTGCCGCGGGACAACCCCTTTAAATCAGAGCAAAAATTTGGTAGAGAGCCTGCTCTCAAGTCACAAAGCTTGTAAGCTGAGACACTCTTAACCCAAGGTATCACTGTACATGTCTTTTTAGTCTGCTTCTCTTTCCCATAGAGTCAACCACTGTGTGAAAAAAATAAAATCCAATTCCAGCCAGCACAGGCTGCCATGATGTACTGACAGCAATCACAGCAACCAGTGTCTTCGTGCATATGCCACTGCTCGGCTGGACAAGCACTAGTTGCATTACTGCTGGCAATGGGTTGTTCCTCCCAGATCTGATCACATTGGGTTTAACCCTTTCCAATCCAATATGTATCCTGGTTTTCCTAGGGGGGCTTACTCTTTTTCTTCCGTAGTACAATGGCGCTATCTGCTGGCTAAAGCCAGTACTGCATGAGGGGACACATTGGATAGGTTCCGACAGCAGAGAGGCTGGCAATATACAGTAAGACAACCCCGACGGGCATCTTCCAACATCAGAGCTGTACAGCCTTAAATGATAATGTCTTAAGAGGTCAGACAGTGGATTGGAAAGGGTTAAAGGGGTTTGCTAGCCCCATGAAATACCCTCCTTTCCAATCCTCTGCTCCTGTGCCAACACTTCCCTGGTTTCCTACCAGTCTCTGTTCACTGGACTACAGCAAAGACGTGTCGGCACCACTGTGGCCACTGATTGGCTGCAGTGGTCACATGTCCAGGTGGGAGTTCACAAAAGGCACTTGATATTTTTATGAAACCTTATTCAATGCTACAAGTTTCACTTTCATCCTTTGCTATGGCAATTCCAACAATGACACACATGATAGCAATAGATTAAAGCTACCGGCCCGGATAATTCACAAACACGTCTTTCTTTTAGGAGTCTGCTTACATTTAATATGGGACTAAAATTGATTCCAGATGTGCTGCCTGATCTGTCCCCCCGGGACACCAGGTCTATTTCTGCTTTGAATCTGTCCAGTTTGCTAACCTTTCCATTTTGGGAAAAAATATTTGCTAGCTTCCAGGGCTGCTGCATAAGTAATGGTCTATCTGTGCAAACACTGGGCCTAGTAGGCAGCAAGGGAGTCGGACAGTGTATATTAGCAGAAGGATTAAAGTTCAAGTACTGTTCACTGCCTAGACAAGCTGGCCGACCCTTATGAGGCTGACAGTTGTGCTGCAGTGGGCTTTCTTTAATCTAGAGGTGATATATACTGCAGTGTTGCACATAGAATATTATGGGCCATTTTCTCAGGAATATGCAGTTTCGTTGCTGGTTAATACACAGCATTTTCATGGACTGAAACTGTGCGTGCGTATTGCAGATTTAGTTTTTTTTCTCATGCACACAAAGAAAACGCAAGAAGGTCCCACTGATTTTCTCCTGCCTTCATGTGTGAATTCACTGTGAATTTACATGTACTATGTGTATTCACTGTCTTTACGCAATCTTACAGACTTTTTAAGGACCAGTTTCAGTCCAAAATAGGAGATGCTGCAAATTTGTTTTGCACATTTGTAAAATATGCATGTAAAAATTGCACGTCTGCATACCGTAATGCAAATCAGTTAGGGGTATGCTGTCCATATAGCACATAAAAATACGCCTGTAATATGAAGCACGGATACGCCTGTGTGAATGAGCCCTAAAGAGTTGAACATTTATCAGATCTACACAGCTACCGGTCAGTCACCACCCTGAGGGGCAGGAAGAGACTGGGATAGACCAGATTCATAATTAGGGGTCTTGAATTCTTTCATAGTTTCTGGTAGCAAAACTCTACAACTTCTTTTTTTTTTTTTTCTTTCTTGTTTTGTTTTTTGTGTGCCATTTTGGCTACTAGACGTAGAGACAGTTGCTAATCTGGGCTGCAGGAGGAGGGTTCTGAGCAGAGTCAATATCCTTCTCCCTCTGGCAGCTGACAAAGTCCTTTTTTTCACTTTCCCTGCAAATTGATAACGTGGGATCACAAATAGTGGAGTATACTGTATGGCATGCACAGTATGCACTCTCTTAGAATCCCAGCAGGGCTCAAAGCCGTGTCTATTGGCTGCCGTGCAGTGAAGAAAGGATCACTATACAGAGACTTGGCTATGAGGAGCGTGACTGAGCATGTGTGTCCATCAGCACTCATTAGATGGAAGTGCACATGGTTATACACTATGTACACAAATGTCATGTCTCTTCACTAGATCCTATTTTAACATGTAAATGACAAACTGTGTTCATTTTTTACGCTCTATACCAGGAGTGTCAAACTCTTTCACCAGGGGCCACATCAACATTTTGGTTGCCTGCAAAGGGCTATTTATCAGGGCTAATTTAAAGAATTATATTTGTGCATCATAGTACATGTATATTTTTTACGTGCGCAATATGGACCGCTTTATTTTCTAGTTATGTCACATGATCATCCGCCTGAAAAATATCTCCATTTCTTCTGACACCTTGTCCGCATTTGCTACTTCCTCCCCTGTTCATAGTCTCCAACATCCTGTGAGCAGTGCATGATGGGAGGACAGGGGTGGAAGCACTGCCCTGTATTGCTCGTGTGCAGCTCAGAGTGCGGGAAGCTCCTGTCTGCCCGCTTCAGCAGCTTCTTTTTGGCATGAAGTGGGAGGGAGGTTGGTGCTGGTAATTTATAGGACCCGTGAGCTGGGGGCGGAGCTACAGCGCTGGTCGGTAAACAAGTGATGCATGTAAATACAGCAGCAGATTGGCGGTTGCACGGGGTGAAGAAGAGGGTCGAGAGCGGCAGATAAATGGTACAAATTGTGCTACTTGGCTGTACCAACTAGGTTTCAGCATCTTCAAAATTTTCATTTTGTGCCCAGAAAACCTGTTAAAGCTGTGAGTGTAACAAATCTACAGCATCTTCCCACATAACGGACACACTGCTGTAATCGGCATGTCTGCTACTACTTCATGACCCCTCAGATAGGGCAGGGTAAACCTGGGGGCAGATTCCTTTTTAAGCCGGTAGCCTATTAAACGTATCGCGCATGATGGTTAATGATGCCACCATTAAAGACCATCATAATTAGAGTGTTTCTAAAAAGATCAGCTCTCATTACGTGTTCAGAAGCAAACCATAAATATCTGGAAATACAAGTCTGAGTGGTCTCCTTATGCAAACATGGTAACATAGAACGTAGGGCTGAAAAAAGGACACACGTCCATCCAGGTCAGCCTAGTCTCACTGCTCTGTGAGCTGATTTCCTTGGTATGGTAATGCCTGGCCCCCATCACTGATGACAGTTGGTGACAGAGGTCATAGGGGCTTGGAACTATGTTGATGGTGCCGACATTTTAATGGTCTGTGAAGGGTTCGGCTCATATCAGAAGATATTTGGTAGTGTGTATACCCTTTAAATATTTGACATGTCTGATTCACCTTGGGTTTAATGTGCTCGGCTCTTGATAAAATATGGCTGGAGTGTACCTGAAAGTGACCCCCTACCCCGCACAGGTCCGACATCAAAAAAATAACTATCAAGAGAATGTAAGTAGTAAATTAACCTTGTACCACCAAATCCCATGGGGAAAGTAGGGGAGCCCAGAAATCGGCAACACGATGAATGAAAAGAAGGGCGTCTGGTAAATTTACTAATTATTCCTTCAATAATGTTGAATTTTTTTATGTTGTATTGGGGGATTGCTTTAAGACTGCTAGCAATGGTGTTAAGTGAAAAATGGATATGCTTGCGGTACAAATATTTGTTGCCTGTAATGACTTGCTATATATCAAATTAATTAAAACAGGCCGCCTGCATTGTGCCGTGTAATAAACCGGAGTCTGCATTTGCATTTTCAGAATGAAAATATATGCCTGCTGGTCTAGGTTTCTTCCATTAGCGGAAATACTATTTCAGCCTTTCTGGCTGTAAAGCCCATTCATTGCTGTAAAGCCCATTCATTGCACATTGATCTTTCCAGTTTAACTTGTATTACCGTAGGCATTAACCTAATAATGCATGCAATATGCATAGTGTAATGTGTGTCTAACACGGTACCATAGTGTGTGCACTAGTAACGCCATGTCTTTCCTCTCTCCCTTGCTCTTTCCTCATCTCCTCCTGCTTTCCCTTGATGCTGGAATGCTACCCTGGTTTCCTCCGACACCGATTCTCAAGCAGCATCATTCTGAGATCAAAGGCTCCCATGAGCCCGGACGTAAGTAACTGCAGAGTTATTCATTCATGCAATTAAATAGTTTTCAATTTATTAACCTCTCGTGAAGTTTGGGCACCTTCTGCGCTCTGCAACTGAACTAAACTGCTTGCTAAAGTGGAAATTAGTTCCTCTTTAAAACCTGCGTTAATTATTTCTATTGTTTCATCATAGGAGTTAAACCACTAAAGTAAAGGCCCATTTACACGCAAAGATAATCTTTCAAACGATTGAAAGTTTTAGCAGTCTTTTTGTATAAAGTGTTAATGGACAATAATGTCCATTAACACTTTATCATCTTGATTTGCATGTAAATGGGCCTCATTACTGTGATTAATCTCTCGCCCTGCTGGGCAAACAGCTGCGTTGTTCTCGGTCGGGGCTGCCGACAGAATACACTGTAATCTCCTGACTCTTGAGGAAAACACAGCATGTAGTCTGTTGAGAGATACTTTATCTCTCTGTGGCTGAATGATAAATTTTAAGTTCACCTTAAAATCATCATTCAGACAAAAAGTGCACAATGGTAGCGTTTACACGTAATGATTATCGCTCATTTTCGGTTGTTTAAACGAATTTTGAGTGATTTATTGTTACGTGTAAATGGGCCTTAACTGAAGGGTAGTATCCGGCACATGATGGGCATTGCTGGTTTTAGTTTTGCCGCTTGGCATTTTCTTGGACAAAATAGCGCAGCATACTAGTTAGGATTTTTGCGCTTGATCAGCAGCGGAGGCAATGACAGATGTGAACAAAGCCTTACCGCGCTTTTAGATGGAACAATGCTATGGAAAGCTTCAGGCGGTGTGATTCGCCGGCGATTTACCATCGGCGAAATAACGTTTGTGAACAGGGGGCCATATTAATTTCTTAATCGTATTTGTGGCGGTTGTTCTCCGTGATAAAGGTGTGATGTGCTAAGCGTCGGGTCCGGAAGAGAAGTGACAAGAAGCTTCATGTTTTGTCATACACTCCCAGGGTTGTATCATGAATTTCTTAAGTCACACCCTGTCATTAGACGAGTGTATCTGGTAGATAACGTATTTCCTCTAGGAAGTGCTACTTGTGTAGCTCATATTCCACAGCTCTACTTCTTGACATGTTTGTTCTACCAGACTAGCTCCTATTTATATGTCACTGGAGGGTTAAAGGGGTTGTCCCGCGCCGAAACGTTTTTTTTTTTTCCAATAGCCCCCCCGTTCGGCGCGAGACAAACCCGATGCAGGGGTTAAAAAAAAAAAAACGGACAGTGCTTACCTGAATCCCTGCGCTCCGGTGACTTCTTACTTACCTGATGAAGATGGCCGCCGGGATCTTCACCCTCGGTGGACCGCAGGGCTTCTGTGCGGTCCATTGCCGATTCCAGCCTCCTGATTGGCTGGAATCGGCACGTGACGGGGCGGAGCTACGAGGGGCTGCTCTCCGGCACGAGCGGCCCCATTCAGAAAAGAAGAAAACCAGACTGCGCAAGCGCGTCTAATCCGGCGATTAGACGCTGAAAATTAGACGGCACCATGGAGACGGGGACGCTAGCAACGGAACAGGTAAGTGAATAACTTCTGTATGGCTCATAATTAATGCACAATGTACATTACAAAGTGCATTAATATGGCCATACAGAAGTGTATAACCCCACTTGCTTTCGCGGGACAACGCCTTTAACCATTACAGGGTTAGTTCTGCATAGAGTAGAACTTTTGTCCATGGGTTGTGTCTGGTGGTATAACTAGTTCTCAGGATAGGTCATCACTATCTGATTGGTGGGGGCAGCTACTCGGAATCCCCACGATCAGTTGATTGAAGGAGTGTTCGTACTCAGAAGGCTGTATTTATAGCGGTGGTGCTGGGTACTGAATGCTTGTCTTATTCACTTCAATGGGGGAGCCTGCAGTACTCGGAACGGCCACTATAAATAATATAGTGCTCTGAGTACAAACAGGCTCCTACTAAGATGTGAACCTTGAACAGGCTGAGGCACTCCTATCAGTGCTGCAGCCCCTTCAGTCAGCTGATTGTCAGGGATCCCAAGCAAAGACCTGACCAATCAGATATTGATGGCCTGTCCTCAACATAGGCCATCGATTCTTAAAAGGTTGGCTAACCCATTTCATTTCTCCATTAAAACTAATTGTATAACCTGAGAGTGAGAACCTTTTAATGAGTGTTTCTTTATGCATTTGGCTCTGTCTTCATGTAGTTAGAAGCTTAGGATGAACATTGCTGTAGTGTCCAACCACACAGGAGGAGCATTTATAAGTCTAGTAGAACAGCTGGAGGACTGATAAAGGTGAAATGTAGGGGGTTTAGGGTGATAATACCTTAGTATTGTCATGTTTTTAGCCAAAAACAAAAAAACCACTAAAGAATTGGCTAAATGCTTACTATCCTGTAACATAGGGGTGCAGATAATGCCCCATATCCCCCAGCATGCAGGCAGCCCAACCGCTATAGGAGGAGCTCAGGTGCAAGTTACTGATGATAGACACTCGCATATCCTCCCAATATGGAGGGGCAGGCTGCCCAGCATCATACTTGCACATAGGTAAGAAATATGTGAACAAGAATATATAAATAGGGTGTCAGGCCGCACAGTACGTGTAGTGCACCATGCAGAGTTCGCAACCTATTAGTGACACCATATGTCAGTGGGGTGCGCTGTATATATGTGGCCCACACTGGCGCTGACACCCCGGGCTCCTCCAGCGTTCAAAGCTGCATTGCATGTCAAAACATACGTATAAACCATTCTCTATAAATGTGAGGTATTGGGTGATATTGTGGCCAAAATACACAAGCTCACAAGCCTCGTTCACTTGTAAGTCCCTACACTAACCTAAGTTAGAGATACAAAAGCCTAAAGCCGGCTGCACACGGCCGTGACGGGCTCCGCCGCGTGAATTCCGCGGCGGAGCCCATCACGGCGCCCCCCCCAGAGACCCCAAACTTACACGCAGATCCGGCGTCCTCGCTCCCGCATGACGCGTCACGTGACGCGGCTGGCCACGTCCTATGACGCGCCGGCGGTAGGCGGAGAGGCGATTTCACGCTATCTTCCGCTGTGCTACAGCGGAAGATATCGTGAACGGACAGCTTCCATTGACTGCAATGGAAGCCTTCCGCGCATACACCCGCGGCAAATAGAGCATGCCGCGGGTGAGGACGGGTGAATTTACGGGGCGGAATTCCACGGTGGAATTCCGCACCGTGAGCATTAAGCTATTAGGTTCAATAGAACCTAATAGCTGTGGGCAACGAAACGGAAATCCGTTCGTGGGAAGGAGGCCTTAAAGAGGACAAAATCAGACAAAAAATACAAGAATGTCTGTCATCCGTAACTTAGACCGAGCTCCTTCTGATAGCAGTGGGGCTGTCTGCATGCTGGAGGATATGGTGCGTCATCTGCACCCCCTATATTATAAAATGGTAAGTATTTGGCCAATTCTTTTGTGTTTTTGTCTGATTATGTCCTCTCAATGAGAAGCGATCACTTTAATAGACAGGAGTATAGACTGTGGCTACCAGTAAGTAATTTCCTTCCAGCCCCCTGCCTGGCACTTGGGAGGATGGGGGTTACTAGTGAAGTTCTCTATTGGGCCATCACTCTAATACTGTAATTTGAAGTAGTTAGCTATATGGACAAGTTCTCTTTTAAAAAGTCAAGAGGTGGAAGGAGTTCCTGCTATTCTTCGGTGAGCTATATGGTAACTATGCCATGTTATTGGGTGAGGGTAGACTGGCCCAGACCCAGCCGGGAGCAGATCATTCTTGCATCGCCTCCTTTCCTGTTTGGTGATTTGCTCTGCATGCATTCCACATGTGTCGCTCTACCATTTCTTCTTGCCTTGTAATCAGCAGCTTTTGCTGTCCTAACAAAGGCTCATCAAATAGCTGACAGCCTCACATGGAAAGGGAACAGCTGTCTTATTCACAGCCAAGGACTGAGGCAGCTTCATACGTCTGACATTTCCTTTCTCATGCTCTTGAATTCCTAAACTCTCACTAGATCGGCGTTGTACCCCATGACAGCGGTGTCGGCTCCAGACGCTCCGTCCCGCTCTGACACTTGTCATGTGCTCATGGCTTAAGTTTACCGACACTCGGGCCGCATGTTACACGGGCATGGGACAACACAACAAATGGTGTTATCATCACAAACACATGCTGGCACGCTGCTGGACTGTTTGTGTTTGTGGATAATATTGGTGACAAGTCTTTTCAAGCTGCACACAAATCCTGCCATGTTCTCCTGCGCCTCCTCCGTCATCTCCTCTACGGCTCCGCTCCGCTTCTAGCTACCGGCGGTGAGTAATCACACTACATTTAGCTTCATACAGTTTCCGTAGTGGCTCTATAGATTTGATCTGTATATAGTAACATAAACAGATGCCTTAACATGCATTCAGTATCTGTTAACTCATTAATACTAATTAGTGGTACAGAAAGCAGTGGGGTTTGTGTTTCCGGCTACAGGTAGGTACAGATTATGGGCTATAAGTGCCGTATTGGACTGTGTTTATGGTCCAGCTCTGTAAAAATGTATAGTACTATATAAAAAAAAAACAGAAGTATTCTTTTTCCATCTCAATAGTGATACTTTTAGTCTAAATTTTTGCATTGTACTGTGTTGTCCGTCAGACATCCGTTATTGCAGAAGGGAAGGCAGAGGTGCCAGAAGGCATGTACAGGCCATTTGTCGGCTTATCACTTGCAGTATCCCTGCTCTAAAATAGTAGAATGTTAGAATATATGTTTATAAACAGTATTATTGTTAGTCAGTAATAGAAACAAAGTATTAACCCTTTCCAATCCACTGTCTGTCTAAAGACATTCTGATTGAAGGCTGTACAGCTCTGATGTCGGAAGACGTCCGGCAGGGTATTCTTTCTGTATATTACTGACTGCTCTGTTGTTGGGGGCCCCTCCGGCATGTCACATACTGCTGTACTGGCTCTAGCCAACAGATGGTGCCATTGTATAATGGCAGAAAAAGAAAGCCTTCTAGGAAACCCTGAATCCAAAATTGGATTGCATGGATTGCAAAGGGTTAAGGCAGGCTCATGTGAACGGGTTGGATTCTGCTTGCGGATTTCCACAGCGGAAGACCTGCGATACATCACGGAAAGTGATTGTGAATGGTCACAGAAAATCGCTTATCCACCCGGGTGGATGCAGTTCACAGCGCATCGTTCGCGCAGAAGAAAGATCTCTGGCTCCTCTCAATCTGCCATTCCGGCTTTTCTATCTATTTTCCTATGAAGTAGCAAGTGTTTCCGCTGCTCATATGAAATGTTCATTTTGTATGGGTGCTGGGACACTCGCATCCATTGATTTAAATGGAAGCTGTCCGCACGGAATTCAATCTTAAATAGAGCCTGCTGCAATTTTTCTTCCGCTCACGCAATCCACAGTTTCTACCCGCTCGTCTGAGCGAACCGGCGAAAGTTCATGCCTTTCAATGTCTGCGTATTACCACGTATTGCCTGCACTGATTCAAATCTGCCCTTGTGAGCCCGGCCTAACCTTGCAGATGAGACCCCTTTTAAATGGCTGACAGAAATAAAAGAAATTATACTAAACAGCGATCTTTCAAGACCACTTGGGTCTCCTTCAATAAAAACTATAAGACAAATTTGGTACCATGTCAGCCTGTTGAAATGCCCTCTCCCTCTGTGCCGGACATCAATTTTATTTGAATCTTTTGAATACTATATTTAGTTTTTTTATATCTAAATGGCTCCTAAAATTCTGTATCGATCACCACCTTTTGTAGCCTTGCATATGGTGGTTACATGATAACAGTCTGGATGTCAGCAGCCACCACTAGGGGGAGCTTACTGCATACGAGTAGTGCATTAAAATCCGTAATAAAACAGCATGCAGTAACTTGCCTCCAGTGGCAGGGTTTGTCTCGCCTGAACATGTTCTATTGAGGAATCCTCAGTTAAAGGGGCATTGTGGGACTTCAATTCACTGCCTTAAAATTGTGTAAAGTACAGAAATAATGCTACTCACCTATTCCCACCTTGATGCCTACTGCTTAGGACCTGTAAGAAGCCAGCTGTTGGTCATATGCCATACATTATACATGTGACCATTCAGCCAATCATAGGCTTCATCGGTGATTCTTTCAGAATACATGATATGTGACCTCCTGCTGCCATCTTCTAGGTTTCGAGCGATGGGCATCAGGCTCCTGCACTAGACGGGAGCTGCTGAAATGGTCAAGCTTGCGTTTTTTTTCTTTATCTTACACAATTGTAAGCCTAATACATTTTTTGAGTCCCAGAGAACCCCTTGATATGGGGCTTGTCCAGTCAGAACCTTTATCTAGTAAATAGAGGCTACAAAGAGCATTTCTTCCCCTGGAGGCCTGGCATGTCTGCCCATTACATACACCGCTTATCCAAGTTGAATATAAACTGTGTAGAGCCTCAATTACCAGCTGACTCATGTCAATTACATATTTTATTGTATCTTACAGCCAGAAGTACCATATATGACAAAAGTAATTAAAGCAAAAACTTTCTCTGCTCAGGTTGGAAACAAAGTTTAATCACTATTTATGCAGTAAGTTTAATGCGTACCCCAGATCTATGTAACATTAGAGAAATGAGCCGGGAGTTAAATTATAATCGGTACCATTCTGGCGCCCTGTGGGGAGATAGAGGCTTTTAGCTCTTACTTCTCCTAGGAGCTCCAGAAGGCGTCTGAGCCCCAGCAGCTGCTTAATTTATTAGGCCGGGCTCACACGGCCATAAGTGGGATCCACCTGTAGAGGCCCGGAGCGGATGCTAGTTGTGAGCCCGGCCGTGACCCTGCGTATGGCGGCAATATTGTACTGCGCACTACCGCATACTCACAAAGGCAGTTATAAACGGATTTTTAAAAAAAAGGTGCACTGCACATATTTCCCGTACCGCCGCTTAGCAATGACGCGGGTACCCACAGCCCGTACACAATATAGTTATGCATGGGCTGCGGGTATATCTGCGTCCTTGGAGCACAATGGGCTTTATGTCAGGAATATCCGCTGTAAAATAAAACATGCTGCGTTTTATTTTCCGTGAGTGGATTACGCAAAACCGACCCGCTAATGTGAGCAGAACTGTGTAATTCAATGCATTTGACTGAACTGCGTATTACCGTGTATCAAACACTTGCAGAATCCGCAATTCAAATCCAGTTGTGTGAGACTGGCCTCAAGAGTCTTGTGTGTGCACTGTGGTATATGGCTACTTAGCAGTGGGTCAGGAGGACCCCCCGTTTACTGTATGCAGATCGTACTCCCTGGTGGAGGAAGCAGATGCTACAATTTGGGGGGAAATGGGGGATCAGATTATCATTAAAGAGCAGCATCTTAGGTTTGTTTTAATACAGGACCCTCAGTTATCAAAACGCATGCTATTGCTCCCGTCTCGCTCATCTTTCCCCTGGAGGAACGGCTATCTCTGGTAGTATAGTGGGGATTTGGGGCCCAGTTTGCAGCGGCGTGTCTTCTGTATAGTCCTGTGAGTCACGCTGGCTCAGGGTTATTTCACAAGAAGCCTCTTGTTTTGCACTCTATGATAATCACTTATTTTTAGTCTGAGATTAAAATATACAATGAAATTGCGCAAAGTACTCCTGCGGCGAACACAAGCAGTAATTAGACATCTATCATGTGGTTGCTGACATTGAACCCACAATACTAGTTCATCTTTGGTGAACCAAAGGTTAGGTTGGGTTCACACCGCTGTTCCGTCGGCATCAAATCCACTACTCTGGTCTGTCCTCCAAAATAAAAGGAAACCAGATGAAACACAGACCAAGGTTTGCATCTCCATTTAACTAATAAAAGTTTATAGTTTTGTCTTGGGTTCCATCTGAACGCCATTTTTGACAATTCAGATGGCACCACAGGACACCATATAATGCAGTGTAAATCTAGCTTTAGCCCACATATATACACGGTAAAGGGGTTGTACCAATTGTAACGTTTATCACCGATCCTCAGGATGGGCGCTACAAGTCTGATCGGTGAGGGATCTGACCGCTGAGACCCCACCGATCCTGAGAACGGGGGTCACGTTATCCACTCGCTGCATCCCCCACTGTGAAAATGAGATTAAATGGAGCTTATGGCTGTACATGCATGGTGCCGACCTAATAATTTTCAATGGGAATGCCCACTGGCGATAGCAGAGTACAAGTGAATTGAATGGGGTGGTGGACACACATGCGCGGCCACCGCTCCATTCATCTCTGGCCTCACAGCAGGTGGAAGAAGTGGCCCCACAATGACTAGGAAAGGAGGGCATGAAACCCCGGGATTGGTGGCAGGCTCGGCATCAGACTTGTGGATAGGTGATAAGTGTATCTTGGGGATACTCCTTTAAAATGGGTTGGCTCATCACACGTGACCCCTCTAATACGAGAGCCATAATTAGTACTTATCTAGCTTCAAAAAACACCATCAAACAGTTGTGCTAAGGAAGGTTTCCCTTGGCTCCTCATTTCCCTGCAATTGGCTCTACAACAGAAATGTAGTCCAATAGACTGGCAGACACTGAATCATACAGAGTGATTCCCCCAGCAGGGCACCACTTGTCTCGTGAGGGCATCTGCACATCATACATGTGGAAAGGGTTAAGACAAGCCTTTTACATTACAGCAGATATCTACTTTATTGGAGACGCTACATGAATGGAGACCTGCTGATAATAGAGCATGGCAGCAAAGGGAACTGGTATTTTGCCTTGACAGACCAACAGCTAAATCCAGGCTGCATCTCTGGTGCAACATACTGAATTATCTGCAAAACAACGTGCCCGCTGAAAGGATTACAAGAAAGCCGTGGGGGAATCCCATTTGTTTCCTGCCGCCCTGCTGGTTTTAGAAAGTGCCTCCTGATTACGGTAGCCCTTCTAGTAACAGAAATATACGAGAGAATTGCTGTATATAGAATGTCCTAATATGTATTACTTTACCAAACGTTCTCATGATCGGCCTATTGGTGACCGTGTAACTATCTGCTGAATGCAAAGACCAAGCCATATAATAAACATCTGGTTCCTTTTCCAAGTTTGTCCGTGCTTTAAAATATAGCTGCTCACTTAAAATGCATTAATTGGATGGATGAGCGCCAGCAGTGTGCCATAGAGTAGAAATAAAGTATGGCTGGCAACCGCCACTATGTCTGCCAGCCTTCCCTGTGTAGGAGGACAAATTGGGAGTCCTGTCCTTGTTTGCCTTGTCCATTTTATTTTATCATTGTTTTTATTTGGTGCCGCCAAGCCTATTAGTAGGAATAAACAATCCATATAACTCTTGCCTTTCATATTAATGACCTCCGGGCGTCTGTAGTGCATCAACCATATGCATGTAAGAGGTGGTCATAGAAGCAGAGTCGCTCATTTTCTCTGGATTCGTTTTCAACCTGCGCTCTCTGCTTAATGAAGAGAGAAGTGTGGCTCGGTCCTGCTGGCCTCATCAGCGCAACGTTCTCAGCGCTGCAGCCAAGTGATTCCCCACTGTAATTCTGTTTGCAGCTCTCTAGCTGCTGCTTTAAGCTCTTTCAATAATCAGGAGCTGGATTTGCTAATGGCTGCTCAGAAGTGCACTTCTCTGAAGACGCAGAGTAAATGGTTTTGCATGTAATTCGATAAAGCTCTGAGAGTGTGGAATACCCATATCTTACAGAAACCACTCTCCTTTGGGTCATTTTCCGTAATTGGGAAATAGTCGACCGGGTCATTTCTGCACTTGTGCACACCTAGAGGGATTTTTCGATGACTCTTGGACAAAGTATGTAGAAAGTATATTTTCATTTCTGGTTTCCTAATGTAGTGCATGTTTGTACATTACACCAACAACTTCTAGGCCTGTTGTATAGTATACAGGGGCTGTTTATGTCCCCCAATATGTGCAAACGACCATGTTTACATCTGTAAGACTGTAGCCTTGTGTGGCGCAGAGTGTTAAGGCAGCAGTATGCAGTCCTAAGCTCTCGCTCACGACCTGAATGTTGTAGGTTTAATCCCTGCTTGGGTCAAGTAGCCAGCCCAAGGTTGACTCAGCCTTCCATCCTTCCGAAGTCGGTAAAATGAGTACCCAGTTTGCTTGGGGGTATATGATGACTGGGGAAGGCAATGGCAAACCACTCCGCAAAAAGTCTGCCGACTGTTGTGACAGTCACCCGATGGGCAGCCATAACTCCACCAATGGACCTTACCTTTACCTACAGATGCACAGTTAGGCTGCATTCATACCTTGTCATGTCTTTACACCAATTTTCTGCTTTACTATTATGTTTTACTCTGTTTTTCTATTCACCAAACAGTTCAATTGACTTGAATGGGATTTTTCCGTACGTTTCCATTCTGTTAGTTTTCTTTTTTTCCTGGAAAAATAGCATTGCAAGCAATAGTTTCTCTGGTTTATGAAAAAATCTGAAAATCTGAAAAAAACAACCGGAAAGCCTAAGAATCCGTAACAAACGTTTATTTTTTTTCCTATTCACAAAGTGGAATAGATGAGTGCAAACTGGGTGGAGAGAGGGCAGACTGACGTAGCAGTATTTACTTGGAGTTCTGGTTACCGCGTTTTGTTTCTAATTGACCCAGTTCCCGCTTGTATTGATGCACAACACCCACCTCTTGGAGTGCTGCCCGTGACTAGAAGGTAGCACCCATGATACACGCCAGCCGTGCAGGATGACTATGCTGCTGTACTAGTAGATGGCGCCTAGGTATGATGTACATTGCATAGTCGTCGGTAGTGGACAATACAGAGCAATCGGGCGAGATGTTCTGTTGTATAATCTGGCCTGCGTGTTATTACGTGACAAACTGAATAATTCATGTGAAAAGTGAATCGGCACTTCAGTAATTCCTATGCAGCGGAGTAATGCGTGCGATTATAGCTCAAGTGTGAGCGTGCATGCTAGTTGGCATGAGGGCCCTAACCTCTGTGAATGTGTGCGCCAGTAGGAGGACTTCATATACGCCACAGCTTAGAAATGAATTGCTTTTCATGATAGTCTGCAAAATATTTACCCTTTGATAGATCATATACAACAAGATATACCTGTGTGTGTGTGTGTGTGTGTGTGTGTATATGTGTGTGTGTTTGTGTGTATATTAGAGATGAGCGAGCACCAAAATGCTCGGGTGCTCGTTACTCGGGACGAACTTTTCGCAATGCTCGAGGGTTCGTTTCGAGTAACGAACCCCATTGAAGTCAATGGGCGACCCGAGCATTTTTGTATTTCGCCGATGCTCGCTAAGGTTTTCGTTTGTGAAAATCTGGGCAATTCAAGAAAGTGATGGGAACGACACAGCAACGGATAGGGCAGGCGAGGGGCTACATGTTGGGCTGCATCTCAAGTTCCCAGGTCCCACTATTAAGCCACAATAGCGGCAAGAGTGGGCGCCCCCCCCCCCCCCCGCACTGTCAGCATAAAGATCGTTCTCCTCTGCCATAGCTGTAACAGCTGTGGCAGAGAAGAACGATGTTTGCCCATTGAATTCAATGGAGCCGGCAATACAGCAGGTTCCACTGAAAGCACTGGGCTGCCGGCGTGCGTGGGATGAATTGTCGGGAAGGGCTTAAATATATAACCCCTTCCCTGCAATTCATCCAGAAATGTGTTACAATAAAAATATATAGCGGCGTATAAGGCGACGGGGCGTATAAGACGACCCCCCAACTGTCACCTTATACGCCGGCAATACAGTGGAGCAAAGAATAAAAATCATTACTCACTTCTTCTGACGTTCTGTGGCGCTCCTGCAGGCTGTCGCTCCCTCCTGGTCCACGGCAGAGCATTGCTTTCTGGACGCAGGGCTTGAAATCCCCGCCTCCAGAAACACAGCCAATCACAGCCATTCAATGACATCATTGTCATTGGCTGTGATTGGCTGAAGGCACGTGTGTTTCTGAAGGCGGGGATTTAAAGCCCTTCGTAGAGATAGCAATGCTCTGCCGTGGACCAGGAGGGAGCGACAGCCTGCAGGAGCGCCGCAGAACGCCAGGAGAAGTGAGTAATGATTTTTATTCTTTGCTCCGCTGTATTCCCGGCGTATAAGGTGACAGTTGGGGGGTTGTCTTATACGCCCCGTCGCCTTATACGCCGGTATATATTTTTATTGTAACACATTTCTGGATGAATTGCAGGGAAGGGGTTATATATTTAAGCCCTTCCTGACAATTCATCCCGCGATCGCCGGCAGCCCATTGCTTTCAGTGGAACCTGCTGTATTGCCGGCTCCATTGAATTCAATGGACAAACATCGTTCTTCTCTGCCACAGCTGTTACAGCTGTGGCAGAGAAGAATGATTTGTCTTCTATATGTTCTCAATGGGGTCGGCGCTGCTGCCGCCGGCCCCATTGAGCGCATATAGAGAAGAGAACAGGAATCGCAGATCGCACATAGGTGCGATCTGCAATTTCTATGGCCTAAGAAGGACCGTTGGGGTTCTTGAAGCCTAAAATAACTCCTAACGGTCTCCCTATAGCAGCAGTACTTTCCCTGATCTATGTCAGAATGCATCTGTGGTGAGCCGCGGGAGGGGCAGATTTTAATACTCGGGTGACACCTAATCTCGCCAGCCACTCACTGCAGGGGGGTGGTATAGGGCTTGAACGTCGCAGGGGAAAGTTGTAATGCCTTCCCTGTGTTTCTATTGGCCAGAAAAGCGCGCAAATTTCTCAGGGAAGAAAATGAAAGTAACCTGAACACCGCGTGGTACTCGTTACGAGTAACGAGCATCTCAAACACCCTAATACTCGAACGAGTATCAAGCTCGGACGAGTATGCTCGCTCATCTCTAGTGTATATACATATTTTTTTTTTTTTACACACTGCAATCACAGCGCAGCTTTTATTTTACTTCAGAAGTATAAGAAACGAATGCTGAGCTGTTATTGGCTGTCGGCAATAAAAATTACAGGGGAAACTTGAGTTTTCTTTTTTGAATTCTGCTAGTATTCGTTGCCTGGTGCTGAAGAACGCTCATGCAAAATTTAACTGAAATCGGACCAGAACTGTGGCTTTGTATACAACAGAAACAGACAAATTGTGCGATCGATAGATAGATGGATATGGATGGACAGCCCAGGTACCCGATACAAAACGTGACATTTTATGTAAGAAAATAGGATATCAGAACATACGCATAAATACGTGGAAGCACAATGATGCTGATTAATGCTGTGTGATTGTATTAGCCATATATTATACTGCTGAGGTAAAATGAAAGCTGTGCTGTAGTTGGTTGTTATATATCATACCGCTGAGGTAACATGAAAGCTGCGCTGTGATTGGTTGTTATATATTATACTGCTGAGGTAACATGAAAGCTGCGCTGTAGTTGGTTGTTATATATCATACCGCTGAGGTAACATGAAAGCTGCGCTGTGATTGGTTGTTATATATTATACTGCTGAGGTAACATGAAAGCTGCGCTGTAG
The DNA here is from genome assembly GCF_035609145.1 of Eleutherodactylus coqui. Lineage (NCBI taxonomy): Eukaryota > Metazoa > Chordata > Amphibia > Anura > Eleutherodactylidae > Eleutherodactylus > Eleutherodactylus coqui. Next base: position 141,465,353 of record NC_089838.1, on the reverse strand, counting down.
TTGGTTGTTATATATCATACCGCTGAGGTAACATGAAAGCTGTGCTGTAGTTGGTTGTTATATATCATACTGCTGAGGTAACATGAAAGCTGCGCTGTAGTTGGTTGTTATATATCATACCGCTGAGGTAACATGAAAGCTGCGCTGTAGTTGGTTGTTATATATTATACCGCTGAGGTAACATGAAAGCTGTGCTGTAGTTGGTTGTTATATATCATACTGCTGAGGTAACATGAAAGCTGCGCTGTGATTGGTTGCTATGGCCAACAGTCTTCAATCCTCGGTTGCTCCATGTATTCCTGTCTGCAAACTTATCACTGTCACCGCTCAGTCTGACTCTTCTAGTGGGAATTACTTGTTGGAAATGACCAGGAATACTAAATACAGTCTGTAGAATCCATTGGTGAAAGCAAATTTGGGGGTTGATGTATTAAAATTCAAGGAAAGGCCAAAAAATGTAAATAAGGTTGCCGAGACAACAACATTTCTAACTGTTTTTTTAGTTTATAACCTTCTCCGGGTGGAGATTATACTGTATGCAAAATGTCATGTCGGTCATACAGTTTGTGCGTGATGCTCCAACAGGCAGACACTGACAAACATACAGAAGATGTGTGTAGCGTGTATACATGCACTCACTATATGCAGACTTTGGGGAAGGCTTATGAAGGCTCATGCACCTAGATTTTGGTCTATAATGTGACTTTTTTCAGTCTAAGCGCTGCGGAACAAGGTGGCGCTATACAAATAGATTATTATTGTCTAAGGGCTCACGTCCACAGGTGTGTTTTCACCGTGTATTACGTATGGTTGCACGGCCACATGATATGAGGTGAATAAAGTCAATGGACTTTCATTGATCCATGCACGTGCCTGTAGATACACATCGGAAATAGCTCGCAGCATGCTCTATTTCTCTGCGTACCACGCAGCGTGAGCCTTATACATTTGTACAGGCAGCATATGCAATGCCATCCATACGAATAGGTTGTGTATGGGCGGCGTTTGCATATGCAACCCTGCTATGAACCCGAGCAGGAAATTTTTAAAAAGCCACCCTGCATGTGCGTGTGATACGTGGGCATGCGCAGTACATTGGCAGCCATACGCAGTCTCTGCCGGCAGATTCGCTATCTGCAAATACCGGTACGACCTTGGACAGGAGGCCTAAGGCCGCGTTCGCAGGCTCGTATGGTTACTGCATATTACGCGTGCTCTCTACGCCCGTGTGATGTGTAGTAATTCGCAGCAATCAATTACATTGCCTTACGCATTTTCTGTCTCATTAGTGTCAGAATAGTGTAGTACACGAGTGCAATAAAGAACGCAGCATGTTACATATATACATGCGATAGAGGCCATTGTTCTCTATGGCCACATATTTACGCCCGCACATATGCAATTACATTGCATATGGGCGATATTTATATGCGCCTTCGCTGCACAACGGCGTGGGTAATGCAAGCAAGAAAAAAATCTGGTGGACGGCGCATGATGGCATGTGCGAGATATGCTGTTATGCGGCGTACAATTACGCTGCCATATGTGGTGATAAGCCAGGTCACCGACAGCTCCGCAACGATAAAACGCTTACGGCAGTGTGCCCGGTCTTAGTAACGTGTGCCAGGCCCATAAAAGCTGTCAGACTATTTTTTACGTCTGGTCATGTCATTTTCCTTTTAGTCTACGTCTGGGGACATGATTTAGGTGGTACAGTAGTGAAGACCTTGTTTTATAACGTGACTTCACAATAGTTATAGCACTACTCCAGTGCTGAGGAGGTGCATCTCCAGCACCAATCTTTACACCACGGAGAAGGTATTCGCTCAGAATACAATATACGGTTTGTGACTTCTTGAGGAGTTTGTCCCACAATAGATCGCTACTTTGGAGTAAAAGTCATATGATAAATCCCCCCCCCCCCCCCCCCTATGTTTAGAATTAAAATCTGGAAGTAGTAAAACCGAATTGCCATGTTCAGTTTATGTGCATAGACTCTTTTACTGTATAGAGGCTCCCCCAGCTGGTGGTAACTTGTATTACACCCTGCATTTCATTTTTCTCTAGCATACTGAAGGACTATCTAATGTTGTATGATTAACCCTAAGGAGACCGTTATGTTGCCGGTACCACTATAGCCTAAATACTTGGCTGTAGGAGTACATTGACCTACAGGGAAGTTCTTATCTGAAGCTGATAGAGCAACAGCTTTACAGAACTGCTTTGTACATGTGGCTCCTAAAATCTTGGATTTTAACCTACTTGTTCTAAATCCACTAACAGCATTGGTAATGTTTGGTGCGCTTGTAATGTATCTCCCTCTCCTCCGGAATATGTACTTCCGATTCCATGCTAGATCATCAACACGATGGCATTTCTATCCAAAGAGAACCTTCCATTCAATCCTGAATTAAAGATATTCCCAGCAAACTATGGAGACAGCAAAAATATCAATTATTCAAATGAGTCTCACAGCCCCCACCCTTATGCTTCCCATAGACATATGGATCAATTGAAGTATTTTTTTCCAGCATCAGTTTTTCTGGAAACCTAGGTAATAAACTGCAGAAAAAATAGATCCTTTTGGCAGGGCTCACATATTGTGGCCAAAGTGCTTCCGCGATGCAGCCCAGACTGCACCCACATGCAGATTAACGCAGTTTTCAAACTGACTGCTAAAAGCCGTTTCATTGTTAATGGCCGCGCTGTAAACTGCCATTTAGCTGCTTCACGGCAAGGCCATGAACATTGCAAGTGCTGCGGCTGCAGTCAATTTGCTTTGCCCCTGCTTCAAGGGAATGTATAATCAAAACTTAGTATTGTTTAAAACCATTCTTATTCTTCTTTCAATGTTTCAGCTCACTGTGTTAAAAAATAAATATCCTGAAATCTTGCAGTTTTTAGGCTGGGTTCACACTTGACTGAAATCCTGTGGAAATCTCGCGGAATGACCGCATGGAAATACCGCAAGATTTCAGCGGGAGAAATGCAGCTTCAGAACCCGTGGCCATTAGCCGTAGATTTTGGAGCAGCTTTCTGCATTCTGCTGAGGCCGTCTTTACCCATAAAGAGGAGAGAGGCCACCGCAGAAACGGGAAAGAATTGACATGCCGCGTCTTTGAATTCCACGCGGCATGTCTATTTCAGTGCGACTTGGCTGCAGTGTGTGGACGAGGTTTTTGCGAATCTCGTCCACTTTGTTGGCTAATCCCAAGATTGAAGCCGCTGGCGGAATTTCCGTGAAGAAAGTCCGCACAGACATTTCGTGGCAATTACACCCTAAGTGAACCTCAGCCTTACCTGACCGTTGAGCCTCAGAATTGATAGACTCTTCCTGTTCTTTAGAGATCACTTATGAGTAGAGATGAGCGAGCATACTCGTCCGAGCTTGATGCTCGTTCGAGTATTAGGGTGCTCGAGATGCTCGTTACTTGAGACGAGCACCACGCGGTGCTCGTCTTGATTAAACGAGCACTGACCATTGAATTCAATGGAGCCGGCAATACAGCCGGCTCCATTGAAAGCAATGGGCTGCCGGCGAGCGCAGGATGAATTGTCGGGAAGGGCTTAAATATATAAGCCCTTCCCTGCAATTCATCCAGAAATGTGTAAAAATAAAAAATATATATATATACTCACCTGGTCCCGGCAGACGGAGTTCAGCTGCGGCCGGCGGCAGTCCTCCTGAACTGCTCTGAACAGCTGTGAGTAGTATTCAGCAGCCGAGGATTTAAAATCCCCGCCTGCTGAATGAGCTGCCTCTAATTGGTCACAGCCTGACCAATCAGATGCAGATCTCACTCACACCCATTCATGAATTCATGAATGAGTGAGTGAATACTGCCCTCTGATTGGCTCAGCGCAGCTCTCAGCTGAATGACAGCAGTTCAGCACCACAGTGTCGGGGACAGCAGGAGAAGACGCGGCTGTGCCCCGGCAGCTGAAGGGAGGTGAGTATCTATTTTTTTTGTTTTTTAAATCACTTTTAATTCATTTCCAGGGAATGGCTTATGTAAAGCCCTTCCCTAAAAAAGAATTCAGGTGTGCCAGCGGACCACTGTCTTCAATGGAGTCGCCGGCAGCAGCAGCGGCTCCATTGAAGAGAATGCCTGCATTTTTATTCTTTTTTACACTAAAATCTTTCTTTTTCAGGTAAGGGCTTATATTTTTAAGCCCTTCCCGAAAATTCATCCCACGCTCACCGGCAGCCCATTGCTTTCAATGGAGCCGGCTGTATTGCCGGCTCCATTGAATTCAATGGGCTAACATCGTTCTTCTCTGCCACAGCTGTTACAGCTGTGGCAGAGGAGAACGATCGTTATGCTGACAGTGTGTGTGTGTGTGTGTGTGGGGGGGGGGTGTCTCGCTCTTGCCACTATTTCGGCTTAATACTGAGACCTCGGAGCCCAAAATGCAGCCCTGCATGTTGCTCCTCGCCTGCCCTATCCATTTCTGTGTTTTTTACATGATTTTTGTGATTTGCTAAGATTTTCACAAATGAAAACCTTAGCGGAGCACCAGTCATATACAAAAATGCTCGAGTCGCCCATTGACTTCAATGGGGTTCGTTACTCGAAACGAACTCTCGAGCATCACTGAAAGTTCGACTCGAGTAACGAGCACTCGAGCATTTTGGTGCTCGCTCATCTCTACTTATGAGCAGTCACATAATGATTGTCACAGCCAGGGTTACCGCCTCCCATGACTTCAGTAAAGTAGCGATCCTCCGGCGCTCTTGTATGGGACTCTATTCAAAATATTGGGGTTCATAGTCGTGTGATATTTGTATGTCTAGCAATGCAGAAATCTCGTACAAGTTTCTCGTCCGTGTGAAGCCAGCCTTATGATGTATGCCCTATAAGTGGGTGTACTTATTTTAGCAGGAGGGGGTGGAGCTTGTTATGTACTGACAGGTTTAGAAGAAATTGGTGTAAATAATGGCTAAAACCAGACTAAGATATCCTAACTGTATTACGAGGCACACCTCTCAATATATTGCATTTCACGCAGTTAAAGGGGTTGTCCCGCGCCGAAACGGGTTGTTTTTTTTTTTTTCAAACCCCCCCCCCCGGTCGGCGCGAGACAACCCCGATGCAGGGACCTAAAGAAAGCTTACCGGAGCGCTTACCTGAATCCCCGCGCTCCGGTGACTTCTATACTTACCGGTGAAGATGGCCGCCGGGATCCTCTTCCTCCGTGGACCGCAGCTCTTCTGTGCGGTCCATTGCCGATTCCAGCCTCCTGATTGGCTGGAATCGGCACGTGACGGGGCGGAGCTACACGGAGCCGGCATTCTGCACGAGCGGCTCCATTGAAGAGAGCAGAAGACCCGGACTGCGCAAGCGCGGCTAATTTGGCCATCGGAGGGCGAAAATTAGTCGGCACCATGGGAACGAGGACGCTAGCAACGGAGCAGGTAAGTAAAAAACTTTTTATAACTTCTGTATGGCTCATAATTAATGCACAATGTACATTACAAAGTGCATTAATATGGCCATACAGAAGTGTATAGACCCACTTGCTGCCGCGGGACAACCCCTTTAAGTACATTCTGACACTGGCATATGAAACTCCACTCTTAAAGGTCATCAATAGTTAATCAACAGGGGTCTGTTGCTTTGGATCCCTACCAATCAGTGGATCCCTGTGCCAGCTGTCAGTATGGACAGTGCAAGAAGCCGATGGCGCTGCCTGTATTGCAGCAGCCAAGTTTGGTGCTGCTGGCACTGCTCCCATTAAATCCAGTGGGTGGTGTGCCTGCAGTACCAAACTGGGTTGCTGTGTAATACAGACAGCGCCAACAGTGGTGGCGGACCTCTGCTGATCAACTATTGATGACCTACCTTGGAGATAAGTCATCAATACTATCCCTAGTGGCTATATAGTAACACACATTACAAACAAGGTATAGCGATGGTTACATGACCCTTGTTGTCGTCTCATATACTTGTGTGTATTTTGATCTTAAGTAATTAAGGGTAAGTAAGCTTTTGATCAAGGGAATTCTTTTTTCATTTAGGTGGTCATTGTGATTGCTAGAGGATGCAGACCATTCAGTGATCATAAACCTCTTCACATTACCAATAGTCCTAATACAACAAATAATTTTTGCAGGATGAGTTATTTTTCCAAAAATGGTACACGTCGTGAAAATTCTGTAACCTTATTGGCACTACGGCATATCTGAAGAGACTTATTGCGCAACAAGCAATTAAATTGGTTGTTAGTTTGACTCCAGCGACCAAACTCTGACTTAACTCAATTGCTCAGAGAATTAAAACCGTGCAAATATTGAAACCTGGTCATTCCCCATGCCAACTTGTGATATTACAGAGGTTGTCTCCGAAGTGTCTGACTGGAGAAGGCTCGCCGGGAAATCACAGCTGACTAATATTGATGGGAGAAGCCAGCTTCATTTTAAAAAAGTGAACAAAAAAAGGCAAGGGCATTTGTCTTTGTGTGACAACCCCTTTAACCCCATCACACACCTGCTCACCTGGGACAGGTGAGGTTAAGGCCCATTTACACGAGCAATGATCGCTCAAAATTCGCTCTGAAGCCATCTTTTGCGCAATAATCATTGCGTCTAAATGCGCGGCCATTGTGCACTTTTTGTGCACTGCTCCTTGATCGTTCAAGTCAGGCCAAGGTAAAAATCATTGTGTGGTCTGATCAGGACCGCACGCTGAGTTCTCTACGGGGAGTGCTGATAGCATTGTTACCCGTTGGAGAACAAAGGAGCTGGATGCAGATAAGAGCCCTCGGGCTATTAACTGCATTCAGCTAAAGGCTTCATTTGCACACAAATAAGCTATTAAGTAGCTACTTAGTAGTTTGTGCAAAGTGATCTCTCAAAGCTGTCACTCAGACTGTCGTTTGAGCGATCATGGCTCTGTGTAAATGGGCCTGTACGCAGCTATAGAGCAGCAGCGGGAGCTGAGCTAGTTCCGATTGCAGTTATTTACTCACGGCCCTCTCATATTGAGTGTTTGGCAAGTGCGTATTACAATGGCAAGTTTTCGTTACAGTTCATTAGTTTTACTGACAGATCGTAACCATTTGGCTAATGTAAATGCACAAAGACAAAATAGAAAACCAATAATTGTTTTATTTACAATTTTTTAGCTATTGTGGTATTTATGGACCACCATTGTGAACCTTAAATAAAAAGGTGAAGAACATCTGTGAACAGATATCCAAAAAGTACCAACTGCTGTGATAAATGAAATGTAGTTGAGATTGAGAATGTTTTCCCCGCTGCTAGGAGGTTGTTTTCCAGTAGAGGGCGTCGGAGTCTTTCACTGCATTGTCTCCCTTTACTGGCCCACTGCATAGCCTGAGGATTAGTCTCTCACGATAACTTCCAGTCTCGTCACAGCATCCGGGCTATTTGTAAAGTCCCATTTACTTCACCCAAATATTGTTACAGTGCTGTAGCTTCTGATCACTGGGCAGTGTAAATGGATATAAAGATCAGCGATAAACTCTTGGGTCTCTTACTGAATTCACTGTTGCCCAGAACATAAGTGAGAGCTGTCGCTTGAAGACGATAACGCTGCAAGCATCGTCCTGATAGAAATGCTTGCTTCATCCTTGGGAAAGTCTCGGGAAGCCTCTGATCATTCAAACTGTTCTGTATAAATGGACCTTCAGGAACATAGAAGGAAAATATGCTGCTGATCTGGAAGATATGTTGATGCTTTTACTGATGGCCCATGAACTGTTGGAAACACTGTCTCATCTAATCTGTTTAACCCCTTAAGGATGCAACACTTTATTTTTTTTTTCCACTTTTGGTTTTTCCTCCCCACTTTAAAAAAAATCATAACTCTTTTAATTATCCTTCAACACGGATGTCTAAGGGCTAGTTTTATGCGGGACCAGTTGTAGCTTTCAATGGTACTATTTAATATACCATGTTCTCCATTTCAAGTTGAGTGAAATGGAGAAAAACGAAATTCGGTTACCTTCGGGAGGTCTTGTTTCCACGGTGTACTCACTGTAGCAAAAATGACATAACTTTAGTCAATGGGTTAGTACAATTACAACAATACTAAATTTGCAGGTTTTCTATTTTTTCCCCCTGTATTACGGTAAAAAAAAAAAAATATATATTTTTTTAAAAATGGTTTGATAGGCAATTTGGTAGAAGGCCCCTGGCTGCCTTGGTAACCACACGGCTCCCTACAATCTCAGCACATGGGGTTGTTCGGGACCCCGAACATTGATTGAGGCATTTAAATGCCACTGTAAGAAACAGCGCCCAATCCCACTCCATACAAACGGTGAACCTCCATAACGTAACTAACTATACATCATGGAGCGTTAAGGGGTTAAAATTTATGTTGGTAGCAAGTACCAACTGGCAATACGTGAAGCAAGTCTTAGACTTCTGAACGATAACTATACTGTGAGCTGTCGACTTCACCTATTCAAATGGAGAAGAGCACAAATGGAATGAAGCTTTCCTCGGGGGTCTCCCAGCAGTTGTGAGGGCCGCCTCCGCGGTACATATATGCCTTATGCCTGCCACAACTTCTGTCTTGTTGAAATCTTCAGTGATCCATCTTCAGCTGCAAAGTCACAGATGTATTGCTTAGTAACAGACCTTTGTATTTATTGTCTACCTAGCTTACACTTTATAAAAGGAAGAGCAATTAGTCGTCTAATTACATTTCCCTTCACACTCCTGTAACTTGCAGCCACTCCAGTTTTTGTTCTGTGAAATTTTGGAAAAAGGAAAATGGCGACAACTTGGCCTTGTTGGTTTTCTATTGCTTTAACAAGAGTTCACATTCAATATGCAGGTAGTCTTGAGGAAGGGATGTTGAGATGACAAGATCTGCCATTATTAACAAGGGAACAGAAGACAGTTTTGTTCTGTGGCTGCAGGGACACTTGGGTGAAAAATGTCATCGCTCTTCTCATATATGGGTCTGACACGCTGCCAAACTAGTTGTTATAACTTTTTTTATTTCTTACCAAATACAATCCTGATTGCAGAGACAGGTAAGCTTTACAGGGGGTTTCCGAGGTTTAAAACAAATTGCCCTAGGGTTGGTAATGTTATAAAGTACTATAATTGGCTATTTACTGTTAAACCGCCCCACCAGTCTCTTTTGTAATGCGGAGTGATGACATAACGTTCAGAGTTCATTTGCAGCCAATCACTGGCCTCCGCATTCATGATCTACTCATGCATGTGTATCCACCGAGGCCAGCAATTGTATGCAGCAGTCAAGTGAAGAATGAACGCTCCAGTAACGGGGGAACTGAATTAGAAGGACAGTTAAAAGGTGAATAATTGTTATTTTATACAATTACCTACCCTTTTTTCTAATTTTTCAATTATCTGTAATTAATGTAGTAGAGGCTATGGAAAATTGGCAAATGTTGGCTTTCTAGATCAATTTTTTTAAAGGGGTTCTGTCACCAAGTTCACGCTGCCCAAACCACAGTCAGCATGAACCCGGGAGAGGGATGACTGTTACCTCCATGGGTTCTTTATTCTGAAAAGCTGCGGCATTTCAAATAAATATTTTGAACTTTGACTCTGAGTTGATCTTCGAGTCATGGGGGACCGCATCGGCCTCTCCTTGTCCCAAAGACTGACAGCTCTCCCCCTGCCTACCTCTGAAATTGGCTCTGAGAGCTATGAGTCAAAGTGTATTTGTTCTAAAACATTGTAGCATTTATTCTGAAACATTGCTAATCCGTCTTAGACCAATGCCCCATATACACGGGACGACCGTCTGCTAAATGAGCGCACATCACCGCTAGTTTGTGTTCGTGCAGAATGTTTAGACTGGCAGATCATCACTGAGAATCGCCAACTTCTTGCTCACTGCTTCACGTTCTATGTAAGGCGCTGACCGGGGAGCATTTAGACACAGCGAGGAATGAGTGAACCAGCCATGATTTTTATACTGATTGAAACTGAGCAACAAACGAAAAATAAATGAATGGTGTGCGGCGGCTTTAGATGGAACTATCATCGCGCATTTTTGTTAATTTGAAAAAACTTTGCCCAACAATCGTTACATATAAATGGGCCATAAGGCTGCTTTTGCATGGGATTATGCAGGGCGCTTACACATCTGACAGTTGTCCCTGTGATGATCTCTCCTCTGCTTACACATAGGAACGATGATCAGTCAGTGAATGGAGGCGGAGCGGGTCAGAGATCACCTCTGCTTGTCCGCCTCCATTCACTGTTAGCAGGTAGTTCATAGATAAATGGCTGCCTGTTTACACGAGCAGAACATTTATTTTATTTTTTATTTTATTTTTTGCCTGCAGAACTAGAAGGCCAAACGATAAGTGAACAAGTGATTGTTTTTCGTTTGCTGAGGGGATTTACATTGATTATCATTCAGGTTCCCGCTATCTAGCAACAATGTGATTCATAACACTGTGTTATAGGATATATTTGCTGTGCAAAAATCAGTGTTCTTGCCTATATTCAGGGTGTTCAATCCAAATTCAGCAACCAAAATTGTCTTTCGAGCAAGATAATAAAGTTATAGCCATCATAAGAAAGTAGGGTATTCAATATAGTACCATTTTGTTACAGTATATTGACCGTTAAAACCATAGGCCTCATTTATCAAAACTATCTAACAGTAAAATTGTCTGTTGCCCATAGCAACCAGTCACAGCGCAGCTTTAGTTTCTGAAACTGCTGATGTAAAATGAAAGCTGCGCTGTGATTGGCTTTTATGGGCAACAGACAATTTTACTGTTACAGTTCTGATAAATGAGGTCCTACATTTTCTTAATGAAACAATATGACACCTCACACATGCTGAAACAAACTAGACTGTTTTTGCTATATATGCGGTGAGTTAACATTTGAGAGACCTAAGAAGATAATGTCTGTCATCTAGAACATGAAAGTGAGATCTGCAATCAGGACAAGACTTGGGCCCCACACTTCTGTTGTACCACTTGCTATGAGAAATAATCTGGTGGGAAGGTTCAGATACATTAATGTCACTTGGGATACCTATGATGTGGAGGGAACAAAAGGGCCATGTGACAGACTGTTACTTCTGTCGAAAATAGTCAAGGGCTTCACAAACTAAAATCTAACATTGTGTATCCCAACTTGCCGTCTGCAATGAGGTCTTTATCGCACTCTGAGACTATTCCTGTCCGTTTCCAACCTTCACCTAAAGGACTTGAAGATGATTGTGATGAAACAAAGCAGGAAGACAGTGAATTTCCATCAAGCAGTGAAAGAAATGATCCTACATTTAAGCCTACAGGACATTCATCTCCTCACTTCTATACACAGGCAGAGGCCAATGATTTAGTCCCGTGATTAATGCCCAAGGAAAAGGAAGGCAGAACGTCTGGCCTCCAGATTGCAATGATGGAATCTTCTCCAACCTGAGACAAGTGTAACAATAGATTCAATGAATGCCTGGCCAAACAAATTTCTGGGGAAAATGAGATCCAGCGACTTTAAACCGATTGTGACAGACATGTCAAAATCGTACAAAGATCTGGGATGCAATATGCCCCTCAAAGTACATTTTATTCACTCGCACCTTGACTACTTCCCAGAGAGATGCAGTGACTTATTAGATGAACATAGTAAAATATTTCACCAGGCATTCGTGCGATTGAAAAAAAAAACAGTATGAAGGGGGGCAGGGCATGGCTGTCAGAGTAAATGACTGCCAGACTGCAGAGCTCCTGAATCACTAGGGCTCTAAGGCAGCTTCACAGCATTATTGCCAAAGCTGATTGAACCTTACCTGCTGACCATCTATCCAGGATGCCGCAGAGAAGGAAGCGACCATCAGCTATACAGGAGACGTTTATCAATTCTTAGTTCTCACAGTCCCCGTCACAGAACTAAGATGGGGCAGCTGGAAGCTCCCCTGTATTTGAACCTGTTGAGCTCTTGCCCGAGTGTGCAAAATCTGAGGGGCCAAGGCGAAAATACATCTGCGAACCATTGGTTAGCGAGAACTTTCAGTTAAGCCATGCAAGTTAGCTCACAAACCCGAAGGAAATTCCCAAGAAAGCCAGGCCAGAGTTCTTGAAACAACTCTATCATCAAATCCCCTACCACATGGCGTATGCGGCCTCCTCTCCCTTGGTCAGCCCAGTGAAATTAAGATAAAAGAGGAGCTCTGCAGGAGGGTATCCTGCTGCACGGCGAGTGACCAAACCTCTTCTAAAGCTATATCACCTGCCATCACGTGTCTTTTTTACGATATTCCTGTCAATGACTTAAAGATGATGGACACTGCCATGAAAGTGATGCTGAAAGCCTTACAAATTTCCTTATCTAATTTTGCTTAAAGGGGTTGTCCCGCGCCGAAACGGGGGTTTTTTTTTCCAACCCCCCCCCCCCCCCCCCCCCTGTTCGGCGCGAGACAACCCCGATGCAGGGACGTAAAAAAAAAAACCGCTCAGCGCTTACCTTAATCCCCGCGCTCCGGTGACTTCTATACTTACCGGCTGAAGATGGCCGCCGGGATCCTCTTCCTCCGTGGACCGCAGCTCTTCTGTGCGGTCCATTGCTGATTCCAGCCTCTTGATTGGCTGGAATCGGCACGTGACGGGGCGGAGCTACACGGAGCCGGCATTCTGCACGAGCGGCCCCATTGAAGACAGGAGAAGACCCGGACTGCGCAAGCGCGGCTAATTTGGCCATCGGAGGGCGAAAATTAGTCGGCTCCATGGGAACGAGGACGCTAGCAACGGAGCAGGTAAGTAAAAAAACTTTTTATAACTTCTGTATGGCTCATAATTAATGCACAATGTACATTACAAAGTGCATTAATATGGCCATACAGAAGTGTATAGACCCACTTGCTGCCGCGGGACAACCCCTTTAACTTTTTCAACCTCGGCAGTTGCTGAAGCAGAAAATAGAATTTACACATATAGAACCCAAAATGGCGAAACTCTCATCATTGCTCAACAATCTTATAGACTCGCACTATAAAGCAGAACTTGAGAAACTTCTAAATAAAGTGGTGGACCTAGATAACAGGTCACGCCCCAATAACCTCAAACTCAAAGGTATCCCAGAAATAGTCTCTGCTTCTGAGTTAACGCACTAAATGCAAAATCTCAAGAAATCGCTGCAACTGGTTTGTTCCTTGAAGGGTCTCACAATAGACAGGGTTCACAGACCCTCCCACCCTAAATAGTTGTCAGAACATATACATAGAGATGTCTTAACTCGCATTTACTTTTTCAATGAAAGGCCTCCCTCACACATACTTTGCAGTAAGCACCGCATCTTAATTTGCGGAGCTTTGCAGCAATTTTGCTTTTGGGTGCAGGGAGCTGCGGCCGACAACGGAGTTTAGCATACCTTATTATTGATGAGGTGCGCTAAATGGGCAAAAATGGAACTAAAGATCCTGGACAAGTCGGTCAACACGTTCTGGAGGAATGGCACACCGTGAGGGCATGCAAACAAAAAGCTCATCGCTGACTTTAAATCTGCCCTGCTAATGGGACTACATGAATTGCTCAACTTTTGGATACACTGGAGAACTTTACCCCTACATATGGTACTCTGCTCCAAATGAGCTGCTACATTTTCCTTCCCACTTGCGAGATTGTGAAGGACTGTTTGCTATTGTTTTTTTCCTCCCTTACTATGCTTCAGGTGTCAACAATGGCCGACATAGCACAAGATCACTGCTCCTATGATGACTTCCTTGTACTGCTTTAACTACAAAGGACTCCAAATAATTATGCTTCTTTTATTCACTATTAAACACGCTAATTAAGATAATATCATTGAATGTTAAGGGGCTTAAAGGGGTTGTCTCGCGGCAAACATCAAAATTTTACATTAGCCCATTCCCCCTGTCACCCCCCTGGCATAAAATAGCATTTTAAAGCGGTTTTTAAACCGCTTGCTACTCACCGATGTGATGAAAGATGAACTTATAAAATTCTTCTCCCAAGATGGCCGCCGGTCCTTTCCCAGGGATGCACTGCGGTTTTCTCCCATGATGCACCGTGGGTCTTCTCCCATGGTGCACCATGGGCTCTGTGCGTTCCATTGCCGATTCCAGCCTCCTGATTGGCTGGAATCGGCACACGTGACGGGGCGGAGCTACGCAATGACTCGTAGAAGGGGCGGAGCCAGAACGCCGCTCGTGCCCGGACCGACCAGAAGGAGAAGACCCTTCTGCGCAAGCGCGTCTAAAAAGCAAGAAGACCGCGAAATTAGACGGAGACAGGGACGCCAGCAACGGAGCAGGTAAGTGAATAACTTCTGTATGGCTCATAATTAATGCACAATGTATATTACAAAGTGCATTAATATGGCCATACAGAAGTGTATAACCCCACTTGCTGCCGCGAGACAACCCCTTTAATAGCCCACAAAAACAAGCATTTTATGTGGGAAAATGTTATCTCTGAAAGTTTTTTGTTTTTTTTTTGTGCAGAAGAAACGCATAGACTATCGAAGGATGCTTTCCGTGTAAAACATCCTAACTATCCCACAATTCTTTAGTCTCACATTACTGTCAAATCTAGAGGTGTTCTAATTGCAATTCAAAATCTGTCGTAATCTAGTTTATATAAGAGAAAATGCCGCCCCAGGGCAGATAGATTGTAATAGCCTGTTATATAGATAACACATATATAGTTCAATATATGCCCCCAGTAACAAACAAAGACCGTCTATGCATAAAACCCTATGCATCCCTTCAAAATGTAAACAAGGCAAATTACTGATCTGTGAGGATTTCAGTGCAGTTTCAGATAACTGTCAGATAACTTGTGCAACCAGGCCCAATTCTTAGGCAAAATATGGTGGAAGGCAGAACTTTTCTGCATTTGGTGTGCAGTGCACAGCTCTGAGAGGGATTACTCCTTCCATTTAAAAGTCCATAACTACTCCTCAAGGATAGATCTATTCATATCAGAAATTTACTACTGCTCTCTCAAGAATCGACAATAAAAATGATCACCAAGTCCAATCATGCCCTAATCTCGTGGACTTAAAGGGGTTGTCCCGCGCCGAAACGGGTTTTTTTTTTTTCAACCCCCCCCCCCCCCCCCCCCCGGTCGGCGCGAGACAACCCCGATGCAGGGAGGTAAAGAAAGCTTACCGGAGCGCTTACCTTAATCCCCGCGCTCCGGTGACTTCAATACTTACCGCTGAAGATGGCCGCCGGGATCCTCTGTCTCCGTGGACCGCAGCTCTGCTGTGCGGTCCATTGCCGATTCCAGCCTCCTGATTGGCTGGAATCGGCACGTGACGGGGCGGAGCTACACGGAGCCTGCATTCTGCACGAGCGGCTCCATAGAAGACTGCAGAAGA
This sequence comes from Eleutherodactylus coqui, assembly GCF_035609145.1. Taxonomy (NCBI): domain Eukaryota; kingdom Metazoa; phylum Chordata; class Amphibia; order Anura; family Eleutherodactylidae; genus Eleutherodactylus; species Eleutherodactylus coqui. Next base: position 141,450,040 of record NC_089838.1, on the reverse strand, counting down.
CCCGGACTGCGCAAGCGCGGCTAATTTGGCCATCGGAGGGCGAAAATTAGTCGGCACCATGGATACGAGGACGCCAGCAACGGAGCAGGTAAGTATAAAACTTTTTATAACTTCTGTATGGCTCATAATTAATGCACAATGTATATTACAAAGTGCATTATTATGGCCATACAGAAGTGTATAGACCCACTTGCTGCCGCGGGACAACCCCTTTAAGCTGAACGGTATAACCAGCCACCACCATATATCTGGTGTAGCAATGCCTACTATCGCAGGTGGAACATTAAATCTTTCTCCAAATTGTTTTTAAGGACTCCTTTACTCATACTGCATTCCCTGAAGTGGACATTCATGTCTTATGAAACTCCTACAATGCATCTATAAGAGGCTTCTTTAATAGAATAGGTCACCATGTTAAAGAAAGGACTAAAACTCTGAATAACTTAATAAAATAAAGACTCTTGAAACCGAAACAAACATCCCAACAGACAGAAGAGCTCTTTCAATACCGATAAACTTCAGTTTTTTTCCTACAAAATAATGAAAGAAAATTAACAAGCCTAACACTATTTTTACAAAATAATCTGGGGAAACTACTGGCATCTCTCCTCAAAGCCTAATATTTAAAATCGTAGATCCCGTATCTAACTGGTCTAAACGACAAGGAAAAACTCAAAGCCTAGAGATATAGCAAATGGCTTTCAAGACTCTTATTTGGCCTTGTATAATCTAAAAGATGACCCGCTTAGATTTCCAAGCGCTGCACATTATATTCAAGAATTCCTGCAAAACCTTAATCTACCCTCACTCTCTGAAATCCGGAAGGAGATCTTAGATTGACCAATCACAACAATGGAAGTGCTAAAACACATCAACTGCCTACCAGATGGTAAATCTCCTGGCCCTCCGCACTTCTGCCAGACCTTCCAGTTTGTGGTTAGAGAGAGCTCTTTTCCTAAAGAAAACGTTCAATTCCTAGCAGTTACCCGTCCTAAACCAGAGAAGCAACTAGGTACCCCTCCCTAAGAACTTTCAGCCTATATCGCTACTAAACACGGATCTCAAAATTTATGCAAAAATCCTAGGCTCCAGAATGGTGTCAGTCTTAGAAGATCAAGTTAAATTTGTTGAAAGGTTGACAAGTTTCAGAAAATACCAGAAGGGTTCTAAACCTTGCGCATTGTACGCTTTTGCAGCTCTAGACAAAATGAGCTATGGCGACTTTTCCTAAAACTAGATCTGCATTGTATTCAAACCCTTTGGCTCGGGTATTCACTAATGGTGCACTGCATCAGATGAATTCAAAATTACACATGGCACCAGAATGGGCTGCCCTCTGTCCTCGCTAATCTTTATATTCTCCCTAGAACCATTAGCCCAAGCCCTCAGAAAAAATATCTTAACAGAGGGAATAAAAATCGGTGACTGTTGCCACGTAATATCGTTACATGCAAACGATACCATTTTGACGTTGACTGACCCCATACAATCCTTGATAGTTTGCTGGAAAACTTAAGAGTTTGGAATGATATCTTACTACAAAATAAATGCACAGAAATCCCAAAAATAGTGCCTATGAATAGCTCTAATTACTTGCTATTTTACTTACAGAATAAACACCCTTTTGGTTGGCAAAATAAAGGTATAAAATACCTGGCACAACAATAACTCTATATAAACGCTATATCCATACAATTTAGATCTTATATTAATAGTATTGCAGGAAGACTACCAACTCTTAAATTTGAGAGATCGTGGTTAGGAAGAATTACTACTTTCAAAGTACTTTTTCTGCCAAAATTATTATACTTATTCTTTACCCTCCCTATTAAACTACCACAAGGTTTTTCTTTTTTATACAGACATGAATAGAATCCCATCTCATTTTGTCTGGGTGTAACATAAACCTTGGGTGACTAACACCATACTCACGAAGGACAGATGGGAAGGAGGTCTAGACCTCCCAGACATTCAAGACCTTTATATTTATATAAATAGGAACAAAAAAAAAATTATATAGATTTATATTTATTATAATGGGTTTGTGTTTTCAAATTAGCCCCATGATGGAGGTCTGAAAGCCAGAAACATTCTGTAATATGAGACTTCACCTAGTTTCCTCTCATAGAATCATAGAAAGGTAGAGTTGGAAGGGACCTCCAGGGTCATCGGGTCCAACCCCCTGCTCAGTGCAGGATTCACTAAATCGTCCAAGGCAGATATTTGTGCAGCCTGTTTGAACACTTCCATTAAAGGAGAACTCACCACCTCCTGTGGTCACCTTTTCCACTCATTCATCACCCTCACTGTCAGAAAGTTTTTTTCGAATATCTACTTTGTGTCTCCTCCCTTTCAGTTTCATCCTATTGCTGCTAGTCTTTCCTTGTACAAATGAGAATAGGGCTGATCCCTCTGCACTGCGACAGCCCTTCAGTTATTTGTAGACAGCTATTGTCTCCTCTCAGCCTTCTTTTTTGCAAGCTAAATATTCCCAGGTCCTTTAACCTTTACTCATGGGACATGATTTACAGACCGCTCACCATCTTGGCAACTCTTCTCTGAACTGCTCCAGTTTGTCTGTCTTTTTTTTTTTATTTTTTTTTTTTTAAGTGCGTTGCCCAGAACGGGACATAGTATTCCAGATGAGGTCTTGCTAAGGAAGAGTAGAGGGGGATAATGACCTCACGTGATCTAGACTCTATTGTTCTCTTAATATATCCCAGAATTGTGTTTGTCTTTTTGGCTGCTGTATCACACTGTTGACTCATGTTCAGTCTATGATCTATTAGTATACCCAAGTCTTTTTCACATGTGCTGCTGCATAGCTCAAATCCTCCCATTCTGTATGTGCTTTCTTCATTTTTCTTGCCCAGATGTAGGACTTTTCATTTCTACTTGTTAAATGCCATTCTGGTAGTTGCTGCCCACTGTTCAAGCTTTTCTAGATCTTTTTGAATTCTCCCTCTCTCCCTGCTCTCTCCCCCTCCCTCCTAGCTTTGTGTCGGCAGCAAATTTGATCAGTTTTCCATCCATTCCCTCCTCCAGATCATTTATAAAAATGTTGAACAACACTGGGCCTAGGACGGAGCCTTGTGGTACCCCCACTTGATACATTCTTCCACTTGGATGTGCAGCCGTTTATGACCACTCTTTGACTACAGTCACTCAGCCAGTTGTGAATCCACCTAACAGTTGCCTTGTCAATCCCATATTTGGTCATTTTTTTTCAATAAGTATAGTGTGAGATACTTTGTCAAAAGCTTTACTAAAGTCAAGATATCCACCGCATTTCCCTGATTAACCCAGTCGGTGATTCTGTCATAGAAGGAAATTAGAGTCATCTGGCATGACTTGTTTGTTACAAACCCATGCTGGCTCTGGTTAATTACTCCATTTTTATCCAAGTACTTGCATACATGCTGTTTAATAATTTGTTCAAAGATCCTTCCCAGTATAGAAGTCAGGCTCACAGGCCTGTAGTTTCCTGGATCCACCTTCTTCCCTTTTTTTGAAGATGGGGACAACATTTGTCCTTTACCAATCTTCTGGGACTTCTCCTGTTCTCCAGGAATTTTCAAAGATTTAAAATTGATTTCTATTTTAAACCCTCTATCTTGATTTAAATCTTTACTTAGAGTTCCCTTGTGGCACTTGCCTTTACCATCCCACATCCCTCCAGTAAGTCAAAAAGCTTTAGAAGTATGGAAAAAATTTCATGACTTGTCAAAACCACAAAACCCTCTCCTGAAAGAATATATTACTATAGACCTGCTTCAATATGCCATCCCATATCTGAAAATCAAATAGCAGAACACTAGGTGTCTCTACACTCCACATCTATCTCTTGCTCCATTTGAGCAACTCAATATCATCTGACACCAGGTGGCCAATACATATATTTACAAATCAAGTATTTCTTACATACACCTAAAACTCAACTTTTCTGGGGCAATTTAAATATATTCTGTATATTTTCTAAAGGATTAAAGCCTATGTATGTATTACTACACGATTGTGCTAGTTTCCAAAATACCCTCTGAAAGAGTGTGAAAGGGAGTTAGGCCAAAAATTTAGCGGCACAGAATGAAAGCAAGCCCTCTATCTGACTCGTGAAGCACTCAAGTGTAGCACTCATGTAGAAACACAAAGGAAAATCACATTTGAGATGATGATATGCAGCAATCTCAGATATTTACTGATTGCTCAGCTGATTGTTGAAGAAATTGTGTCAGCGAGGTATCATTATTGGATATTTTGTGGAGCTGCCCTTTTTCTTCAGCAGTATTGGGACTCCGTATTTCAATTACTATCTTCTTTAGTCAGACATACAGTCCAGAAGTCTACCTCATCAGCCTTGATGAATATCCCGCGCCGAAACGGATGTTTTTTTTTTTTCAACAGCCCCCCCGTTCGTCGCGAGACAAACCCGATGCAGGGGTTAAAAAAGAACACCGCACAGCGCTTACCTGAATCCCCGCGCTCCGGTGACTTCTTACTTACCTGCTGAAGATGGCCGCGGGGATCTTCTCCCTCGGTGGACCGCAGGGCTTCTGTGCGGTCCATTGCCGATTCCAGCCTCCTGATTGGCTGGAATCGGCACGTGACGGGGCGGAGCTACCAGGAGCCGGTCTCCGGCACGAGCGGCCCCATTCAGAAAACAAGAAGACCGGACTGCGCAAGCGCGTCTAATCTGGTGATTAGACGCTGAAAATTAGACGGCTCCATGGAAACGAGGACGCTAGCAACGGAACAGGTAAGTGAAAAACTTCTGATAACTTCTGTATGGCTCATAATTAATGCACAGTGTACATTACAAAGTGCATTAATATGGCCATACAGAAGTGTATAGACCCACTTGCTTTCGCGGGACAACCCCTTTAACTCCTATCTAATCACGCCAAAACTTCAAATCCTGAGCTATAAAGTGCTGGCATTGTCAAACTTGGGTATTCTTAGACACTGGGAAAGCACGGACATCCCTAATATAGAAGAAACTATCACTTAAATGTATCTATATGAAAAAATATCTGTAAGTAACACATCTACATTCTTAAAATTCATACATATATGAAGAGCTCGGATATCCTGCAATCGGTGTAGTTCTGGATGATTGTCATATTTTCCTGTTCTTGTAAAGTCCTATGTTTTCATCACATAACTGTTTGACAGGAGCTTTGTCTCTAACTTTTCTCTGTTTTACCTGGCATTACTTATTCACCTAAGTTCCCCTTTCACTCACTTGTTTAAACCAGTTGGTGTTACTTCCACCCCATTACCTGCCTAATTCATGATGCGTATTAGATTTCTATTGGAATGTTATAACTGCATTTTCTTATTATTGTATATGTTAACCTGTTGTTCGTTTTGAAAAATTAATAAAACCCACTAAATATTGAAACAAAAGGAATAACCCTATGAAGGAAAGTAGATGCCCGGGTTGCTGGCTGATTACTGCTGGAATATTCCAGAGGGGAACACTGGCATACATGAAAGAAATAAGTGGCTTATGCCAACATTGAATCTAACTTCCCATATTTTCATGCCCCTCTTAGAGTTATTTGTTAAACATCTGGCACCTGGTGATCTTATCTCCGCCTGCAGACGGCCAGGTCGGATCCCGCTGCTAGAAATCTCGCAGCAGGATGCAGACCCGTGCCCTTGCAGAGGCCTGTGGCTCACCCACTCCCGGCGTCTCCAAAGCTCTGTGATGTGCCGGATGCCGCCCAGCTGGCGCATGCGCAGAGAGGAGCCGGCGGCTCTTCACTGACATCTCTGTGCGGGCCTCTGCGAGACCCACACAGAAATAGAACATGCCACGATTTGTTTTCTGCGTGTGACTTCACACGAAAAAATTGCGGCTGTCTGCATAGGATTGTGTTTTCTAATGCAATCCTGCCACAGCGGCTACGGGTGGAAATTCTGTGGGAAATCCTGCCGCAGAGTTTCTACCCGTGTGCAGGGGCCTTAGTCATGCTTATAACTACATGTTACCCTACTTAGTATTTACTGCTTGTAATAACATTTATAAAAGACATTTAACTGCAATTATATCTATACTTTTTTATTCTACTGTTAAGGCTATTTTCTGTAAATCTGTTCCTGACCGTCAAAATTGGAGCACAAATTTGGAATCTGCATCTAAAATTCTATAAGAAAACCACACAGCTTTTTACCGTGATTCTGTCAGGGATTCTGGCACGTATCATTTTAAAGCCAGGATTCGTGGCTTTAAATGGTCACCTAAAGCATTTCAATAGCACTTAAACAATTAGAGCTACAGCTCTTTAAAGTGGGGTTAGGAATATTGAATTTATAGCTGTCGTATCTGCAATAGTGGGGATGGGGGGGCTTGCTGAACCTGGAAGTGAAGACTAAAGTTTCTGGGGGAGGGAGGACAAACTATTTCTTTGCCCTGTAGCTTAGTCACCCCTAGGACAGTGGTGGCGAACCTGTGGCACAGGCAGGGCCCTCTCTCACCACATTAGGAAATGCCAACAGGGGCTGCTATCTGCGCTGATCCCGGCGCACACTGTGACATCAGTGTGCAGCTGGGATCCTCCTCCCCAACGTCTTCTACTTGGTTCCGCAAGAGCAGGAGGCGTCCGGCAGCACACTGATGTCAGTGTGCACCAGCGATCAGGCAGAAGGGGAGGGGATCAGCGCTTCCACGAGGAGGAGGAGTATGTATGTGGGTCTCGGGGGGGCGCTATGGGTGGAGCATTATTACTGCTGGAGGACCGCTGGGGGGTGTCACTATCATTACTGCTGGGAGCCGCTGGGGGGGTGTCACTATTACTGCTGGGGGATGTCACTATTATTACTGCTGGGGGATGTCACTATTACTAATGCTGGGGGATGTCACTATTATTACTGCTGGGGGGCCGCTGGGGGGGAATCACTATTATTACTGCTGGGGGTTATCACTATTATTACTGCTGGGGGGTCGCTGGGAGGGTGTCACTATTATTACTGCTGGGAAGGGTCACTATTACTGCTGGGGGGGCATTGGGGGGTGTCACTATTATTAATGCTGGGGGGGTCACTTATATACTGGGGGGCCGCTGTGGGATGCCACTATTATTACTGCTGGGGGGTGTCACTATTATTACTGCTGGTGGGCCGCTGAGGGTGTCACTATTATCGCTGGGGTGTCACTATTATCGCTGGGGTGTCACTATTATCGCTGGGGTGTCACTATTATCGCTGGGGTGTCACTATTATCACTAGGGGGTCACTATTATCGCTGGAGGGGTCACTATTATTGCTGGGACCGCTGTGGAAATTCTGCAGACGTTTCCACGTAAATCTCCGCTGAGGACATTCTCCAGTATTTCCACATCCAAAAGGCAGTCAAAATCTGCTTGCTGTCTATTTTGAAGAGGCCCTGTGCTTTTTAGATCATACGTCGTGATAAGCCCCGCCCCTTGACTGTTGGCACTTTGTGGTAAATAAGTGGGTTTTGGGTTGCAGTTTGGGCACTCGCTCTCTAAAAGGTTCGCCATCGCTGCCCTAGGATGTTGCACGCAGGAATTTTGCATGATACTTTTTCTCTGACGAGAACATAAATCAGAGCATGCTTTACAGCACCAAGAAAGGTCTAAGACAAAAGACAGAGTGGAACACTTTCCTCCATGCTTCTGGCTGCTGGTCCTCGCTGTGTAAGCTATAACTGGTACAGATTGTGCTTATTTAATGACCGTATGTATTTATAGCTCTCTAAAACCAGCACTACAAAAGCTGCGCTCAAGGGACATGACTCCTCATCCAAGCTAAAAATATGGCCTTGCCTTTCCATCAGATGGATATAAATTACCAGCCTGAGGGCCAGGTATAACGTGGGCTTAATATACACAGTAAGAAAACCATTTGGAGACCTATAATCTTTGTGTCTCCTCTTCAGCGTTTTGTACATGTTACAAGAGAACTATAAAATGGTTTGCAACTTACAGAACGGTCAGGAATGTGAGAGAAAAGAGCCATGTAAATAAATGATAAAGATGGTTTAACCCTTTCCAATCCAATTTGTATTCTGGTTTTCCTAGGGGGCTTACTCTTTTTTTGCCGTTATACAACGGCGCTATCTGCTGGTTAAAGCCAGTACTGCATGAGGTGACACGTTGGATAGGCTCCGACAGCAGAGAGGCTGGCAATATACAGTAAGAGAACCCTGACGGACGTCTTCCAACATCGGAGCTGTACAGCCTTAAATCATAATGTCTTCAGAGGTCAGACAGTGGATTGGAAAGGGTTAATGTGGATAATCATGTACTAAATAGCTAAAACTTTATACATTTTTTATTACAACCTGATACATAGAGTGGGATCTACAATGGAGCTACTGTATATTGCTTCTATAGATTGTATTGAGTAATGCTGAACTGTCCTCGAGAACCTCTTACATTGTATATGCCAGCAGTGTGTTATAGAGTAGGAGGAGCGGAGCAGATTGGGAAGTAGTTTTGAAGGAGAAGATTAAGTATAACTTGTGTTTTATTTATTCAAAGAGGTTATGCGGGGACAAAAAGAAATTCAAAGCTTATCAGCCTGCTCCGAAAAGATAAAAGAAGAGATACTCGCCTCACATGATCCTTCTGTTTCATTGGCGCTTGGCCCCCCACTGCTCTCCACTCTGGCTGCAGCGAGCAAGCAATGACCTCACCGACACCAGGGACATGGGACTGAGCAACCAATCATCGGCTCACTTTGGCCAGTTATTAGCTGCAGCAGTCCTATTGTCAGACATTTGCAGCCAGAAGTACTTGTAGCACAGAGCTGGTACACAATCCCAGACAACATGGCTCAGCATCATACTGTCCTGTTTCATCAAGGAAAGGGCATTTTTAGAGGACAAAATAACGCAGTATGCTGTGCTGCTTCATCCTTTTTTTTTTTTTATGGAATTTATTGACAGCGGTTCCAAATGGAACATTCGACAGTGATGTGAATGAGCCCTTAACCCTTTCCAATCCAGTTTTGGATTTAGGGTTTCCTAAAAGGTTTTCTCTTTTTGTTGTTATACAACGGTGCCATCTGCTGGCTAAAGCCAGTGTGTGCGCCAGAAAGGCTTCGACAGTGGAGTGGCTGGCAATAGACAGTAAGAATACCCTGTTGGACATCTTCTGACATTAGAGCTGTACAAGCTTCAATCAGAATGTAGGAAGACATCAGACAGTGGACTGGAAAGGGTTAATAGTATTGTGCCAGCGAGAGTCTAGTACCTCAACATCAGGCCCACTTCAAACAAATGTTAATAATGCAGAGGACAATAAAGCACTAACATTGTCCTTCAGTCCCTGCATTATCAGAGCAGCATCAGTCACTTCCATGGCTGCACACCCTCTGCATCTGTCACTTTTAAGGCTGTACCCCTCCGTCGTGTGCCCCGGCCTCTGCAGTCTTGCCTGAACACTGTGCACTGTGTGTCTGTGCCACCCAGTCAATGCTGTCTTACCAGCATGCATTATAAGAAAATGCTAGGTGCAGGAATGATGGCAGCCGCCTAGGGACACAGCAATCCCGGGGAAGTAACAAGTATGTGTTGATATTACAGTGGTGGGTTGTGGCTAAAAAATAGTGGAAGTGCTGCTCTGCATTAATAATAGTTTGGGGTGCGGTGCTGGAAATAAATTTTTCTAAAGTGCCACCCCTAAACATGGCCGCACTTGGCACATGCCCTCTGATGCCTAGCAACAAATACGGCCATGGTCCTAATGCCAATTGTGTATATTGTATGACAGTAAATGTATGACATCTTAACCCTTTCCAATCCAATTTGTATCCTGGTTTTCCTAAGCGGCTTACTCTTTTTCTGCCCTTACACAACTGTGCTATATGCTGGCTAGAGCCAGTACTGCATGAGGTGACACGTTGGATAGACTCCAACAGCAGAGAGGCTGGCAATATACAGTAAGAGAACCCCGACGGATGTCTTCCAACATCGGAGCTGTACAGCCTTAAATCATAATGTCTTCAGAGGTCAGACAGTAGATTGGAAAGGGTTAAGTGCCTCCCCCCCCCCCCCCTCCCCACAATAGTAACGGACTGTTGAGCTGTGTCGCTATAGTTGAAAGAAACCCTACCCAGTTTTTATTGGAAGTTTTCCTTTGTTTTCTCTCCCCAGATGTGCTAACAAACAGTGATGAGTCTCCAGTAACGGTCCCGGCAAAGATGAGCCAGCGGCAGGGTAAAGACACATATCTATCTCCAACCAAAGACTTGGTCCAGGCTACGCTGAGCCCCGGCATCATTCACAGTCATGGTAGGTCACCCCCGTCTGTTGCAGATTCCCGTGTATGTGATTGATCCGAGTTCTACGTGTTTTTAGCGGCCTCAGTGAACCAGGACTTCTGCTTTCCTCCTTTATAACCTTGAATTTCTGTTTACTCTACATTGTGCGTCTTTTATTTTTAGATCCCTTAAACCTGCAAGTGCAGGAAGCAGCAGATGATTTGTAGTGATGCCAAATAATGTGATGCCTTCGCTACTTGTCCTCTAAAGTGGAATCTAATTTTAAAATCGTAGTTTATTTCGGTAATCATACAAAGGTTAATCTGGTGTGAAAATGTGGCAGGTTTCCATATATCGTATGTATTATATTCATGGTACACATATTACATAGGAAAACTCAGATAATAGTCTGCGGACATCAGGGAGGGTCACCAGTAGGTCCATGCTCACCAATCGAACAGGCGTGTTTTCCCCAATATCTCCACTATTTTGGCTAATGAACTTGCAAAGCAGGAAACCATTTATGCACATTTTCCGCTGTCTCCTTGCTGCAAGCATTCGCGGTGATGACCACCTCTGCTCACTCGCTCTGTTCAGGCGCCACTTGAGATTCAGCAGGGTGTGCACCAGTCCTACAAGCGCACATCCCTGGCACCATTGTTGGTAGGATTCTGGATGCAATGTCCCCACTCTGTACTCTGCCTGTAGTTCTCGCTGCTGGGCTCTGGTGCTGTGCGACAATAGAGGCTGTCCGAATGGCCTGAACCCTCGAAGCTAGCCCCTGACACCTCCAGCAGTGATTACTACAGTTTCACAGTGGGGAGGAGATGGAACAAGTAGCAGGAGCATAACAGCAATGTCATTTTCTTAAGACACAGTGTTTCTTGATGGCAAAGTCAGAGCTACATAGACTTTACTGTTTTGTACTTGGGTGCATTGAAAATTGTTTATATCTGTATATACAGTATGTCTATCACGATGTGGGACTACAGCAGGTCTGCAGAATACAGAGAGGGCTGTGGAGGTGCCCGGAACCCATAGCACATGCTCTATGTAGTTTAGAAGTTGTCACACATTATTTCAGATTGTGGGATAACTCCCTTTTAGAGGGGTTGTCAGGTTACTGGACAACCCCTTTTCAATAAGATCCACTATGTGACTGTGGTCCTGGGTTTGTTTTGAGAGATGAGGCCACAGGAAATCACGTGATCGCTGCAGCCAATGAAAGATCACAGTGCCACGTTCTTGAACTCCTAGCATCATGTTACTCAGCATGCAGGCTCATTGGCTGCAGCGGTCACCTGATCTCCCATGACATCATCTGTCACAGGAATCGCCAGCGCTGGACCCCAGCAAATATATCTATGATTTTCACAAAGGAGGGCCTATTGAAGATTAGTTGTTCAGTAACCGTACAACCCCTTTAATAGATCATTTTATTTGTAAGCCACAATTGGGTTGAGTACAATTCTTCCGACTCCACAGTCATGGACACAACCCATGGACAGCCCCTTTAAAGTTTTTCTAAGTTGCTTTATTTGGAGGCCAAACTATTTCTTACCTGCTCTGGTTTTGAACTGCAACATAATGCTAGATATGAACGGGGAATATGAGCCAACAAGGCTATTTAAAAGGTAGATGTATATTCATTAACCAAAATAAGCTTTCCCAAAAAGCTGGATGGCAGCCGGTTGTTATTGTTGTCTGCTTCGGTCCCCCTTTGCTCACTGCTGCACATTACTGACATGATTGGAATACTAGTCGCTTCCCTTTTGTCATTAAATTGATCATTAGGAAACTGATATGCATTCTTTTCTAGGAGTATAGGAAAACTCACATTGTGACATCAATTAAACAGGACCTGTCTGCATTCCATTGTAGTAAACACTTGAGCCCCCTTGTAACGTTGCTTGTTAATCTATACTGTGTCGTCTTCTCTGTTGCTCCTTCTCTGTATGTGAGTAGATTGACAACTGGATGCTACCATTCAGCTTGTCAAAGAGGTGTGTCCTTTCATAGTCTGATACTGGCAGCGCTGATTGGCCAATGTCAGACACTGTAGGGACACCCCATTGGCAAGTAGAATGGTAGCACCCAGTTGTCATTCATAAATTTCCAGGAAGAATAACAGAGGAACAGCACATGCAGGATTATGCAGGGGGGCAAGAAAAAGGAAAAAGCTTAGTGGGTTTTACTACGCCGTTTCTATAACTTCCATTACTCCATTACTCTACTTCTGCCTCCATCTGACATTCTTAGCCAACGTTTTTGGAGTCCTTCCTATAACCAATCTTTAATGTGCTTCCCCCCGTCACTTGTCTTGTACATCATGTTCTGTTTTTTGACAGTTTTAAAATCCCTAATTATTTTTAGTCGTTAGTACAGTGCTCATGTCTGTTGGCTGCGCGATGGGTGTTAATTTGCCGATGTGCGCACTCGCCACGCTTCTATTTGGCCGTCTGCTAATAATGTAGTATATTCTATTTAACTCCTTGCAAAGCTGTAATCTAGTATTGTGTTGCGTCATTTGTGGAGAGCAGTTGGAAAACCTGTACTGCGAAGGCATTGCCCACTTAATTGTTTTATGACTGCAGTTTTACCTTTGCTTTCATCACACACACACTTTATTGTTGCTTTTTTTTCCTCTTGCTTGTAAAGAAAGCGCCATCATTTTTGTCCTTTTTTTTTGACAAGTGCACTTTGTTTTTTTTTGTTTGTCATATATTTGATCTGGGTTTTATCTAGGCTTTTTTTTATTCCTATTGAAAACGCCTGAATAAATCCACTATACCTGGAGTGTGCTGCGTTGGACCCCAACACTTCATAACTCCCCACTGACCTACAGATAACTTTCTCAGTTTCTCAGAAAGGATTTCAATGTCAAATGTGAACAGTGTAGATATGTGGGTTTTTCTCCCCCTTAATCGCTAATCGGTATGTACCCCTAATGTCCTTCAGGAGGTACTTCAGCAAAATAAAGCGATTTATTTTGGAGGGAAATAGAAAAATGCTTGTAGAACAATATACTTCCAACCTCCTGCCACTGAACTATACTGCGTCCTGTTTGGGGTCTTTGGCTGATCGTCCATGCCTTTGCATGGCCTGATTGTCGGGCGTAGGGGTGTTCGTAGGAATGTTCGGGCCCGATAATCGGCCTATGTAAAAGGACCTTAGGCCAAGTAGTACTACTCAAATAAATGACACCCAAGTCTAACCATGCTATGGCCGCACTGTGCTGCTCCCGGAGTGCGGCTTCCATCGGTTGTACTTCACTAGGCCTGTTGTTTCTTCTGTGTCTCTGGCTTACTATAAATGTTTGTACGGCTCTTCGCTTACAGGAACTTTTCGTGTCATTTAAACTATGACAGAACTTTCCACTTGCCATACTGGTTTGTTAGCTCTTTCCCTTAGTTTACGCCGTTCAGGCCAGCGGGGTGTGTGCAGACACTGCGGAGCAAAGGATTTCTGCAACAGTCCTATTCATTTACATGGAGCTTATCTGTATCTTGCAAAACTGACCATTAAATATATGGACCAGATTCACAGTGGTAGAGACTTCTGCCACAAATTCTGCATGTGTGAATATACTCTAAGCCAGGGCCCATTCACACGCACATATGCTTAAAACGCAGCATGGGTCTGTGAAAGCCGGCCATCACCATGTATGGCAGCGAGTGCACGGTGCATGGCTGTATATCTCATGTACGCTGTCATGCGCAGTGTGACTTTATTTTCGCTTTTTTTTAATAATCCCCACTCTGTCTCATAGCGGAGTTGTGTATGTATTATCGTCAGCGTTATGTGGTGAAATAGAGCATGCTGCAGTCTTTTTTACGCGTGTATCTACACACAGTGTTTACACGCCAATGTGAACGGATTCGTGAAAATCCATGTACTTTGACTATATTCACAGTGTATCTCGCAGCCGTGCATTGCGTGTGTAATACGCGGTGAAATCACAGCCCTTAGGCTTCCTTTAAACACTTTATTTTGAAGTGTTTTCACTAGATTGACCGGATGATCGCTACACAAACATAAAATGTTTGGGGAAAATGGTGCTTGTTAACCTCTAAATGTGGTGAGTATTCAGAGGGTCACATTGTATTTGGAGCAGATATCGAATATAAAAAAGCCTACATATCTTTCTCGCTCTCTCCAACTGGTCGCTGTCCACTGCTTGCTATGAATGGCACTTGGCAATGCTCGGCTCTCCCTAGCGGCGCTGTTGGCTGAAGCACAACAGCGCCGCTAGACTCAACATAGGAGCTTTGCCCTGGCCTGACAGATCACTCAATGTATCAAACTCAGATTTTATGGCGGAGGCTGTCACAAATCTAATGACACCAAAATCACCCACCAAAGGTCACGCAAAGCAGTCAGTGTGGTGCAAGAATATTAGATGTATTTTTTTGCAAGCTTTTTTTTGTTTGGATGGCCTTTTTTTTTTTTTGAGGCATTTTTAACATGCATTATGTTCTGACCTCTCCATATCCTATAGAGCAACCTATGCAAGAGCACCTGACAGCCCACTGCAATCACAAAAAGAGCCAGTGATCCAAGAAACTCTGTGCATTACATTTACTATTTCCCCATTGGCTCTCACATAACATTTGTCTCATATTTTAATAAAAAGAAAGACACAAACAGCCACTGTAGAAATGTGTTTTGGTCAAAACGGCCTTAAAATACTTACACAGCGCTGTCTTCTGTATACTCCTGCTGTGTTCACGGAGCGCGCAGCTGGTATCCAGCTGAGCGCTCCGAGCGGAGTATGCAGAACACTGCTGCAGCACTGTCTTCTGCATACTGCTGCTGTGTTCATGGAGCGCACAGCTGGTATACAGCTGAGCGCTCCGAGCGGGGTATGCAGAATACAGCTCAAGTTCTGTCGTCTTCATACTCCAGCTGTATTCTCCAAGCAGGATACCAGCTGAAACAATAGTATCAGCAGTATCCCCCTGAGAACGCACGCGCGGCACTGATGAGGCTCATCCTTGTCTTTCAGCATTCTAAAAGAGAACAATGAACAACTCGTTAACGAAAACTGCACAATGTCCGTGCAGTTAGACCCAACAATTCTCGCTCGGAAGACTGCTTTGTGTGATTTTTGAGCGAGAATCGTTGGGTCTAAATGGGCCTTTCTGAGTGAGGAATCACTCATGATTCACTGTTCCCTTTGTTTCTGCTCACTGAAATAAAGTGACTAATGAGTGAACGCTCGCTCAGACAGTTGGTCATCTAATGTTCACAGGGAATGGAGGCGGGTGGCTGGAAGAGATCCCCGGTGCACTCCACCTCCATTCACTGAATGACTGCTGCTCATGCGCCCAACAGTTGCCCCATGTAAAAGTACCCTTACACTTATTGTACACTGGATTGGAGTGTGAACCTTTCCATCACTTCCTTGATACATTGTTGGTTCTCGGACTGTCTGGATGTGCTGCATACATTGTTGGTTCTCGGACTGTCTGGATGTGCTGCTCCACTGACTGCATACAAGTATATGTACATTGCAGCCTGCAAGGGAAATTGTATTTTCTGCACTTCCGTAAGCACTTGGCAAACTGTTCCCACTTATAAAAGGAGTGCTGTCTACAATCGGCATATGGTCGGGAATTCCCTAATATACTGTAGAACTCAGTAGCAGTTATACCAATAGGGTTTTTTCGAGATGGGAGTGGTGTTGGCCAATACATACAGTATATGCCAAAAGAGACCTCTCCATCGGCGAAGCTTGAAGCTCCTGGGCCCTAATGCAAAATCTGTAACAGGGCCCCCAACTATAATGCTTTATTCATAGTACTGGGCTCCCTATATGGAGAAGAGAGGCCTGATGGGCCCCCTAAGGCTCCCGGGCCCCTGTCTCCATTGCATTCTCCACAATGTGAGGCTTTTGAGAAAGGCATAGCCGCCTTTCATTAGCAGTTTGGGAATATGTGTATAGCTAGGGATAAGTAAATGGAGTTTTTGCTCTCTAATCTCACAGCCCATCTGCAGCAAAAATCTATATCTGTTAAAGGCAGATTGCTGTGGATTCATCCATGCTTCACTCAGGGCTCATTCCCAGGGTCGTATGCGTGAATCACACAGCGTCTTACCACCACTGGAGCTGGCTATCACTGCGTGTGGACAGCATTGACTACGCTGCTCATAGAGAACAATAGGGCTGTACGAGTGAAATAGAATATGCTGCATGCTGTACGCGTGGTTACACACAATGTATATACAATAATGTGACTGGATCAATACAAATCCATGTACTTTCATTTACTTCACTGTGTACTATGCGGGCATGCATCATGTGCGTAATATGCTATGAAATCACGCTTGTGGGAATGAGCCCTGAATGTGGTGAAATCCTCCGGGAAAATCAGTAACTTCCGCAGCAGAAGGAGCATAAAGCAGATTTGATATTTGTAATATCGTATTCATTTGCCATATATAATAATCCACAGGTATAATCTGTTACAAATCCGCCACATGTAGCCTCATGTCCACGGGCGGGTCGGATTCCCCATGTGGGAGCCCGCAGCGGAATCTGACCCTGCCCGCAGCCGAAGACAGTGCTTACCTCTCCGGGCTGTTCACTGCGGATGTGTGTGGAAGAGATTTTTTTTTTCTTCTAAATCTCCTGCTTTTTTTGCGGAATCCGCGGCCGATCCGCAATTCAATTGCGGACGGGCTGCCGATCGGGCGGCTTCCATTGACTGCAATGGAAGCCGTCCGTGCAGGAACCGCAACAAAAGGTCCACAAAACAAATCTGCATGCTGTACTGTACTGTCCACAATTCACATTTCCCTGTGGACATTGGGCCCAAGAGTACCCACGGTTTTTCCACAGCATATTTAAAATGTTCTTAAAGGAGATGTCCCGCGCCGAAACGGGTTTTTTTTTTTTTAAACCCCCCCCCCCGTTCGGCGCGAGACAACCCCGATGCAGGGGTTAAAAAAACCACCCGCACAGCGCTTACCTGAATCCCGGCGGTCTGGCGTCTTCATACTCACCTGCTGAAGATGGCCGCCGGGATCCTCTGTCTTCGTGGACCGCAGCTCTTCTGTGCGGTCCACTGCCGATTCCAGCCTCCTGATTGGCTGGAATCGGCACGTGACGGGGCGGAGCTACACGGAGCCGCTCTCTGGCACGAGCGGCTCCATAGAAGACTGCTGAAGACCCGGACTGCGCAAGCGCGGCTAATTTGGCCATCGGAGGCCAAAAATTAGTCGGCACCATGGAGACGAGGACGCCAGCAACGGAGCAGGTAAGTATAAAACTTTTTATAACTTCTGTATGGCTCATAATTAATGCACAATGTACATTACAAAGTGCATTATTATGGCCATACAGAAGTGTATAGACCCACTTGCTGCCGCGGGACATCTCCTTTAACTATTAGTATCTTCCTATATTTTATGGTCCAGGGATATGGGAGTGAAGCTGGTTTAGCATAACAGAGGAGATGATAGAAGTCCCCCATCCTTCCAGCGCGTTCCTGGAAACCTTTCCATTCATGTTTGTGGATGCCTGTGTAATTATCCTGGAACTGCAGCACATGTTACACTTGTTTATGTATTGCATAAGGGCCTTACAACAAGAAATGTATTGTCTTCAACTGACTAATACTTCTACACGTGCCTCACCGGCATATTTAATGGGGTTGAAGTGAAGTTCCAGTTTGGCAACACAATTATCATATTAGGAAATTTCACTCTCCACAGTTCCCTGTTAAACTTTTTTTACAGGCAGGATTTCTATAATAGGCATGGAGAGATCTGTATTATCCTGCTGGCCTTGTTAGCAACAGCATGTATTCTGTGAATGGAGATCTACCAAGGACTGTACCTACAGGCACTATCTGGGGCTGGCAAACACACAGCCCATGAGTCTCAGCCCACCCTAAGCTTAGAAAGACATGGTGAAGCTCATAACATGAAAGCTCATAATATAAATACAGCATCAGATTCAAACTTGTAATATAAATACGGCACCAGAACCAAGCTCAGTACATAAATACAGCACCAGAACCAAGCTCAGTACATAAATACAGCAACAGAACCATAAACTAAATTTCTTCTCTATGTGTGCAATTTCAGAGAAGTGTGTCAGCCTTACTGTGGCTCTTCAGTTATCATATAATGTACTCCAATACCGGTTTTACACAGTGATAGTCATTACAGTGCAGTTACCTCCAGGGATCACAGGTAATGTTGTCCCTGGAACCATTTGTATTCTGTTTTCTTTTCCCTGAGTCCAGAACAGTACTGAGATTTCTAAAGGCAATGACTTGCTTCTACACATCTCCCAATTCTGCTGCTGAAACCATTAATTAACTTCTCACTGCCCCCCATAGTAACAATACTAGTAATTATTAGGAAATTATAGTCCCATTGTTTCTGGTGGTACATCACACACCCAGTAGCTTGATTACCACACAAGACAAACACAGCTTGGCTCCTCCCACAGCAGTGACATCACTACAGGTCCTTTAGCCTACCGGATCTCTGTGGTGGCGGTAGGGCAGTGTGTTCTGTCAGGACTGCTGAGTTGTGTAGGAAATTATAGTACCAGTGTTTCTGCTGGCACATTGCGCAACAGAGCTCTGCTACATGGTACATGCATTATAATCCCCACATATCTCACACACACACAGTAGCTTGATTACCACACAAGACAAACACAGCTTGGCTCCTCCCACAGCAGTGATATCACCGCAGGTCCTTTAGCCCCCCGGATCTCTGTGATGGAGGTAGGTCAGTGTGTTCTGTCTGAATAGCAGTTTAGTTGTATTCTCAGTGTGTTATTTTTGTCCTCCCCTTTTCAAAAGCCCTAACTGTGTTGTTCTTCTGTCAGTCAAACTCTGTGTTTTATATATGTTGCAGGACCTTCAATGATGTCACCAGGGGGCAGAGCAATGACATCAGCAGGGGCGTAGCATTAGACGCACACACACTCACAGACAAATGGTCGTTAGTAGTTTGATGGCTACTGTGGTTCCACTAAGTAACAGTACATCCACTGTGGGCATGTTGTGGCCCCACTAAAGGCGCAGTCACGTGGGCGTATTCAATTTTTGTCTGTTAAGAATGCACCATTTTCACTAAATGTGTATATGCATTTTTGGCGCATATGTGCTATCTGTGATGCATCCGTGTATTATGTTTTTGACGCGTGCAAAAACCCCACAAGAATACCCGAGTGATATCTGTTTTGTCACAAGCAACGGAAAACTGGGTTCGCAAAAAAAAAAAAAAAAACTTAGTGAACATAGATGCCAATGTGTGGTTCAACTACCTATAGAACCCCCTGTGTTGACCCAAGTATTAATAAGACACCCCTTTTATGGCCCCTTGAATTAATCTATTGCCACCTATGGCAGAGCATAACCTCACTCCACCCAAGGTTACACTTTGCCGAAGCGAGCGCCACGTTGAAATCAGTCCTGTGTGAGTGTGTTGTTAAGGTGCTGTAGTAAAAAAAAAATGGTATTGCAGTAATCGTGCTGATTCTGATAAGAATCATGTTGTTTTTACCGAATGGTGAGTGCCGTAAAAACAAAACACAAAAACAATGATGGAATTTTTCTATTCCCACCCCACCTCCCAAGAAATGTTAATAAGTTTTATACAATACTAGATTACCCGTCGCGCGTTGCTGCGAAGACAGACATACATACATACATTCGTTTTTATATATCTAGATAACAACCAATCACAGCGCAGCTTTCAAGTTACCTCAGTGGTATAATATATAACAATCAATCACAGCGCAGCTTTCATGTTACCTCAGTGGTATAATACATAACAGCTTGAGATGGAAATCAAACGATCTTTATCTGGGGGGCATAACTGTCGACGATGCTCACACGCCGCCACCTATCGTAGGATAGTTGTACTATGCCAGTAATCTTCCCAGGAGTGTACTCAACAACTTCCCAAATTTTCATGGCGATTGGATGAATGGTGTAGTAATGCATGACAGACAGACACATTTATAGATAGATAGATGGATGACATCAGGAAGTGAGAGAATTAGATTCCGTAAGTAAAATTTGAACGCTAATTCTTTTGCGCTTAGAATTGAATAATAGAGTTGGGACCCATTAGCTTTTCCTATTTATGACATATTCAATGCTCGTGCCAAATTTCAAGTTTCTATGACATTGGGAAGCGAGAAAATTAGATTCCGTACGTAAAATTTGGACGCTAATTTTTTTACTCTTAGGTCCCAACTCGATTATTCAATTCTAAGCGCAAAAGAATTAGCGTCCAAATTTTACGTACGGAATCTAATTCTCTCACTTCCCAATGTCATAGAAACTTGAAATTTGGCACGAGCATTGATTATGTCATAAATAGGAAAAGCTAATGGGTCCCAACTCCATTATTCAATTCTATTAACTTTTCCTATTTATGACATAATCAATGCTCGTGCCAAATTACATCGAAAAGTGAGAGAATTAGATTCCGTACGTAAAATTTGGACGCTAATTCTTTTGTGCTTAGAATTGAATTGTTTTTCTGGTTTCTGATTGGTTGAGATTGCTTTTAATGCTCCAGATTTTCATTTTAAACTCTCCAGATTTTCATTTTAAACTCAAACTCCTTTGCTTTGCAATGATACATAATTTAATTACTGTGATGATACAGTTCTGGTTAATTAGAACTGTTGAAGGTTATATTCCAGAATTGGGTTTTGTGACATTTAGATTTTTAAAAGTAACCAATGTTTTTACTTTTTTTCCCTAATAAATCAATAAGCTACGTCTACATAATGTTTGCACTATATCATAATGCAGAAAGGTGCACTCTTTCCCTGCATCATCCAGTGGTCACTTACTGGATTCAGGGAATCTTTACTGGAGCTGTAACGGGGCGAGGGCTCCCTGGGCAAGATGTGGTCTTGTTGAGGGTGAGACCTTGCAGGGATGACAGACACAGGTGGCAAGATGCTTGGAAAAAGAAAACTTGAATCCAAACGGGAGTCTTAACAATGGAGACTCCAATCAAAAGAACAACAACACAGGAACAGAACGTGGAGCAGGCGGGCATTGAATCCTGCACTGAGCAGGGGGTTGGACCCAAAGAACCTAGAGGTCTCTTCCAGCTCTACCATTCTAGGTGTCTTGGGGTCAGGAAAAGAACAAGGCAGAAACCAGGACAGAGGAACAGACACAGGAACATTGGAGCTTTACCAACTGAAAGTACCAAACAGGTGATGAGTGGTGAAGGCCAAAACAGAAAAGATTAACCATTTCTTCACTGGTGAGTGACATAGCAGAGCAGGGAAAAGCTGAACCACCTAGATCAAATTCCGCGAAGAAGGCAGAGTTCATGTCAGAGCCAACAATGCAAGCCGAGAAACGGATGCACAGATACTGCTGCTTCTAGTAAATGTTCTGTTTCACCTGAGGGCTGGGTTTGCCGAAAAACTGCTCAGTAGGGTGCATTTATATGGGTCAGCCACGGGGGAGTGCGATAGCAGTCCAAGAAACTCGGACAGATATTGCACTTGCCAATAATTTGTATGAGTGCAATGAGCTTTGTGAGGGGGGAAACAGAATTGCAATTTTCACGCATCTGAAAAAATATGCATGAAAACCGCCCATTATGGGAGCAAAAGCGCATTACATTGCACTCTTTTACATGCGTGTGATGTTTGTGGGTTTTTTTTGGTTTTTTTTTTAGTTGTTGCTCCCATAAGGAAGACTGGGCAATCCTTAAACAGAATCGCGCCAAAATTGGACATGCTGCAACTGCATATCGCATATGCAGAAAGATCGATTAAGAACAATGTCTTTCCCCCCCTGCAATCTCGGTGCATCTTACGAGAAGATCACCCGTGTAAATGCACCCTAAGTGCTCTATATTAATGTCCGACGTGTGTATATGAGAGTGAAGCAGGTGCTGTGCATGCGAGACATCATGGCGTCTAGTCTCCATCCTTCTTGGGGCTGGGGTCAGAGAAAACTGACAATTCGATATGGAGCTAACAGAAGAGTAAAGCTGTCAAAAAATGCAAGATATAAGTTATATAATGCCTAGAATTGCTGTACACACAATGGCTTATTCGTAATCTGTAAGTAAACTGACAGTTGCTTTTAATAGTGATGGTTTTGGAATGAGATAATCCTACAAGTACACATTGGTGTGACGGTCCATTACCCGTTTAGTTTTGGCCATGTAGTTTAATTGGTAATGGCTTGTATGGTATGATTTCAGTTTGCATTCGCTCTACAGGTTATAATCTGACTTGTTCTCTCTTGTGTAAAAGATTGATTTTGACTATTTGATCATATTTTTATATTGGGGAACTACTCAGAATGTATCTTCCTCAGTATGGAGCTTGAATTGACCTCCTAGGCTTCCCCTTACTAAGGCGCATCTTCATTAATTGTGTAGTAGTTTTCAGATCCTCTTTTTCTCACTGATGGTTTAATAATATACATTATAATTATTCTGTCCTTGATATAATATGAACCATCTCTCCATGCACTAACATCTTATTGAAGCTCAGGATAGGTCATCAGCTTTAGATTGGTGGGGTCCGCAGCTTGGGAGTCTGACAAGATCTGCAAATCAAGCCGCCTATAGAGATGCATGGGCATGCAAAAAAAGGATTAAAACGTGCGGATTTGATTTGCGGACCTTTTGGACCAGAAAACAAATCACAGCATGCTCCATTTTAGTGTGGATCCCGCACAAACTGCTTCGATGGAAGCCGTCCGATCCGCCGCATACTCGCAGCTGACACTGCGGACATGCCGCTGGAAAGCAGGAGATTTAAAAAGAAACGAAAAACTGTACTGCGCATGTCCGATGGCAAGCCATGAGGACCATGCACAGTACAGCAAACCTGGAAATGGAGGGTTCCATGTGGACGCCGCTGCTGGTGAAATGCAGGTAAGCAGGGCTTGCTGGCCGTGGCAGTGCTGGATTCCCTGCATGGAATCCGCGCATGCCGTGGACATGAGGCCCAAGAGAAGCTCAGTTCCATTGAAGTGAATAAGATTGAGCTGCTATGACATGTACAGCACTGTGCTGGTATACAGTGAAGTGGCCGTGGCACTCGCCCAAGCGCTGCAGCTACTCCACACACCTGATCACTGGGGGTCCTCAAATGGTGGATTCCCATCGATCAGATATTGATGACCTAACTTACTCCTGGAAGACCCTTTAATGGTTACTTGTGTAAAGTTATTCAGTTGAACATGTCCTATTCCAAGTAATGTTTGGTCATTTCTCTGCTTAATTGACAACTACTAAAACTATTACATGGATGGTCCCCCAAATATTAATTTTTTTGAGGGGAAGGGTGGGGATGGTGAAGTTCTTTTAACAATATTTCATGTAGTTTTTATGCAGTTTTTTTTAAATTTTTTAACCAAAGCCAGAAGTAGATTCAAAAGTTATGAGAAATCTAAAGTAAGGCGTTCTCCTTCCTGTTGGAACCACTTTGGCTTTGGCTCAAAAACCTGTGCAAACCTCTGCGAATACTATATATCCTTGACGTTACAGGCTCCTCTGACTTAGTGTCCCCATGACAATACATCCTTCCCTCTGACAGTTCATCCTAGGAATCTAAATCTCACTTCTTCTAATTCCATATAATAACAAGTGTTAGTTAGAATATGGAAATGATCATGCAGAATGACATAATGTCCCTATGCCAGGGCTTATCATCCAGCACACCAGGGAGGAAGTGTTGGCTTTGGGCAGGTAACCTCATTTAGGTCCTCATGTACCAGGTGGATTTGCATCGCGGAATCCGGAGCGGGTTGACCGCCTCTGGATTTCGCAGCAATTGCGGTTTCCGCTCATGGATGAAAAATTGCAGCATGCTCCATTTTTGAGCGGATGGCTTCCATTGAAGTAAATGGAAGCCGTCTGATCTGAGGCCCTTCCGCAGTTGAGTTTCAAAAGAAAAATAATCCGTACTACGCACATCCAATGGCGAGCCATGCGGACCATCCGCAGTACAAAGAAGAGAAAAGGACAGCAGGTACGCACGGACACAGCTGCCGCCAGGGCCAGATTCCGCACGCAGAATCCAACCCGCCGTGTGCATGCGTCCTAAGTGGTATGCCAATGCTATAGCCACATGGGTATAAGGCAATGACACTTTTGTAATTACTGACATGTAAATTTAAATGCATGCATGGCAATTCTATCTAAATCTGTGATTACTTCTCACTAACCATCGGCCAGGACAGAACTGCTAACAGCAAATTCTGTGCCACTGCGAAAAGTAAAAAATGAGATGGTTTCCACTAATATACCATGTATAATATATACTATTACTAGGTAAGGCCTTGGCCAGTTTGCTTTGTGTTTTTGTTTGTTATTTTACCAGAATAGTCAAATTGTTAAAAATATGTTTTTTGTGAACCTCATTCACTACACAGTGCAGAGACCTAGAAGTCTGAACCGTGGCAGAAGTGCTGGACCTAATAAAGCTCACACACCACATGACGTTGAGGGGTAACAAAGCAAAAAAATGGGCCAATCAGCAAATATATAATACCAATGTCTCCCTGTGTGAACGGATCTAGGAAAAGGTCTATAATAATCTGAGCAAAATAAATGCTTCTGTTTTTGAAGATCCGGAGAGAATCAGACTGCAGAATGGGAACGAGCAATCATTATCATACATAGAGATTCTCCAATCTGCTCTGAGAGGTGAAACCAAGCCTTTCCTATGGGCAGAGAAGAGGGCTTGATGTTCTGTACTCCCACTCGCGCACCTCTCTGGGAGGTAGACAGACGCCTCCTGCTAACTGCATGCCGTAGTTTACGGCTGTGTAATGCTATTCAGGGAGATTGCCATAATGGTGCAGGATGTCAATTGTTCTTTAGACTTTATAAAATGTGCTTACAGCATTCAGGAGTTCAGTTTCTTTCGTCATGGATTCCATGGAAACGGCATGAGGCATGAGAAGTATTTTTAATATTTGACATTCTATACGCAAGCGCTCCAAAAAAATTTTGTTTTTTTCTGTTATGAGACATAACCTAAAAATATGTAAAACCTCCCTCAATCCTCTGCCGCTCGGAATTCATCCTGGCATATGCATTAAAATGGCAATCTCATCGTATTGGGGGTTTAAAGATGGATAGCAATCCGAAAGGCTTTCATAACAGATTTTTCTTTTCCTTGCAGAAAAAAAGTACTAACATGTCAAAAAATAGGCCGGCCGGGTTTCTGTTGTAATTGCAGCTTTAGTATTGAGCAAAGTAAATGGCTTGGAAAGTAGACATTTGGCAGTACATAATGTTTGATTTTTTTTAAGAGTAAAGAAATTTGCTATGATAAGTGGTTTATCAGGGCGCTGACGTCTAGAGTACAAGCTGAAGGATATGGGGTAATTGTAGCAAAACCTACAATAGAAACAAAGGCCCTGCTCTAAACAGCTTGCAATCCAGGACTTGGTGTATCGGAGCAATAGGATGTGTAAATTGGGTTGTGTGATTGATTTTTATATTTATATATATATATATGCACACACATATACATACACACAGTCGTTTGCAGTTGGAAGTAAATGGGAGCTGTGCAGGGGTACTGCATTGTGTATGGCAGGGGGTCATTTTTAGCAAGGACTACATCCGTATTATGGTTGCCTTCAAAGGGCTGTTTTATAAGGGCTCATTCACAAAGCCATATTCCGCATGTATCTTTTACGCACAGCTTAATCCACATTGATTTGCAGTGGGGTATTTTGTGAGTGTGAAAAAGAAAATTGCAACATTTCCCATTTTGGTCCGTATTACGGGTTAAAATTGCCCATTAAAGTCAATGGGATCGCATAAATACACAGTCAATAGGCATAATATATATTCGCTACATACTTGTGCATGAAGGCAGGAGAAATCTAGCGACCTACTTGCGGTTTTTTGTGTGGGTGGGGGTGGGGGTGGGGGTTGCATGTGAAAGACACAGTGACTGTGCGTGCAAAAAGAGAAAAAAGGTAAAAAGGTCCAAGTAGACTGTAAATACACAAAGTTACTGTGTGTGAAAGCATATTTCACGGCTTGAAACTGCATACGCCGGTGTGAATGAGCCCTAATTGTAAGTACTCCTTAACATGGCTAAGGAGCTCTACGTGCTCTGATGGCATTTTCCTCTTCCACCTCCTTAGCATAGAGATTCCTAACTTGGAGGGTGTCTGGGTCGGCCTGTCACAGCTGTGCCACCTCCTGTGAGTTGTTGGACAGAGATATGTTGAATTGCGCCCCCAGTGTTCAGATTACAAAATGGCACTCGCTCCCTGTGCTGGCGCCACCTCCTCTTCCAAACACTGGCTGCGTCCTCTGGCGAAAATGGAAAACCAGTCCTTTTGCATGTGGACCTCGTCAAGGGCCACATAAAATCATGTGGCAGGCCCGATTCAGCCTGCGGGCCTTGAGTTTGACACTTGTGGTGTGTGGACTGTGGCTCGGGGAACAATTGATTGGCAACGGTCCTGGATGACCAACTCCTGCTGATCAGCTATTGATGGCCTCTCCTATGGATAGGCCGTCCATCATTTAGAGCTGGATAACTCTAAGGCCTCCCTCACACAGGCATTTTTTAGAAACGCAGCGTTTTTCGATGCTGCATTTACTGCAGTTTTCAGCAGCTTTGTCATGGATTTTTGACAACATTTTGGCTGCGTTTTAAGCAAATATGAAAACACCACCAGCGAAGCTGAAAAACAAAAATTAATACTCTCCTAGCTGGCGCCGACTGGGTACCTGCTGCTACTCTCTAAAGCTCTGGGCACTTGCCATCGCCGATAGACCCCGCCTCCAGCGAGAGATTGCTCTGATTGGCTGAAAAAGCTGGCTCAGCCAATCACAGCCAGCGCTGGACACCCCAATCACAGCCATTCGTTAAATGGCTGTGATTGGAGCATCTGGCGCTGGCTCAGACAATCAGAGCAATCTCTTGCTGGAGGCGGGGTCTTCAAACACCGTCACTAGCAACAGATGCTCGGTCGGCAAAAATGCCTGTGTGAGCGAGGTCTTAGTATAGATACATTGTATTAAGTGACTATAATTATGTGTGACTGTCACTACCTTGTGCTGCAAAAGATGGTGACATAATCCCTTTAACTTGAGTTTGAGTTATGCCTCCATGGCAGATACTGTAGGGTCTGGTGGTTGTTGATTATGATATTGTGTTTGCTATGCTTATTATATTTGTTTTGTTTCTTTATATGTTCTGCAATGGGTTGCATGTATTCATAAAATAGGTCAACGTTGATTCTTATATGAGCGTATTTGAATAAGCGGTAAGGTGAAGGAGTTTTGTTTCCACCAGGATCATTTGTCAGTAGCAGACGGGCATGCAGCTGCAAACCCCACCATGCAGGTGCATGAACTAGTTAAATAGCAGGGCAGAGCCCAGAGAAATGTGTGTAATCTGCTCCCTAACATCCAAAAGAAATTGGCTATTCATATGTAAGAGAAGTGTTTAAGAGATCCTGCTGTATATCAACCAAAGCAGACAGGCTCCGGGTACAAGAATTGCGTTTCATTGGCTTGGTCTACATTGTTGAGTAATGCTCCCGATGCAAATACCTGCTCGCTAGACTCCTAAGGCAGGATAGAGTCTTGTTTACTTGTCACCTTATGAAAGACTGACACCGGGGCAGGGCCCGCGGACAGCAGCAGTAGTGTCAATGGGACTGCTCGGGGCCTTATGAAAGCAGTGTAAAAAATCTCTGAGCACGGTAATGACTGTCATCCACTATCTGTTACCCATGTAGCAGACCTACATGTCTCAGAAATGTTTAACCAGTAAGTCCGCTGTAGCATTAAGATACTGCATAAACCTGATGGATAAACTACAATATTGTAAATTGGTTCGTATACACTGGATGTAAAGCAGTAAGTCATTACAACGTACAGTATTACCAAGATAATAACATGTAATCGAATAGTCCAAACAATTGACCAGCTCGTTAAAATGTACTTTTAATTGAAACGTAATTGTAAATTAAAGAAACCCCAAACTTTGTGTTTTAAGTCCATTCCTTCCATTTAGGCCTCCCTCACACAGACGTTTTTGTACAGCGTTTATGGCTGCCTTTTCAGCACTGCGTTAAACACTGTAAAATGCTCTTGTTTATTTTAATGGGGCGGTTCACGCAAGCGTCAAAACGCTGCGCTTTGACAGCGATGCATGTGCTATCTTTGGCCATTTTTAGCCATGCATCGCCCATTGAAATGAATGGGCAGCGGTTTCAGCTTTGCTGAAAACGTGGCACAACTTGGTACCATGTTTTTGTCAGTGCTAAACGCAAAAGGAATACTCACCTAGCTGACGCTGTCTAGGTCACGGATGCTGTTCAGACAAAGCATCTATTGCTGGTGACAGGGATTGAAATCCCCACCTCCTAGCAAGAGATTGCGCTGATTGGCTCAGGAGCGCTGGCTCTGCCAATCAGAACCGGCGCTGTGATTGGTGCATCCAGCTCTGGCTGTGATTGGCTGAGCCTGCTGACACTCAGCAGGCTCACCAAATCAGAGCAGTCTCTTGCTGGAGGTGGGGTCTTCAAACGCCATCACTAGCAAAAGATCCTCTGTCGGCGATGACTAGTGTCGGGAGCTCCGGAGAACAGCGGCAGGGACCCGGACAGCACCAGCCAAGTGAGTATTAATTTCTTTTAAGCGTCCTTGGCTGTGCTAAAACATTGTAAAAAGCGCATGACAACGCTGCTGAAACTGCAGTAAACGCAGCATTGAAAAAAGGATGAAAAACTGCTATTTCATCCTGTAAACCCCGTCACAATGCCAGACTGCTGGCCGAAAATTGAATGGACTAGTCAATGGAGGGCCGTTTGGTGCCATTCTGTTCCATCATAAGAGAAAACCATTTTACCACGGGGTGCTGTTTCCTGGTTCCGGAACGGAGCAGGAGAAATAAATCCCCTAACGCTGATGTGAAAGAGCCCTTAAATGAAAATATTGCTAAGGCCCGTTTACACGGAGTGATAATCGCTCAAAAGCGATTGCGTCTAAATGCGCGTCCATCGTGCACTTTTCATGCACAATTCAAGCCAGCCTAAAAACCGCACACAGAGTTCTCGGCGGGTAGTACTAATAGTATTGAACCTGTTGGAAAACAAAGGAGCTGAAAGAAGATAAGAGCCCTCTAGCTATTAACTGCATTCAGTGAAAGGCTTCATTTGCATCCTAAATAGCTATTAAGTAGCTGAGTAGCTACTTTATAGTTTCTACAAAATGATCGCTTAAAGCTGTCACTCAAACTGTCATTTGAGCCATCATCGCACCGTGTAAATGGGCCTTTACTGCCAGCATTCTCCACCAGAGAAGCTTACCAAAGACAATTGTAGTGTTGAGTTGTAAAATTAGTAGTTGTAAAATTCCATCTTAAGCAATGGCTAACTTTTTGATAAACTTGTGATTATGTGATAGCCAATGTGATAAAGCAATTTTCATTTTAGCTAGTTATCTACGATGATGATGATTTTATGCTGAAAAATCCTTGCCAAGTAGTGGGCACTATAGGGTTCTCCCTTCTTATTTGCCTACAGCCAGTGAAGTCCATCTCTAATAGCAGAAATAACAAGACTGATAACAGGGAGGGGGTCTCATCTGTCAATAGCAGTCTATGTAGAGGGAAGGGAGACAAAAGCAGAGCATAGTAACATAGTATGTAAGGCCGAATGAAGACAGTGTCCATCTAGTTCGGCCTATTTAACCTTGTTGATCCAGAGGAAGGCAAAAAAAAACAAGAGGCAGAAGCCAATTAGCCCTATTGGGGGGAAAACTCCTTCCCGACTCCCTAATGGCAGACAGACTAATCCCTGGATCAACCTCTAGTAGTTCCTACCTGCCTGTATACCCAGATCAACATCCCTCTGGTCACCTAAAATCTATATCCTGTAATATCCTTTTGTTCTAGAAAGACATCAAGTCCCCTTTTAAACTCCTCTATGGATTTTGCCATCACCACATCCTCAGGCAGAGAGTTCCACAGTCTCACTGCTCTTACTGTAAAGAACCTCCTTCTGTGTTGGCGATGAAACCTGCTTTCTTCTAGACGTAGCGGATGCCCTCTTCTTTCCGTCATAGTCCTGGGTATAAACAGATCATGGGAGAGGTCCTTGTATTGTCCCCTCATGTATTTATACAGAGTTATTTGATCACCACTTAGCCGTCTTTTTTTCCCAGGTAAATAGTCCCAATTTTGATAGTCTCTCTGGGTATTCCAGTCCCTTCATTCTATGTATGAGTTTAGTCGCCCTTCTTTGAACCCCTCAAGCGCTGTAACATCTTTCCTGAGCTCCGGTGACCAGAACTGTACACAGTATTCCATGTGGGACCTGACAAGTGCTTTATATAGTGGAAGAATAATGTTCTCGCCCCTATACCTCTTTTAATACACCCCAAGACTATTAGCTTTTGCAGCAGCTGATTGGCATTGGTTACTCCAGTTTAATTTACAGCCCACAAGTAGCCCCAGGTCTTTTTTAAATATCACTTTTCCCTACTGGTATCCCATTTAGTGTATATTGGTGACATCCGTTTCTCCTGCCCATGTGCATAACCTTACATTAATTAACATTGAATTTCATTTGCCATTTTTCTGCCCAAGCCCCCATCTTATCCAGGTCCGTTTGTAGCCGCACCTTGTCCTCCGTTGCATTGATTATATTGTATAATTTTGTGTCATCTGCAAATATAGATATTTTGCTGTGCAGCCCCTCTATCAGGTCATTAATAAATATATTGTACAGAATGGGGCCTAATACGGAACCCTGTGGCACCCCACTAGCGACGGTGGCCCAATCAGAGTATGAGCCATTTATTACCACCCTCCGCTTTCTATCTCTGAGCCAGTTCTTTACCCAGATACACACGTTTTCACCCAATCCGAGCTGCCTCATTTTATATATCAGCCTATTATGCGACTCATACAGAGAGAGAAATAATTTCAGTAGTTGTAACTCACTATTTTTATTCTAGATTTGTGTAAAGGGAAAAAGCTGCTTCGACCCCTACACATTATGAAGTGAATCAATACAGAAAGGTATTAGAAAAAAAGCTTGATTGGTAAGCAGCAAATCCATGTAAAACCAAAATATGGTACAGAATCTTATCTCTTTCCATCTAGGTGTTTTCTGACTAAGGCCGCCTGCAGACGGCCAGGTTGCATCCGGCTACGAGAATTCTCGCAGCGGGCCCCAACCCGAGCATCTGCTGAGAGCAGCGCGGCACTCACCTCTTCCGCGGCCCTGACCCTTTCATGTGCCGGCAGCCGGCGCATGCGGAGAGCGGGGCCAGTGAGTGACGTTTCTGTGCGGGGCTCGCAGCGATTTGTTTGCCGCGCGAGATTTCGCTTGGCCAAATCGCGGCCAGCTGCATAGGATTGCGTTTGTTAACGCAATCATGTGGCAGCTTCCAGGGGCGGAAATTCCGTGGGAAATCCCGCCGCAGAATTACACAGGGCAGGACGGGGTTAAACATAATAAACAATGTTGTACTCACCACTCCAATGCCCTTCTATCCAGCAATGCAGCAGTGATGACGTGTCCATATAGTCATGTGACCGCTGCAGCCAATCACTGACCTCAGTGGTCTTGAGCTGTGTATACTCCTGGGCCAGTGATTGGCTGCGGCGATCACGTGTGTATGGAATTTCACTGCTGTGGCCAATATAAACACATACCAGCACTGGGGACAGGAGTGGCAGCACTAGACCAGCAGGGATCAAAGTGGCGCGTATGATTCATGTTTAACCATTTCTTGTCTTCTGTAATTTTTTTTTTCCTTTTTAAGTTGAAAAACCCCTTAAAATATTCTACGCAATTGTGATTTAGGTTTCTGGGAAAGCTGCGTGATGGCTATACTGCCTTCATTAGTCTTCAGTTTTTTTGCCAGGCTTTTCCTAAATCCTGAATGACTACTGTAGCAAAGAAGAGAGGCAATCTTCATAGTTTTTGATTGGAGACATATATTTTTAGCTGTGGATGAGAAGTCTGAGTAACAATGTGCCAAGAATGTAAGGACTTGGTTGGCCATTTGTTTTATAGTGAATTGGCTGTTGTAACGTTCTATGCATAAAAGTGGTAACCGTTTAGTACAATGGGCTATAGTATGAAATAGAGAAGAGCGTACAAGAGAGTCATTGTGAAGTTCCACTTACTGTGTTGTATGTATTGTGTTATTTATATAGAGAACTCTTCATGGATTAAACTGGAAGAAAAGTTGGAAACTATATAATAGACTGAGCCCATTTCTGAAACAATGTAACAACATGCAGCTGCCGGTGACTGGTGTTTATCTGCCACATTAGATGTAAAAGTGATGCCGACCACAGTGGACATACTTGGAGGGGGACGCAAAGTTATTTTCTCACTTGTTGCTGAGTAGCATTGGTAGTGCCAGCAGTGAGTGCTGCTCCTGACCTACTTGCCCTGCTTAGCTAACGTTACTGGCAAGGCAGTGTGTGCTGCCTGGATCATTAGAAGGGAAATATGATCAGAGAAGAAGTCCACGTATCTAAGATGGGAGGAGCGGAGGAGGGAGCCGAGTGTCTGGAGAGTAGCCTCTCAACCATAATCACACAGAGCCAGAGCCTTCAGTTCTCCTGGCATTGCTTCTCAGTAGAAGCATGCCCACTCTCCAGGATTAGTGGGTAAGGAGGGGAATTTCTTCCTAGGAATGTGCGCTGCGAGAGCATAGCAGCCAGCTTAATCCTGCGGCATGAACACTCTTTTCCTTGTGCATTTCTGCTGCCCTTGATAGACCAAGCACTGACAACTGAAGGCAAGTAGATAGCACAACTGCTTGTTGATTCCTGCAACAGTGTGCGTGTGTCAGTCACAGCTGCAGTGATTTCACCCGCTTGCAAGGAAGTCTGTGTGCTTGTGTGCTTGCTTGCATGGGTAGACAACTTACCACTCTTCCACCTACTTTAATCTGACCTGTCAGATGTCTCACTCCTGTCCTGGGATGATGACATTGTCATTCCTAGATGTATATGTATGACTGAGACTGGCAACAAATGAAGAAAAAAAGTTTCTATGTCGGGTTTAAAAGTATCCCTCCATCTTTTTTCTTATTATTGCGTAGTCCTTGGCACATCTTGAAGCAGTCTCTGCCATATGACAACGTGGTAGTATTTTTAAGCAGGCAGCTGTCAGCTTTAGTTTATCCCCTCTGTAACCTATGTGCATGTTTGTTAAGTATTATAGGCATGAAAGAGGGGGTTAGACAGTATAGATTTTCTCCCCTGCGATTATCGACCCGTCTTTGTATTTCCTTTTGCTGTTTTTATTCATGTACCTTGTGGGTTAAAGGTACGGAAGCTTCTGTACGTGGATGTCGGAATGATTGTAGATCACCCATGGAAGCTTTAATTTGTAGATATATGTAAAGGTTATATAGTTCTCCGATATCTGCTGAGAAATTTGTACCACGTATCCAACGGTATGTGCCCAGCTGTCTGCGGCTGTTCTTCAGCTTCTCCCCCACAGTGTGGACCTCTCAGTATTCAGCAGATGATGCCTGGGCTTTTGACACCTCTTTCAGACCATTTAGCTGTCACTTGCATGTTGCTGCCTCTTTATTGCAGTTAAGGAGTTTCGTGAGAATTCTTTCACTTCCGACTTCTTTGGTGTCAGATCTACAGATAAGATCAGGGCTTGTTTTGAGTGATATATATACAGTCAGGCTGAAAGGAAGGCTGACCTTTGTTCTTGAAAAGCCACTATTTTTCATACAGTCCATTTTTAAGTCTTTTTCCATGCAGCGATTTTCGCTACTTCCTCTATTTTCCATCAACTCCGTCCGTATCGTGGAAAACGGCATTCAGATGGAATCATAGGCAATGTGTCAAAGAGAACCACTCGGGTCTCCATTTACCCTGTTTCCGTTCCTTTCCAGCATTTTAGGAGGACAAAAGTATAGTCGGCACACATTTGACTGGTTTAAGCCAATGGTTCCATCTGAATGCTATTTTTGGGGAGTAGGGCTGAATCCTAAAATGGAGACCAAGGACATAGTGAAAACCGCTATCTGAAAAAAACCTAATAAAGCCAGTTATTAGTAATGATTAATTTTGCCAGTCTGTGTAGGGCCGCGTTCACATCTTCCCTGGGGGCTTTCCAGCACAATACTGTCTCTTCTATTTTGGGAGCAGAAAAACAAAATTAAACATTCCCGCTTGTCCCCATTGCTTTCAATGGGTTTTCAAAACCCTGTTTGCTGTCTGTATGCTTCCTTTTTATGATTAAGGTTGCCATTAGGTTGCCGTGTTAACTAAAAGCAAGCAAATGGACAGCAACATACTTTTTTTTTTTCCCGCAAAACCCACTGAAAGCGATGGGGAGAAAGGCTAAAAACTTTCAAAAATGAAGCAGACTGAATTGTGCCAGAAAGCCCAACGCAGGTGTGAATGTTGCTAAAATAATTTTATTTACCATTTCATTTAGAAAGTTTTTCAAAAAGTGAAACTGTTGAGGGCCTCCCTAGCGGTAATAGTGGGTTGTTGGTTGATTATTATGGAAGGTTGAACAGGCTGTTTGGGGGTTTATAATAGTCCGCCTCTGAACTGGATATCAGCTGTTTACGAAATCCCCTAACTATATACGAAATAACCCTATCTGATCTCTACAAGCTAAGTGGATGCTGAGGCTCGAAAATATAGTACTAGACTTAACTCCTTTACTCAAGATATACTAATTATCTTAAGTAAACCTTTCCGGCTCACTGGAGGGAGGGTCAATGGTCAATACTTATTGACTTCTTGTAAACTTTCCTGGCATGTGATTGGCTTTTGCTCTGACTTATAGACCTTCACATTTATATTCGCTTACAATACAAATCAAACAGGCGAGGCAGGCAAATCATGCAAATCCTTTGTGCAGGCGACGATTCCTAGTCAAATTGACTAGATGCGGATGACTGGTTATGAGCAGCACTTATGGGCGCTGATAGACAATCGCTAAAGAAGAGATTCCCTTTGATTTGTTTTATGGTCTCAGCATGTTGTTCTTGAGGTGTACAAGGCTTTGATGGAGTGATATAGGCGTAGTCTTTTGTCTACCTTGTAGAGGTGGCTGCAATACATTTTTGGAAGTTACTGGCAATTTTCTGTGTTGCTGAGTTGGTAGAAACTTTTTCGGGTTTTTACCAAATCTAGTTGGCTGTGTTACATATATTTTCTGAAGCGGTTTATTCAGCTCTGCACTCAGATATTGTTGGATTCCAGCTGATGCCATTAAAAGAGCCGAGTTCTCTTCAAAGACTCTTTAAAAGAAAAAATCAATACATCTTCTCTCCCGGGTAACATGCTTCATTGATGGTGTGCTGTATTATTGATTGAGAGCATACTTGTAAAGAATCCGAGTCTTTCTGTAGGTGGAAATCTACTGTAGGTACAAGATGTCTTGGCCAATTATACATGTGTACGAGGTCAGAAGCTTGGCCGCCTCGCCCCAGCTTCCATTTTTAGTATTGTCTGTTCATCTGGAGCTACATCCATTTTCTTGGACCAGTTGCATCATTGTTGTTTATGCTTTATATTCTTGGTTATAAAAGGCTTGATCTCCTCTAATATGAAATGCTATGAACAAGCTAGTTAAATGCCAGAGAAAATATAGATGTTACTACAGTAACCGCTAATATTCCACAGTACTGTCCATGTGTCATAGGGGCTGAGACATGGGGAGATGACGTAGACCGGACGCTGAAGAGTTTTTCTAGCAGGCATTGTGTTCAGGAAAAAAATGGAGTGATTCTCTTGGCACCACGGCTTCCATTTATACAGGAACATGACCCATTCATTGTGATCCATTTTGTAATGGATTTCATAACGAGATCAGCATGATAGAGATATATAGTTTGGGGTTTTTTTGGCCTGCTTCACACAACCAGATTTCAATTGCGATTGTCAGTCGCACGGACAATATGCGGTATTCCGCGCCTATTAGAAAGCTAGAACTTTGCATATCCCCTCAGATGAGCGGATAGCAATTGCGATTTCTGCAAGCAGATTTAAAATCGCAGCATGTTCTATTTTTGTGCAGAATCTGCACAAATGGCCTCCATTAAAGCCAATGGAAGCCGTCCAACCAGCAGCCCATCTGCAATTGACGTTGCGGAAAGGCTGCGGGTACCCATGTCATCGCCTAGCAATGGCACAGGAAAAAAAATCTGTTCTGTGCATGACAGATATTGGGTGTCTGTGGTCATCCGCTATACAGAGTTTGCAGGTACGTGGGTCACCGGCTGGGGTCAGAACCAGATTCCTCGGTGGGCTCCAAATGCAAAATCCGACTCGTTCATGTGCAGCCAGCCTTAAAGTGAATTCATAGTTAGCAAACGTGTTGCAAACATTTCTACAAGTGAATATCTGTTCCACTCATCTGGATGGGCTTGTTCAGGAGGAAAGTACATGGATTTCTTCCAGCCCTGTTTGGCGGTATACCACAGTCATGTACACTTCTGCAACCAACCTGCCATGTATGAATTCACCCTAGGGGTATGTCTGCAGAGACCGCATTTTCTGCAGCAGTAAATCCGGAGCGGATCTTGCCATGGTTTCATGGGAAAATCCACATGTGTTACATGTGGATTGAAGACTATTTTGATGTGGATTTGGCATGGATCTCACCCTGCTCATTGAAAGAAAGGTACATTTTGCAGTAAAAATCCTTCCTAAATTGACCTGCTGCAGACATCAGATCTGCACCATAGGTGCTGTGGATTTTTTTTTTTTTTTTTGGCGCATGTTGATGAGATTTAGTTTAATCCCATCCACTTTGCTGGTGCTATATATCCGTGGAGGAAAATCCACAGCCTATTGACAACACATGGACATGACATAATGGTCCTCGCTTAGCCAGTCTAAGCGGTTTTGTGATGGAAATAAAATCAACCAGTGCCCATGATTCCACATCGTGGACCCCTTCTGAGCATGGCATGGGGTGATTACAGCGTTTAGCCAAACTTTTTTTATTTTCAGTTTTAGATCTTGAGGCCAGAGAAAGCCAAAGTATAGTATAATCTTCCTAAAGCTGCTTTCACATCTGTCGGGGGGTTCTATTGTCCTGCTGCTTTATAGAATCCCCATGGCCGAACAGATCCGCCTTATGGCAGAACCGCACCGCGCCGAATGGACCCCATTGACTATAAAGGGGTGCGTTTGGTTTCCGCTCAGCTGCCCGTCATTTTAGCGGACGAAGAATCGCTTGGTGCAGTATTTTTCCTTTTCTTCTGGTATTTTGTGCCGGTCTGCGATGAAGGTGCCAGCACAGATGTGAGCGCTGCCTTACTCTGTGTACGTTGGCAGATTGAGGTTTAGGTTGACATCTGGGCTGCCTGTTGTGATTGTAGAAACGAAGCATGAGCGTCTGGGTTTTTTTTTTTCTTTAATTCTTTTTCTTTCTTAGACTTTATTTTTTTTAATGGGAAAGAAATATTGTTTGCAGATTAAAAGCATATTCAAATGTCATCCGTGACGGGACGCTGTTTGTTCTCTGACGTGGCATAGTAAGGCTCCTGCCAAGCTATTCATACTGCTTTTGTTTCTAGACTGTTGAGCAAGTTGCCATAAATACATGCTAAATGATTGAGTTGGGTTATTATGCAGGTACAATGCCGGGCACAATACTCCACAAGAGCAGAGCAGGATCTGTGCCAGTGAGCTACAAACCCCAAAGAACACATTCTAGTAATTGCTCAGTTGTGGGTTCACTTTGTTCTCTCAGTAGGTGAAGAGCTGTACAAAATCTGAACATATTCAGTTATTTATTTTTTTCATATTATTTCTAGTCCGTTTTCCCAGCTGGTAACAATATGACCACATAGTAATTATATTGAATGAATGCTATGATTCTTTCCATTGGTGCTTGTAAACATTGCTGGGTTGTGTATCTGCGTAGACATTGGACATGCACAGACTACAAACTGAGCCTGATTCTTCAGGCTGCAAGGCTTGCAGAACATCATTGTCTCCAAAGCATTTTTATAAATCTGGGCTATATAAATTGTTTTGTTCTCTGCTTCGGGTTATGCATTCGTTCCTTGTAGCTTCAGATCAGCTGGGAAGATAGAAGTCTTTTCTATATACTTTAAGAATTAGACCGATGACATGTTAGCCTATGGGGTCATCTTCAGCGAGGTGAGCATGTGTTTCTGGAATGAAGAATGGTTTTTAGACCTGATTGCATAGTGTGTTATGTTGGTGTGGTGCGGTATTGTACGATTGGTTCAAGGCAATAGCTCCATCATTCTTGTTCTAAGCAGCCTTCAGATTGAAACCAGTTTCCTTGACCACAATCTTGAGCCATGAAAGAAGAGGCCCTCCTGAGGCGCAGGTCATGTGCTGGGGTTACACCCGGCACCTACTTCCCAAGGCCTGATGGACGAAAGCTAGTCCGAAATGCATCATTTGGAGGATACAATGAACTGTCTCCTACGCTTCCAGGTTTGTTTTTATCTACCATTTAACTATTTCTTTGACAGTTTCACCTGAATAACAGGTAGCAAACCAACATCTTGTAGGCCGTGTACATTCTAGTTTTATAGGGATATGTTCTCCTATTTTCTTTCATATAATATATACTGTGTGTAAATATTTTATTACACGGGGTGATTCAGAAAGAATGGGGCAAAAGTAAAGCTGAGTGATTTGCACAAGATTTGACATACAGCACCCAGAATGACAGGAAGAGTTACAAGAACTCTTCAAGTGTTTAATACACTTTACATTTGTTTGATGTGGGTGCCATTGATGACACTACACAACCTCAAAAAAAAAGCATCTCCTAGCAACTTGATATCTGGTTTGTCCCCAATGGCGTCCACATTGGGTAGTCCATTTTGCGCATGCACGCACACTGTTCTCTATGGGAGTGTACATGTACAGCTGTAAAGATGAGTCTGCTGGCGCTGGGCGATTTATAAAAACTACATCCCTGCTCTGCTCAGAACTTGGCCTTTGAGCACCATGACTTTGTTTCAAAGTTAAAAGGGAACCTGTCACCACCTATAAACTCACTTTATCCTGTATATACTCGTTCTATGTAAACATTGTTTAGGGTTTATTATATTTACATCTCTACACTCGTAAATATTTTCTATCATGTGAACATTTAGGCCGGTTGCACACGGACAAGTCAGATTCTGCATGCAGGATCCCGCAGCGGAATCCTTCTGTGCCCCCGGTCGGGGACCCTGCGTACCTGCATTATCTGTATTGTGAATGACCGTGAAGGCTCACAGGTGGTCATACGCAGTACAGATTTTTTTTTTCATATATTTGTATTTCCTGCACCGTTGCCAGGCGATGATACCAGGTACCCACAGCCCATACGCAATGTTAATCGGATGGCCTCTATTGACTTCAATGCATGCTGACTGTGCAGAGTTCACAGCAAAATAGAGCATGCTGCAATTTTTTTCCTTCGCTCACAGTATGCGCAAATTTGTATCCACGAGTGTGAAGGAACAAGTGAAATTCCATACCTTCCAATGCATGTGATTTGCTGTGGATCTTGCGCATAGACGCCAATTGCGAATTCTGCAATAGGAGTGCGGTCGTGTGAAGGCTTAGATTGTCACAAGTGCTAAATATGACATTCAGCAGACGAGGGAATCCAAACCACTGCTGTCTATTATTCCATGAAAACGCCCGTATGTTTCCCAAACTGCACAACCCCCAACAGGTCAGGTTGTCAGGATTTCCATAGTATTGCACAGGTGATATAATTTTTGCCCGTGCCTTAGACATTGTCTTTTCTCTATAGTATATCAAATCGTGGTCTGTTGGGGGTCGTGCAGACTGCAGTTAGGGAAACACTGGGGATTGCCAAGTGGTGTATTGAGCGGAGCTGGTAATTAAAAGCTTTCTTTACTATAAATGTCTATTGCATGTTATCTGCAAATCCTAATTTGCTCCTTGATCTCTGAGAAGGGCTTAGTATGGATTGTTGTCAAGCAGGTAGCTAAATGTGATGAATGAGTCTCTTTTCTTTCACAGTGTAACTACTTGGTAGTATTATATGATTGCTTAGCGTATGGGTGGACCTTGATCCATCCATGTTATCATGAAGTTTTCCAAGGAGGGGAATCTTCTTATCTGACAGTTGGCTAGCCAGATGAGGGTCTCCCATTAACTAGCCTTCAGATTCCATCGCTCCCACCGGAATTTGAACGATAATCGTTCCGTGTAAATGCATGCAGCGACTGTACGACAATGCACTTTTAAATGGGGGCGAGGGGAGAACGCTTCCCAGCCCGCTCCACCTCCATGCCAGGCAGCACTGTGATTGATGCCAGCGATATTCGCTCCTGTGTAACAAGCATCACTGGGACAAGCTGCCGGGCATTGCATGCCCCACAGCTCGTCTTGTGTAAAAGGACCTTCACATGCGACAATTATTCGGATTCCCGTGATTCAGCAAGAACCGGCACATTCTCGGCAGAGGAGGCCGTGTCATCGCCATATCGACAGTGCATCGTCGTCTGTACTGCGCATGTGCTGGACGGCACATGCGCAGCAGAGGTAAAGACTGGCGGAGCAGTAAGCTGGCGTCACCAGGCGGGCATCGGGTCAGACTCCACTGCAGGAATCCAGCATGCGGGGTCCGACCTGCCCGTGTGCAGGCGGCCTGACTTGACTAAGTTTGCAGAGTCTATAAGGCAGGATTAATAAATCTGATATGTAGCAGTGGTTTTGTTGCCTGGTTTACTTGTGTAGTATAATACACACCATATGTATCTGATTGGGACATCTTGTGCATATGTTTTGTTTTCTCCTTCTAATAAAGAAATCTGATGTAAGCCTTATGTCAGCACATTGCTGTTAATTCCTCCTAAGTACTTTCTTATTGTAATAAGGATCAAGGCCATCTCAGTAGCTAAATGCTCATCACCAAATACCTTAAGACTCCTGTGTGTGCTGCTTGTCATTTTGTCTGACCATGCGTTAATACACATCTTAAGACAACATGTAGCATCTTATGAATTGCACTTATTGACCTTTGTGTGGCCAAGCTCAGAAAAAAAAAAGTGGCCTTAGGCCGCCCTCACGCAGATGTTTTTGTACATTTTGCAGCATTGAAAAACGCAGCGTTACTGCAAACGCCTGTGTGAGGGAAGCCTTACTGTTCTAGACTGCCCATTGGAATATACGGTATTCTGATTGTTTGCTATCACATAAAAACACATTTTCTGTTAAACTGAGGGGTTATTTACTAATACTTTCTAAAAGTTACACAGTGCAAAAGACCATTTTAAAATGCATCAGATTTATCACAGTAGGGCTACTAAATGATAAATCTGTGCACTTTAACCCTTTCCAATCCACTGTCTGACGTCTGAAGACATTATGATTTAAGGCTGTACAGCTTCAATGTTCGAAGAAGTCTGATGGGGTTCTCTTACTGTATATTGCCAGTCTCTCTGATGTTGGAGCCTATCCAACATGTCACCTCATGCAGTACTGGCTTTAGCCAGCATATAGCGCTGTTGTATAACAGCAGAAAAAAATTAACCCCCTAGGAAAACCAGGATACAAATTGGATTGGAAAGGGTTAAAGGCTGTCTAAGTTTAGACCACCTTCTGGCTGATTTAGTTTATGCCAAGAACTGCATCTTAGGCCATGCCCCCTTTTACAAAGCAACACCCGAAATGGTCTGGAACACATAGTAAACATAGCACAGATCTTGTTTGACAGTTTGCTGGCACAATTGCCACTAGAAAACCATCACATTTCCAATTTTAAATAAGCCCCATGGAGTCTTTTTCTTTTAAAGCGAACCTCTGGTTTGAGGATAAGATTCTGTCCCAGGGCCACAGGGGGCAGGTGGTATATTACCTGCAGTTGTTCTTTTCAGCCATCCCTTCAGTCCGCTAGATCCGGGTCCTGTATTCAGCAGTCCAAGAGAGCCAACACAGTCTTTAGACTACTTAAATCCCCCCAGTTCATTGGTAGTATTAAAGACCATTGGTACTAAACGGCTGCTATTTACACTGAGCGATCCGCTCATCATCGTCCATTGTTTATGCAGCATAATCTATGGACGATGAGCAGAGCGCTCAGTGTAAATAGCAGCCGTTCAGCTGCTATGTTATGTCAATGGAGAGGGGTGGGGGAGCGTAAGGGGAGAAATCTCCTCCAGCCTCCCCGCTGTGAGCCAGTGATACTAGCTCCCATGCAGCAGCACAAAAGCGAGGGTATGTGGAAGAGTGTTGGGCATCGATTGCCCGAAATTCCTCCCGTCTAAATGGACCTTTAGACTACTTAAGCACTATACCTGTTCTCTCATTGTGTAGCTGGCCTGCAGCTCATGAATATCCAGGACTACCTTAAGTAGTCCTCTGTTCACCTGCTGCTACTGCACAGATACACACAGGCATACTGCTTACAGCGATTAAAGAGACTATCACCATCTTACTTTTTTACCCTGCTCTCACTACCTTGTCTGTGCTGAGAGAATGTCACCATCTCTTTTTTTGCACCAATCTATTTAAAGGCCCTTTTACACGGAACAATTATTATATAAACAAAAAATGTTCAACCTATCGCAAGTGACCGATAATCGTTTAGTGTAAATGCAACCAATGATAGGCCGACTGATTTTAAATTGCTTGCTTTTCATTCATTTTATCCAGGTATAATAATAATCAGTGGCTCGTTCACTGATGGTTTGGTTTAAATACCAATTGTTCAGTTCTCATTTACGTATACAGCGAATGTGAACGACGGAGCAATTTCTTGTTTGAATGAACCACCTATATATCTGCCTGCAAAAACGGGCTGCCCTGACGAATGAACTGACATGGTTCGCTCTTTCAATCGAGAAATTGACCACAAGTTGGAAGTCCTAAATGGATTTTCCCACAATGGGCATTCATCACCTACCCACAAAATTGGTGAGAATGTCTGACTGCGGGGAACCCCATTGATCACTATAATGGGTCCACAACCCTCTGTCCTCATTGCATGACCTCAGGAGACGTTTGAATGGATTGGAGGTTGAGCATGCATGTTGCCACAATGTTCCATGTCTCTAGGGATAACCTTCATCAACCCCATAGACTTTGAATGAAGCTCCGGGGCTCGTTCTTGACCTCAAGCTGTTCCTCACTGTGACTAGAAGCAGCTGGGGACCCCCTTTTTATAGTGCTCAATGGGAGTTTATGAGCTTTCAGCACACTAACGTACATTTACGTGTGTGTACATTTGCGGTTTAATGTT
This sequence comes from Eleutherodactylus coqui, assembly GCF_035609145.1. Lineage (NCBI taxonomy): Eukaryota > Metazoa > Chordata > Amphibia > Anura > Eleutherodactylidae > Eleutherodactylus > Eleutherodactylus coqui. The sequence continues at coordinate 141,406,598 of NC_089838.1, read as the reverse complement.
AGGTTTTGCAGATTACCGTTTTACTTCACTTACAGTTTCTTGAATACTGTCCACTACATCTTTGAGGATTTACTGCGCTCAGCACTCCTAACAAAGTGGCATGTGAAATACATTAAATTATGTTGCTAAATGAAGGACTATCTCAATAAACAGCGTTGTTTGGATGCCCTTTGGAAATGTCAGGGAGTGAAAAAGATTTTCAGATTTTGCCAGTATGTTTTCTTTCTCCCCAGCACAGATGGGCATTGTCTGCCTTCCACAATAATACGAGCACCCTGACTCCCAGCATTCTTGGAATATTCACTATGGTTTTCAGCCTTGTAACATTCTTAGCTAAATGTTTCTCACCTCCTGCCATAAAAAAGGATTTGTACAGCTTCATAGGACCAGTATAATTACTCTGGCGGTTAGTAACCCAAGGTATAAAGTATTCCCTGAAGTATAAAAGAATGCATACATCCTGGAATTGAATTAATTGTAGATTATTAAGGGATCGTGGCAAGTACCAGTATAGCCCTTTGCTTGATACACCCCTTTAAGACAAGAGTGGGGAGCTCTGATGCACCCAACCCTCCATGCATTACATAGTTGGTCAGTCACTTGAATGGCTTGTATATAGTGCTATAAAGTATAATGTGTGCCATGAAATATTACTGCAGAACAGAATGAATCTTAGAGACCACTAGAACTCATATATGAATGCAGAAAAATCCCTATAGTAAAACAATGACTTGAATAATACTTATTAAAAACACCCGAAGAGAAAAAACCAGGCTTAGAAGAGGATTAAAGTACATATATAAACAATGCTTATAAAAGTAATTAGCCCCTAATAATTTACCTCAATTAATTAATGATATGGACATCCAGGGGACTGTCAGTTATCTGGATATTAATACTGTTATTCGAGAAGATGAGTTCATCTTCCTTGTATGCAGTTCCATAATGAACACTGGTTTCTACCGGCAGGGAGATTTTTATGTTTACAAGTCCAAGAGGGTTATTGTAGGTGCTTATTAGGGTATAGCCATCGGTAAGTGGGGTCGCCCTTTTAGGGTTGGTATTTTTGCAGTCAAGACAAGTGTTAGTGTGATTAGGGATAGTATATAGATAGCTGCCTTGTCCTGTCACATCCCTTGCTGTGGATTAAAGGCCCTTTTACACTCAACGATGATCTGTCAAAATTCGCTCAAAAGCCATCTTTTGAGCGATTTATCCTTGTGTGTAAATGTGTGCCCATCATGCACTTACCATGCACTTTTTCGTCCATCGCTGAGTTCAGCTCCGCTTAAAATCCGTTGTCCCTGATAAGACTGACTGCAAGCTGAGTTCTCCACAGGCAGCGCTAATATTCTTTCAGCTGCTGTCCTGCAAGAGAACAATAGCGATGTATTTAGAGCACAGACCACCCACTGTTCTGTAAATACATGCAAATGAAGCTAGTTAACTACTAATGGACTGATTCGCCCATTTGTAGCTAATGCAAAATGATGGCTCCAAACTGTCAGTTTCTGATGAATTTTGAGCGATTATCACACGTGTGTGTAAATGGACCTTAATGCATTTGGATTTATCTTCATATTGTCTAGGACTCAACTAGTCATGAGTGAATGTCAATTTATGCTCATTATGGAAGCGATTTGCTACAAGGCTAAAAAAATTTTATAAGCCTTGTTTTATATATGCACTTTAATCCTCTTTTCTTCTGAGCCTAGTTACTAACTATTGTATCTGCGATATATATATATAGTCTCTTGAGATGTTTTTAATAAGTATTAATAGTCATTGTTTTAATATAGAGATAAGCTATGACCAGAGGCGTAATGTGAAGCTTCTGGGCCCCAATGCAAAACCTGTCACAGGGCCCCCAAATATAATGCTTTATTCATAGGACTGGGCTCCCTATATGGAGGAGAGAGGCCTTATTGGCCCCCTAAGGCTCCTGGGTGCAACCGCATCCCCTGCATCCTCTATAATTACGCCCCTGGCTATGACTACAATATGTCTTAAACTTCAGCGGTCACAGATATGGACTATGCGTTGGCTTTAAAGGGGTTGTCCCGCGCCAAAACGGGTTTTTTTTTTTTTACCCCCCCCCCCCCCCCCCCCCGTTTGGCGCGAGACAACCCCGATGCAGGGGTTAAAAAAACAAACCGGGTAGTACTTACCTGAATCCCGGCGGTCCGGCGTCTTCATACTCACCTGCTGAAGATGGCCGCCGGGATCCTCTCTCTCTGTGGACCGCAGGGCTTCTGTGCGGTCCATTGCCGATTCCAGCCTCCTGATTGGCTGGAATCGGCACGTGACGGGGCGGAGCTACACGGAGCCGGCATTCTGCACGAGCGGCCCCATTGAAGACAGCAGAAGACCCGGACTGCGCAAGCGCGGCTAATTTGGCCATTAGAGGCCGAAAATTAGTCGGCACCATGGAGACGAGGACTCCAGCAACGGAGCAGGTAAGTATAAAACTTTTGATAACTTCTGTATGGCTCATAATTAATGCACAATGTACATTACAAAGTGCATTAATATGGCCATACAGAAGTGTATAGACCCACTTGCTGCCGCGGGACAACCCCTTTAAGTTTTTAAATACTTTAATAAAGCTTGCTCATCATGCGTATTATGAGCAGCCCAAATACGCTGGTGTTACTCAGTCCTTATTCATGCTGGACATTTTTCCTCCGTCTATTTATTTCTTCTCTTGGGGTGTTTTTAATAAATATTAAGTCATTGGTTTAATATACAGTTTATATAATAAACTAAAGCCTGTAATTGTTGTCATTCTTCAGTTTCTCATGTGAGTCTGTAAAAGGACCCGTGGGAATGAGATGAATATTTTTGTGGAAAGTACTTGCATTCGCATACAGTGATGCTGTAAATCTGGAATAAAATTACCTGCCGCATAAAAACTTGATGAATTGGTGAAAACTGTCTCCTGCTTATATATTGGTGCTTTCTCTTACTGCTGTGTATGTAATGAAACTACAACTTGTCCTCTTCATTATAGTGCTTTCCTATTTAATTGGCTCTTACAAATATCATGCGAACCCCGTTTCCCTGAAAATAAGACCTACCATGATTTTTAAAAATGCCCAAGCAGTTATATATATGTAAAAAAAAAAATATTTTGGAGCAAAAATTATAAGACCCTGTCTTATTTTTTCAGGGAAACGCGGCATCTTAAAAGATAAACATGTGACTTGTCCTGTATGTGTCCTTCTGTTCTAAACTGTATGGAAGTCGCCAACTAATTACATTACTATATAAAGCGTCCGAAAACTCCAATATAAGGCCCTAGAATCGGTGTAGGGAGATTATACGGAGTTTCTACTGGTGCTATTCTGCCAGGCAAATAATATATTGTCTCTAACTATTAGTCAGTGTAAGGAATGGCTTTACAGTGTTAAGTTCGGTTCTTCTGAACACCTACTCAACCGTAGCACTATACAGGTATATACTTGATAAGGCTCCATACCTCCCAACTTGTACTGAAAGGCATGTAATATCTGTCGTCAGCTGTAGTGTACAGGGGATTTTATTTTGGCATCCTTTTCATTTAGAGAATTAATTGCATTGTTTATGGCCATTTTAGATGATTAGCACCTGGAATGCAGGTATAGTATTGGAATTTGAGCTATGTGGATTGAGTGGTAATGTAATGTTTCACCATTTGGTTAGACACCTAGCCCAGCGTATACACTAGGAAACGTTCCCAGCATGTAGGCTAACCTTTCCATAGTTCTCCATTCACCAGGATCGCACACATTAAAGTTGTAGCTGCCACTCTTGAATGTTCGCTCTCTACAACCTGAATGTAGCAGAGATTCAGTTTGTATCCTGTCTGTCTTACTATTTCTCAGGTCTGCCATAAGTCGTTTTTACCTTGCCGTTCACGTTATGCAATTCTATGCAACGCATGGTACAAATCTACTTATCTCGGGGGAGAAGACTTTCCTCATAATACTTGTTTGTGTCCCTCTGGTGCTCCCTGGTTGTGCTGACAATTCAGTTTTATCTTCGCTGATAATTCCCAGGGTACCTCCTCGCCAACGAGAGGGAAAACAAGTGGCATGTACATGATTCACTGGATCCGAAAGCATCGTTAACCCCTTGGCTGTGTTCATATGGGCTTTCTTCTGTATTTTTTATTGCTCTTCTAAGGGCTCACTCGGTATATGTTGACTGCATATTACATGTGTAATATGCTGTATGCAAAAAAATACTTAGTAACAAGCGTGTTGATGGTGTATTTTCTGCACCTGTAGACTATAATGGTGCATATTGCGCACATAATACGCACCAAGATAGGACATGCAGTGTTTTGGGGTTTTTTCCATGCACTTAATACTAAGGTCTGAATGGCCCAATATAAACCGATGGGATTTTAGCATGTGTGCAAAAAATATGCAACCTGAATACCCACATGTGAGTGAGCCCTTACGTTTGTAAAACCACTGCCATCGATTTTCAAATGTTAGTAAATGGGAAATAGGTTTTTATATTCACATTTTAGTATTTTGTGCTTTTGTACAGCTTCTGTCTTTGATACATTGCAAGATTATATAGTATATTTCAGGCCATATTTACATAGGGTGGTGGTGTTGTGTTTTTTTTATTTACTGGAGCAGTCAAATGTTAATGTTCCTAGAGATCATTGCACATACAGTTGCCTTCACTATTACAGCAAAACTGTATTTCCGCTCCTTTTTTAAAGGGTGAGTGCACTTAACTACTGTACCATTATGGCCCCTGTTTGGTCATTTGTGAACCTGGCCTAGTATAGTACAATTGTACCTGGCTCAAATCCTACAGCGATGTACAGATACTGATTGCAGACTTTTTCTTGGTTTAGATATAACAGTGTTACAAAATAGTGATTTTTTTGTTTCCCCATCAGGTTTTATTGGGGACTTTTTAGTGCCTGTACAATTGAGAATTGTGACTTTTTTTCCCCAAGAACTAGTTCAGCATCTTTTTTTTTTCCCTTTATACTTTCTAGGTTTTGACAGAGGAAAAGATGAAGTCTTACAAATCAAAGATGATTCTTCTCAATCCATGTCCAAAAGCAAGGTAATGTATCTCAAGCATACGTTTCATTCCATGTTTTTACAGGCGTTGTGCCAGAATCCCAAGTTATCTACAGGATAGGGAGTAACTTGCTGATCAGTGGAGCTCTCACCACTGAGACATCCACCAATCCTGAGAACAGGAGTCCCAGGTGCCCCTCTGTCACTGCAGGGTTACTTCACCCCCGCAGTGACATCAGAATGAATGGCGCATTGGCTGAGCATGGGCAGCTGCCACTCCATTAATTTCAATGGGGCTGACAAAAAACTGAGCGCTTACAAATCTTTGGTAGTCCCACTGAAAATGAATGGAGCAGCAGGGTGCTTCAGTCTCCTTTTCACTGCGGGGGTGCAGAGAGCCCACAATAAGGATGACAGTGGACTAGAATCCATTTAAAGGGGACCTGTCACCTCTCCTTACATGTCTATTTTAATACATACTTGCATCCCCATAAAATAAGTACCATGGGCCATCTTTTCTTAGAACTGTGTTGTGCCGTTCCTCTTGTTGTTCCTCTTAGAAATTTATGAATTAATTGATAACAAGGTGTTACAAGTCCCTGCACAAGGGCAATGGATGCCCACAACTGGTAACACCCAGTTGTCAAACTACTCACTAATTTTTAGGAGGAATAACAAATGGTGCAACATGGTTATAAGAAGAGATGGACCAGAATTGTTCTGCAGGGACTACAAGTATTTACTAAAACAGACATGTGAATATCTCTCTAACAATTAGCCATTGACCGAGTTTGCACGGTCTTGTTACTATAGATAATGGCATTCGGTTTATAGGTTATTGTTGCTTCCAGGCTCTGACTACCTGGGGGCTGACAGGTCCACCTCTCACAATGAGAAACTGATTGGGCCAGGCATTGAATCTATGGCTTATACTGCTTATGGCTCAGTCTATACAGCACTATTATGGAGATCCTACCTAAAAATACAGTATGTCACTGGGCTTCACTGGTAAAAATTTTAGATTGACCTATATGGGAATCTAAATCTAGTGAAAACATATTATGGATTTTTAGATGTTAAATGGGTATTTCCCTCTCAGACTTTTATGGCACATCCACAGAATGTCATAAAAGTCTTACAGGTGCAGGTCCTACCTCTGGGACCCACACCTGTCTCAGGATCTGACTTCTCCAATCCTTTATGGCAGCCTGGGTGGTCAAGAGCATGGAAGCTCAGAGAACTTTTGGAAATTGAGATATGAGGAGTTATTTGTTGGGGGTGAGATACAGGGAAAATGAATGAACGCCTACATTAATCATAAGCCTTTTATTTTATTTATAGTCTGAGTCTAAATTATACAATGGATCTGAAAAGGACATTGCTGCAGCCTCCAGCAAGCTTACAAAAAAAGAGTCCCTTAAGGTAAGCTGGATATTGTGATACAGCAACTTGTAGGTAACTAAAATATACTCAGTTTGATGTTATGTACACTGCAAGGAGGTGAGCTGGCTTGGACTTTCTTTTCTCTAAAGTGAGCTAAAAATTGCAGTAAATTGTTCCAAAATTTTGGTGCAATTCTTTGTGTAAACTAAGCCAACTAATTGGTCTAAACTTAGACTGTCTTCATATTTGACATATTTATCATTCAGCAAAGCTACTGGTGATAAACTGGTGCATTTTAAAACTAATACTGTCTAAAAGTTAGACAGTGCAAACTTACACTACAGTCTAAGACCTTCAGACGGCCAGGTCGGATCCCACTGTGAGCCGGAGTGCCCCTGCAGTGACCCGGTGCTCACCACCTCCCAACGTCTCGCTGTGTTCAGCGCCAGCTGTTGCACTGCCACGCATGCGCAGACCAGAGCCAGCACGTTACCAGTGACGTTTCTCTGCGAGGCTCGCACAGAAATAGGACATGCCGCGATCCGTTTACCGCGCGACTTTTCACTCGGTCAAATCGCGGCAGTCTGCATAGGATTGCATTATCTAATGCAATTGTATGGCAGTGGGCACGGGGTGGAAATTCTGCGGGAAATCTCTCTGCGGAATTTCCGCCCCTGTGAGAATTTGGCCTAAGTTTGCACTGTGTAATTTTTAGACAGTATTAGTAATTAAGCTCCAATATACGTATCTTTGCTGTCAGGATATTATCTAGAGTTGCACTGTGAATCATAAAATTGGCCTTAAAGAAAATCTACACTTGTGTAATATGATATACTTGTGCTCATTAAACAAAAAGGTACAACTATTTTTTTTCATGTTTAATTGATCATTTTTAACAAAAACACAGTATTTTAGGACATATGACTGTTTGCTTTACTAACTTTTTTTTTTGTGTGTGTGTATTCTTGCAGGTTCAAAAGAAAAACTATAGGGAGGAGAAAAAGAGGGCGACAAAAGAGCTGCTCAGCACAATTACTGACCCGTCTGTTATTGTCATGTCAGATTGGCTTAAGGTGACTCAAACCTATAGTCCTAAATATTTGTCACTGAAAGTGCCTGAAACTAAAATATAACCTTTATTAATATTAATGATAAAAAACCAATACTGCTAAGGCAGGATGGTTCCGACCTAAATGGACACAAAATGACAGACAACCATACAAAACAACCACAAAATTAATTGCCTATGGGATTAGCGCAATTTGCTTAAGTAATTAGAATGACTCAAATACAGAATTTTAATATATTATTTAAATTGATAATGATAAGAGGGGCTACCAGATAAGGTGGTGACCGTAGCGGGCCGTTATCAGGTATACAAGGGACCAGAAAGTGGTAGCGCCTACTGAGATAACTCCATGTTGTTATGCATTAATAAGAACATGCCTATTGATGGAAAGACACTGTTCCAAAACAACTAGAGAGCGTCACTCATAAAACCCTAAGTGGTGGATAATGACAATTAGATCATCCACACTAGACAAATATTATACTAGTACACTCGCTTATGGGAGCACTGTACTGAGTCCGTAACCTTATTTGTTACTAGACTTATTCACTTCCCCATAGGGTCATCGATCTGACAAGACCCAGTTCTTAAATTAGGTCAAAGTCTGTATCATCGGAAACAGGCTAGAAGGCTGGACTTGTAATGACAATTAAGTCAGGAGAAGTCCAAGCTACTTATAATATATGTCAATTCACAAAATTGCGAATTTGATGAACATATAAATAGTTAGCTGAAATCCAATGTGGACCAGGGCGAACAAGATCGTCCGTAATCGTCTAATCGTCAACGCGTTTCCGCAGCGCAAGACAGATTATTTGGCGCGCTGCTTCATCAGGACGAAAATAAGACTGAATGATGCCCAAAAATTGTGCGATGCCAATCAACTGCACACAATTTTTGTTGCAATGGGTTCGAATAGCAAACAGCAGTTGCACAAAAATTGCGTGTAAGAACTGGTTTTTTAATGCGCCAATGTAAGAAGGCTGGTAGATTAATTGCACATTATGTGAAAGCAAATAGAATAGTTTTTAGTGTAGTGTAATTAATAACACTGCTTTACACTAAACAGACGACTGTGGAGGCTGATTTACACAAACAGATTGATTTGCGATTATAATGCAATCAATCTTGTTGCCTTACACTAGACAGTCGACTGTAAAGGCAACCCGATTGGTTTGCAAATAGTGCAATTGACCATGCTGTTTTATAATGAACAGACAGCTGACATAGCAATCCTTATGTTAGATAGGTCCATTAATTGAACACTATTGAACAAACATAGGTGCTGGTGATTAAACAGTCTGAACACCTGATACTTGGCGTTTATTGTCCCAGACTGACAAAAGAGCCAGGGAGGTCAATTAGAAATTGTGATGATAAATTTTCTAACCTGGCTAAAGTACAATACGGTCCTAGATGGTGACCGCTATCTAAACTACACTACCAGCCCCTGTGAGGCATTATTTCAAACTGACAGACCTAAATCTAGTGTCACAATGTGTATATGCTACATAATGGCATTTCATATATACTGTACAGTTTATTTTAGTTTGATCATCCTGGTGTATGTTTTTATGTAGATTAGAGGAACATTAAAAAGTTGGACAAAACTATGGTGTGTATTAAAACCAGGAGTCCTTTTAATCTACAAAACCCCCAAAAATGGACAGTGGGTAGGCACAGTGCTGCTGAATGCTTGTGAGATCATCGAGAGGCCCTCTAAGAAGGATGGCTTCTGCTTCAAACTTTTCCACCCATTGGAGCAATCCATCTGGGCTGTTAAGGTGAGCAATAGAGAAGTTACAACTTTAGCAATATGTTAGTGGTGACTTAAACGTCACGGATATTGTTGTGTACTTTTTTCAAGGGTCCTAAAGGTGAAGGAGTAGGATCCATTACTCAGCCCCTTCCAAGCAGTTACTTGATTATTCGAGCTGCCTCGGAGTCAGATGGTAAGCAGCGATCTTTTCTGTGGGAACTAAAGCTTTTAACATAGTTGTACAGAGTTGTCCTTTTCAGCACCATATTTGTGTACCGGTTGTGTGTGGTAATGCAGATTAGCCACATTCACGCTAACGGAGCTGGGCTGTACCAGCTGACACAACTCATGGACACCGTTCTTGGAAGAAAACCGCCATGTATTCATAATCCTGTACAATCCCCTTTATCCAGTCCAAGGCCTCATGTCCACGGGGCTGATGGGATTCCGCTGCGGACTCCCGCATGCTGAATCCGACCCTGCCCGCGGCTGAGCACCCTGGTTACCTGTCCAGGTCTTCTATTTTCTTCACTGTAGCCGGCCAGTGCGCCGCTGCAAATGTGAAGTTTGAGGTTTTTATTTTTTTTTATACTCCTGCTTCCTGCGGCCCATCCACAATTCAATTGCAGACCGCTTCCATTAACTTCAATGGAAGCTGTCCATGCGGGAACCGCACTGAAATGGAGCATGCTGCGATTTGTTTTCCAGGCCTAAGGTCTGCAAATCATATGGGCATGCTTTAATTCATGTATGGACGCCCATGCTTCACTATGGGCTGCTTGATTTGCAGATCTCTCATCCGTGTCACCCAAATCAGATCCGCCCGTGGACATTAGGCCTAAGTGAATCTTTTTGTTTGCTCACAATATTATCGATACTTCTTCTGCTCAGTGGTGTTTGCTCGCAGGCCTTTAAAGTTACCTTGAGTTATTTCAACACAGCCCACTGAGTCTTCATCCGCTCACATGAGAAGTACCGCTGTTCTAAATACCTATGTTAGTTTCACTTTCTTTTTAATACTGTCTTCATTCCCCTATTAAAGACCAAGTGCCATTGGAATCTAGCAGGAGCTGGTCGGATGTTCAGTAGTCAGACAGCCGAGGACCCCTGAGGAGAAGAAAGAAGCAGTTTATAACCGCTGCTACCCTCTTTATCAGCCTCCATGGTGCTCTAGAAGCACCGTGTAGTTAGAGGAAGCAGAAGTGTCGTTTCCTCTGTTAGACATGGTGATCGCCCATGATCCCCAGTGTGGCAGAGTTGTTAGGTCTTAATAGATCCAGATTAGCTCTGCCAGTGACTATATGAGCATATGTGTATTCGCGCTTGCCTGAGCGCTACATATGTGCAAAATGAACAATGCTTTTTTACGTGTGTAGTTGCGTATTCTACTGCACTTTTTGCAATTGCAAGGCATGTTTATTTGTGCACGACAAACTGATGCTCAAATTGAAATGGCTAATTAGTCTGATGAGCTCTAGATGTGTGTTTTTTCCTGCGCAATTACAGTATTTCATGCATATCTCTCAGAGTATTTTTCATGCATTTGTGCATCCCCATTGACTTCTATTGGTACTTTGGCTGCACAAATGCACAGGAAAAGGAAGCATGCTGCGTTTTTTTGAGGGGCTTTTTTGCGCGACTGAGATACATAGGAAACATATGCGCATGTGAACGAACCCATTGAACTCAATGGGTTCCATCCTCTGTGTATTGTGGATGCAAATACGCACATGTGAAGGGGGCCTTAAGGAGATGTTTCCTCCTGTACTGGGGTCCTATGGATGTCCCAGTTACAGCAGAGAACTGTGAAATAAAGCAAAGAAATCACATTGTGAAGGTCCCCCCAAAGGTCTTATATGATATACATGTTAAAAAAATATATACAAAAAAAATTTAAAAAATTATAGGATAAACTACAAATCTATTTTTTTTAAAAAACAACAAAAAACGCCAATGCCAATCTAAACTATCACCATAGTCGCCCTGTAATCCAAAACTATACAAATTTATCTATCAAAACAATGTGAACAAAATGAGGAACCCATTCCTGTACTTTTAGCATTAATATACTAAAAAACTTAACTTTTTGTACACATTACCCCAATAAAACAAACAAAATAAAAAATTACTAAGCCCACCCTATATGTCACAAAAACAAAATGCTGCAAAAATATTTTATGAGCCCAGGAAATAATAAAGACCATTAAACCACCACATGCATAAAATCGATTTAAATGTCTGGTCCTTCAAGACTGCAATGCTTTGGTCATTAAGGTTTTAAAGGGGTTGTTTCATCTTACACTTCTGTGGCACATTATTAAGATCTGTCAAATCTGTGTTAGTCCAATTTCTGTGACTAAAGGTACTCTTAAGGCCCATTTACACTGAAAGAGGATAGCTCAAAATTCGCTCAAATGCCAGTTTGAGTGGCAGTTTTGAGCGATCACTTTGCATAAACTCTTAAGTAGTTAATTAGCTACTTAAGAATTCATTATCGTGTAAATGAAGGCTCCTTCTCTATGCAGATGACAGCAGGAGGTCTGTTATCTACAGACAGCTGCTTTGTTCTCGGAGCTGCCAGTGGTATTCCGCTGAGAACTCCGAGCGGGACAGCAGCAGAGAGAATGCTATCAGCGCTATCCCACTGAGAACTCGGCGTACAGCGCTGACTTCAGGCTGGCTTGAAGTCAGAGATGAATGAATAGTGCACGATGAGCAGGACTTCAGACACAGCGATTATTGCTCAAAAGATGGCTTTTGAGCCAATTTTGAGCGATCCTTGTGTCTAAATAAGCCTTTACAGGAACGATTATCGTTCAAAAAAACATCTCTCGATCATTTGCATTTGAACGCTAATCATGCAGTGTAAATGCGGCCGACGATTGAAGGACGAACGAGAATTCATTCCCTTCTAGTTCATTGTTCATTTTATGCAGGCATAAAAATCATTGTTTGCTCCTTTACACATCATTGCATGGAAATGGCAATCGTTCCGTCATTCACATTGACTGGTGCCCTTATACAGTCCCTAAAAGAAGCCTGCCATCTGCCACAGTGCTGCGAGGGATCCAGGAGTACGGCCAGGCAGCTGGGGCTATCACATGCTTTTTGGAACCCAGTTGTGATCTCAGGAGATTGGCTTTGGCCGTAATAGTATAAAGCCCTTTAGTGTGGACTTGGTTTCCATAAATCACACTATTGAGCATCAGTATTATTCATGATTTTAGATCTGTCGTTTTCAGAATTGGAGTAGTCTTAATACATTCCAGCAATTGAGGCAGTATTTGACCCTTTTGTCAGCAGAAATAAGCAGCAGGCTACTTTTTTCTGCAGTCATTTTTTTTCACAATGGTACCAAATATATTTGCAAAATATTTTTTGTGCATGTGATCTGCAACTAAATCTCGGTCAGTGCCAACCTGTGTGCACATAGCCCTAGTGCCCGGCCTTGTTTCACCGATGTGGGTGTAAAGCAGCACCAACTATCCTACATGCCCACTAATAAATCTGGCCTTCTTCACTTACAGCGTGGGCATTTAAAATAGCTTAGTGACATTTCTATTGGGTTCTTGGTGGTTAACTGTATTGTGTCAGTCAAGTCATATTGCGTATCATTTCGGTCACACGGCCGTTATTTTACAGTTTATGGAGATGGAAGAGAAGCGATTTATTCCAAGACCATACATTACTGTGCTATTATACCCAGTGGTGGGATTATAATAGTTATATAATTACAATAATATCATGTAATTCCTGATAGCATTTTTACCTGTCCCAGGTATCGAACAGGGGACTAGTAGATTGGGGTGCATACCTTATACAGTATTACTACCTACTGCAGAACCTCATCATCATCATGTCTGTACGCGAAGAATCCGGCACTCAGAAAGTGATGCTCTACTAGATGAAAATGTATTAAAAGCAATGCACACATCAATTTTTTAAAATTCCAGTCCGATACCAGACCTTCCTTAACCCCTTAGTGACGGCTAATACGCCTTTTGACCGACCGCAGTAATGGGCTTTTAAGTTGCACATACAGCTTTTTAAGGAGATGGTTTAACTGACAACTGACAGCCTCCTGCTTTAACTGCCAGTAACAGAGACACCTCCGATCCTGGCAATTTAACCCCTTATATGCCACAATAGCAACTGCAGTATGTAAGCAGATGTCAGGGGGAGGGGGATCCTTCTGTGACCTATCCCATGGCAGCCAGCAGCCTGACAAAGGGCTTGGTGTCTACCATATAACTCAGCCTATTAGGCTCCTCCTCCTGCAGAATATAATAAGCGGCTGTTCTAGGCAATGTAGAATGCACTACTTAAGTAATGCATTGTACTGTCCTGGTGATCTAGCTATCGCATCTTCAAATTCCCTTTAGGTACTAAGAAATACTGTTGAAAAAAGGCCAATAAAGTTTTTTTAATTTAGTTAAAAATTTCAGTTAAAAAAAATACACATTCCTTTTTTTTTGCCTTCCTCTGGATCAACAAGGGGGGTGGAAACAGACTGAACTAGATGGACATCATCTCCCTTCAGCCTAACCTACTATGTTACATAAATAACTGAGATTATCATAGCTATACGCACAAGATATCAGTATGTGAGCAACACAAGATCCTCTGATACATGTACGTGACCTCATGTAAATGCTTTCTATGCTAGGACGGTGCTGGATGGACGCTCTAGAGCTGGCTCTGAAATGCTCCAGCCTGTTAAAGCGCACCATGATCAGGGAAGGTAAAGAGCACGACCTGAATTCCTCTGGTGAGAACAGCCATGTCAACTTCTACGGCCTTCTGAGGGCAAATAACCTCCACAGCAATGAGAATTTCCAGTAAGTTATCTGACTGCATCCTTGCAATGGGAAGAAGGTGCAGATAAAAACCATAATCTCTGCACAAAATCTACCTAAATGATTCACACTTGCTCTTATTACCTTAAAGGGGTTGTCTCGCGCCAAAACGGGTTTTTTTTTTTCCATAGGCCCCCTGTTCGGCGCAGGACATCCCCAAAGGATGTGTTAAAGAAAAACATTTTTTATTACTTACCCGATTCCCCGCTTTGCGACGTCTTCCTTCTTCTTCCTTCACCAAGATCGCCGCCGGGATCTTCACCCACGATGCACCGCGGGTCTTCTCCCATGGTGCACCGCGGGCTCTGTGCGGCCCATTGCCGATTCCAGCCTCCTGATTGGCTGGAATCGACACACGTGACGGGGCGGAGCTACGAGGACCAGCTCTCCGGCACGAGCGGCCCCATTCACCAGGAAGAAGACCGCACAGCGCAAGCGCGTCTAAAAAAGCAAGAAGACATCAGAATTAAACGGATCCATGGCGACGGGGACGCTAGCAACGGAGCAGGTAAGTGAATAACTTCTGTTTGGCTCATATTTAATGCACGATGTATATTACAAAGTGCATTAATATGGCCATACAGAAGTGTATAACCCCACTTGCTGCCGCGAGACAACCCCTTTAATTCATCAGCATCCATCCACCAGCATAGGGAGCCTGTCAGCAATTTTGACCCTGCAAACCTGCTGACCGCTCTATGTGAGGACCGTGGAGCATGGCTTAAAGTGTGCCTATATCTCTATGTAGTGCTCTGTCCATTAAGCTCTTATTGACCGTCGTAGTGGTCCCTCGATTGGACACTACAACTGTCAGAGCGATGGAGCAGACTGCTTATAATGTGTGCCTCTTGCAGATTTATGATACCAGGTATGTTTCATTCTTATAACCTACACCGGTGCATTTTTGGGGTCCACATCCATTTAACATTGCGGAGAGTTGATCTTTTCTGTTCCACTTTGTCTGACTAGGTTGAATGACAGCGAAATTGAAAGGCAGCATTTTAAAGACCAAGACACCTATTCGGATAAATCTGATAAGGACAATGACCATGATCATGATCATGAGGAGTCGGACAATGATGGGCTTGGTAAAAGTGAGGAGAGTGACAGTGACACTTCAGAAAGACAGGATGACTCCTTTATTGATCCTGAACCTTCTGATCTCATTAAGGAAACCACATACATAGAAGAAGCACATGAAGAGCTGGGAGAGGTGAGCAGAAGGTTTTCTCCGCATGGTATATTATTTTGTACTTGGCAGACAGACCTGTGCGGTATTATGAATTACGTCCTATTATTATTGTTAAGCCTGGATTGTGAGCGCCTACTGAAGGATCACAGTTCTTCTCCAGTTGAGCTTCCACCTTGCCCAGTTTTCCTATGCAGATTTTAGTTAGTTGGCTATGATCTGCGCCAATCCTACCAGAGCGTCCTCTCTTCAGCAATTATTGACTTTAGGTTGCCTTTATAATGAGAGTGAGTAGCGAGCATGCTTCATGAAGATCTATACAGAGTGCTGCTGAGTATTGGGGAGTTCTGCTGGCTCGATAGAAGGTTAACCATTCATGCAAGATGTCCTATAATGGGGAAGATGTGCCTGTTTACATCGAATGTATCTGAAAAGTTAACAATTCATTAAAAACACTTGTGTTGAACATTGTCTTTAGCTGCTTCTTGCAACGTCTTGGACAGCTGGATAGCAACCAAATTTGTCTCCAACCTCAGATACCAGTGAAAAATTTCTAACACGAGAGCCTAAGGCCCCCTGCACACAGGCAGAAATTCCACGGCGGGATTTCCTCAAAATTTCCGCCCGTGGAAGCTGCCATAGGATTGCATTAGAAAATGCAATCCTAGGCAGACGGCCGCGATTTTTCTGCGTGAAATCACACGTGAAAAACAAATTGCGGCATGTTCTATTTCTGTGCGAATCTCGCAGAGGCCCGCACAAAAATGTCAGCGGTGACAGGCCAGCTCCTCTCCGCGCATGCGGTGGCTGGCCGGCACACAGCGCAGAGAGAAGACGCTGGGAAGCAGGTAAGCCGCAGGCCTCTGCAGGGGCACAGGTCCGCATCCTGCTGTGAGAATTCTCGCAGCGGGATCTGACTCGGCCGTCTGCAGGCGGCCTTAGGGATAAACATTAAATTCTGTTTTGAAACTCTATAAGACCTTCTAGTAGTACTGCCGCAACAGTTGGGAGAAAAGTATAGTAGCTCTGAGCGGAGTACAACATGCAGAGGACAGGCTGTATCCACATGTTTTGGGATCTCTCTTCCACTTGTTTTGTTAGCCTCCAACAATGCTAGTCTGTTCTAATGACTTGTAAAGGACTTGGAATCTAGGCACATAAATCTAGTCATTGTTTCCATAACCAGCAGGGATGTTGTGAGACAAATAAAGGTGCACATCCAGGGCTAGAACGTGATGAAGGCTACTTTTATATGCTTCAATGGTTCTTTGTAAGATCTTCATTTTCACAACATTTCTTTTCAAGGCTGGTGAGGCATCGCAAACAGAAACTGTATCGGAGGAACATAAGAGTCTAATCTGGACACTGCTAAAGCAGGTTCGACCAGGAATGGACTTGTCCAAAGTGGTGCTTCCCACCTTCATACTAGAGCCTCGCTCTTTCCTAGACAAGCTCTCTGACTATTATTATCATGCTGACTTCCTGTCTGAGTAAGTGTGAGCATTCTTGATTAATTATTACTATACAATATCTCATAGTAACATAGTATGTAAGGCTGAAAAAAGACATATGTCCATTCAGTTCAGCCCGTTATCCTGCAATGTTGGTCCAGTGGAAGGCAAAAATCCATGGGTTAGAAGCCAATTTCCCTCACTTTAGGGAAAAAAATCCTTCCCAACTCTAATCTGACAATTGAATAACTCCCTGGATCAACAACCCTTCTGATGTAATCAGTGACTATAACATATAATATTGTTACACTCAAGAAAGGCGTCCAGGCTTATCTTGAACTGTTAGTGAGTTCTCAATCACCACTTCCACAGGCAGAGAGTTTCATAGTCTCACTGCTCTTACAGTAAAGAACCCCCTTATATGTAAGGGGAAAAACCTTCTTTCTTCTAGACATAGAGGATGCCCTCTTGTTACAGTCACAGTCCCGGTATAAATAGATGATGGGAGCGATCTCCTTATTGTCCCCAATATATTTGAGTATAGTTATTAGGTCGCCCTTCAGATGTATTTTTTTCTAAACCTAAATAACCCTAATTTTGATAACCTCTTTGAGAAATCAAGATATATGAAACATTGTGACTCTTCCCAGGCTACTACTCTAGAGCTTAACGCCTTGTAAAAGCTGATCAGATTGGTTTAACAGGAGCAATCTCTCATAAACCCATGCTGATATGGACTATTTTCATCGAGTTACTCCAGAAGAGCATTTACAGTAGGATTTATAGCCTGTAGTTTCTAGGTTCATTTTTTGACCCCTTTTTGAATAGCAGCACCAAAGTCTCTATGCGCCAATCCAGTGGAACATGTCCTGTCATTATAGATAGACCCTTATTACTTAATTCCCTTAGGACCTGTGGATATATGCTATCATCAGGACCCAGCGATTTGTCCATTTTGTCTGCACTTCATCCTGGTTTAGACTGATGAGATTTAATGGAGAATTTACCTTATTACTTTGCATTTCATCTGACATCTCTTAGAAATACCATATTAGTCTAGAGTAAAAAAAATTATCTGCAGAATATCACACCTTGATTAAGAAACCAGGTTCCACGTTTTCAAAAGCAGCAATAATAGAATTCTGTTTGTTCCTAGAAAGATGTATACAATTTGCATCAATATAGAAAGGTGCGGTGGGATGGAAACGGGGAATATATGTAATATTTATATATGTAAAGTCAGAATATAAACATTTTTAACAGAATTCAGCGCATTATGTGGACATTCTGATGAGGAATCAAAAGAACAAGAAGGGCACCATGACAAGTACCGAACCTCAATATTACAACATAAGTACATAATGGCAGTTGATGACTATCAGCTATAGCAGCTGTTGGAAAGACCATTGGTGGAAATGTTATTTTGAGGCTACTTTAGACCTCCTGTACAACCTCTTCCACAACCAGGCTACATCTCTATTGAAATATATTGCGAAACAAAGCCTAGTTACCGTGTTTTACAACCATGGTGGTTGCGTGAGAACACGGCCCGTGGATACATTTTCCACCTATAAAACATACGAAATTGACTCTTTACCCTAGTTCGGCTTCATAGCTCTTATGGGCTCATCATGTGACACCTCCTTCTTATAAATTACAGTTCTCATAATTCTTGTTGCTCTGACAATATTCCCCCATGTACAAAGTGAACAGCTGTGCTGCCTCAACCTGCACACAAACAAGGTAATCATGGAAGTGAATGTGTACATAGAAAGGGCTGCAACCACTTTACTGGAATTTACAAAACTGAGACTAGAATGAGTTGCTTACTGTCGTTTTGAATATTTTGCACTTGAATGGTCCTGTTCTTACACTTATAGAAATGTAAGACTGATCTAGCTGCAATGATATTATTTCACTGCCATAAAAGCAGTGTGAAAGCGTGGTTATATACTGGGCTATGGTGGCCTGGCATGGTTAAAATAAGAAAAATATATTCATTTATGAGACAGGAATGTTATACTACACTTCATGTAGTGCCCTTTAATAGGCTATAAACATGGTTAAAAAACTAACGAAAACTGCAAACCTTAGATTTTGCATAAAAACTTTTAATTGGGCTATATATATGCTCAACTACCATCTCCCACTTCCCTGCCACCCTCTTTATGATCCAACCTCTCTCTACCATCATTCTCATAAGCCGCCTTCTAAGATATAACCCAGTGGAGGTCACTGTATTCTCCTGCTAGGTTTATGCTTGCTGTCTTATGCATTATATACCTGATCTGGAACGACCGTTTTACTTTTTTCTTTGTTGATGTTTAACCTATGTTAGATTTAGTTTTTATTACAATGTATACACACCTTCTTGCATGCAGAGACCTACACATCTCCTTTTTGTAAAGTGTTATGTTGATATACCTGTTGCTCAGTAAACAGATGTTTTGTCTTTATTAGTTTTTTTTTTAATGCAAACAATTGAAATATTATGCACAGCAACCAAGTTGCTGCATTGATTGAACCTTATACCCGATCACCTGATTAAAAGAATAAAGCCCTACAAATACAGCCCTAACTTCTGCGTTTATTGGGCTACCCAACAAACAGAACAATTAGGGCTGTTAAATCCAGCATGTAGTTCACAACTTCAAATAAGGGGGCAAAACCTGCCACAATGCACATCTAGCTTGCAGGATTTGAAGTAAAAATTTGATGCAGCTCAAAAATCACTGCATATAAATGAAGCCCAAGGCCCACGGTAGTGTATTCGCTGGTGGTAAACCGCCGGCGAATCACGCCAGCCGACGCTTCCCTTAGCATTGCTATGGAAAGCGCCGGCACGTGTCCACGAGCGGAGAATCATTGCGATTCTCCACTCGTGGCGGGCAATTTGAAGCATGCTGCAAATTGCCCCGATTCTCCGCGGTCAGCCTATCTATTAGATCGGGCTGACCGGCGGAGATTCGGCGACGGCTCCCGTGACGGAGCTTTGCAGCGGGATACCGCATCACCCGTGGACAGCCGGCCTAAAATACCAAACACAGAGCTGGCCTCAGTGGAATATAATAGAAATATACTTCTTTTGTACCTCCAACTTCTACTTGCTTCCTAGATTCAGAATATCAATACAGACCTATTTGATTTGTTTGTTCATTTACTAGGGCGGCTTTAGAAGAGAATGCTTACAGTCGAATGAAGAAAGTTGTCAAGTGGTATCTTTCGGGATTCTACAAGAAACCAAAGGTTTGTTACTTATGATTTTACACATTCATTATGTAAATGGAATATTTACTTTTTCAGTTTCTCTTTATTCTTGCTACTGGATAGAGAGAACATATGAGTTTCAAAGAGCAACTGCATTGTTAGCGGAGAAGGTGGTGGAGAATTTGATCCAAGAGCCATTTTAAAGGGTATGGAAGGGGAAACAAACACCATGCCCTTCTGTCCTGGGTGCCAAAACTGGGCAATATAATTGGGGACCCATTTAAGTTTTTGCTGTGGAGCTCCATCACTTCAATGTATGTGTCTCGGTAGTTGGTAACTGACTCAAAATTCAGGATACGAGGTTGACACTGGACATACAACAATATAGATTTTTTTTTTCTTTTTACAACAAACGGGCTTGAGCAAAATTTTGAATAGAAAGCAAATGTTACGTAAAGTGTAACATTTAGTACTACAGGTTGACTATCGTTAAACTACAAGAACACATAGTATGCACAGTAAGCAATTTATGGTTAACAAACACAATTACAATAAAATATTCCTTGCAATGAACAAATGGTGTTTCAGCAAAAAGTACTAACTCAAAGATGGCAGCTTGCTGCACATGGTCTGTATTTAACAAACGGGGTTATCTGAGTAGTTTGTACCAAAAACATATATGTTTGTATTCTGCGGACAAAGTTCCAGCTTGCTGTGTCTTACAAACAGTAACATACAATAGCCAACAAATGTGCCTGTATCTGACTGTATAGTGTGATTATGTCTCTTTCTAGCAGGCCTGCTTACTGTCTGTCATTATTTAATAGTGTGTGTACAGTTCCTTTTTGAGGAATGTCCTCACTTCCGACTCAGATGCAAAGTATTTCTAACGGACTTTCCTGGTTCCAGTTCAACACTGTTGCAGCATAACATGGCATTCTCTCTATGCTCCGGTCATGCCTCCACTGCAGACCTCTGGGGTCCACACTCTGTTTAGCAGTGATGGCTTCCTTGATGCAGTGACAAACAGCACGCAAAGTCACTAAGCTGTCTCTTGTCTCATGTAACTGCACAATGTCCTCTGGCCACTCTGACGGCACTCGGCAAAATGTTTCCGGCCTCAGTGACACAGCTCTCTTCACTTCTTTCATCTTCCCCAGACCCGAAGACCCATGTGACCCATGCTGCCAATCAACAAATTAGTAGTAAAGGCCACTGCTAAGCCTGCATCTCTCATTAATGGCCGGTAGATGGCACCACAGCATTACATATATGAACCATACATTCGTCAGACTATTTCATTCAGCTTCATTAAGACATGAACCGATTCCTGCAGAATTAATCATGAAAAACCGCCAAATGCTCATAGCAATCTGCTACTCCTCTACATATGCACCATCATATAAATAATAATTTTACTACAGACTATACAGTACCTTTTAATTGCAGGTCCTGGCTTCTGTGACCCGCCTCCTGTCAGCAATTTCTATTCATTCCAATTACAAAGCTATTTTTGAATATAAATGTTAATTAAAGAACATGAACAAAGATGTCCATAGCCTTTAAGTGGCTCTGAAGAACGAATCAATGCTGAAGAATGAAACAATGTTGGTGTTTTATAATAAGCTAGGTTTACGCAGGCCCCAGTCAATGTATTTATGCCCTAGGGATCATTCACATTAGCGTTTTGACTCCATTCAGACTTTGTGTCTCTCGAATTCCATCTCTGCTCCAAAAGCAGAACAAATTGGTTCACTTTTTTACCCTATTGATTTTGAATTTGTCTTCTTAAATATGAGAAGCCACCCTATTTGTCCAGGAAGCAGATGACGGATACTTATTCTTTGGTGTAATCATAAAAAAGTATATTTAATTTAGAGGATGTCCACCTACAGTAGGTGTTAGTAAGAGGTCCACCAGCGTATGGCTCCCCTGAACAGGGCCTTATTTTATTCTGTTTCCTGCCTCTACAGGGCCTGAAGAAACCATACAACCCTATTCTCGGAGAAACCTTCCGCTGCTTGTGGATACATCCCAAAACCAGTAGCAAGACCTTTTACATAGCTGAGCAGGTACAAGCTTTGCCTTTAACCCTCATTTATATTGAGCAATGTTGAAATGTTATATGTTGCAGTGTTTGAAGATAGTTGAAGTTTCATTTCTGCAGTAATATGGAGCATAGGATGGATTTCAAAATTCGCACAGATTTTTTCCTGATCATATGTGAATAAGTCATAATAAAATACCCTATTCACATGGTTTGGCAGCAAAATGTTAATGGATTCTGCCAGGATTTAAGGCCTGTAATCCCTGTAAAACCTGACAGAATCTATGTATCTAACATGGCCTTACAATGCAAGGCTGCTTTAGCTCTCACCATCCTTGCTTGCCCATGATATGGAATATACAAGGGGATGGAAAAAATACAGAAACACTGTACGAAATCCATGCGATTTTAATCATTAGCACTGAGCCGCCATTTTGACCCCTGCTTGGCTGAGAGCTTTCCCGCCAAACTTGTGTTTACTTCACCTCTTGCCCTGCTCTGGGTAGTTTTAGGAGCCAGCTAGTAACAGCAACTGAGTAGATCAAACCCCTGAACAATGGAACCTTTTTGCTCAGGCAGATGTTCACTTCTGCCCGGCAGCATCTCTGTTATTTATACCTCTACTTAAAATCAGTCTCTACATGACTTATTGAAATAGGATTTATAATCCTATGTAACGCAAGGCATGGGTTTTGTACAGTGTTTCCATATTTTTTCCCCCCCGTGTAAATACCAATGAATGTGACACTCTGACTGACAAAATATCACTGGTCAGAAATCTGTAAGAAGAGTATTCAGAATTGATCCTTTTTCTTAAAAAAAAATAATAATCTGCCCCATATACACAAGCCTGTGCTCACTCTTCTTGGCTCCTCAAAGCTCCAATGCAGCATTTAAGTTCACCCTGCTGGGTCTCTTACAGGCTGTCATAGGCTGCTGTAGTCAATGACAGAGAACGGGTTCGAGAAACTTGTGTGCATCTCGCATCAGACACCTGTCCATGTGCTTTTTGATGTACACATACCCTGCACATTGCATGTCTTATTCTCATTCGTGAAAATGGATAAAAATAGGACGGGCCATGATTTTTTTTCACGTGGACCATGAATCTGTGAGAAAACTACATGTAAAAAGCCTTATAGACTGTAATGGGGCCGTGTGCTGTCCGTTGACTACATGGACAACATATGGCTTAAAAATACAGCTATGCATCTTTTTAGCCTGGCTGCATTTTTTGGGTCCATAGCATTTTTTTTCCAATCACAGCATTTTCTGGGTATAGTGTTTTTCCACAGTTTTTTTTTCCTAAGGCCCCATGTCCACTAGAAAAATACAATCCGCGCAGAATCTGCTGCGGATTTGCTTTAAATGGTATTTTTTTTACATGTAGATATCCGCAGACATTGCTATCAATGTGATAGCAATGTTGCCGATTCGCGTGGAATCCGCGGCACAATGGAGCATGCCGCGCTTTTTTCTCCCGCGAGTTAAAAAACACAATTCTTTTAAAATGCCATCCGCGGGTGCAAAAATCAATTTAATGGACCGCGGATGGCCAATGATTCCCTATGGGCAGAATCCGCAATTACATTTAGCTAGTGGACATGAGGCCTTAGGCATATCTGTAAAAAAAAAAAAAAACAAAGCCAAAGAAAAAATGCTGATGTGAATTTAAAAAATGTGCCCAAAACAATGCCTATAAAAGATGCATGCATCATTCAAAAAAAGTCTTAAGATCTTTCTGATCTTGGCCATTGAACTCCATATACGCAATGCCATGGTCAATGCTGATTGCGGCATACAGGTGTCTAGCCAGAATGAGGGAGCTCTCTTGGGAAGTTGGGTCGCTATGGCTTTTGGGGACTAGAGACAAGGCCGTATAGGCTGCCTGTCAGGTTTACACTGACACAAATACTCTGCAGTACAGAAGTATTGCAGTCTATTCTGTAAGCAGGAAGCAGACAGCTCATCTAATAACATTATTATATGGTAGCAGAAGTATGTAGATAAGACAGATAGTTTCCTGTCAACAAATTTTGAAAACCAACTCGTAGTTATAACATATAAAATATTCTGATATTTTGTAATAGGTTTCCCACCATCCACCTGTGTCTGCCTTTTATGTCAGTAATCGAAAAGATGGTTTTTGCCTGAGTGGGAGTATTCTGGCCAAATCCAAATTTTATGGTAAGTTGGAGAAGCTTGGCTTTTTCATCTTGGTTTAATTAAAACTAATCTTTCCCGAATATCATATTTTATGGACTAGAAGACACTTTTTAGCAAGAAAGAAACAGTGCTAACAAATCCCTGCATCTTATGGTCTACAGTCAGGGGATCCAGCAGTGCTGGCCTCATCCCTGACAGTGGATTACCGAGATAACGGTGTGACCATTCATAGTGTGATGTGATTGTTCTCAGTAGGAGAAACCAAGTAACCTTGTAGATATGATACCTTTTAATGGCTAACAAAGGAAATGATGCTACAGCAAGCTTTCAAATCTACCGTATATACCGGCGTATAAGGCGACGGGGCGTATAAGACGACCCCCCAACTTTCACCTTATACGCCGGGAATACAGCGGAGCAAAAAATAAATCATTACTCACCTCCCCCGGCGTTCTGCGGCGCTGCTGCAGGATGTCGCTCCCTCCTGGTCCCCGGCAGAGCATTGCTTTCTGGACGCAGGGCTTGAAATCCCTGCCTCCAGAAAACACACGTGCCTTCAGCCAATCACAGCCATTCAATGATGTCATTGAATGGCTGTGATTGGCTGACAGCGTGTGTTAGCTAATCACAGTATTAGCTTTCTGAAGGCGGGGATTTCAAGCCCTGCGTCCAGAAAGCAATGCTCTGCCGGGGACCAGGAGGGAGCGACAGCCTGCAGCAGCGCCGCAGAACGCCGGGGGAGGTGAGGAATGATTTTTTTTTTTTTGACACTTTCTTTTTTTTTTTTGTATTACCGGCGCATAAGACGACCCCCAACTTCAGAGCAGATTTTTCGGGGTTCAAAAGTCGTCTTATACGCCAGTATATACGGTACTTAGGTTTCTTCATTAGCCATTAAAAGGTATGATATGTACAAGATTACTTTGTTTCTCCAACAGAGAACAATCGTCTGTTATTCTAATGACTAACACAGTAAAAAATTATTTTTCTTCTTCTTACCATTCATAGCTGCATTGTTCTCTCTCGGTACCTGGCAATGATCTGTGTCACCTGTGATTAGCAGCGGGAAAGGCTGACCATAATGTACAAATCACCTTCAGCTTCCTGTCCTGGAGAGAACTCTGCAGCAATATATAGCCGTACAGTTCTGTCAGCCTTCCCGACAATGATCAGGAAGATCGGTGCAGAGCAAAAAGGGCACACCACATTCAGCTTCCTAACAGAACACATCCCAGGGGGAAGTAAATAGACAGGTGTGTCTGATAGTCCAAAAAGTGCAGTGCATGACATTGCTTTTGGCCCTCACAGGGCATTAACCATTGACAGAATTTCCTTGTTTGAGTTTTGTAGATCCTTTTTAGATGGGTGTTTTGAGATATGAACTTGATGGCATAAGTGGGCATAGAATTGGTAGAATAAAATGGGTACGGCACTTCGTTTTGTAGCATTTCTCTGAACTTGAATATTCTGTAGCGGTATAAGCATTAGTTCACTCTGCTTTATTTCCTGAAGGTAATTCATTATCTGCGCTCCTGGAAGGAGAAGGAAGACTGAATTTCCTTAACCGAGGAGAGGATTATACCATGACCATGCCATATGCCCATTGTAAAGGTACCAGTGTTGCAAGTCAATAGTGTCGTCTTTTTATTGTGTTTAGTGTGGTAGATATACCACTTATGTTACTTTTATCTGCACAGGCATACTGTATGGCACAATGACGCTTGAGCTTGGAGGAAATGTCACCATTACGTGTGAGAAAACTAGTTACAGTGCCATTCTAGAGTTTAAACTTAAGGTATGGATGCCTTTCTTTTTGTATATACACTGAGTGGCCACTTTATTGGGTTTACTTACCTTTAAGACTATAGCAGAGGTACAATTTAAAACCTCTAGGTAGCAATGTACTGATCTTCAGTTGGCCCAACATATGTCAATGTCTGATCATGATATGGCGGCGTGATACGAATTGTGACATGAAGAGGAGCAGAATCCAGTTTCCTGTCAAGAAAACTACCTCAAAAGCCATCCAGTATTAAAATCTATAGATGGAAAGAAACTGATGTACACTGATGTGACATATAAAAGTCATCTTCCAGTTACAGATCACAATTCTCTTTAACTTGTCACTGATGAAGTACTGCGGCTGCTTAACTCACGGAGTGCATTTTTTGTTAAAAGCAAAATGAAGCAGGTATTAAAGAGGTTTTTGCACTTCTGGCTCTTTTGCTACAGGAAGCAGACAGCTCTGTATGTATTTTGCAGTGACCCCTCTTGGTACTGCAGGTTCAGTCTTATTGAAGTGAATAGGATTCAGCCTGCAGTACCAACCTGGGCCACTACACAACGTACAGAGCTGTCTGCAGCAGAACGGCTAGAAGTGTGGAGAAGAGCTGAACACAAGCGCTTGCCCTGGTATTGTCAAATCACCACTGTTTGCTGAATTCTAAGCTTCAGTCGCCTGCATGTTTACGGATAATGGAATATTGTAGAATGTAGCCCCTATCCTAGTGGGTTTACAGTTACAGCCTTTCCTCCTACAGTATTGTGTGCTCACTGGAGTATGGAACATTTCAGCAAGGCTCTAGAACATTAGCACAGACTAAGCAAACTTCCCAGTATGATCAATATCCGTGACTGTTCATTCACAAGACATACTGTGCTTCATGTTTTCTTGTGTCTATGAACAATGGCCAAAGGAGCTACTTACTGTATATTAGATATACCTAATAAATTGACCAAATAAAGTACAAAAGCTCCGAAGAGCCAAAGAAACGTCTTGGAAACGTAAGAATTTTTTTCCATTCCAATCTTTATTGGAACAATGTGCTAAAAGACAATAAAACCGATGGGCAGGATCTTCCATCGCACAGGATGTCAACTGCCTAGACTCTTACAGCCCCGCTATATTACTCAGGTAAAGGCCACAGATGTAATGTATGTAGAGATGAGCGAGCATACTCGCTAAGGCAAACTACTGGAGCGAGTAGTGCCTTATTCAAGTACCTGCCCGGTCATCTCTAAAGGTTCGGGTGCCGGCGGGGGGCAGGGAGCGGCGGGGGAGAGTGGGGAGGAACAGAGGGGAGATCTCTCTCTCACTCTCTCCCCCCTCGCTACCCCCTGCTCACTCCCGCAACTCACCGCTCTCCCCCGCCGACACCCGAATCTTTAGAGACGAGCGGGCAGGTACTCACATAAGGCACTACTCGCTCGAGTAGTTTGCCTTAGCAAGTACACTCGCTCATCTCTAAATGTATGTTGACCGGTGTCCAGGGTAAGATGTCATTCACCATGCTCGTTTTATTTCTTATTAAGCTTTTTCATGATTCATTGTTTTAATCACTTAAACAAATTTTGACTTTTGATGAGGTTTTGGTTAATAGTGCTGCTATTATAGGTGCTAGAACACTCCTACAACGGGGGTAAGACTCTGACAATTGGACATCCTGGGCTGTAAAGATTTATAAAAATTCTTAACTTTCTAGTATTTATTTGGCTCTTTGGAGCTTTTGTAAGGTATGTGTTATTTAACCCCTTAGGTACTATTTTGGTCAGTAGGTATATACTAATAAATTGGCCACTGAGTGTACATTTGCTGTCGAGGTGCACTGTTCTGTTACTTTTAATTCTTTGATTTATGTTGAGTCCATCTGCTTTATTCCTGCCGCCGACAATAAAACAATAAAACCATTAAGGACTATAAGGTATGTCTCCATTTGCTGTCCAGGTATACAGTTCTTACTGGCAAATATGTCAAGGAAAGCTGCAGAGCTTTATAAAGAGTTCAACCGGATATATATGGCAATAATGCTTAGATTATGTGCTCTCTCTGCATATATCACACTACCGCTCATTGGCTTACCTAGAATTGATGGAGGACACCATCAATTATATATTTTTTGCTCTTATGCTGTACATGCATGCTTTATATCTGCTTTTTGTAGTCTTAATATTTACTATGGTTAATATACTCTAAACCTGTGTCTAACACTTTCAAAG
Source organism: Eleutherodactylus coqui (assembly GCF_035609145.1). NCBI lineage: Eukaryota > Metazoa > Chordata > Amphibia > Anura > Eleutherodactylidae > Eleutherodactylus > Eleutherodactylus coqui. Next base: position 141,378,445 of record NC_089838.1, on the reverse strand, counting down.
TATGTTTTAGTCTTGTACACAATGGAACAAAGAAATAATGATCCCTTTAATTACCCCTGCTTAGCAACAGAGTTATATGGGATAGGACATGTGCCAGCAAATGACCAGAGCTTCGGTTAGACCACGATGCTTCCTGTGTTTTCACCCAGCACATATCCTATGTTTTATAGTCCTCTTGCTAACTAAATGAATACAGAGAGTGGTGTGACTAACGCGGTCTCTAATTCTACTTAGCCCTTGGATGGTATAACACCATTCTAAGAATTTTTACAGAAGGACCATTGTCACATGGACCATGCAACAGATAAGGGTATTAAAATCATCACTCGCCTTTTTAAATGTCCCGCATTCCGGAAGCCCCTGCAGCTCTCATGTGGTGGTCATCATTCACGTGGTCACTGCAGCCAAACAGTAGCCACGTGCCCGCTGAGACTAGCAATTGGCTACAGTGGCCGCGTGAACGATGAACAGCGTGTGCAGGAGCTTCCAAAACCAGGCCAACGGGAGTGGTGGGATATTTAAAAAATTAGGTGTTTTTTTTTGTGTTTTTTTTTTCGTTCCTTACCCGTAGCTGCTACCTTTTCTCTGGTTTGTTTTCAAAATCTCGGACAATCACTTTAAAGAGACTCTGTTGCATACTTTTAGCCCTATAAGCTAAGCTTATGGTCTAAAAGTAAGTGACCCGCTGAGTCCAGGGATATAAATGTTATGCTTGCCTCCCCCGTCTTTCTCCCGGTGTCAGTGCTGGAAGCTGTCGCTGCAGTGCAATGAGCGGCGCTATTAAGTAGTTCGCTCATTATAAAATTAGAACAGGCGGACTATTAAGTGTGCTGCTTAATTCATTGAGTTGCGACTCTCAGCAGTGACACCGGGAGAGCAACTGGGAAGGTACGTATAACGCTTACATACTCGGACTCAGCGCATCACCTACTTTCAGCCCGTAAGCTTAGCTTATAGGGCTAAAAGTAAGCGACGGATTCCCTTTAAGTGAGCAGTATTTTAAATAAAAGCCTCTATAAGATTTCTATGACCAGCTAAAAAAAGCAAGCATAGAGTTTTGGAGTGCTGTGTTCCAGTTTAATGGGCCTTGTAAAAAGGACATGGGGAGGTGGAACCCCCTCTATTACTACTTCATTCTGTTGTGGTGAGCTTTACTAGTAGACCCTTGTTTCTTCATTTGAATAGTATAGCCCATGGATAAGTTATATTATGAAGTGCATCTATTGGCTAACTGATCTAAACAGGGCATCAATCATGTGACAATGGTCCTTGTGAAAAATAACATTAGGGTGGATCTTGATGTGATTAGCCATGTTAGCAGATTGGGGAGATGTCATTTTCACTAGGATTGTAGAAGTCAAGGGTAGCACCCTACAAACTTTAGTTCTGCACTCACTCGGGCTTATTTATTAATACTGTTAGACAGTGATAACTTAGACTAGACAGTCCTAAAAGGTGCCAGAATTATGACTGAATGATAAATCTCTCATGTTTTGAGATTGTCTAGTCTAAGTTTAGACCATCTATTAGTTGGCTTAGTTTGTACAGTTCAGCAATTTAGTGCAATTTGGGCCATGCCCCTTTTTTCAAACAAGTTTGAAAAACTGTTTAAAAGTCTCTACAAACACATGATAGATGTGCCATAAGCATGTAAGACAGTTTCCTGGAGTGATTTTCTCCAGAAAACTGTTGTATCTTGAATAGTAAATAAGCCCCACTGTTGTAACTACTGGTAGGCATTGTGTACATTAGAAAATTTCCTGGTTCTCTACTTTGACTAGATTAACCAAAATAAAAAGTTATACCCTTTTAACTAAACTAAAGTTGTAGATCCACATTGATAACTGAGGATCCATGTACACTGGTCCCCAACAGGACCTAGAGGAAGAGACGTGTCATTGGGTATATATGATTTTTTTTTTATTAAGCACAGATGAGCCATTTAATACTAAACAGTTGATGTGGGAGAGAAAACCTGCTCATATATAGTAGATGCAGCACCATCATTGATTTCCATGTAACCTTTGCTTTGAGACATCCGCAGCACTTCAAGTGACAGGATAAATATGATGCAGCTTTTAGCATCATATTCACAGTAACTGTGTGTGAAGTGTGCTAGGATACGGCAATGTAAGGGTCTGTTACTGCATGGCACAATGGATTGAGAATGGACTCACAAGCTATGAGTAAGCGCTAAGCAGATCTGGTACAAATGGTTCAGATGACTAAACTAATGTCTACACTCTTTGCTCCGTATAACCGCTACAACGCTGACTGTTGTCATTTTACCTTGCAGCCGTTTCTTGGAAATGATGATAGTGTTAATCAAATATCAGGGAAAATTAAACTGGGAAAGGAAGTCCTGGCAACTCTGGAAGGTCATTGGGTAAGTGGCAGAATAATTGACAGCTATGAAGATCAGCGTAATTATGCAACATTGGGCACTTCCGAATTAGAGCTATCTCATGGATACATGGACATCCATATACTAGAAGAATTGTCCTGTAACAGATTCTCACCACAGATATCCCCTTTTATATGGGAGCCAATGCAGCCATCAGCTGACATATGGACAAAGGTGGTGTTGATGGGACAACTCCTTTTAACCCTTTCCAATCCACTGTTTGACGTCTTCAGACATTATGATTTAAGGCTGTACCAACTCCGATGTTGGAAGACGTCCATCAGGGTTCTTTTACTGTATATTGCCAGCCTCTCTGCTGTCGGAGCCTATCCAACGTGTCACCTCATGCAGTACTGGCTTTAGCCAGCGTATAGCACCATTGTATAATGGCCCAAAAAGAGTAAGCCCCCTAGGAAAACCAGGATACATATTTGATTGGAAAGGGGTTAAGAGTTCAGTACAGATGGGACATGAGTGATTGTTGTTTGCAACTATTGTCCAATTGCTTCAGAGCTCCTATTCAATTCTATGTATATATAAAGAGGGTGTCCAAGCCAATTTCTATCTAGTTTCCCCATAACAGATCGTACACTCCTCTCTGCTGACTCTCCGCTGTGTAGGACTAGAAAAAAATTGCTCCTTTCTTCCATGGACAGTGCCAGTCTTGTTGATGGTATATAGCAACTGAGTCACATCCACTTGCTGGTACTTATATGCACCACACTATGTATGTTACCTTCCAGGATAGTGAAGTCTTTATCCATGAGAAGAAGACCGATCTGTCTGAGACCTTTTGGAACCCGACGCATGAGATTAAGCAGCGCAGATTGACCCGTTGTATGGTACAGCGCGACGAGCAGGGAGAATTTGAATCTGAAAGGTAATTCTTCTTGATGATAAAGTTCTTTGTCTTTCAGTGTAAGTTATGGCCAGCTGATGACATGATGAAATCTTTAAGCAATGAGCTCTTCCTTCATCATTTAGTAAAGATTTACATTTCACACAAATTAATATATGATTCTGCTCTCCTTGATATTTAACTTCCTTTTACTTCCAGTTCCCTTTTTGATGCATACACAAAGTAAATCTTGTCTTCATAGTCTACTATTCAGTGTCCTTCTACATTTCAGGCTCTGGCAGCAAGTTACAAGGGCAATCAATAACAAAGATCAGACAGAAGCCACTCAGGAGAAGTTTGTACTAGAGGAAGCTCAGAGGAAAGCTGCCAAAGAGAGAAAGACAAAGGGAGAGGAGTGGACCTGCAATCTCTTTGAACAGGATCCAATCTCTGGGGAATGGCATTACAAATATGCGGAGTAAGTTCACATTTCTTTCTGCACACTTTATATTTAGCTGAAACCTGTATTTATTGTGTTGAGTGTTAGATATCTGATTTTATTATCTCCATGTCTCTAGGCCTAAAGGCCCATTTACACGTAACGATTATCGCTCAAAATTTGTTCCAACAACCGAAAATGAGCGATAAACATTACATGTAAACGCTGCCATCATAGACTTTTCATCTGAACTTAAGCTGAACTTTAAATCCATCGTTCAGCCGCAGAGAGATAAAGTGTCTCTCAATGGACCGCATGCTGTGTTCTCCACGGGACTTGGGAGATTACATTGTAACCTGTCGGCAGCCCTGACTAGAACAATGCAGCTGTGTGCACAGCTGGTCATGAGATTAATCACATGCTGGGCTCTACAAACAGCTCATGGGAGCCCATTTTACATGCAAATGAAGATGTGTTAATGGACATTAGTGTCCATTAACACTTTATTCAAAAAGATCACTAAAACTTTAATTCGTTTGAAATATTATCTTTGCGTGTAAATGGGCCTTAAGTGATCTGCAAAAATTGTGCCAAAAAAAATGCTATGTTCTCACAACACATGAATGTATGGTAAATTGATACATTCAGATTGTTTGTGAGCCCCTTTTCATGACATAAAAAAAATCTCATAGGAAAAACTAGTTCATGTGCTGAAATATCTTTGTTGCTGCTCAAGTGGATTTGAGAAATCTTCCATAACAAATGGCGGTGGTATTAGAGCCAGCACGTACCACCATTGTTGTCATCTCATCAATATTCACTTGTTTCGCCTATTCACATAACTTTTGGAAGAAACTTATGCTGGGGGGTGGAGAGAATGTTTGGTTTTTGCTCTTCATTTTAAGCGGCGTACACAGAAACTTAAAATTTGGTTCAAGATGGCATTTATTAGTAAAGCTAAATGTTTATCTTGGTACTAAATATTAAAGGGGTTGTCCCGCGAAAGCAAGTGGGGTTATACACTTCTGTATGGCCATATTAATGCACTTTGTAATATACATTGTGCATTAAATATGAGCCATACAGAAGTTATTCACTTACCTGCTCCATTGCTGGCGTCCTCGTCTCCATGGTGCCGTCTAATTTCAGCGTCTAATCTCCCGATTAGACGCGCTTGCGCAGTCCGGTCTTCTCCCTTCTGAATGGGGCCGCTCGTGCCGGAGAGCTGCTCCTCGTAGCTCCGCCCCGTGTGCCGATTCCAGCCAATCAGGAGGCTGGAATCGGCAATGGAACGCACAGAGCCCACGGTGCACCATGGGAGAAGACCCGCGGTCCACCGTGGGTGAAGATCCCGGCGGCCATCTTAGCAAGGTAAGTAAGAAGTCGCCGCAGCGCGGGGATTCGGGTAAGTACTATCCGGTTTGTTTTTTTTACCCCTGCATCGGGTTTGTCTCGCGCCGAACGGGGGGCCTATTGGGAAAAAAAAAAAAAACGTTTCGGCGCGGGACAACCCCTTTAAAGTCTAATATTTATTTTTGTCGTCTTAACATACATTGTTGAAGTTCAGTATGTGTAATACAGGCCTAGACACCACTTAAAAGGGAGCTGTAAGCTTGCTTATAGACCAAGTTCCATAAAGTCCAGGGATGGAATTGTATACTTACCTGGCTCCCCATTCCTGTACTGTCACTGGTGGAAATTGGTGCACAGACAATGCAGCGGACTCCTCTTGCACTTCGTAGCGATCAGTTCATCGCATGAACAACTGTAGTTGCCCGTTTTTATTAACTTTAGGCCGGCTGCACACGGCCGTGACAGGCTCCGCCCCAGAATATTCCGCGACGAAGCCCGTCACGGCGCCCCTCAGAGACCCCATACTTACCAGCGGATCCGGCGTTCCCGCTCCCTCATGACGCTTCCCCGCCCACCGCCGCCACGTCATGTGACACGGCGGCGGTGGGCGGGGAAGCGTTTTCACGCTATCTTCTGCTGTGCTACAGCAGGAGATAGCGTGAACGGACGGCTTCCATTGACTGCAATGGAAGCCGTCTGCGCGTACACGCAAATAGAGCATGCCGCGGGTGAGGACGGGAGATTTCACGGTGCGGAATTCCGCGGTGGAATTCTGCACCGTGTGCCCTGAGCTATTGGGTTCAATAGAACCTAATAGCTGCGGGCCACGCAGCGGATTTTCGCCGCGAATTACGCGGCGGAAATCCGTTCGTGGGAAGGAGGCCTTAGTCTGTGTAATGGCACTTTTAGACTACTCTAGGAAACAAGCAAGCATGTGCTGTAAGGCTTTATCTGCTCTGCAGCATGTGTGAGCCTCACCTTACATGTGACTGTACATGTGTATTTTCCACAGACTGCTATTGCCATTAAAACTGTGGGAAAAACACAAGCTTGTATAGTTTTGTCAATGTGTTGTATTGTAGTGGACCAGCTCTTTACGGCATCATTTTCACTTATTGCAAAAACTGTGCCCTAAACGCTTTCCTTCACTTAGCTAGTCATTCGCACAGGCGCCCCCTTTCCAAATGGCCACTGCGGTCCACCCCACCCTACACTAGTAGTCGCACTAAGGTTTCCCCCAACCCACCCTTCCTTCTAGTACTAACCGCAAGACCTGCTTCAGCCACCTTCCCTCATGTATCTCTCCCAATGTGCCGTTTGCAAGCAGAAAGTTACATAAAAGCAGAGATATTGGCAGCGGCTGTGTGCAATTCCCAGTTTTAGACTCTTGCATCAGTCTCTGTTAGCAGAGTAACACATAGTTGTGCAGGAACATTCTGTGCTTCCTTCGGAAAGTAGCGATGGCATTAGATGCTGTAGCTAGAGGTAGTTTTCTAGTAGACAAGATCATGAGTTTTGCCTGGCCCTGATGTTAGGGAACCCACTTTGTATTCAATGTACCGTTCGTTGTATATAATAGATGTTTTGTCATTATTACTAGTGGTACTGATCGGCTTTAAATAATAATCCTGATTTTTGTATGTTTTATAGTACCCGACCATGGGACCCCCTTAACGACCTGGTTCAGTTTGAAAAAGATGGTGCCATCCAGACAAAAGTCAGGCATAGGACCCCAATGGTACGTTCGGGGAGTGTAATTAGTCTCAATAACCAAGGGGCAAAGCGGGACAAATGCAATTATCAGGTAGGTTTGGAGACAAAATAATAGCTTTCCTCTCGTCTCTGTCCTGTCAAGATCCAGGACGCATGTGTATAATGGTACTAACCTCTGGCTGAGAATTCTGACAGTGTGTGCTTCTCTGGTATGTAATAGTCCAAGGAGGGTACGAGGATACGTGTAGCACAGAGCAAGGAAATACATCTGAAACTACAACCACATTAAAGCAGAAGACTTAAGGCTGCCTATCCACAGCCGAATATCGCTAGCGATATTCCGCCAGGGGGAGAAGCACTAAAGGTCTCCGCGATGAGCCTATATTAATAATGGTCTCACCGCGGAGAATCGCGGCATGCCGTGATTTTAATCGCGCAAGCGGAACATCGCTATGATTCTCCGCTCGTGTGCAGTAGGCTGTGCTTTCCATAGTTATCCTATGGAAAGCGTGCCATGCTAGCTCCGCGTGCGATTCATCACCACGGATCTCGCTGTGAACAGCCAGCCTTAATGTTACAACATTGACCTCTGAATACAATTACTCAGAATAACAATAAATACAGATATGTACATTTGTGTATATAAATGTATATTAAACACAATCCAATATGAAATCACACTCACCGTTTGCTGGTTTCTATCCTAAAACAACTACTAACAATCTAAGCCGCATGATTACCCTTCATGATCTATTCTCCACAAAACAACATTTTTATACACAAGACATATTCTAGATCTTGTAATGCATTTCTCTTAAAGAAGCACTTGTTTTTTGTTTTCAATTTTGGAGAAATCTATCACAATATCACTGACCTCCGCTGTGAAGAATCCAGTTCTGTCGCTTGTCCCCTCGCTGCATGCGTATTCTGCACTTTTCTCTCAACATGCATATCAGATAACCAGCACTCTACTCTGACAACGCTCCATATCCTGCAGTTAATAGGTAAGATTTATGTCAACTGCCATTAAGAAAAAATATTGTTCTTGCCCATAGCAACCATTCACTGAGCAGCTCTTATTTTAAAGCTTAGAATTTAAAATGAACACTGTGCTATGATTGGTTGCTATGGGCAAGAAAGACAGTTCTTCTTTGACAGTTTACATAAATCTGCCCCATTCACTGCAGGGCACAGAGTGTTGTCAGAGTGCTGGTCATGTGACTAAGACTAGAAGAAAAGTGCAGAATACACATCCTGGAGGGGACAAGATGTGGAACTGGATGCTTCACAGAAGACGTCAGCGATACTGTGATGGAATTCCCCAAAATTGAGAGAGAAGAAAAAAGGCAGTGCTTTTTTAATGAACCGAAATATATACTGCTACAAATGTTGCACGGGATCAGAATCCTCATGTTCTGATTACTATTGAAGGTTTTGACCGGCATTTGTCTGATGTTAATTGGCAGATATGCTGGTTTTATCTTCCAGACCATGCAACATATGTAAGAGTTGAAAACCTGGATGGTTTTTATAAGTTCTCAAAAAGAGGGATAAGTAGGACTTTAATACTAGATCTTCTAGACTTTTGAATGTTGTTTAGATTACACTTCTACATGTACGATTTTGTGTATTACAGGTTTGTGTTCCAAAGCTGAAACACAAATCTAGTGGTCAGCAGAAGAAAGAAAGTGGCTGCTCCTCCCCAGAGCTGGATAATCAGGACTCTTCTGGCAGTGAAGGTACAATTCTATGTGTAGGTGCTGTCATGTGAACAGTCTAGGGGCCCTGTCACACTGAGCCATAATTGTTCAGATACTGGCTGGTTCACAAGAATATGAGCGATAATCGTTCAGTGTAAATGCGTCAGCGACTGAACAACGAGCGATAATTTGTTCTGCAGTCATAAAAACGACGATTGGCCTGTTTACTGTGAATGAAAGCGGGCGGCCAGAACGATCTTTTGCCCACTCCGCCTCCATTCATTAACGGCGCCTGACAGTCGTCCTGTGTTAATGGACCTTTTAGTGTTGATGCTAGACTAGCTCTTGCAATGCTTATGTGGCTAGAACATGTTTTATATTGAATTTCATTGTCCAAGAGCCCGAAGTGAAATAGAAAACTTTGTTCCTATTGAAATCTATGAGAACAAAGGTTTTTTTTATTACACTTCTGGCTCTGACCCCAATAGAGGTATCTGGCTCGATTGCACCAGCAGCACGCCTGGGGATCTTGAATAATGGAACCCCACCTATCAACTACTAATAGCTTTGCTGGGCATTTACTATTGATGACCTATCCTCGGGCTAGCCTATTTCAAGTTACAATACACCGACCTATCAGATATTTGCCATATCCAAAGGATTATACCAGAAATGACAGATGTTATTAGTTGTTTAAAGTCGATCCTGCAGATAAATATGCTGCCCCACGTAACAGCACCACATTATGCCTATAAGTCTGTACTTCTAGTAGCCAAAACGGGACAAAAAGAATGTGTGGCTTTTTAGCTATTATGAACACTGACAGAATATAAGGGTAGTTTGTGCATCCATGAGGGGCAGGGGGTAACACTCCCCATATGAATGTACAGATCTCATAACTAGGAGACCGCTATATTCTTTTAGCATTCCCGTTAGCCAAATAATATAGCGTTTTTTTGTGCCATTTTGACTAAGATACAGACCTGTAGATGTTAAATGCTGCTGTTACCTGTGGAAGTATATTAAGCCGACACATCCGCTTTAAGTATACATACACTGCAAAACAAATACTGCTAGAGTAGGAATAAATGTTTCTAAAGGAATGATAGTTTAACTATAGTTATCTAAATTGTAATATTTAGAATATGATGATAGCGTATGGATTTTTACATGTGTGTTGTAATGTGGTTACTTCAAGTGAGGATAACAGCACTAAATAGTGTAGGCTAACTACTAGAGATGAGCGAGTATACTCGCTAAGGGCAATTGCTCGATCGAGCATTGCCCTTAGCGAGTACCTGCCCGCTCGGGAGCAAAGATTCGGCTGCCGGCGGGGAGGAACGGAGGGTAGGTCTCTCTCTCCCCATCCTGACTGCCGCAACTCACCTGTCACCCACGCCGGCAGCCGAACCTTTTCTCCCAAGCAGGGAGATACTCGCTAAGGACAATGCTCGATCGAGTAATTGTCCTTAGCGAGTATGCTCGCTCATCTCTAGTAACTACTCACATGCCATCCAACCGCTGCTGCAAGATTTACAGGGATTTGTCAGGACTTCAGAAGGTCCGCTTGCGCATTAAAGATTCAGGCCACCCCCCATCAGTCTTGTGCTTATCCCCCCACTAATGTTGTGGCTGGAGCCGAATCTATAAGTATATTACACAGTTTTGTTTTTCTCTTAATTATTTTGCGATCCACTCCAATCCCAGAGGACGGCAGACAGGTTATTTCTTTAGCTTTGTGAGAATGTTAAAAGCAGAATGATGCGGTAAATGTGTGCCGTCATTTCTCTTCCAGCACTTGTATTGGCTCACAGCACTAGAAGCAGAAAGAAAGGGGCCGATCATGGAGAACTACAAAGTGCCATAGAATCCATCAAAAAAACTCAAGAAGAAATCAACAGGTGAGAGTATTGCCTTGCATCTTTGTGCTTTTAATATCATTGCCATTAGCATCATGTTGTTCAATGCAGGGGAACGTCGACCTCTACACAGCAAGTAACCTGTCTAAACTACACATCCAATCTCACAATGTACTTATACAATAAAATCATTCATATGGCGTACATGTCAGTAATGTTATACCCCAGTATTCCTGAACTGCATCACTACTGAAATAACGCCTTTGTGACCGCCGATACGACTTTTGACGGCCTGTATCGGCGGTCTATGTATGAAGAGAGATCGCGGAGTGATCTCTCTTCATACACAGTGGGTGCCAACTGTTTTTTGCAGGCAACACCCGGCGGCACCAGCCCTGATAAACCCTAGTTTGATATATAATTTGTGTAGTGTTGGACTACAGGGGGCATTCGGCGATGGTTGTGGTTGGCATCGGCTTAGGTTTTTTTTTTTACTTTTTATGTATATATTTTTATTATATTCCTTAGTTTTTTAAACCTATTTACCGACTATGTCCCCATCATATAAGGCCTCTGGGGGATATTCACATTTTGTTTATTTTTTTATTTCAGATTTTTCCACAGTAGCAGAAGCATCCATAGGAGCCTAAGTTGCAGGGGAAAACATCACTAACAGAGCTGATCAGGGTCTGTAAGGACCCTGCAGCTCTGCTAGGACCCTGCAGCTCTTCTGTGCCAGGGGCACCCAGCGGTCACGTGATCTCCGGGTCGCATACTGGAAGTAAAACCTCTACTTTCACTCTTTAGTACGTAGCACTCATTGAGGAAGGACACTGATCCAGAAATGGTTACATTTCCGCAGTAAAAGACTCATATTGTTTGCATCTATGGCATATATACACGTTGTACATTGATTTATACCTTACATCTTCTCATTCTTTCTTGTAGGAACATCATCGCTCTTCGTAATCGTGTAACTACAAATGCCTCAAACACAGAAAGTAGTTTCCTTCAGCAAAGAGACTATTGTATTATTATCTTCCTGGTTTTTCTTCAGATTGCCATTAACTATTTGTTCAAGTAAAAGTGACACACATAGATGTGAAATCTGGGACTGTCACTATTGGATTGGGACCACTTCTTGCCTCACTGGCATTTTCAGTGCTTTTCATCCCCGCCATGATGGAGGTCAGATGATTAGGACTTCTTGGGTGCAATATTATTCTTATTTTTAAACCGGCGGCCCTGGGCTCCGGAGTCTTGTACAGCATTCTGTCCACATCACTAGTAGAACAGTATGAAAGTGCCCGCAATATGTACCCAGCTGTCTCCTTGTATTCACTGTTGGAATAATTTGTGTTTCACACCTCACACTGTTGAGTAATGTCCATGTTACAGATGTGGATGGCACAATTTGTAAGTGTTGTGCTGGCAGTCACTAGCAAAACTTTAGATGGGAATTGAACTAAAGCAGCTTGAAATTCTGATTTTGAAATAGTAGCCTGGAAAACAAAGGTCTTGTTCAGGTACGTGGCAGAGATCACTCTTCAACCAGACTCGTTCGTAACCGAATCCTTTCACTTGTAATCTGCAGACTGTGCTTGCCAAATAACTTTTTCCTAAAGTCTTAAGGCAGGACACACACGTGCTGTTTTTGATGCAGTTTGTTGAGCTAAAGTCAAAAGTGGGTTTAAAAGAAAATATAAGTGAAGAACTTCTACTGCTTCTTCCTGCTGGATCCATTTCTGGCTACAGCTAAAAGAAAAAAAAGCACCAAAAAGTGTGTGCATGTTTCCGGCCTTAAGGTGTGTTCACACACTGCTGATTATGGTCTGGATCTGCTGCAGATTGCACACTTTTCAATTGAGTTCAAATTGAAGTAGTGAAATCTACTGCAGATCTGCACCAAACTCCAATCTGTAGCAAATCAGCAACATGTGAATGCACCCGTAAGTAATCTGCTCTATCTAGTACAGTGTACAGCAAAAACAGCATGATACATGTTAGCCAGAAATAGCTGCGTGATGATAAACTCTCTGGTATAAAACAGACAGAAGTATAATAGAAGTGATACCTTTATTGGCTAAGCAGTACAATTATCTTTGCACACTCGCAGAGCGCACAGGCCCATGGATCAGGCAAGTTGCATGCATGATGAAGGGGCTTCGTGCTCTGAAAGTTCGCAAAGATATTTTTTCCGCTAAAAGTATCACTTCTTTTATACTTATGTCTTTTTTATGTTTGAGAAAGTCTACCGAGTACAGCAAAGCCATCTGAGACGCATACGCTGACTAGAGAAAGATGAAATAAAACGCACAAGATTAAGGGTGGGTGACGTTGATGTATTCCATGATGCAGCACTGCAAGATGTACCAGGACAATTTTATTGCATTTTTAGGTCGGCATGCTTCAATGAGCTGTAGCTCCAATTAAAGGGGTTGTCCAACTTTTAACTATTGATGGCCTGTCCTCAGAATAGACCATCAATATTAGATCAGCTGGGACCGGCCTAGGACTACCATCAATCAGCTGTTCACTGGGCTGGTGCTCTCATCCACAGAGCTGACCTAAGCTAGAGGACAGCTGCTCCATTTCCCCTGCAGTAGCTTTGTTTGCTAATTGAAGTCAATGGGAATTTTCCATGCAGTGCCAACTTAGGCCACTGCAGAGAGAGCGGAGTTGTCTGCTTCCAGCACAAATCAGCTTTGTGGACAAGCAAACCAGCTGGTCAGCAGGGGTTCTGGGTGGTGAACCCCTGCCCATTTACTATTAATGACCTATCCTAAGCATAGGCCATCAATAGTTAAAGGGTTATCTGATCACTTCTCTGTATTTCAAAGTTCATTTGTGCAGCTCTTGATCAATGAAATAAAACAGCCAAATACCTTTTTTTTTGTATAATCTAATTTCTTGCACTATGGCAGGTTTGTCTTTATTCCCTGCTTTTAGTGACACCTCCCAAACTACATTTCCATGCACCCTAGCGCCGGGCTGTCAGAGTGCTGGTCCTACTGTGGGTGCATGTGACATAGCATTGATATTCTCTGCATGCGCCTGTCAGTGAGAACAGCCGCCTTCGTGGATGACGTGCTATTCCAAGACATGGCCGGGAGCCATGTACTTTGAATGGTATGGTGCGTCACCAGAAGTAATTAATTCTGGGGCAGCGTAATCCTGACGGCGCGAAGATGCTGAAGCATTCAGATGACAAGTGAATGAGAGAGGAGATAGATTTGCAACAGAAAAAAAACTTTACAAGTTGGGCAACTCCTTAAAGTCCACCATGTACCATGTTGCTGCACCTTTTGATTTACATTGATTATCTAACTGGCAATGTAATTTATTTAGTAATATCTTATTTAGTAATATGTCTTCATTTCTTATTTTTCAACTCCTTCTTACTATTTGTAGTATACATAAAATGAATAGTGCTAGTAATGAAACAAATAGGCAACTGCTGCTGGCAGAACTTATGATGACTTTGTAGTTCCAACTATGGCTCATTACCCCATATACCACACATGAGCATCCTGTATACGAGTCCCTAATACATTCATCAGTTTACATCGCACTGCCAACAGTAATAAACAGAGAAAATAATCTTCTCATACGTGACGACAGCAGCTTGTTATGGACTTCATGTAGCAATTGCACCAATTTTTTTTACACGCCATAGAATAGAATAGCACCAAACAAGAAAATGCCACAAAAAAGCCACTTGATGGTCACACAAAACACGGTTTTCTCCTTACTTTTTTTACACGGTCCTCAATATTCTTAGAATTTTTTCCCCCTATTTTTATCAACTTTTGATTGTGAGGTTCTACAATTCACTTGATCACCAAAACAACACAAATATTCAGATCACAGGAAGTATGCACTATGAATAATATATATATATTAGGGTTATCTCCCTTATATTTTTGACAGTCTTCAAAAGATGACCCTGATTAAGCACCCACTTGTTCATGGTCCCTTTGATTGGTACGAATAGAAAAAGCTGCCCACCATTGGACTGGTGGCAATGCAGAGTCCAGTGATATTGCAAAAACTCACCGTGGTAGGGTAGTGACTGTCATATAGTGCCATGTGGGATGAATGCTTCAACTCGTTGTTCCCTAATTTCCTGTTATCTTTATTTAGTAAAGGGCCTTTTACTTAAAAAATTATTTTCATTAAAAAAAAAAGTTCAAATGCGAGAAAATGAAAATCGTTCAGTGTAAACGCTGCCAACAATAAATCGTTCACTTTTCGTTCATTTTGTACAGACATAAAAATCATCTGCGGCTCGTTCACTAATTGTTTGGTTTAAATACCTCTTGCTTAGTTGTTCTAAGGCACTTATAGAGCGAATGTGAGGACTGAACGATTCTTGTTTGAGCGAGCCAACGATGTATCTGTATAAACAGGCGGAACAAGCGAACTCTGACGTCATTCAAACGATAAATTAGCAGGCCATGACGGACCTTAACTCCAACACTAGTATGCTCAGCTTATTAAAAATGTAGCTAACGGCTGGCGTGATAGTGCTACATTTGTATTAGTGTGAGTGGATTGCAGATCAGAATAATGCTGTCCAGATTAACCCTTTAAAGAAGGTTATCCCACAAAGAATATTATGTTTATTTAAATAAAGCAATAAATTATCAAATTCTGCTTAAAAATAAAAAACATTCACCAAAGAGTTACGACATCTACAGACATAGTATGGGGCCACCCCTGGTGTTCAAAGTATATAGCAATGTGCATGTCCACCCAATGAGCTGAGTACTGGTGGGCACACGCACTCATTCACCTTCCCCACAGACAGTCCCCTGCATAGGGATCCTCAGGTCAGTACAGGGCAGCCAATAGAAATGGCTTCCTGCTTGTCTGTAAGGGACGGGCACCTCTGCTGGAACATTGCAGTATAGATGTGAGAATTACTTTTTAGCTTGTTAACATTGTAAAGTAAGAAGAAACTATATTGTCAACTGCCAGAGGGGGAAGGAGATGGAATCAGGCCAGAGCTCACCGCCAACAGCACTAGTGGGACACATGGAAGCAAAGAATTATACAAGTAGCTTTTATGCTGTAAAACTACTATGTACAGCCTTTTGGTTTCAGAGATTCATGTAATAACCCCTATATGTATACTTATACTTAGGCTTTACTTAAGTACAAACAGTATGTCCCATGTACTCCCTATACAACTGCACTGATAGGCCAACTAAAGGACAGTCTGCAGTTGGCAGCCCATTGAGATACTAGACTACAGCAGAAGACAGGCAAACTATTGGGTGACTTAAACCGCCCCAGAAGCGGCGTAGGACCTTCTGGGTAGTGCAGTGATTGCAGTGCTATTTCAGTGTAGTTGCACGTTCTGGTTTATTTGGGGTTACTTGGCTAGATTTTGTTTTGTAGACTGTCCACAGGCCACTATGAATAATGCATATGAGGCGCATGATTTTATATGCTGAACCTCCAGCATTGTAGCTTTATTCATCGTGTAATCCCACAAAAAGCTGGCATTTTCTCCCTTTTTTACTGTTTCAGTTAGACTAGTTGTATTTATGTTTAGAATGTATACATCTGAAGTTGAATGACTCCCTTTCTAAACTTAGGCCAGCCTCACATGGGCCTAAGCGCATTTAGGCGTGTATTTGCACAATGGGTGTTGCCTTTTTTACGCGCACCAGTGCGTGTTGTACCGTATTTTTTTTGTATGCACAAAAAAACTCAAGCATGCTCCCATTGATTTTCAGTGGGCAGTTAAGTTAAATTATATGTGCTCAACACAAAAATAGAACATGCTACGTTTTTTTTTTTTGTGCAAACGAAATGCATGCGCATGTGAACAAAGCCATTGAAATCAATGGGTTCTATTCGCTGTGTTGCACATGCAAATTTTGTGTGCGCAATACGCTGCGCAAACGCATCCGTGAAACAACTACCTTTTCTAAGGGCGAATTCACCTGAAGTCCTGACCAGTAAAGTACTAACCTGTGTACCATCATGTAAACAAGTAGAGGGGATGGCCGTACTTCTCACTTAATCATTAATTTCTGCCTATTTTAGTCCAATAAGTCATTATTACGTTTTTGTACGTCAGGCTGTACATCTCATTTATCTCAGAGACTGGTACTGGTGTGACGGGGAGCAGCAGGATGGCTGCAATTCGAACACGCAGCAAAACTGCGCATTGATGCATGCTGTTATGCCACAATCTGCAATATGTGTTTCTGAAATGTTGCTAGGTTGGCATTCATGGAAAACTGTGCTGTGGAACTATGAGGTGGTCATTACAACCGTAAAAATAGAAAAGGGAAGGAAACGTCATGAATGGCGCATAATGTGGTTTAGGGCTTCATTCAGTCTGCATCCGGGTCTCTGTCCCAGGGTTCAAACTTAATTGCTGAAACTGCATTCAGGTGGGACTCTGGACAGGAACCTTAGGGTGTTATTACAAAAATGGAAACCTAAGCTGCAAGCTATAGTCTGTCCATTCCTTTCAGCAGGTCAGAATAGTCTAGTTGATTGTGATTATGTCTGGCTAAAATGCTGGAAACAATAGATTTGCAGCTTTGGTCTCTATTTTTGTAATGATAACCTATGCATCTTCTAAAAGGCACTTTCGGCGTTTCAGTTGGAACAAGGACCATAATCAGGATCCCAGATGCAGTATAAGTCAAGCCAAAGTCTACCTAGCTGAGGATTGTCTAGGCTGATTTTCCAATGGCAAATCCACAGCATAATGTATTACAAAGTGGAAGAGATTTAAAAAAATTTATGTAGACCTTGCCAAAATTTTCTGTACATTGACCTGCGGTGCAGATTTTACAATCTGCAGTATGTTTAATTCTCTCAGTGGATTTTGTCGTTTGCAACACATAGGGTGAAATCTGCAACAAATCCACCTCACCTACAGGTACCCTAAAACAACTGCATTATACCCCCAAATCAATGCTTTTGAATGGTTTCCTAAGAATCCCACTCCTTTTTGCTTATTTTCCTCTTTAACCCTGCAGGTGTGAACATCCCCGATATTTAGATGTAATGCATCTCTGACAGTCGATTCTAAAATGTTACTTTAACACAACTTTTACAACTTTAGATACTTGCCAAAATGAACTGGAAAGTGGTAAAAGATGAGAGCTCTTCCTGCCAAAGCAATTGGAACATTCCATTCAGTACAGTAGATGAAGCTTCCACCACTTGGGGAATTGTGGGTTTACTGTATGTCTGCCTCTTGTGTGATACCAAACCTGCTTTACTACAGTAGGACTGTGTCCCTATGACATGGATCGTCTCGGTATACTGTAGATCCTACACACTTTAGCTGTAGTGTGATGTAATTATTTGTGTGTACAGCAAATCTCTTTTTATAACGAATGAAACCCAATATTGTAAGTTCCGGATTCTGATCCGAATCCTCGAATCGTACATAATAGATTCCTTTATGCGCCTCCTAACTCGCATAAGGCGTCTTTCGACTTTCTTGCTACAGTGCTTTAACCTACTGTAGCCGGCATTGAAGGCTTACTTACCTATCCACGTAGGTCTTCAAGCTAAGACTACAACTAAGAACTGTATAGTGAAAACTGTGTATTTAGAAACTGTTTCATTCATGTACAGGGGAAGCTTAATGATAAGGAACTTGTACAGTGCACTCCACCATGTCCTTTTTGTGACTTGTATAGTGTTTTATTAATATAGCAAACTTTTAGCAATATAAATAAGTAGTACATATCAGCACATGTAATTTCCACCGTGTTCTGGAGTTCTTCTCGAAGAAACAGAAGTTGGAGAACAGCCAGAATGGTCATATATTTGTTATGTGTATATGGTAGAAGGCATTCCCAAACATGTATATACTTAATACAGCTTTCAGCACACTGAGGAAGGTATTTTATGGATTTTCTAGGCAATGGTCTATGACATTGAGTCCAGTGTAACAAGGTTACTTGTGGCAAACATCGGTACAATCAATCAAAGTTTTAAGGGATTTCATGGGATTGAGCATAATTGTAGCCTGGAACTTGGCTGATCATGTTGTAAATGACACAGCTTCTGGCGTAATTTCATGAACTCCTAATATATCATTGCTGTTAAACCTTCTCCTCTTAAAGGGAACCTAAAATGCCTTGCTGATATGCCAGTGAGAAAACAAGCCACTTAGTCCCTTTAGTGCAGTATATTCTATTCTAGGGAGTAGACTCTATTAGTAGTGTTATAGTTTTCTGTCGATGATGCATTTCATGTCCTACATGTGCACTTTTCGGATGAGACAGAAAGCCAGAGAGCTGTCTGAACATTGTTAACTGTGCCTTTTTGATAATGAGTTTGTAGAGTTTTTGGGGGGGTTTGTGCCATATTCATACGATCACAGGTATCAAGCCCATGCTCTTACTTTTCTAAGAGGATTTGCAATACTTGGTCAGATATTTATCTCCTTCGCTCTTGAAGGGTAAGCTGTGCGTACTTTCAAGTTAATCGGCTTTCTTCTGACTGGGTCCCTTCCACAGGGTATGGGGAGGAATGGCAGGGTCAGGGGGAGGCCTGTAACGTATCTTAAATTGTTGCATTTATGTCCACATATTGGGTGTATATACAATGAAGTCATTACAATTTGTGGCATATTCTTGATAGCCATAGCAACAAGCAGTGACCTCTTACACAAAAGTGTGACTTCATTATGATGTTTAAAAGTTTTCTTTTTGTTGTTTTTGGTTTTTTTTTATTTGCATCTCGCAACTTTTAATTACAAGAAATCCAGTGATATGGAAATGGTGAGTTCTGTATCCTGACGCGTTCCTAGTGCTTACCGTATATGCACTCGGACCTCCAGAGAGAAGAGCTTGGGCCGGGTGTGACTGAAGGCTTATGTATTTCCACCTGTGTGAGCTGGCCTTGTCCGCACACCTCTTACTTTACCATCATTGCTTGTTTTGTACTGTTACATTTTTAAACAACCAATAGACTGTTATATAAACATTGAGTAAAGACCAGTGTTATGTATGGATGAAGAGCCAGAACCCATGACAAATGAATGTGATAAGACTAATAGAAAACAACAAGAGACATTAACTATTTATATAAAACAAAGGTTTATTTGATTTTCTGTGTCGGACCTGTGAGCAGGAATAGCAGTTGTATCTTCATTGAACCGCGCACGCATTGAACCTCATGTATAAAATCCATTCCAGTCAAAAGTGGAGTAGTTGCCAATAGCAACCATTCCGATTCCATCCTCTTGTCTGCGGTGTTATACATGAGGTCCAGTGTTTTCAGGAAATGTCACTGAGCTAGGATGGAATGGACTTGGAGGATGACAGATATTCCATCTTGTAGCATGTTACAGTAACTGTTCATCTGTGTTTAACATCTTGTCCAATGGCTTTTTGAAAATTGAAGCACTACCACTGGTCAGTAGTTTTGTATTTTCAATTAGAATAAAAATGTGATCATAACACACGCTTGTTTCTGGTTTTTATGTACTATTACAGCAAGGTCCTTTTTAGATGGCCCGATGATCAAGCATGAACGATCATAGAAATGTTCGCTGGGCTGCCCCCAATTAGCTGATGAGCAAGTAAACAGATGAAATGGATGCCTAACTATGACATCATCACCCGCGGGATATAAAAGGGTCTGTTTAACGATTACTTTTTTTTTACAGGATACGAATATAGCTTATATGTAACAGATGACACTGCTAGGCGTCCATCTTCGCTTCTGTTAAACATATGCAGAGGTGAGCAAAAAATTGCACATTCAGTGTTTGGTACTCAAATCAGTAAGTAAGCTAGATAAACCTCTGTGAACTGTTGTAAATAGAACATTTTTTAATTTAACCCTTTCCAATCCACTGTCTTACGTCTAAAGACATGATTTAAGGCTGTACAGCTCCGATATTGGTAGACGTCTTTTAGGGTTCTCTTACTGTATATTGCCAGCCCCTCTGTGGTCGGAGCCTATCCAATGTGTCACCTCATGCAGTACTGGCTTTAGCCAGCATATAGCGCTGTTGTATAACGGCAGAAAAAGAGTAAGCACCCTAGTAAAGCCAGGATACAAATTGGATTGGAAAGGGGTAATTAGCAAAAAAAGAGGTTTTATGGTGCTTCCTTATTTTCAGTATCAGACAAGGATTGGCGCATGTGTTGCAATCTTTTCGCACACCTCTTTACAGCAGGAGCTTTTTGTCTGCACACATATTCAACAGCAGCCATTACTGCAATGTGTAAAAGGTCTCATTTTATTATATATGCTATTGGCAGTAGTGGAGGTAGTACACATACCTGATTCACAAACTGTCACTGAAGTTTTGCACAGTTTTAGCCATGGTGGGGAAGCAGTCTTCTACAGGTGAGCAAATTCTGCAGTACTTAAAGGGGTTGTCTCGCGCCGAAACGTTTTTGTTTTTTTTTTCCATAGGCCCCCGTTCGGCGCAGGACAACCCCAAAGGATGTGTTAAAAAAAAATTTTTTTATTACTTACCCGAATCCCCGCTCTGCGACGTCTTCCTTCTTCCTTCTTCTTCCTTCACCAAGAGGGCCGCCGGGATCTTCACCCACAATGCACCCTGGGTCTTCTCCCATGGTGCACCGTGGGCTCTGTGCGGTCCATTGCCGATTCCAGCCTCCTGATTGGCTGGAATCGGCACACGTGACGGGGCGGGGCTACGAGGACCAGCTCTCCGGCACGAGCGGCCCCATTCACCAGGAAGAAGACCGCACAGCGCAAGTGCGTCTAAAAAAGCAAGAAGACATCAGAATTAGACGGATCCATGGAGACGGGGACGCTAGCAACGGAGCAGGTAAGTGAATAACTTCTGTATGGCTCGTATTTAATGCACGATGTACATTACAAAGTGCATTAATATGGCCATACAGAAGTGTATAACCACACTTGCTGCCGCGAGACAACCCCTTTAAGAGTAACCTCTCCGCTCCAGCCCTGATCCCAGCTATATACCTCCCAACATGTTTTTGCGCTGTCTTGGACTGTAAAATTGCTGAAGCAAAGCACCACCAAAACATCCTTCACTAATGAGTGATCAGGGGAAAACTGCCATTTATTTCCAAACGTATATGGCGTATTATGCACAAGGCTTCCTCTAGGTGGTGCTATAAGCACTTCCTTCTTTGTATACTGCTCAAAAAAAAAAAGTAAACATTTAAATCACACATTGGATGGTGAAGAACGAAAATTAAAAGTTGCAAGTTGAAAATATTTACTGTACTAAATAGTGTAATTCATTGAGAACAAAATGGGGTATCAACTATCAATGGAAACCAAAATCATCAACCAATTGAAAGCTGCAATGCAAATCGCCCAGAAAATCAATTGATGTGAATTACATCCCCGCAACTTAGAGTGCCTTCACACTTACGATCGCGATATCGCTGTGTTTTTTTTTACGCGAATGTCAAAAAGACTTTCTAATGTTAAAAACGCCTCGCACAAAAGTCACCAAGCACAAACTTGCGATTTTGTGCAATGCAATCTTAACATTAGAAAGACCTATTGACATTTGCGTAAACAAAACGCAGTGATATCGCGATTGCAAGTGTGAAGGCCCCCTTAATGTGATTTCAGTAGTGTGTATAGCCCCACGTGTCTGTGTGCACTCCCAATAACAGCTGGAAATGCTCCTGAGGAGACAGCAGATGGTGTCTGCAAACTAGTAGTCCGCTGGAGGTGAATTAAAGGGGTTATCCGGGGACACAGCATTCTGTAAAACCTTGCTCAGCCTACAGTAGTACAATAATAGAACATATACCTACCCTTTCCTACCGCTGCCATCTTTACGGTCCCACTCATCTTCACTACTTGGTGAGGGAGCCAGCGACGATGTCCCCAACAAAAGGGCCATGTGACCGCTGCAGCCAATCACAGTCTTCCTTCAGCTGGTAAATAGTCGTGGCGCTCACTTGCCTAAGTGTTGGGTCGTCCTCACTCCCTGGTGGAAGTGAAGTTTAGCAGAGACCAGAGAGAGGGCAGGGCAACAGTGAGTGTGTTCTATTATTTTACTACTACAGGCTGCACAAGGTTTTACAGAATACCGTGTCCCCGGGTAACCCCTTTAAGAGCTTTAGTAGTGCTCCTCCTTGTACACATGAGCAGATACGGGTCCGGTTGCTAGGTTGATATCCTTCTCTGGCCATGTCCATGCTGTTGAGACTGCTGGGAGATACCACTAACCTTGTGATAGCACATATAGATTTGCCATCCTGGAGGAGCAGGACTACATGTGCAACCTGATTGGGCTGCAGGTATCATCCCATGCTACCTGTGCTAACGAGGACACTAGCAAAATGAGAGAAGAATCCGTCAGGAAGGATAAGGAAAGAGTAATTGTCTGCAGCCTCTACCGGCAAAACCGGTCCCTCCTTTGGGGCATGAAAAGTTAAGCTTTCTGGTTCTGTGTGTAAGGGGGAAGAGGGGAAGCTGCAAGTGACATCAGCAAGTGACATCAGCAAGAAAGATCTTAGCCCATTCTGAACCTTTTACACTGGGCACACGAATGTTCATTCCCGATCAGCGGCTTGTGAGAACATGTCAGCCATCAGCCGATAAACCAGCAAACACACATTTGTCACTTGATAAGTGAACATTTTTTTGCCCATGTTAACAGCACATAAAGAAGGGATGTGCTACCACCAAATGCAGTCTGTATGGGGACAAATCATCATATTAAGGATACATAAAGGGATCCTGTGCACAGTGCTATTGTGTTACAGTGACTACATATGCACACTTTGTACCTATGGAGGTGGTGACTGTCTCCATCTCCAATTGTCCAAAACGGGTTCCTAACTATCAGGAGTTCACTTTATAGTCTCCTACTGTACAGGTACACTGTTTAGCGTGAGGTCAGCCATCACATGGAACCTAAAATTTAGTGTGGTTTCACATTGGCATTGGAACCTCTGGCCAGCAGTTCCGTCGCAGATCTGGCTGAAAATGCCCCAAAAAAGCGCTTTATCTCCTACTGTCTGATTCATGGATGAGAATACTACATGTAATACGTGGAGTCCAGCACACGGATGCGAGTTTAACCTGAGAACCTCTGGCATAACTTGTTATCAGCGATGTGAATACAGCCTCAAGGAAATCCAATCTATATAGCATATGTACACATATAAATGCTAGAAGCGGAATGCCTTCTACTTCTCTAATGACAGGCAAGTAGAAATTCTATGTAGCTATCAATAAATCTTTATATATTTCATGTCTATAGGAAATCTTTTCAAGCAGAGAATCCAATAAGCTTCTCTGCTAAGAATACATTTGTTCCAATTTCCTCCTCCTACCAATACTCACCCTTAGGCCGCCTGCACACGGGCGGAAATCCCGTGGCGGGATTTCCGCCACTGAAAGCCTGCATAGGAGTGCATTACAATACGCACTCCTATGCAGACTGCCGCGGTTTGGCCGCGCGAAAGGTCGAGCGGCAAACAAACTGCGGCATGTCCTATTTCTGTGCGGGGCTCGCAGAGCCTCGCACAGAAGCTTCACTCACCCGGCCGCCGGCTCCGGTCTGCGCCGGCACATGAAAGAGCCGGGCGCGGGTGAGTACGCGCTCCTCCCTGCAGGCTCTCGGGTCGGGTCCCGCGGCGAGAATTCTCGCCGCCGGATCCGACCCGCTCGTCTGCAGGCGGCCTTACACTGCTGATGAAGAAAAGCTGGCAAGAAAGCCATTACGTACTGCAATAAAGTGCTTAGTGGCTCCCGATGCATGTCATATGTTCTACTCTCCTGGTTTATAAAGGGCCACGCCGGAGATGTTTTTAAAATTCATTAAGTAGCTATTACCCCCACAATAAGTGAGCTAGTGTTACCTTGGTTAGTTATTCCTTTCTATCTGAAACTCGTGGCCTCTTTTTCCTCAGATGGTCATGTGATCTCCGTTTTGGCCAGCTCAGATTTACTTTGCGTTATGATGTCTGAAACTAGTCAACATCATAGTTTGTATGATGCAGTTATATGGTTTCTGCCAAAGAAAATGCCTATAGGGGGACACAGGCACTCCTGTCACAGTCACTGATATCACACAGCTCCTGTCACATAGTTATAATAGAGGAGATCACAGCTCATCCTCCTCATTCTATTCTTATGGTACAACTTATGTAGGTAAAAAGCTTAAAGG
The DNA here is from genome assembly GCF_035609145.1 of Eleutherodactylus coqui. Classification (NCBI taxonomy): domain Eukaryota; kingdom Metazoa; phylum Chordata; class Amphibia; order Anura; family Eleutherodactylidae; genus Eleutherodactylus; species Eleutherodactylus coqui. The sequence goes on along the minus strand of NC_089838.1, from coordinate 141,354,005 downwards.
GGTTGTCCCGCGCCGAAACAGGTTTTTTTTTTTGTTTTTTTTTTTAACACCCCCCCCCCCCCCCCCCCCCGTTCGGCGCGAGACAACCACGATGCAGGGGTTAAAAAAACAAACCGGAGAGTGCTTACCTGAATCCCGGCGGTCCGGCGTCTTCATACTCACCTGCTGAAGATGGCCGCCGGGGTCTGCTCCCTCCGTGGACCGCAGCTCTTCTGTGCGGTCCATTGCCGATTCCAGCCTCCTGATTGGCTGGAATCGGCACGTGACGGGGCGGAGCTACACGGAGACGGCATTCTGCACGAGCGGCCCCATTGAAGACAGCAGAAGACCCGGACTGCGCAAGCGCGGCTAATTTGGCCATTAGAGGCCGAAAATTAGTCGGCACCATGGAGACGAGGACGCCAGCAACAGAGCAGGTAAGTATAAAACTTTTGATAACTTCTGTATGGCTCATAATTAATGCACAATGTACATTACAAAGTGCATTAATATGGCCATACAGAAGTGTATAGACCCACTTGCTGCCGCGGGACAACCCCTTTAACTGGAACAGTCAGTGTTAGGCAGCAGCTGCCAAGGCAAATATGATCATGGAATGCATCAAAAGAGGTCTAGGGGCACATGACCAGAACATTGCTCTTCCTCTTTACATGTCACTGCGTAGACCACACATAGAATATTTGTGTACAGATTTGGGCACCGATACTCAAGAGGGACATATTAGAGCTTGAGTGCGTACAAAGGTTGGCAACTAAAGTACTAAAAGGAATGGGTGGACCACAATATCCAGCAAGGTTATCCGAATTGGGATTTAGTTTAGAAAAAAGACAGCTGAGGGGCGACCTAATAACTATGTATAAATATAGCCGGGCACAATACAGAGATCTCTCCCATGATCTATTCGTTCCCAGGACTGTGACAAGAGGGCGCCTGTACGTCTAAAGGAAAGCAGATTTCATCACCAACATAGAAGAGGGTTCTTTACTGTAAGAGCAGTGAGACTATGCAGCTCTCTGCCTGAGGACGCGGTGATGGCGAATTCTCTAAAAGAATACAAGAGGGGCCTGGACACCTTTCTTGAGCGATACAATATTATATGTTATAATCATTAACTTCAAAGGTTATTGATCCAGGGATTATTCTGCTTGCCACATTGGAGTTGGGAAGGCATTTTTTCCCCTTAATTGAGGAAAAACTTTTGCCTTCCTCTGGCTCAACACTGGTTAATAGGCTGAACTGGATGGACATATGTCTTTTTTTTCGGCCTTACATACTATGATATAGTAAGTAATGATAATTAAACTGTCCCCATGACCAAAATAGTATAGCCTCAATCTAATGCTACGCTGATGCTTCATGGGATTGATGTGAATGTGAAACCAAACATTTTCACCATCAAGATGGTGGCTGATGAGCATCAGACAGGAGGCCGCACTACATGGATGTGGTTAAAATACACAGAGGAGACCTCCAAAGTGTGACAGGCAATTAGGTGCAGCAGGGATGGAAAAATGTGTTTTCACCAGTGTCCCTTTATCTTCCTGATCATACACCCTAATTATGTTAAACAGCAGGATGTTTAAAAAAATAATTTAACCTGATGAGTGTCGTTCTGAATAAAATCATTAATATTGTATGTCTTTCTTCCAGTAGATAATTAAAATGTGTTAGTCTTTTAGGAAAAGTTACAAACATTAAACTGAGTCCTCCCCCTTACATACATAAAATTTGGAGAGAGACACTTTTTTGGATAAACTCTTATTAAAAAATTGCTGTAGAGACATTACACCATGACCCTATAGCAACAGGACGTCATCAATATAGCGCCCATATCACATGAGATGCTCGACGAAAAGGATGTATAACTCCTACCATGTTATACATAAGTTGGTTAGAGTTGAAAAGGTGCCTGTCAGATGAAGATGATAATTATTGTGAAAGGCAAAATCCACACCCTGTAGAACAAATTCCTGCAGCGTTGGGGGATTTACACTCTACCCTTTAGGATGATAACCATATACTGCCTGATCATACAGTACATACGAGTAGAGCCAACAAGGTCCAAGGAAATCCAGTTATCTACTATATAAAGGTACACAATACGTCCCTACTGTCTGAGATCTGCAGGTCTTTTCAACATCAATGGTAATTTTGTCAATTCATTTAAAGAGCCAATTCCTGTAATAATGGGACGCAGTAAATTTTCGGTAACCCATGAAATATGGGTTATGGCCGCCTGCACACGAGCGTTCCGGATTCCGTTAGCGGATTTTCACGCGCGTATGGTACCTAAATGTGCGTGCGGATGCGTGAAAAATCACGCGCGGATATACGCGGATGTGTTGCGGGAAAAAACGCGCAGAAAAACCAGCAGACACCCCTTATTGTAAACCCAACCCCTAGAGAACTGCCCATTCCTTGGAAAACAGCTTAAAAACCAACACCCAGACTCCGTTTTGTCCCTCTTGCTTGTGCGAGCACCGTTAAATTATTGATGTCTTTGTGGGCATGGTTGATCCATGTAACTTTTTTCAGGCGCTTCTCCAGCGTGACTTTATTTCAGTCACTGCAAAAAAATTCACAAGAGGAATTCATTACTACAGATTTTGCATTCTTACATCCTGCATTGGCAAGAAATACTACCTATCTCCCTCTACAAATTTGCCTGTGAAGCTCTGTGCTGTGTGTTGGGACGCCTCCTACCATGCCTACTTCCTGTAGTCATAGCAACCAGTGACTCCATCTGCAGCTGCACTGCGGATGTACTGCATGAAAAAATGCACCCATTCACTTGTATTGGAGGCTTCACGCGCAGAATCCGACCCAAATTAGAACAGGTCGCAGATTTTTTCACGCGCGTGAAAAAACGCGATACAAATCCGTCCGTCTGGGGACAACTGCGGATCCTCATAGGAGTATATTGGCTGCGGTCTGGGGCAGATAATGTGCCTAAAATAACGCGCTGGAAATTCCGTTCGTGTGCAGGCACCCTAAAGCTGAAAATTCTGGTAATAGAGATACTTGTGTACTTGTGGGTTATCTATCACCACTTTTTTAATATATACAATTGAACACTATCTTGCAGCATAATCTACCTGATTAATAATATAAATATATGTTTTGGAGAATTAAAGATTTTAAGAAATAGTGTGTGTGTGTGTGTGTGGGGGGGGGGGGGGGGTATGCATATGGTAAAACATTTGTGAAAGTCATTTAAATGGTGGCAGATAACCCACCAGTACCCATCTTTGTTTTGGAAGTAAATATCCCTAGATGTATTCCAATTGTCAATACATTTTCCAGTGTAATGCTCTATTGTTTGGTTGGATTTCATGTAATGTTCTATAGGTGTTACGAGTCCCTTAGAACATCATAAACCAAGTCAGAGTAAAGGGATTTATCTCACCGCCGCCGCTCCTCCCTTGTCGGCTTTTTCAATTATTAAATTCTAATTCTGCGGAGATTTCAGGGCTGCACGTTGTACATTTGAAAGGTTTGAACTAGATTCCGACTTTGAAATGTGATCATGCAAGTCTTTCAAATCCCGTTCCATTAAGTGCTGGAATTTATCAAGGGCATTAACCATTGAGTGCAATGGATAAAACTGAGGACTGCAACTATCAGGAGTGCTAATTTCCAAAATAACAGGAGTTTTACCACCCTCATCGTATAAATGATTTCCTTCTATAAGAGCTGTTCTTTAAAACGGATAATGAATTTAGGGACCAACATTTTAAAGCTATTGACATGTGAGGGTGGTGAGAGACCCATACTTTCTCTAAAAAGATGTCTAGTCCCCTCTTAAACTCCTCTATGGATTTTGCCATCACCATGTCCTCAGGCAGAGAGTATCATAGTCTCACTGCTCTTACAGTAAAGAACCTCCTTCTGTGTTCATGATGAAACCTGCTTTCTTCTAGATGTAGAGGATGCCCCCTTGTTACCATCGCAGTCCTGGGTATAAACAGATCATGGGAGAGGTCCTTGTATTGTCCCCTCATGTAATTATACATAGTTATTTGATCGCCCCTTAACTGCCTTTTTTCCAGGGTAAATAATCCCAATTTTGATAGCCTCTCTGGGTATTCCACTCCTCTTATTCTGTTTATTAATTTAGTCCCCCTTCTTTGAACCCCCTCAAGCACTGTGACATCTTTCCTGAGCACCGGTGACCAGAACTGTACACAGTATTCCATGTGGGGCCTGACAAGTGCCTTATATAGTGGAAGGATAATGTTCTCGTCCCTCGCCTCTATACCTCTTTTAATACACGCAAGACTGGATTTGCTTTTGCAGCAGCTGACTGGCACTGGTTGCTCCAGTTAAGTCTACAGCCCACTAGCACCCCCATCCATATCACTTTTCCCTAGCAGTACCCCGTTTAGTGTATATTGGTGACCTCCGTTTCTCCTGCCCATGTGCATAGTCTTACATTTGTCAACATTGAACTTCATTTGCTATTTTTCTACCCAAGCCCCCAGCTTATCTAGGTCCGTTTGCAGCTGTATATTGTCCTCCTTTGTATTAATTACGTTGTATAATTCCGGTGGCGACGGTGGCCCAATCAGAGTACAAACCATTTATTACCACCCTCTGCCAGTTCTTTACCCAGATGAACAAGTTTTCACCCAATCCAAGCTGCCTTATTTTATATATCAACCTATTATGCGGCACTGTATCAAATGCTTTAGAGCAGTCCAGACATACGAGGTCAATAGACTCTCCCAGGTCCAGCCTAGAGCTTACGTCATTGTAGAAGGGTCTGTTCACAACGGTGGAGTCCACATCAGATTTTCTAAGTGGATTCTGCCTCAAAAACCATGGGGAAACTTTGCAGCTAAGCTGTGGATTTCTGTCGCAGCTATTTACGTGTATGGCTGTGGTTCTGTAGGACGATTTAGCCCTTTTCATTGGACAAATGCACGTGTGAATTTGCAGACATGGAATCGGCATCCAGAAGGGTCATGTCACTCTTTTCTCCACAGTTGAATTTCAAGTCTGGGTGCAGAAAAATCCTTGCCATAGTCTATATTTCCATTAAAAGTAACGGGGTGCAGATTTCACATTAACTCTGCTTCAAAATTTCTGCTTTGTGAACCCTAAAGCTCTGTTCACATCTACCTTGTCATTCACGTTTATAATGGAAATCGAGATATATACTGTCGGACCCATCCCATGATGGACTCCAACGCCACCTCTAGGGTTCTGCCATAATATTCTTTACATACATAGTAACATAGTTTGTAAGGCCGAATGAAGACAATGTCCATCTAGTCCAGCCTGTCTATCCTCCTGTGTTGTTGATCCAGAGGAAGGCAAAAAAAAAACAATTAGCCCTTTTGGGGGGAAAATTCCTTCCCGACTCCCTAATGGTAATCAGACTAATCCCTGGATCAACCCCTAATAGTTCCTACTTGCCTGTAAACCCAAATTAACAAATAACCTAAGATTTATAACCTATAATATCCTTCCTCTCCAGAAAGACATCTAGTCCTCTCTTAAACTCCTCTATGGATTTTGCCATCACCACTTCCTCAGGCAGAGAGTTCCACATTAGAAAACTAGTGCTACATTATGACTTCTGTCAGATGTAAGTGAGCCTAAATCAGTGGCACAATTCACCCCAGAGATGACAGCTGATGTGGTCACTTTCCTCTGCTTCACCTATGGACTGGAGCAGGAGCCGTGACATACAGATTATGTGCCCCTGTAAGATACATCTGCAGCACACGTTACATGAACCGTATACACGGCACACTGTTACACAATCCTCTTACTATATAATGAGCACAATACTCTCAATAATACTGTAATACGTATCTCACCTGAGAACAGCTGCTTCTATACCACAGGGGGGACAGAACAGAAAACTGGTGTCTGAAAAGGACACTGTGCAGAACAGGGGAGGAGGCGAGCTGTTCTCTACCCCCAGCTTTAGGAGCTCCATTCACACATTCAGGATTTGATGATGATTTTGGCATGTATTCAAATTCTAAATCCTTACCACATCACTAACATTTCCCCTCCAGTGCAAGTAAATGGGATTTGTGTTGCCCAGATTACATGTCTGGACAAGATCTGGGCAGATTTGTGCTCGCACTATAGGGAAAAAATGATCTGTGAGATGAATGAGCGTGATCATTCATCCCAGAAAAGCCTCATGCGCATCTGTGGCAGAAGTCTGATCATCGGTGTCAGTCTATTCGGTAAGTGACCCCCGGTCCTTCACAAGAGGGCCGGACTGCTTCTCCAACAACCTGGTGCACTCTGTGTGTTAGTAGGCATCATTAGCCTTAGACACTGCATGCTTCTCTGATTGGTCAGCACTGGCCAATCAAAGCAGCATGTAGTGTCTTAGAATACCGCTACATACTAGCCCAGTGTGCATCAGGTAGTCGGAGGAGCGGTTTTTGTCCAGGAGTGGAGGGTCACATTAATAGCAATGGCCGGTGTGAGGGCTCCCCGGAGGGTCCAGCGTCACGAAGTCATGTGCCACTACTAGCTAAATATTCTCAAATGTAGGGCAGCATCTGAGGTGCACAGAATAGTCCGATGCTCACATCCTTAAGAGGACGTTTCTTTATTGCATCCACATAGAACAACGTTTCAACCATTGTCTGTGGTCTTTGTCAAGCCTGGTCACATGGTGCAGCACCTGCTGCGGTTTTTGGCACAGATCTACACATAGATTTTGGCCTGTCGTTGGGTAAAATCCACATGCAGACTTCTGCTGCAGAAACGAGGGTTTGGGCGTGAAGACGTGCGCACGGCTCTTCTGGATTTGGCTCACAATTCCCAGTCATTTTTACAAGGTTTTTTAAAAGGTCTGGAATTGACTTGCAGGAATGCTGCCTTCCAGTAGGTGGTGCTGCAGAGTTATTGCTCCATCTTCCCATTGGCGACAAGAAGTGACAAGTCAAACCCCAAGGGTCCTTTTACATGGGATGACTGCGGGCTGCTTAAGTTTACACGCAGGAGCAATAATGGTTCAGTGAACGGAGGCGGAGCGGATGGAGATGTTCTGCGCGCCCGCCTCCATCCAGAGTAAGCAGGCGGCCGCTCACAGATGGAGGACTGCTTGTTTATGCGGGGGGGCGATTGTGGTTTGATATGAGAACGAATGATCGCTGGTTGCTCAGTCGCTGGCAGCGTTTACACTGAAGGACATCCTTCAGATATGCGTGGTCCAACGATTAACGGAACGATAAAGCCACGGTCACACGGGGCGGATCTGAAGTGGAATGTCCGCAGAAGAGAGGCAGTATAAATAAACGCAGTACGATTTAGTGTGGATTTTGTACACAATGACTCAATTTTTCGTACGCTTTTTTGCGGATTATTTCTACAATGTGGGGATGTGATTTAAAAAAATCTCGTCCACTTTGCTGCTGCTGTAAATGCTGCGGATATTCTGTGCGGAGGCTCCGTATGGAATACCTGCAGCAAATCCGCCCTGTGTGAACGTGCCAAAGATGCCCCATGTAAAAGTGTCAAGAAATGATGAGAGTCCAGCGCAGTGCAGACCCCCATCACATGTAGGAACCCTCCGTACGGTGCAGACCCTCCATCCCTTCCGCACTGCTCTCAGCAACAGCTTCATCTCGTTTTCCCTCCATAGAATTGTATTAAGAGTAAGCTCCTCCCCTTCCAGACTGGTCATGTGACATAGAGACCATATGACTCACGTCATTTGACCTCCAACGTCCCAATACGTTCTAGTGATTACTATGTCGTCAAGGTTTCTTTAGACCAAGGAAGCGGCTTTCTCATTGGTCGTTACGCTGTGTTTCCGGTTTGTGGTTGTCATGGAGACGCGGAGGGCGCAGACTGGAGTATGAGAGGTGACTATGGCGGCGCGGTACTGAAGAGGATGTGTGGTGTGTACACCTCCTAGTATATCCGTCGTCCATACAGTTACTAGCAGGCTGTGCTCTGCAGGGGGCGCTAGACGTCATTACTACCAGCCAGCCTGCCAGATGTGGGAGACGTGAGTGGTGCTGAGCTGGTATGCTAGCTGTCGTACTGGGGGTCCTGTGAGACCCCATAGGTGGTGCTGGAGGAGCCCATACCTGTGTAGTAATGGCGTCAAGCACAACGCAGACTATTTACCAATAAGGGTGGGATTTGTGCTGCTTGTGTAGTAGTCGCCGACCGCTGTAATCTGCACCACATTCATGAATGGCGCCTGTAAATGTGCGGAGTATGTAGATGCAACAGAAAGACTAGCAGACGTGTCAAAAAGCTCCTAAATGCACAAAATTTTACTAAAGTTTAGGAAAAATGCAGAGAAAGCAGGAAGCTGTCCGCAGCGGAGGGAGAAGACGCTGAGGGGCCACAATGTTAGCTAGATGCGCCAAAATGGGAATTGAATTGACTTCACTCAATATGACCCCAGAGTAGGCGCAGAGCTGATGTTTACACGGAGCGGCGGGAATCGCAGCCGTAAAATAAACGCCATCCCACTAAAATAACAACAAAAGCCTGAAGAGTTTATAAAGCAAGAGCGATGTGAGCGTAAAAAGGACGAGATGCGCCAAAACAATACTTAGTTTTTCAGAATGCGCTCAAAATTTACTTCTGAGGCTGAAAGATTGCACAATAGACTGGCACTAAACCTGGCAGATACGCAGCGAGCGTCGTACAGCGCCGCGCATCACTTCGGGGACAGTGCGAGCCTCCGGCACTTGTAGCGCGGCGCAGGATCAGCAGCGCTTCTCACTGCCTCCAGTGTAAAACATCACGGCCAGTTTGCATCACGCAGCACGCCACGCGTTTGTCCCACTGAAAACAATGAATGATGCGAGGAATGCAAAAAAACAAAATTGCACGTGCAGCGTTTTTTTTCTTCTCCTCTCCTTTACCTCGTAGCAGCGCTGTGGAGTTGGGGGGGGGGGGAGCCCAACAGAACGCACCTCATATTCACGCACGGATTGTGCGTCTTGCAATGCACAAACCCCGCTTGTGTTTTGCACTCGTGTGAATTTAGCCTCAGGCCACCATGACACTCAATGGTGTTTGATGCTTTTTAGGCTTGCAAAAACACTGCGAATTCCATGTTTTTTTTCTTTTTTTGCACGTTTTTTTGGTAAGCCCCCCCGAGACGTTCTCCGCCTGCGCGCGCTGCATGTGCAAAGAATTCCGTGAGCTCAAAAGCACAGTCAGTCCCCCTGCACACGGCCGTGGCAGCAGCGGTGTCCGCACTTACCTGCTCTGTCGCTGCCTTCCTGCACTGCCGATGGACCTGGCGGCTCGCCGCTGCACATGCGCAGCATGGATTTTTTTTCAAAACATCCTTTCCTGCGTTGTCGCTAGGAGACCTAAAAGTCAGGAAAAATGACACACACAACAGTTTCCAGCGCTTTTCAGAACTCCCCGCAACAAATATGTCTCCCCAGAAGTGCGGTGTGGAGCTGCGAAGACAGCGCTCCCATCTGAAGATAGCTTGCGGCATAGTGGTACATACTGGAGTATTGCCTATACAATATTTCTCTGATAGATGGCGACACAGAACGGTTTATCAGTCCTAAAGGAACAAACACTTTAAGGCTGTCTGTCCACGGGCGTTTTTGCATTGCGTTCCCTGCGGCGATAATCCGGCCACGGGGAACAAAATGCATGCTTTCCATAGCGTTGCTATGAAAAGCGCAGCCCCCCTGTCCATGAGTGGAGAATCATAGCGATTCTCCCCTCGCAGCCGGCAAAGCACAGCATGCTGCGAATTGTCGTGATTCTCCGTGGTCAGCCTGTCAGATGGCTTCTGCTCCCCGGCGGCGGCCCGCCGTGGGATATCGCAACGCCCGCGAACAGGCAGCCTTAAGCAATTTGATGCATGTGGTGGTTTTATTGTCCTGTTTTTTTTCTAGGACTACCAGAATCATTTTTGCTGCTTTTTTGTGTCAAATAGCGCTGTTTAATATTTTTTTTCACTTCAGTAATGCTAAAATAAAGAATAGGAATGTGTTCTTTATTTTGTTCCAGAAGTCTTGATATTGCAACAATTTGGGGGTTGTTAGCTCATCGGATCGCCAACCCTCCTCCCCCAGATGGTTGGCCGCACACCTCAGGTTTGGTACAGACGCAGTAAGTCCAGCCTTTATTTTGGCAAATCATAACACAATCTTCACTGTTGTTATTCGTCACAGTCTACACAAGAATATGCCAGTCCCATGCCACTAAATAAGGGGGGGGTCTCATACGAGCAGATTTGAATTGCGGATTGCCGTCCGCGCATACAATACGCCATAATACATGAGCATTGAAATGCATGGACTTTTGCCAGTTCGCTCACACTTGCGAGCGGAAGAAAAATCGCAGCATGCTCTATTTTATCGCGTATTCTGCATGTATGAGCTGCATTAGTCTCTATGGATGCATTCAACCTGCAGTGCGTACACAATTACATGGCGTATGGACGCGGATTCGCTCGCATGTTCCTGGGAGACCAGATAACAAATGGTATAAAGAAAGCAGCAATTTTTGGGCAGACCATGCAGGACGGAGTTTGGGGAGCAACACACTATCCAGACTGTCTGCAACCTCTGCTTGTTCTTCTGGGCTCTTCCTTCACAAGAAGAAGTGCTTTTCTAAAAGTGGTTTACACTACTTCCAAAAACAGTAGTATAAACCAGCCAAGCCCAAATAGCAGTATCCCGCTGTGAAGGCTCTCAGAACATCTCTCACCACGACCGTACAAGGGAATGTCACCTGGGGGTTGGGCTACTTTCTGACATCATACTCTGCTTGCGATCCTTCTTCTGCGTGGATGATATGCTGTCTATATGCGTATGTCCACACATACACGTCCATTCACAATTAATTTCTGCGAACATCAGGTCTTCCGCTGCAGATATCTGCACATGGAATCTGACCCGTTCGTGTGAGGCCAGCTTAATGTAGGTTTTTACACCTAACCAACAGGCCTAATGCCTTAGTCCATCAGCTCCTACCCATCCAGGGTGCCTGTCTAGGGGCCGTCCACCCCTGTCAGCCTGTATTGTGGACACACCACATCCGCGTCTGCTGGTTAACAGGTGAAACCAACCCTGTCCCTGCCAAACATTTCCTCACCGAGACCATTCACGCCACCTTGTGGTTACCTCTGGTGCTGCAATATATAATTCTACAATCTATAACTCCTACAACATATAATTATATAGTATGAGTCCAATGGAGAAAACTTCACTGCCACTTCCTCTGTTCACTACATTGAGAGCTATGTAGGCTGAAAAAGAGAAGAAGAAAGTGGTTTGTAATGACTTCTGTTTTCTTGAAGTCCCTGGCTGTGCCTGACCCCGAGCACCCGACCTGCTTCTGCTAGATTGAAGGAGCAGGAGCTTTAAACCTGCGAGGTATATTTACAGTGACACAGGATTAAAGCCCAGGACCAAGCGCCGTATATTGACAGCGTTTGCTCCTTACGGGGTTAATCCTCTGCTCTGATAAATCGTACAGTTACTGTAGTTGGGGCATCACAATAAAATATCCATTCTTCACTTGACTGTATATGTTTTCCTTTGTTTTACAGGTAGCACAAATGCAAGGACCTAAAGAACATGTAGACATTGGTAAAATCCTGCAGGTAGCAGAATCACTGGAGAGTATTGTTAGCGGCTGCTTTGGTCCTGAAGGAGGACAAGTGTTGTTTATTAAATCCACTGGTGATCTTCTCATTACCAAAGATGGAAGAAGTATCCTGGAGTGCCTGTTATTGGATCACCCTGTTGCAAGGTACTCAGGCCTATTCTATATACTTAAACGGGTTGTCCAAGTTTATAAAAAAAAATGGACAAAGCCACAAAAATAGCAAAATAAGTTATACTAAACTATTCAAACCCCGGTCACTGCAGCACCGCGGCTTTGTCTACTTAGCTGCAGTGCTGCCGTACCCGCATACCTCACATGACTGCTGCAGCCAAGCACCTCAAGACTGCTAAGGTCCGTGATTGGCTGCAGCGATTACATGGGGTACGTCACCGCTGCAGTAAACAAAGCCTGGCTGGTGGAGTATTAAATGGGTAAACCTTTTTGAACCCTTATTTTTCAAAGCTGACCTGATTGTGCCGCAGACCTCTCCTCCTTTCTAATTTACTAACAGGACGTTTCTACCATTGTCTGCCATGTCACAGTAGAGCTGCAGTCCGGTCACGGTCATTGCTGATATAAGCCTGCTAGGTCACATTACAGTTATCACTGTAGAGAATATGTGTTTGAATTAGTGCAGAGGCTTCATTAGCGACCAAGTTGTCCCCACAAATACACAGACAGCTTGAGAATCAGGTTATTTAGGCTCGATCTCCATTTATCTATATGTCTCTCTTTCAATGGTTGTCCTGTGTACATGCGGCCACCGACAGGGCACTGAGTGATAATTTGCCTACTAGTCGTTAGTTGTCTATTTTCAGCTCACCTAAAAAATAGTCGATGGTTGATCAAAAGTAGTCTTGCAAATGAATTTGCGTGGAGATTCATCCTCTATAAACGATAACTCAGTAAACAACTATTAAACACTCATTGCTCTGTGCAAAAGCTAACGAATGGTTGTCATTTGTACTCTTCAACGACTTGTATGAGCAATTATTTGGGTGATAGTCGTCCTCTGTAAAGGTATCTTTGCCCTATGATGAAATAAATGCTGCTCCCCTCCAAGAAACAACGTAGTTCACATAGTTATAATACTAAATCAGAAACTTGAATGTCTACACTGAGGGGGACATCCTAGGAGGCTTTCAGAGGGAACTTGTCAGGGCTGCACAGTATAGTGACGGACACTCATATTAGCGGTCTGCCATTTGTCCATCCATGCCTTTTAAAAAATTCATATCTGAAAGTATGCAGCACGTACCAGCACTCCTGGATGAGTCTGATGATATTCATGTATCCCTCCAGTCGCTAATTAATAGGTGTCTGGGCACGGAGAGACCTGTTACTCAGTGACTGTTGAAATCATCAGGTTTGCCACCATACTGCGCCGCGCTCAGGGAAGTAACTGTAAGGCTTGGTTCATGCAGGGAGGAAATTCCGTTAGATTTCCGCAGCGGAAAGGCAGTGACGGCGTGGGTTTGAAGCAGCTTATCCACTTGTATTCCGCTGCTGCCATCTCTCCCCATAGTGAGGAGAGAGCCGACAGCGGAAACAACGATACAATTGACATGCCACAGATTTGAATTCCGCGCGGCATGTCAGTTTCAGTGCGGCTTGGCCACAGCGAACTGTCCGCAGCATGTGGACGAGATTTTTGCCAGCCTCTTTCCACTTTGCTGCTTAGTCTCGGGCTTAAGCTTGCCGGCGGAATTTCCATGCGGAAAGTGTACACGAAAAATCCACAGCAATTCCGCCCCGTGTGAACCCAGCTTAAGAGACCTGACCAGTTCCCTTTAAGTAAATCACTGGAGGTACTGCTCATTTTTGAGTAACATATTCATATGCTTGTGTAAATGGGGTTGGACTATCAATTTCCAGCATGTATTATAGCTGCTTTCACAATGCTACAGACGTTAGAGCTTAAATATCCCAGCATTCTCCTTTGCTTTGGTGATTTCCATTCTGAAAAGTATAGTCTTTGCACTAGTTACTGGAGCGTAATCGGATGTAGGAAGCACTGATGGTTCTTTTTCACGGGACCATAATTATACCTGATTATTGCCCCCTGGAAACAACCTAGCAATTAGTTGAGTTGACAGATGAGCAAATTTTCTAAACCCCTTAATGCTCCATGATGTACATTTTTGTCCTGGACGTTCGGGGTTTGTATGGAGGGGAGCCATTTCATGCGGGTTCCGGCTGTTTTGTTACAACTGAAACCCGCCCGCAACAGCTGCGATCAGCACTCCCTGCTGATTGCAGGTGTTAACCCTTTAAACGTCACTGTCAATTCTGACAGCGACATTTAAATGCCCCAATCGGAGTTTGGGGGTCCCAAATGGCCCCCTATGATGAGATCGCGGAGTGCTGTTTGGTTACCATGGTAGCCAGGGTCCTTCTCCTCAGGGCTGCCATTGTAGATTGCCTATCAAGCCATGCCTATTTTTTAAAAAGCAGTACAGCGAAAAAAAACTGTATAAATTTGGTATTATAGTAAATGTACTGACCCATAGAATAAAGTTATCATGTCTTTTTTGCTGCAGTGTGTACACCGTAGAAACAAGACCCCACCTTCCCCAGAGATGGTAGAATTTATTTATTTTTTTCCATTTCACTCCACTAAAAATTTTTAACCATTTTTCAGTATATTATATGGTACATTAAATAGCACCATTGAAAAATACAACTCATCCCGCAATAAACAAGCCCCCAGACAGCTACGTTGATGGATAAATAAAAGAGCTATGATTTTTTTAAAACTGAGGGAAAAAAGGGCTGTCATTAGGGGTTAACAGCTCTCAGCCGCCACAGCTGCCCAGGGATTGGATGGCTGAGGAGAGGGACTAAGGCAAAAATCAATAATGTCCTGACAGGACCCCAGTGGTCAGCGTTTGTAATTGCAAGCACACAGCAGTGCTGACCCCGGACTTTTGACAATAAAACTAATCCGGTATATTCTAATAAAAGCTGCCATATCATTTCCCATTTCCCTTCTTCTCAGATCTGTAGTCTTATATGTAAAATCCCCGCTCCCCTGCTGTGCATGAACAGTGAAGCTCCCTCCTCAAGAAATTCTGCCCTCCAACTTGTGTACAGCTATACAGTATAAGCGCAGGAGAAAAACTATTGAAAAGTTTTAGTCAGTTCCAATTGTAGAAATTATTTTGTGTGAAAATACGTTCATTTAAACAAAAGTGCCTGAAGGTGTTCATAAAGAATACCTGTCATGTTGTAAGGTTAGCGGGGCTGGCTGCATAGATCTGCAGCCACAGCCCAGCTGGCTCTATCATCTTTTTTTACCATTTTTTTTTTCTTCACCCACAGGGGCTCTTCTTTGAGCCGGGTGCTGGGGTTATGAATCTGTCAAGTGGGCGGTCTCTACTGCTCATATGATCTTTCCTGCTTTTGGAGGAGCAAAAGTATAAAGGGCAATGGTTCAGGCTAAAGATACCGGGATTAGAGCCTTACCTATTTCCATTTCTGCTACAGCATGATGAATAGGTATCACACACCGATCAGCCATGACATTAAAGCCACTGGCAAATGAAGTGAGTAACCTTGATCATCTCGTTATATTGACTCCTATATCATGGGGGTGGGGTATATTAGGCAACAAATGAAGTTGATGTGTTGGAAGCAGGACAAATGGACAAGTATGAGGATCTGATTGGCCTTGACAAGTGCCACATTGTGATGGCTAATCGACTGGCTCAAAGCATCTCCAAATCAGCAGGTCTTGTGTGGTTGGTTCCTTCTTTGCAGTGATTAATACGCACCAGAAGTGATCCAAGGAAGGACAACCAGTGAACCAGCGACATTGTCTTGTGTGATCAAGACCCATTGATGTATATGGGGAGCAAAGGCTCGCCTGTCTAGTCTGATCCCTCCAAATACCTACTGTAGCACACATTGCTGATAAATGTAATGCTTGCAATGATAGGAAGGTGTCAGCGCACACAATACACTGCAATCTGTTGCATATGGGTCTCAGTAGCCGCAGATCGGTCTGAGTGCCCATGCTGACCCCTATTCACTGCCAAAAGGGCCTACTATGGGCACATGAACATCAGAGCTGGATCATGAAGTGATGGAAGAAAACGGCTTGGTCTGATGAATCATGTTTTCTTTTACATCATATGGACCGCTGGGTGCATGTGCATCACCTACCTAAAGAAGAGATGGCACCAGGATGCACTATGGGAAAAAGACAAGCTGGTGAAGGCAGTGTGATTCCCTGGGCAATGTTCTGCTGGGTAACCTTGGGTCGTGACATTTGTGTGGATGCTATTTAACATGTTCCAACAGACCAACAACACCCTTTCGTGGTAGTGGTATTCTCTAAAGGCATTGGCCACAATGTAAGATTTGTTCAAGAATGGTTTAAGGAACATGAAGACTTCAAGGTGATGTCTTCAAACTTCCATCCTTGGAGGACTCACCGTGCAGCTTACAGGACTTAACGAATCTACTACTAATGTCTTGGTTCCAGATGCCACAGGACATCTTCAGAGCTCTTGGGAAGTCTGTCATTACGGGTGTTTTAGCAACACATGGTGGGTACACACAATATTAGGGTTTTAATGTTATGGCTGAGCGATATATAAATATTTGGTTCCCAGGAAACTTCACTGCTGCTATATAAATGAGGCTAATAGCGATAAGACGGTTTGTGTACTGGCTACATAAATAAATGACCTACTGCTGCGGTTAATGATTGGTGTGATCTTGTTTTCTGTAGGATGGTGGTGAGCGCTGCCTCCAGGCATTACAGCATTACTGGTGATGGGGTGAAGTCCTTTGTTCTCCTCCTGTGCGCTATCCTCCGAGAGCTCCAGGCAACAGCCGATAGAAACCAAGGTCTGCTTTTATCTAGGAAGGCAACACTGAAAAACCAATATCAAAGGCAAGGCCATGCATCAAGAAGATTAAGTAATATACTGTTGACCTTCCAAAGTAGAGTTCTAGATCCCATTATAGCGCAGCATCTGAGGCCGCACTTTATTTCAGTTTTCTCAACTACGGAAGGAAATATTACTCTGTGCAGAGCATCTATACAGCGAACAATAGATACTTATTTCAGAGGAAGACTTGGCTGTAACATCCACCAGTTCATTAGTAGACTTGCCTGTGAATACCTCTACGATTGTTTTCTGCGTGCCGCTGACATCCCTGTTGTGGTCGGTCTAGTGAGCAAATATTTCTCTTCACTGCTGACAGAAGTTCCAGGACTTCCAGTAGAGAATTCCAGGATCCTACCGGCCGTAATACTCCACCGGGCGTTTACTGCGTACTGTCCAGCAGAGGGGGAAGTAAGAGCGCTGATGGTGACAGAGCCCATCAATCAGTGTCTTTCGGAACCAGACGTAGCGTTTCTTGTCTCATCGGATGTTCAGCTACAGCAGTCTCAGCTGTACCTACGACAGAGGACTGAGAACCTTCTGAAACTACTGCAGCGCAAAGACATCCGGATCGTATTTTCGAGTGTTAAGCAACATGACATTGTGCTTTACTATGCAAAACTAAGTGGGATATCTATAGTAGATTGCTTGCCATCAGAGGAGATGGATCTTCTTAGCATGATCACTGGAGTAACCCCAAAGTCTGAACCCCTCAATGACTTTCTTCTGCCTGAAACTTTTCCAGTAGTAAGTTGCAAACCTATTGTGATTGGTAACAAAAAGTATGTGCACCTTGTTTTACGGAGTTCATTGGCCTTCCAGCCACACAGCCTTGTGTTATGTGGCCCTGTGAAGGGTTTCACTGAACAACTTGTTTCCTCCTTTCATGGTGCTTTTAAAATGCTAACACAGTTATTCCAACCATTTACTGCTGTTGAGGAACAGCCAGCTAATAACGCAGACAGTTGTTTACTAAAGCGAACTGAAGAACAAAGTGGAACATGTGAGCGCTGCCAGAATGACTCAGTTGGCGCTCCGTGCCATCCAGAAAATAATGACCAAGCCGTCCATATGCACCTCACACACTCGGAGGAAAAGGACTCAGCAGGTGCTTCTAGGGAGGGTTCAGCAAGTCCATCCTGTGGATGCGGGGACACGGGCAGCATAGAAAGAAGGCGACCTCAAGGACCATTCATAATCCAAGGCAGCTATAGTAGTGCGGGAACAGGCAGTGTACCATTTGCAGATGTTGGTTTAGTATTTCCAGGGGCTGGAACTTTTGAACTTTTGCTAAAGGATTATCTCCACAAGTTTGCCAAGATATGCCAGGATGCAGAACTGGCATCTATATGTACAGTGGTTGGAAATGCATTTTTATGTATTCCCAGGCAAATATGCAAAGCGAAGACCAGACAGATCCATTTACCACAGCGCACCAAGGAAATGCTACAACTAGATTCTTTGCACATAGCAGAGACGGGTCTTGAACCTGTTTCCTGTAAGTACCAGTTGCTGGCTTCTGTGCTCCAATGCCTTAGTCAGCTTGTGGCCATAAACCTGATTATCGGTGTTAAGAAGAGTCAAAGTGCTGAGAATGAAGAAACCGATGAAGACAAATTGGAGGCAGATCACTAATCCTCACCAGATATGGATGTTGATGCGCCCCAGTTATATTGCACAGCTAATATCTGCTACCTCAATAGAGTTTAACATTGATATTGAACTGATTAAAGTAGTAGCCTATGGAAAATTAGTGAACCTCTTCTTTGTGCGTCTGCAATGTGTTTCATATGTGCATTAAAAACTCTAGCAGGAAGACTACACGTCCCATATGTCTTCTTGCTGGGCTGGGCAATAATGACAGAGACTAGCAAGATAGTGATGGTGGGCTTATTCTATGCTTCCACTTAGGGCTCATTTACAAGAGCGTTTTTCTTCCATTCTGGCTTTCCGTCTCCTATTTCTGCATTCTAATTCCACCTCTCTGCTTCAAAAATGGAACATAGAGACAGAAAACCAGAACTGAGGCAAAACACTGGTGTGTATGAGTGCTGACCCTGCTGCACGGTTCAGCAAGTTTTACTGCTGCTCTCAACTTGGACATGGCGATGGAGCAGTATGGCCACTGGTTCGGGGGGTTGTCTGCTTGTCATTGTATTGTATAGGCAATCCTGCAGTTTTCTAATATAAGCATGAGTAGAAGCAGCTCGTACTTTCTTCTCCATCTCCTCTGTGTGTTTTCTTTCTTCATTAACCGTTCCGTTTACTTACAATACTATAACCTCACCTACAGACAGCAGTGTGTGCTTATTTAATAGTAAAAGGGTTTTCCAACATTTAGCCTTTATCTACAGGTTGGGTGATGAATGTATGAAAACTGAAGAGCCAACCACTCCAACCCCTAGGGCTCAAGAAAATGGTGCACCCTGACCCCCTTAGTGGATGGAGTGGCTATATGCATGCATGAACATCGCTCCATGTACTTCTATGGACCAGAGGGAGAGCCAAGCTCCACTATCGTCATATACAGTGAATAGAGCTGTGGTCACCCATCCCCCCCGCCCTTCAACCATTCACTTGTTTGGGCCGGAGGAAGATAGCCGAGCGTATCACTTAGCTATCTTCATAGTAGATGACCGACACTATGTTTAGTTCTGTGCGATTGCAAGATGCCCAGAACTCCTGCATTGTAATAATCAGTATAGTTACATTGGGTGGTTTCCCTCTCCCAGCGTGTCCATGTATTACATGCAGGTTAAATTTGGATTTTACCCTACTGCATTGAAAGAGGTGAAATCCCCAGTGAAAATTGTCAGAAAGTATTGACATGTTGTGGATTTAAATTTGCACAGATTTTCTTTCCACAGCGTATAGACGAGATGTGGGCTGCACCCGAATCTGGACAGACATATCTGCTACATGTAAACATACCCTAAGGGATTTTGCAATGTTTACCATAAAAGGACCTTTAATGGTGTATGGATTTTGCACAGGAAATTCCCGTCTTGCAACCACAGAATACAACCACTGGGTACTTGCAGACAATTTCTGCACAGTACCAGATTAAAGAAAAACAGAAGTATATTCGTACAGGCCCGACATCAGGAGTAGCAGAGTTCATGCAGCATGATATACAAACATATGTCATGACTGTCAGTGACAAAAAGGCAGAAAGCAGTTCAGGTCAAATCCAAAACATTAAAAACCTACAAAATGAGACAAAAAGATGTACAAGTGGATCCTCAAGTTACAATATTAATTGTACAGTTAGGGCCAGAAATATTTGGACAGTAACACAATTTTCACGAGTTGGGCTCTGCATGCCACCGCATTGGATTTGAAATGAAGCCTCTACAACAGAATTCAAGTGCAGATTGTAACGTTTAATTTAAAGGGTTGAACAAAAATATCTGATAGAAGATGTAGGAATTGTACACATTTCTTTACAAACACTCCACATTTTAGGAGCTCAAAAGTAATTGGACAAATAAACATAACCCAAACAAAATATTTTTTGGTTCAATATTTTGTTGCGAATCCTTTGGAGGCAATCACTGCCTTAAGTCTGGAACCCATGGACATCACCAAACGCTGGGTTTCCTCCTTCTTAATGCTTTGCCAGGCCTTTACAGCTGCAGCCTTCAGGTCTTGCTTGTTTGTGGGTCTTTCCGTCTGAAGTCTGGATTTGAGCAAGTGAAATGCATGCTCAATTGGGTTAAGATCTGGTGATTGACTTGGCCATTGCAGAATGTTCCACTTTTTTGCACTCATGAACTCCTGGGTAGCTTTGGCTGTATGCTTGGGGTCATTGTCCATCTGTATGTGAAGCGCCGTCCGATCAACTTTGCAGCATTTGGCTGAATCTGGGCTGAAAGTATATCCCGGTACACTTCAGAATTCATCCGGCTACTCTTGTCTGCTGTTATGTCATCAATAAACACAAGTGACCCAGTGCCATTGAAAGCCATGCATGCCCATGCCATCACGTTGCCTCCACCATGTTTTACAGAGGATGTGGTGTGCCTTGGATCATGTGCCGTTCCCTTTCTTCTCCAAACTTTTTTCTTCCCATCATTCTGGTACAGGTTGATCTTTGTCTCATCTGTCCATAGAATACTTTTCCAGAACTGGGCTGGCTTCTTGAGGTGTTGTTCGGCAAATTTAACTCTGGCCTGTCTATTTTTGGAATTGATGAATGGTTTGCATCTAGATGTGAACCCTTTGTATTTACTTTCATGGAGTCTTCTCTTTACTGTTGACTTAGAGACAGATACACCTACTTCCCTGAGAGTGTTCTGGACTTCAGTTGATGTTGTGAACGGGTTCTTCTTCACCAAAGAAAGTATGCGGCGATCATCCACCACCGTTGTCTTCCGTGGACGCCCAGGCCTTTTTGAGTTCCCAAGCTCACCAGTGAATTCCTTTTTTCTCAGAATGTACCCGACTGTTGATTTTGCTACTCCAAGCATGTCTGCTATCTCTCTGATGGATTTTTTCTTTTTTTTCAGCCTCAGGATGTTTTGCTTCACCTCAATTGAGAGTTCCTTTGACCGCATGTTGTCTGGTCACAGCAACAGCTTCCAAATCCAAAACCACACACCTGGAATCAACCCCAGACCTTTTAACTACTTAATTGATTACAGGTTAACGAGGGAGACGCCTTCTGAGTTAATTGCAGCCCTTAGATTCCATTGTCCAATTACTTTTGGTCCCTTGAAAAAGAGGAGGCTATGCATTACAGAGGTATGATTCCTAAACCCTTTCTCCGATTTGGATGTGGAAACTCTCATATTGCAGCTGGGAGTGTGCACTTTCAGCCCATATTATATATAAAATTGTATTTCTGAACAGGTTTTTGTAAACAGCTAAAATAACAAAACTTGTGTCACTGTCCAAATATTTCTGGCCCTAACTGTATGTCAGATGACCATTGTGAGTTGAAAGCATTCTAAAGTGAGATCTTAAGGCCTCATGTCCAGGGCGGGCTTGATTTGTGGAACTCGCATGTGACACACGCACAGGAGATCGGCAAATCAAGCCGCTCATGGGGAATCGTGGGCGCCCGGGAAATAATTTAAGCATGCGGATTTGTTTTGCAGACCTTTTGGTCCGGAAAACAAATCACAGCATGCTCCATGTTGCTGCGGATCCCGCACTGACGGCTTCCATTGCTGCCCAAGCTGTATGATCCATGGCACTCCCGAAGCAGATCCTGCAGGAAAACAGGAGTTTGAAAAAGAAAAACTCCTACTGCGTGTGAGCGCCGGCCGGAAAGCTGGAACATACACGCCGCGC
The DNA here is from genome assembly GCF_035609145.1 of Eleutherodactylus coqui. NCBI lineage: Eukaryota > Metazoa > Chordata > Amphibia > Anura > Eleutherodactylidae > Eleutherodactylus > Eleutherodactylus coqui. The sequence continues at coordinate 141,332,232 of NC_089838.1, read as the reverse complement.
AAAAGAAAGAAGATCCAGCCAGGACGCAGAAGACCCGCACAGACCCGGAAAAGGTCAAATAATGTTCCCGGGCGCGTTTAGCGTGGGATTCTGCTGCAGGTTTCTGCCCACGTAATCCAACCCGCCCGTAGACATGAGGCCTTACTCTAGTAACTAGTACAGTAATTGGTTCTGAGGCCTCTAAAATATAGACCCAAAACAAGAAAGAATGAAGTTGAAAGAATAATCAGGCAGATAACTAATACAAATAAAACCAGTCCTTACATATAAAAAGTCCCAAATCGCTACTGGCAGATGTAGTTCACTTCTTCATTGTCCTGCAGAGAACACACAGGGTACCAGAAAAATAACATGAAGCTGCCCTCACCTGGTGTCCAAAGAAGCAGCTCATCCTGACACAAGTAAAGAGCAGCACAGTACATGTAGTGCTGTACTAGACTGTAGGAGGCGCTACCTGACATTGTAGGCATACTTCAATAATACAGCGGTTTTACTAGTGATATGTCCATGCTTTTTGACTGTGTCTTGTGTATGGTATTCCGGCTTGGTTTTCAACTCCCAGTCATTGTTATAAGGCTTGTCTAAAGAGTCTGACATTGATTAACAGCAATGCTGCCTTCCAATAGGTGGCGCTGCAGAGGTATTGTCCAGAGAAGCATGGATGGCCTTGTAAGTCTCCCAACTCATCTTCTAGATGCCCTCCCTATACACAAAAGGGCTATCACTCTACATAATGCGGGCAGGGAATGCCTGGCATGGCCCATCCACATGACTTGAAGCTCAGCTCGGAATCAAAATTGAAAGTGCATTTATTCTATAATGCTGCAACATTTCAGAATAAAACACCCACGGGGGCAACAGGCATCCCTGTCATGGGTTCATGCTGCTGTGATTCCGGCAGTATGAACCTGATGGCAGAATCCCTTTAACGTGTAACTGCACTTTCTAAAAACTTTTAACATGTCATAAGGATTTGTCAAAAGTTTTGATCGCTAGGTGTCAGGCTACTGAGAGCCCCACTGATCACTAGAAAGAGCCAGTTGAAGCACTTGCCCCAGCACTGTCACTGCTCATTGGTTTCTGCTCCACTGGGTATGTGGAGGGATTCTTGGTGGGGTGAGATGATGCTTCCAGTGTATTCTCTGCTTGTCTACATGTGTGACAATATTGGAAGATTTGCTTGATGGACCGAACACAGAAAAACTCTTCAATGGAAACAGCAAGTGAAGCTATTCTAACATTATTCCTTGAATGTATGGGATAAGATTTTTTTAAACAAATATAAATACAGAAATGTTGGTAATTATGGGCTGGATTTAAAGCATACCTGAGTTTTCAACATATTTTCTAAAATATACCAGGTTCTCCTTACCCTCTTATTTGCTGCTGTTTGCACCCTGTTTCATGTCTGTAAGGTCTGACTTTCAGGTGGTCTTTCCCATTTTTCTGTTTCAATACTGTTCACAATCCACTTTCATCCAGCAGCCATGTAGCAAGCCCACCACTCTGCCAGTAGTTCACTGTCCTGCATTTCCTTGCCCTTCCCATGCTGCATTGTACTGTCTCTAGTCCAGTCAGCAGAGAGGCAGTATCTGAATGCCAAACCCTCTGCTTTCCCAAGATTATTCAGGCATTCAGAGATATTCTGGCCAAATGGTTAGCAAACCCACTATAAGGCCAGGCTCACACAACAGTATGTTTACTGTGTATTACGTGGGCTCCATACACCCGTGTGATATGTGTTAACCTGCAGGCAATCAATTACATTGTCTTACGTAGTTCTGATCACATTAGCGTGTCAGAATTGCAAAATACGTGAGTGCAAAAAAATGCAGCAAGTTCTGTTTTGCACGTATATATACACGAGATAGAGTCCATTATTGTCTATTGGCACATACATACGTGCGCCCATACACAATTACATCGCCAAGCGACAGCGCAGGAAATATAAACAAGAAAAACAGATGTAATGCACATGACAGTGTGCATGATTAGGCAGTCATGTACAGTACAAAATCGGCGCCATATGTGGCAGTACACAGTCACACCCTGCTCCACAGCTGTAAAATGCTGCAGGACCCCCGCAGCGTTTTACACTTACGGTTGTGTAAGCCCAGCCTAATGTGTGCATACAGACACACACAAAGATGCTGTAACAACAGGAGATGCATCCACTGGCTTTCACTGGCCCTAGGCAATCATATTGTGGGAGGCCAATACATTGACAGAGGAAACTTTCCCTCGACATTGACCGTGGCATCTAAGGGGTTAAATGGGTGGGATTGGAGTTAATTTTGATCCTAGCCATTAGTGCCAGGTGTACAATGCCAGCCAAAATGTACTATTACAGAGCAGATAGGGCAGTAGTCGAGAATGGGGAGAAAAGTCATCCATGCAGCTTCCCACCCACCCAGCTAGAGGGTCACTTTCTATTTGTGTATAGAGAGAGACCTGTCCATCCAGGCAAGTTGGCGGGGAGCTACATGGATGACTCTTCTCATTCTTGGCTACTTTTTTAATTACCTTACTGTAATGTCCTGATTTCACGCAGCCTGTGTATTTGGAGAAATTGCTCTATGTACGGCCATTTGAAGATTTGGCATGTATACCACTGAGCTGAGACATATGAAGTTCCTGGGTCTGCAATAGGGCCCCCATTTATCAGGTGCCGTTTCCAGGGCCGGGATACAATTGCCACCTTTGCACCCCCTATACACCACTAATGCCACCAACTATACACCTGATTTTGTAGTACTGTGACTCAACAATATAATGACAGTATTTGGAATGTATCTTGTAGCTAAAAGGCTGTTCTTTCTATTAATTATTCTGAGAATCTGTTTGCTGCTGGTTTCCGGATGAGTATGCAGTGTGCTTTTATAATTTACATGATCTTGATAATCTGGATGCGCTGTAATTGGATGCTGTTGTGAGCTGAATATCCCTGTGGCGCATGGTATGTAGATCACTGCACAGTTCAGGGCTGAACAGAAATGAGCTGATGTGCCTGCAGCTTAATGAAAAAGGCAGGCAGGAAAATGCACACACACACCGGGTTGGGGATGGTTTCTAACAATTCAGAAACACAACAGTTTATTAAAATCAGGACTCAACAGGATTTGACTATAAAAAGTAAGCAAACTGAGTAATATGCATTAATGAGGTCAAATGTACAAAACATATACGTGACTGCACAATAAATACAAAACCAATAATTGGTTGAAATTGGCTATATAACTCTATACTACCTGTCAAACCAATCTGATCAGCTTCTACGAGGAGGTAAGTTCTAGACTGGCCCGGCAGTGTCATTGGATCTTGTGTATCTGGACGTTTCCAAAGCGTTTGATACTGTGCCACATAAAAGGTTGGTGTATAAAATGAGAATGGTTGGTCTGGGTCAGAAGGTGGGTAAGTAACTGGTCAGTGATAGAAAGCAGAGGGTGGTTATTAATGGTACGCACTCTGATTGGGTCACCATTACTAGTGGGGTATGACAGGGGGCAGTATTGGGCCCTTTTATTTTTAATATATAGGATTGTACAGTAAAATATCAATATTTGCAGATGATACAAAACTATGCAAAGTAATTAACACAAGAAAGGACAGAATGCGATTGCACAAGGATCTGAAAAAATTGGGGGCTTGTGCAGAGAAGTGGCAAAAGAGATTTAAAACTGATAAATGTAAGGTTATGCACTATTACACACTTAATGGAAAACCACTGGGTAACACTGACATGGAAAAGGACTTGGGGATTGTAATTATTTGTAAGCTTAACTACACCAACCAGTGTCAGGCAGCTGCTGCCAAAGCAAATACGATCATGGGGTGCATCAAAACAGGTATATGGGCACATGGTGAAGACATTGGTCAGACCACACGTGAAATATTGTGTACATTTTTGGGCTCTGGTACTCTAGAAGGGCATATCAGAGCTTGAGCAGGTTCAAAGATGGGCAACTAAGTTAATTAATGGAATGGGTGGACTACAATACCCAGAGATGTTGTCAAAATTGGGTTTGTTCAGTTTAGAAAAAAAGACAGCTCAAGAGGGATGTAATAGCAGTATAAATATATCGGGGGACAATACAGAGATTTCTCCCAGGACTGTGACTGTAACAAGGGGGCGCCCTCTACATCTAGAGAAAAGAAGGTTTCTACACCAACATACAAGAGGGTTCTCTACTGTAAGAGCAGTGAGACTGTGGAACTCTCTGCCTGAGGATGTGGTGATGGCGAACTCACTAAAAGAGTTTAAGAGGGGCCTGGATGACATTCTTGAGTGTAAAAATAATAAATGTTATAGTCACTGATTACATCAGAAGGGTCGGTGATCCAGGGATTAATTATTCAGATTGTTTTCCCCTAAAATGAGGAAAACTAGCTTCTACCTCATGGGCGTTTTTTTGTTGCATTCCCTGAATAAACATTATAAGACTGGCATGTACCTTTTTTTCACCTTAAGCACTATGTTGCTATGTATATAAAGAAATATTTATATAAACACCAATGCAGTAACAATATGCTCTTTATTATATACCACATAAAAAAAAGTTAAAAAGCGAGCAAAGTACCACCAAGTAGAAAAGAGGAGCCACAATCAGAAATCCTCACATATAGTAGTACTACAGATTGTAAATAAATCAAATAAACACAAAATGCAAAAATAGGTTATACATTAAGTGAAAATGCAGTTAAAAAATACTAATTCGAATACTTAAAGGGCCACTCTGGCAAAAACACATCTTTCTATCTTTGCTGCCCTCACATGATTGCCTGTCACGCTCTAGAGGTCTCCTCTGTGTATTGCAGCTACTTCCATGCAGCGGCCTGCCTTCTGATGCTTAGCAGGCACCATCTTAAGGGTGAAGTCACACGAACGTATATCGGCTCGGTTTTTACGCCGAGCCGATATACGTTGTCCTCCTGTGCAGGGGGGGAGAATGGAAGAGCCAGGAGCAGGAACTGAGCTCCTGCCCCCCTCTCCGCCTCCTCTCCGCCCCTCTACACTATTTGCAATGGGAAGAGTCGGGGGCGGGGTTAAGTTCTGCGAATTAGCCCCGCCCCGTCCCACCTCTCCCCATTGCAAATAGTGCAGAGGGGCGGAGAGTAGGCAGAGAGAGGGGGGCGGGAGCTCAGTTCCTGCTCCTGGCTCTTCCAGCCCCCCCCCCTGCACACGAGGACAACGTATATCGGCTCGGCGTGAAAACCGAGCCGATATACGTTCGTGTGGCTTCACCCTAAGTGTGAGACTTTTTACTTTCACTTTCAAATCAATCCCATGATGCATCAGCACAGCACTAGCTAGAGGCTGTACCATTTCTTCCTGCTGGCAGGGGGCAGTTTTATTATCATTATCTTCTATATTCACCTACATAAGTTGCAGACCATAGGCATACAGTCAGGAGGATGAGTTGTGATCTCCTCTATTCTAACCGTGTGACAGGAGTTGTGTGATTATCAGCAGCAACTGTGATAGGAGTGTCTGCATCCCTCTGTAGGCAGTTTCTGTGATGGGGTCAATGTAAGAGGAATTTACTAGTTTTATACAGCATTACCACAAGTAAATCTGATCTGATATGGCCAGAATTGAGATCACATGACCATCTGATGAGAAGGAGGCCAGGAGTTTCAGATAGAAAGGAATAACTAACCAAGGTAACACTAGCTGAAATATATAATGCGAGGATAGCTACCCTTAAACCCATCTGTCGCAAGGAGACCTGAAATAACAGGTGTCCCCGACGTATGCTTCACCATAAACCGCCTTCATCATATTATGCTTTCTACAGCCTGTAGTTATCTTAGACAGCTGTTATAGTTACACTGGTATTGGCAGTTTAAATAGTGAGTTTTATGTTAGTCCACCACCCCCAGACAAAGGTGGGTGACTGTTTATCGCATGTGTATAGAGGATTTGTCCGATCCGTTTGTTCTTCCTAGTGATAAACTGCCACTAGAGCTGTCTGGCAGCGGCGTTCTCTCTTCTAGCCATTGAAAACGCATGAACACTCGGCTGAATCAAGAGTTCATGTGTATGGGGGATGTGAGGAGAAATGACCGAGCTATTGAAGGTCTCTGGGTAGTTGGGTACCTTTTAGTTTCATTGCTTGCTATATGTTTTCATTTGATTGGTTAATATAATGCATTACTTGTTTGCTTTTCCTCAAATGTATATAAAGTGGAGAAAGAATAACATAATTCTATCACCAAAACATAGAGAAGCATTCCTGCCAGCACAGGGAGCGACAGGCTCCGGCAAGGAGTAACATAGAGGATTAAAATATTGCTAACACGTGCAGTACATTTTAAAGTTTGATGTTAACTAGTCAGAATAAAGCGTAGTCGGTAGACAATACAAACAATCCTGCTGCAGGCAACGCTTACTCAGCATCGCATTTATCTCACATGAAATCACACGCAAATAAAAAAACTGCAGCAGTGAGCCTCTTATTCAGTGTAGGATTAAGAAGACACCAGTCATAATGCTGTCTATGTGACTTCACACTAAGCCTTATACAGTAGCTCTAGCCAATTAAAAGGTTGCCATTTCTAAGATGCCACGTAGACTTCAGATCCGGGTTGTGAGCAAGCTGCAATCTCCTTGCTAGAGTTGGGAACCTGATCTCTCCAGCTCTCTGCAAATAAGACCAAAGTTATAGAGGACTCAATAAGTGACAAAACATTCCTGATTTCTTTAAAACTTCCATCACAATAGGGCTGATTCACACGGGACGGATTTGCCGAGCAAATCCACCCACGGCTCCTAATCCCAGAATTAGCCAGCCATGTGGACGAGATTTTGCATAAATCTCGTCCACACGTGGTGGCCAATCCGTCACAGGAAAACCAGGCGATGCAGTGCGGAATTGACAGCTGCGGTATGATTTCCATAGGATTTCCGTCCTGTGGGAACCCTTTGTTTTGTTCTTGGAGCTGTCAGCGGTATCCCACTGAGAACTCTGAGCAGGATAGCAGCTAAGAGAATGCCATCAGCGGTATCCTGCTGAGAACCCAGCATGCGGCGCTGATAAGGCTCATCACTGACTTTAGGCTGGCTTGAAGTCAGAGATGAACGAATAGTGCACGATGGCTTTTGAGCGATAATCGTTGTGTCTAAATGTGCCTCTAGAGGGAGTCATTTTGTTGGTGACATTTGCTACCTTTCCGTGTATCCCTCTCAAGTATGAATATGCCTGAAGCCCTGGTTATGATAACCAGAAAGTGATCCACATAATGTTTTATTTTCCCCTTGCTTAAGTTGCATCCATTCCAAACATAAATTAGAATAAGAAATCAAGTAAACTAAGTATAAATAAAATATAAACGGGGGAGGGGGAAGGTAATATAGCGGAGTACCTAGGAACGAGGAAGATGAAGAGTAGAGAAGCAGAAAAAAAGACGGTAATGAGGAGAAGGAAGAAAAGAAGAAGCAGCTCTGAAAATGTGGACCCGAGTCATGAACAAGGGTAGTCTATTGGGTGCTTAAATAGATGTAAAGATGGAGTACCCACTCTTACTGTACAATTCCACTTGCTAGCCACCTAGAGAAAGATGGTGAATCTCTAAAGCCTATCCATACTGCCCAGGTGGAGTAGAAATCTGTACATTCCTCTTCAAGATCAGTTCCTCCATATATTTTATGGCATCAATAGCTTCAATTCATGCTATTCTCAGGATCGCATTACTTTGTTTCCAGTATCTGGGGATGATTTGTCGCAAAATTGGTGGCTATTACTACTGGGGCCACAATAGGGGTCGCTATTACTACTGGGGCCGCAATAAGGGTCGCTATTATTACTGGGGCCGCAATAGTGGTCACTATTACTGCCGAGGCTGCAATAGGGGTCACTATTACTGCCGGGCCGCAATAGGGGTCGCTATTACTACTAGGGGCGGCAATAGGGGGTCGCTATTACTACGAGGGGCCGCAATAGGGGTCGCTATTACTACGAGGGGCCGCAATAGCTTGCGCTATTACTACTGGGGTCACCTATTACTACTGGGGCCACTATTACTGCTGGGGGCCGCAATAGGGGTCACCTATTACTGCCAGGGGCTGCAATAGGGGTCACGTATTACTGCCGGGGGGCGCAATAGGGGGTCACCTATTACTGCCGGGGACGCAATAGGGGTCATCTATTACTGCCAGGGGCCGCAATAGGGGTCATCTATTACTGCTGGGGGCCGCAATAATTACTACTGAGGCCACTGTGGGGGTCACCTCCAATATAGGGGCTCGCTATTACTATCGGGGCCACCTATACAGGGGCTCGCTTTTATTATCGGGGCCACCGATACAGGGGCTCACTTTTACTACCGTGGCCACCGATACAGGGGGTCGCTTCTACTACCGGGGCCACGGATACAGGGGGTCGCTTCTACTACCGGGGCCACGGATACAGGGGGTTGCTTTTACTACCGCGGCCACCGATACAGGGGGTCGCTTCTACTACTGGGGCCACCGATACAGGGGGTCGCCATTACTACCGGGGCCAGCGATACAGAGGGTCGCCATTACTAGTGGAGCCAGCGATACAGGAGGTCGCTATTACTAGTGGGGCCACCGATATAGGTGGTCGCTATTACTACTGGGGCCAGCAATATAGGGGGTCGCTATTACTACTGGGGCCACCCACCGGGGGGGGGGGGACACTATTACTACACGGGGCGGATTAGTTGTGGAATTTATAGCAGCTGTAGCAGCAAAATGTATGAGATTTTGAAAATCATCCAAATGGTGCGGATATTCACATGTGGTGCAGGATTTAATTTCGCAGCATGTTAATCTTAAATATAATGTATATCAATAGCGCATCCAGCGCTCTTCCCTGTGTGTTTTTTTTCCATATGTCATAATAAGCCACGCCCCCACCACAACATAGCCACACCCCATAACCACACCCACTTTTGGTAGGGGTGCCGCGCCGTAAAAAAAAAATTTCCCAGGGGTGCCCCAAGGCTGAAAAGGTTGGGAAACACTGCTTTAAGGTCATAGCCCAGTGTGGTACTTAAGGATGATTTTACAGGATTTTTATCTCCATTTTTCAAAAGCCATAACTTTTTTATTTTTCCTTTAACATACACATTTACGCTTGTTTGTTGCAGGATGAACTGTAGTTTTTATTGGTACCTTTTTGGGGTACATGTAATGTATTATATAACAGTTTTTTTTTTTGCGGGGGACAGGGTGAAAGAACACATCAATTCAGCCATTTTGTATGCCGTATGATTACAACGATACCAAATTTGTACGGGCAGAATGTTATAGAGCAGGAGAAGGTGAGCTGATTGTAATATAGTTTTGTGGGAAGAAATATCTGTGTATATATATATATATAATATTAGTTATATTCATTTAAATCCCAGCTTATTCTGTGCTTAGAGGTCCAGTGGGCTGTCCTATTAGTGATATATCCTATTGTTTTAATTCTCCAGCTCCTATGCATAACTATATGTAGGGTAACATACAGTTGCTTCACTTTGTATTTTAGATGCACAAAAACAAAAGAAAATATGGTTACAAAGGCAGTATGTCTTATATACATGATCATCAGATTCACAATATACTACATTGCTGTTATGATACGTTCCACATCAAATGTCCTGCTAGGGCTCTGAATTCACAACCTATAGATTTCAATTGCAGGCACATTCCCTTTGACTATCTAACGGCTTCTTGACCTATCGCTTGGCTATCTGATAATTGCAAGGTCTTCATTTGATAGTTGCTGTGACCCAGGGTATGGATTTGTAATATTCAGACCACAGATAAAGCAATATCTCTGCAGCTTTGTAAAACAAGTTATAACATTACATTGCAAAATTACATGTTATCCCAATATGAAGCATATAACTTTCACTTTGAATCAACAGAATACCCCTTTAATCCCCAGCAACTTCCTTGCCTATTTTAGGTCTGCTTAATGGGAGTTGGATATGTCACATCCACAAATGTTTTGATCACTGTCAACCAACAACAGCGGTTGCAAGAGTTCAACCAGTTTGTTTACTTGGCAGTATAATCACCAGTGACAGAGATGCTAACCATGATGTCTAATGTCATATCGGAAAGGTATGGGCGACTTTCCAACATCTTCTATATGGGCTACTGCCTCTTTCCCATGACAAACGAAGATACGACTTCTGAGCACTATCGTGATCCTGAATGATGCATCTAAAACATGGAAATTGCCTTCATTGCCTGTTTAAGGTCACTTACTATGATTGGGTTACCAAGGAAAAATCTACAGCTGCTCTGGTACATGGCCACTCCATTACCGAGTCACTGAAGGCCAACTATGTTTGGCTGGATACTTTCTACACAGACCTGGGGCGAGACTGGCAAGAACCGCTATCTCATGGAATCCAAAAAAAGGGAAGGCAAAAGATCACCTAGCAATGTACATTTATAGAAGACTTGCATATTGTTGATCTTTCATGGGGCTATGCTGAAGCTGCTACCTTTGATTGCAATTGTATTCTTTTGTTACCCAAGAGGCATCCGAGGACCCAGGGATCTACTTAAAGGCTATAGGGCCCAGGTACAAAACTTCAGCTCATGTTTCCCCATCATCACCACCACCTGTACCTATACCTAAACCGCACTGCATACAGCTGCAAACACATTTACATACATGATCTAGCCCCTTGGCATAAGCTTTCCAAGCAAGGACTCATGTCCTAGACTGCATGAAAATTTGTTTGTAGCCCCTTAGGGTTTTTGAACCACAATTAAAAACTACAATAAAAAACTGCATACACTATTAAAAATCACATGTAGATATAAATAATACATGCAGTCTTTTTAAAACCACATGCGGGTTTTTGATGTATTTTTAAATTGTGTGTAAAGTATACAATCACATATAGGAGATGCTCATGTTATAGCAGGATGGTCTATTTCACTATATACAGTATGAATAACATACCAGCTGTACATATATAATTATATACAGAAGATATCCAGGTTACACCAGCATGGTCCATATAACTAAATACAAGGAGATGTATAAGTTATATGTACATATAACTGTATATAGTGATATGGAGCGTGCTGGTATAACCTGGGAATCTCCTGTATATAATTATGTAAACAGCTGGTTTAAGTTATACAGCATAAGTTATACCAGCTATACATATATGATTATATGCAGTACTTACCTAGTTACAACTCATGGTCCGCTTTCCTCCTCCGCTATCAGACACCACCAGCCGGACCAATCACATGGCCGGCAGTGCACCGATAAACTGCAGTTGTGACGAATGACAACTGCAGAATCTAAGTGGTATAGCGCACTGCGCACTGCGGGAGCTTTCAGTGTGGAATTGGCTGCTGACTGCCCCGGGTAAAGGCCTTCCCCTCCCTGAGCGCCACTCAGAGCTGGCCCACGGCTACAGCGGTAACACAGTATATGGCAAGGGCACTGTGGGCCCCCCTAGCCAGGGGGCAGGGTCGACATTGTGACTCATAGTGGCACGCCAGTGCAAGGACCTAAGTCTAAGTAATTTTGACATGGGAAGTTGCAGTAGTATTTTGTGCAGCTTTTCTATATGATTGTATTCAGCCTAGTTCTTGTGTTTTTATGTTCCTGTATGCTTAGATTTTAAATAAATGTAATGTTCATCTTCCTAGGGGTAGCAGTAAATGATTTTGTCTACACCAGTGACCCTCAAACTTTGAGGGTTTGAGAGTCACTTGAGCGAGTAGTGCCTTAGGCGAGTATCTCCCCACTCGTCTCTAAAGATTCGGGGGCCGGCGGCGGGGGAGAGCGGGGAGGAACAGAGGGGGGATCTCTCTCTCCCTCTCTCCCCCCCGCTCCCGCCGCAACACACCTGCCACCCGTGTCGGCCCCCCAATCTTTAGAGACGAGTGGGGAGATACTCGGCTAAGGCACTACTCGCTCGAGTAATGTGCCTTAGCGAGTATACTCGCTCATCTCTAGTAACTTCCTCTGACCTAGCAACACAATAGACTCCTTTTGTAACTAATTTAATCTTCTATCATTGAGACAAATTTTGAGATAAATTAAGGTAGTTTAATAAATATTTGGAATGTAATGCAACTACTGGTGGGGTCCAGACATCGCTGTGTTCTGGCCGGTGTGACCTCAACAGAAAAAGATTCAGGTATAGGCACACAGTTTGTGACACATATGCAGAAATAAAGAAATCAGGAATTCTGTGTTCACAGTGTTCACATTGGAGCTAGGATCTGTATCAAGAATTTTCCGCTGATCTCTGGAGACCAGAATAGTTCAATCAGCTGCCCTATTTTCTGTTAAAAAGAAAGAAATCCAGAGATATGTATTATAAGTTAATGAGACGGTCAACACGGACTATTTGTTTCTAATCTTCAAACAAAATGTTACATATGTCAAAGACAACCTAAATGAACACAAAATACATAATTCACATTACAATAGATTCTGCCCTCTAACAGAAAATGCTCAAAGAGAATGGTCTGTGATCTTAAATTAGAGTACAGATGGGTTAAGCAGCAAGAAAATCATCCGAAGTACAAGATCTAGTCCACCACTTAATACGAGAAAAAACTAAATGTACATTTTGGAGTGATCTAGTCAAAGCCATGTTTTGAATCCTATTAAAACGCTTTGAAATGACCTCAAATGAGCAGTTCAATGCTGAAAGCCCTCCAGTGTAGCTAAATTAAAGCAATTCTGCAAAGAAGAGCAAAATTCTTGCTATATGTCCCTCCTGGTTAGCAGCGGTTTTCAACTCCGACATGTGCAGCTACTTCTCCATTCACTCTCAGCCTGGATTTGAAAGCTGGTGGCCTTCTCAGCAGGCGAGTTAGGGGAGCCCCGTTCTCCACACAGGTTTGGAACTTTTATGAAACTTTTATGGCATATGCTTGTATGTCATAGATGTCCACATTAGAAATACCCATTTAAGCCTTGTGCACAGACCCATATTATATGGAGCAGTAATAAGGTTCTCATTCTACTGTATGAGGCAGCTACTGTTTTTCCATCTGCTTCCAATTCTATATGGAGGTTTTCCATCAGATTTCATACTAATCTGACAGACGAAAATTGGCATGTTCTGTCTGATTTAAAAGGGACATATTTTTTGTCCTATAAAAGCACTGCTAGTATTGTAGGAACAATGTTGGAAACAATGATAATTGATTCTAAGTGTCTTCCACTTGGCTTTATGCAATGTAATTATATCAAGTGCTCCATTGCAGAACTTTAAGCAGTGTTTTAATTTTATGCTGTTAGAGCCCACTGTATTATAGTTTTAGAGATAAAAAGTAGTCAACTTGAAGGCTAATTTCACCTGGGCGAGTGCGATATTGGTCCATGAAACTTGGCGCGATATCACACTCGTCAGCATGCGATGTCCCTGCGACTGCGAGGCGTTTTTGTGTTAAAAGTGCTTCGCATCACTTTAGAGAAGTAGCGACTGCGGAGTGTTTCCCATTGTTTTCAATGAGAATCCTCACATCCCACTCGTGTGCATGTCGCACAATGGGCAATGCGAGGCATTCCAAGGGAACATCCAAAGATAGGTCATGCTGCAATTTTTTTCCTGTACCGTGATGCGGGAAAAAAACTGCTCATATGTATGACCCATGGGGTTCATATTCGTGCAAGATTTGTGCGTCTCGCAACACACAAATCTCGCACGATTTTCTCATCCGTGTAAAAACAGCCTAAGAATTAGACAAACTATGTACATTTAAAAATAGTCTTATAGTTGACACAAATTAGATGGAGGTGCTGACATGGTCTGAACAGCCGACAAGGAAGGATTCCTCGATTCATGCTGCTTGTAGCAAATTCTGACCTTTCGATCAACAGGGTGAAACAGAAATTTGGCAATCGTTTTCCACTGCCAAGTGATACAATTTTCTTTTGTTCTATTGCCCACTGGAGTCTTTCTTCTCTGTTTCTATTAGACAGCAATGACATTTGAACTAGTCGTCTCCTGTTATAACCTATTCCTGCTAAAAAATGTTTTGCACTTGGACACAGTAGTTGAAGCACCAGCATTGTATTTGGGTGCAGTTTGCTTGACTGTGCAACACCTCTTCGTCAGAGTGATTTTTGACATTTTCCTCTGACCCCTTGTGACGTCCTGATCATGAGAAAAGCAGGAAGCAGCTCGGTGCAGGCCCAGATGATCAGCTGATGGATAGGGGTCCTGAGCAGCGGAACTTCGTCCACCACCTACTGATGACTTATTCAGGTCATAGGTCATCAGTTAAAATAGACCAGAATACCCCCTTATGCCTGTTGCACTGCTAAAATTGAGGTGTATTTGTTGTCCACCAATATGTGAAATAAACATGCCTCCTAAAGGTGTCCGTATCCCTTAACGTTCACCATTCTTTCTCACTACATGAATGTGCATATGTCTAATTTGTTTCCGAGCTGCAGTAAGCCTTCCAGGTGTAACTTGCATTATAGTTATTTTGAAAGGCCTAACTTATTCTGCCCGTCCAAACTCTACAGCTATGTAAACAGTTTCTACTGTATACAGGAGGTTCATTGTACTGCAGCGTTTTATTGTTAAATGATAAATGTGACATTGGGTGTTTATATAAGAAGCGCCTGGCTACATAATTAGTGACTAATAATGCAATTTTGAGTCTATTTAACCCTTTAATAACTGCCCACTGTCTCTTGACTGTGGGCAGTGAGGGTCCTCAGAGTGTAACAACATCTTTTGGTGGTCACTGCAGTAGACAGGGTGGGCACTGCACTGTTCGCCCCTACTCTAAGAGCGAGCTCCTTTTCTTAGAGTATTGTCCTGTTCTGTTGCTGAGATCAGCCAAAAAAGGTTGATTGTCACATGACTAGGGTATTACGGAGTCGCTGGCGACTATGACCTACCCCCACCTCTCACCTTACCTCAATAACTTAAAAAACAACGCAACGCCAATATTGGATTAATTTATGGCCACAGCAGCCACATTTATTTAACACAAAACATAAACAGTAAATAACCATTTTTAACCGCAGATAACCTGGGAAGGGATTCCATGGAGCCCTACCACCTGACTGTCACCTCACCAGAAAAAACAGGAAATAGTTGTGCCTGTCACCCGTCGCATTACGGACTCGGGCAACACTATTTCCCTACCAGTGCCCCTGCCGCAAGTCGACAGACACGGGGGCCCGCCACTCACCACCTCGCCTCAGGTCGCCTCATCCGGACCCCGAGGACGGCTAGCCATAATCTGGCTAACCCCTCCCACAACCACTGCAAGGCACCGCCCTGCGACTCCCAGAGGCGAAAGTCCTAACCAACAATTTACAGAGGGGAAAGGAAGCTATCCAGCTCCCTGCTACCCCCTCCTACCCCCATTTTGCTGACTCCATGGGACCCCTCCACAGCCAGCACGGCTTGACCCCCTCAAGCCTGCGCCGCCCGCCACAACAACAACGCGCGCTCAATCCCCTCCTGAATCCCCTCCATCCATAAATCTGTCCCTATTTCGTTCAGATGGACCCCATCCGACCTCCAATAGTTACCTGTGCCCGCCTCCAAATCAATGTGCCGAATGGCCAAACCCCCCCGCTGCCCAACAAAGCGTGAAACTTCCCTATTCAGCTTGATTCTGGCTTTATCTAACCCCTTAATCGATCTCACCCCTCTCCACGTTTTCCTAGGGACTATCTCCGACCAGACTATTTTCAACCCCGGGTATGACGACATCAATCTAAGTATGTCATACCTGATGTCCCTTGATAAATCTCTGAACGGCCTCTGCCCCAAATCATTACCCCCAGCGTGCAGGACAAGTGTGTCCGGCACTCTATCAAACTCAATCCCTTTCTCCACTTCTTCTATCACCCCACCCCACAGCATCCCCCTAATCCCAATCCATCTGACTAACGCCTCACTTCTAGTAAACCACAGCTGTCTCCCATTAGGCCTGACCCTCGCCCGCTCAGCCCCCCAAAAAACAAAAGAATGTCCTAAGATCCAAACTAATGCCTTATGACAACCTGAAAGAAAACAAAACAGAATAAATCACAGACAAATCCCCTTTTCAAGTAATAACATTTTTTTTTATTTTTATAATATATATATACATTACAACTTATATCTATAGCAGGTGTGGTCGCACATATGACCTAAAACGTGCTGAGCCCCATCGCCCTATCCTTCTCACTGCCTGCTCATCCATACCCTGGACTGTGGCCTCCGTCGCTGCCCCTACCCTGAAGGAATGGGACCCAAACTGCGAGCTGTCAAAACCCGCCGCCTCCAAAGTTCTCTTAAAAACCGCCGTGAATTGGAACCGCGACAAAAATTGCCCGTCCGTGTCGCAACAATGGACCGCTGCCCCCCCCCCTGAAACTTGACTCTAGCTATTAAAAGATCTAATTGGGCACATAACGGCCCCTACGACCTTCCCCAACCGTACCAGTTGTCCCCTCCCCTCCTGATCTGTCTTGGACCGTCGCACAAAAATTTCCAATCTATCCTCCACCAACCTCACGTCCTCCCTCTGCACTCCTCCCCCTACTGCCTTGCTAGGTGAAACTAATTCTCCCACACGAAACGCCCCAAAAAACGCCAAGGAAAAAGCCGCTTTAAACAACAAGCACTCAAAATTGTCCCCGCAAACCGCGTCTATGGCCCCCCCCAGCCTTTCTAAGATACTAAAAGACACTGGCCTTCTCGTATCTGACCACCCCTTCCCTCTCCTAAAACCCTTTAGCGCCTGCTTTATGATAAAATTTTTTTGTCACGTCTGCTACCCCTTTTAATTTACACCCAAATGCTACCCCGGCCATAAACCTATTGACCCGCCCCAGTGGCCACCCTTCCCCGGAACCCCTTCCCAACCAGCTCAGTAACATCCCCACCCTATCATCCGTAAAACAAGCCCCCCCACATTGATCCACCCAATCCTCCCACTCCTTCCACGCAGCGCTGTACGCCGCTCTCGTCCCCCGAGCCAGTGATTGTGCAATCAAGTCCCCCACTGCTCGCTTACCACGTTCCAGAGCTGTTGAGGGCACCGCCTCCCCGTCTCCTCCGCTCCCGGCGCCAGCGTCCAGAACCGCTCCCACTGAAAGCAAGAGAGAGCATCCGCAATTGAATTATGGACTCCTGGAACGTGTACCGCTACTACCCAGATGTTCAGGGCCAGCGCTTCGAGTACCAAATGCCGCAATAAATTTACAACTAGAGGAGATAAGGCCGTCATATTGTTGATGACCTGCACGACCCCCAAGTTGTCGCAGTGAAACCTCACCTTTCGATCCCGAAAGTGAGCACCCCAAAGCGCAACCGCTACAACTATTGGAAAGAGCTCCAATAGCACCAGGTTTCGTACCAGGCCCTCTCGCTTCCACTGTTCTGGCCATTCTCCCACGCACCACTTGGCCTGAAAGTAGGCCCCAAAACCTGCCCCCCCCGCCGCATCAGTGAACAGCTCCCAGTCCGCGTTCTTGCTGACTTTGGCCATCATAACCGACCTGCCGTTGTAACGCTTCAAAAAGCGTCCCAAACCGCCAGATCATTTTTGTGTCCTGTTCCTAACCTAATAAAATGATGGGGAGCGCGCACCCCCGCCGTCGCTGCCGCCATTCGCCTGCAGAAAACCCTGCCCATAGGCATGATTCTGCAAGCAAACGTCGCAGCGTGATTTTCCTGGCAGAGCGCGCAAACTGCACCTCCTCGTGCAAGTCCCGCAATTTGTTTCCCGGCAGTCGGCACTCCATTGCTTCCGTGTCAAAGGAAATGCCCAAAAAACTAAGGCAGGTTGTGGGACCCTCCGTTTTTTCAGGGGCCAGCGGTACCCCAAACCACTCCGCCACCCACTGGACCGTACCCAGCAGGGTCGCACAAAGTGGCGACTGCCTAGGACCAACGCACAAGAAGTCATCCAGATAATGGATGACCGACTGTACTGCCACAGTATCCCTCACCACCCATTCGAGGAACGTGCTAAAGGCCTCGAAGTATGCGCATGACATGGAACATCCCATAGGCAAACAGCGATCCGCGAAACATTTTCCCTCCCAAAAACACCCAAGTAGTCTAATGCTCTCAGGCGCCACTGGCAATAGGCGAAAGGCCGATTCGATATCGACCTTTGCCAACAGCGCCCCCCTTCCGTATTTCTTAACCCACCGAACGGCAGCATCGAATGAAGTATAGACCACTGAACAAATGTCAGGGTCAATTCCATCATTTACCGAGGCCCCCTTTGGATAGGATAGGTGATGAATCAGCTGAAACTCGTTCGGCTCTTTCTTCGGCACCACGCCGAGTGGTGACACAACCAAATCCGGGACAGGGGGTTCAGAAAAGGGGCCGGCCATACGGCCTAGCCTCACTTCCTTCGCGAGTTTTTTCCCCACCACTGCCGGGTGTTCCCGCGCCGAACGCAAATTCTTAACCGAAAAGGGGACCCCGTGAACCGGAGGTGGGATAACAAAACCTTCTAAAAAACCTTTTAACAGTAGTTCCGCCTTTTCCCTATCCGGATATTTATTTAGAAAGAGGGCCATCTCTGCCACCCTCACTGGGGTCATCCCTTTTTGGAACACCCCCTGTTCCTCTGCCCCGACCTCTTTTGAAGCATTTAACTGCTGTGTGAGACCCGGCGCTACAATGGGAACATGCATGCTTGAACTTGCATGTCGCCCCGAATTTACATTGGCCTTCGTTGAACTGCCAACAAAAACCGGGCCTATTCCCTCCTGCCTGCCCCCCTTGTCCTGATCCGGAAGTGGAGGCCGAGCCCGAGGACTCGGCGCCTCCCTGAAAGGGATGTCCTAGACGTGCCGGGGCCATAACCCTCAGCCACAGCCCGATGTCTTTTTGGTCCCACCGGATCGAGGGACGAACCGCCTTACGTTGCCTGAACTGCTCGTCGTATCGCAGCCAGGTCTGTCTTCCGTAGACCCGATAGGCTTTGCCGATCGAGTCTAAGTAGCTAAAAAGGCCGGAACAATTTTCCGGCGCTTTTTCCCCAATCACGCTCGCCAGAATGGCGAACGCTTGGAGACAGTTAGTGAACGTCTGTGGGATCAGACACCACCTCCGCTTCTCCTCTTCCTCCTTTTTAAATTCAGTTCTCTTCCCCTTGTCGAGATTAAATTTCTCCAAGGGGAGGAGGGAGAATATTTCGACATATTCGTCCCTCCATATTTTTTCCCTGACTTCTTTCTTCAGATGGGCCCCTCAAAGCAAACATACACTTCCCCTCTCGCTCTATCATCCAATCTAACCCCATCCCCATCCTTCTCTGTCTGCACCGCTACTGTTACTGACTGGTTAGTGCCCGCACCCCCGGCTATGCCCTGTCTCCTGTCACCCTGCGACCCTACGTCCGAGCTCCATGCTGAAACCACTGAAGGGGAGGGCTGCTCTATGGCTGCCCACGCCGCCTGTTCACCCCCAGTCCCCCCAGCCGAGCTCCCGCTCGGGCCGCTTGCAACGCTGGATGATGCTCTAAACGGCGAAATATCCACCGCAACCGGCGGCGCAGCCTGCCCTGCCCCCTCCCCCCCCTGACGCATAAGCAAACCACACAAAACTCCAAGCAGCGCCCCCATATCGCCCCCACCCGGCGCGCTAGCTGTCGCCGCGCCACCGCCTGCCAGCGACCCTGTGCTAACCCACGCACGCGCTACCTGGCTAAACGCATTGGACAAAACTGACATGGATCTCTCACCTGGCTGCGAGGGGGCTGTGTACCCACCAGCCGCTGCTCCCACGTCCTGCCGATTCCTCTCATCGTCCTCTGTGTCGTCACTCCTTGCCGCTGCTTGTCCTCCTCCTGGCTGAAGCCGCTCAATCTGGATCCCAGCCGCTCTTCGTGGCGCCGATGCACGCCTGGTCGCCTCTGTGGTGTTGGGGCGCTGCCTGCTGCCCCCATCTTCAGCCACCCGTTGCCTGTTGGGGCGCTGCCTGCTGCCCCCATCTTTTGGCCTGTTGCTGCGCCGGGGGAGCGCCCCGACCGGTACATGTCCAGGTGCACCTCCCCCCGCTCCATGCCTGCTGTCAGTTGCTGACCGCTGCCCAGCCGCACTCTCCTGCGGCTGGTCCTCCGCTCCTGCACTGTAGCGCTGGCGCGCAGTCGCCCCCCCGACCTCCTTCCCCTGCCCGTAGGGATTGCAGGAGGAACAGCACATGATGGGGCGGGGGAGGGGCAGCGTCTTCCGCGGGACCATCCACCATCCTCACCAGCTAGGTGAGGCCCCTCTCCTCCACTTCCGCCCGGATTCTTCTCAGGATGTCTTCCATCTTCTCTCCCGGTAAGTGGACGTCGGGACTATGTTCTTCTGTTCTTCGCCCCGCTGCCTTTCTTTCTCCACGCCGATTCTTCGCTCCTCTTCTCTGCCCTCTCCTCTCACTTCCCGATACTTCTTCCCGACTCCTGGTCTTCCCTCTTCACCTTTTTTCCTGGTCTTCCCTCTTCACCTTTCTTCCTGGTCTTCCCTCTTCACCTTTCTTCCTGGTCTTCCCTCTTCACCTTTCTTCCTGGTCTTCCCTCTTCACCTTTCTTCCTGGTCTTCCCTCTTCACCTTTCCTTCCTGGTCTTCCCTCTTCACCTTTTCTTCCTCATCTTCCCTCTTCACCTTTTCTTCCTCGTCTTCCCTCTTGGTCTGGTCGCAGCTTGTCTTCTTGCTTCCTCACACTTCCACGTCTCAGCTCCAACTGCTATTCTTTGAATTATAACTCCTCCCCTTCCTCTTTCTTGCCGCTCTTTTCTTTTCCCCCACTAACCCCCTCCTTCTCTTACCCAGAGCTCTGCTTTTCTTAACCCCTTCGCTCCCCGTTAACCCTGTCATGCCTGCCTCCCGCCTACAACCTGCGTTTTCCGGCTCCGGCAGTTCCTAGAGCATCTTTAGAGAGCTAGACCCTAGCTGCATAATGGCATGCTGGTGACCTAATGGCCCCAAAGCTAATGGCAGGTTCCCTTTAAGATCTAAACAGTCCCACAAAAAATATTGCTTATAGTACAATCCAGCACATAATTCTAAATATTTTTGTATTTATAGATATTTACAAAATGTTTCCATTTCCAGATATTCGAGGACTAATGTTAGAATTGCACCATCTGCTGTTTCCATTGAAGTGCCTTTCTGTGTCTGATGCACCTTAGTAACTATTTCAAGGTGGTCACACATACCCAGTCTGGCTTCTCTGCAGTAACGCTTTCTCATTCTCTTATTACTTGCTCAGCCTTTATTCTGACATTAGACGCAGCAACTTCAGAAGCCGCTGCTCACCACATCAGGGATCCCTTAAGGCAAAGTCATAAACTTTGTACATCTTGTGGTGAATTGTGACTTATTTTGGAGTATACAGCAAGTATCATTTGTAGCTGTGTCAGCTGCCTGAGACTGAATGGAATTCACAAGCATTATCTGGCCAGGTCGGTGACAAGTGGAGTTTGGTCTGGCCAGTGAACCCCTTTCAAGCTGTAGATCCTGACACCCTGTTGAGTGGTAATCTACTGTTTTAACCCATATGTGCTGTCGTGGGTATGCTCAGGACTGCTGGACTTCTAGAGAAACCTCTACCGGAAAGGCTCCTGTAAATTGGGGTGGGTTCAGATTACTAGCTGGATGAAGAGACCGTACTGTGGAGTACTAGTCCTAGAAATACTGTTGGTATGATCAGAGACTATTGGCATACAACCCGAAAGTGGCCTGCCACGTTCTGTTCTAGTGACCTGCCCTGTGAAGTTACCAGTAACCACCAAGCTCTGTAGCTATAAGGGCATGTTCACACAGGTTGGATTTGCTGCAGAATGTCTGCAGTGGACATTCTGCGGAAGATCCACAGATGAAAGCTTGCATCAAAACCTGCACTATTTGGGGCAGATTTTGATGTGGTTTTTAATGCAGGTTTTGGTGCAGAAGTCACCCCCTCATTTACAAGAGATGCATTCCGCAGCATATCTAGTGCTATAATAGACATGCTGCGGATTTAAATTCTGCAATGTTTTGAAAATCTCATTCTCTTTGCTGCTCCTGTAAATGCTGTGGATTTTCTTTATGGAGGGTCTGTACAGAAAATCTGTGACAAATCTGCCCCATGTGACCATTTCCTAAAAGATAAGTTACTGTCAAGCTTGGTACCTCCTGTGCTTGTAATCAGTCCTTCACATCCTGTGGAGTAAAGTTATTTAAGATTTCTACTGTGTCTATCTCTTCACTTCAAAGCACCCAACACCTCCAAAAAAAAGACACAAAGAAATGTAAACATTCTTTTATTATCCCTCTCCAATCCAATTTTGTATTCAGGGTTTCCTAAAAGGCTTTCTCTTTTTGCTGTTATACAATGGTGCCATCTGCTGGCTAAAGCCAGTGTGTGTGCGCCAAAGAGGCTCCAACAGCGGAGTGGCTGGCAATAGACGGTAAGAATACCCTGTCGGATGTCTTCTGACATTGGAGCTGTACAAGTTTCAATCAGAATATAGGAAGATGTCAGACAGTGGATTGGAAAGGGTCAATTTATTTGTTTAAATGGTTCATCTTAAAAAATAAATACAGATTTGGTAACAAGCATAACAGCCCATAGAAAAAAGTTAACTTGTTATCCTTAGGCCACTCTCAAACATTCGTTCAAAATGCCACGGTTCTCGAGGTATAACACTCCCATTGATTTCAATTGGGCCTCGCAGACGTGCTCAAGCGCCACGATTTTCAAGCACTATCTACTCTATTTTTCCGCTCCCATTGATTTCAATGGGGCCTCGCAGACATGCCCGCGATCGTGGAGCTGGACGGCGCTTTCCAGCGCAGTAATTTTTGAGTGCTGTCTGCTCTATTTTTCCGTATTTAGTGCACCTCATCACCCACTACAATGATTGGGTGCGCTAAAACATGCTGTCGGACATAGGAACCTGCTGCCGAAAACGAAAGTAAAATCGCGGCAAAGCGCAGTGTTTTGCCAGGAAGAAAAAGAAAATAAAAATAAAGGCAGAATCACCGGGGTCTTTTTGCATCCCACCAAAAAAAAAAAAAATAGTAAATGAGTGAATAAATTATTAGTACCCAGAAATAGCACCACTAAAAACTTCAACATGTCCTGCAAAAAACATATTTTGGTATGGCTACGTTGATGGAAAAATAAAAAAGTTATGGATGACATTAAAATTCTTTTTTCTAAAAAAAACTATAACTTGTCCCAGAAGAGACAAGTCCTTACACAGCTATATCAACAGAAAAATAAAAAAAAGTTATGGCTCTTGAAATGCAGCAATAAAAAGACAGAATTAATTACATTGTTCTATGCACACCTGCGCGTGTGTGGTGCCCACCCATGGAGGAGTGGTGACCGTGTCGGCGGTGGTAATGAATCCACTGCTCCCCTCCCAACTGCAGCAGCAAGTAATTAAAATGTGAAAAAAATCAAAGTTCATGACGCCAGCCTGAATCCAGATCGAAACCTGTTTTAGGCGAAATAATAAGAAAAATAGTTAAATTAAAATAAAATGGGTGTGGTCGTCTTTTTCCTTTGGAGAGTGGTGTGGTACCTGAGTGCAGATGGTGACGTGGCGAGAAAGAGGAGTCAGGATAACCGTGAAACAGGAAACAGCAGAATCTTCCGTAGCTAGCACATTATACAAAA
The DNA here is from genome assembly GCF_035609145.1 of Eleutherodactylus coqui. NCBI lineage: Eukaryota > Metazoa > Chordata > Amphibia > Anura > Eleutherodactylidae > Eleutherodactylus > Eleutherodactylus coqui. The sequence continues at coordinate 141,308,649 of NC_089838.1, read as the reverse complement.
GCCAGGCAAGCACAGTAGTTGCATTTGTATAATCAGAGAAATTAGTCCAGAAGCCACATTTGCATACTTGATTTTTCACACTGGCAAGTACAGGCAACTTTCTGTACCCTAGGCTTTTACTTCTCTTTCTCTCTTTTTCTTTGCTCTGTAATTCTTCTTCTATTTCTTCTTGCTATTACTTTTTTCTTCACTTTATTTCTTTATGCATACAAATTCTCTTTTCTTCTCTTGCTACTGGTACACAAACTCTTTCTTTCCCCTTGATAAATGCATAAACTGGGTTTTCTTTCTTTCCTTTCTTGGCTATATTAACTATCTCTCATGCTTTCTCTCTGTCTCTTCAATTTAAACTTTGCTTTTGTACCCACACTTCCACTTCTCACAGCACTGTAACTTTCTTTAGCTCTGGTCTTTGCTTCTGCTCACTTTACTTGCTTGTTCTCAACCCTTGTCCTCCCACTTCCTCTGTTCACTAACTTTTATGTTCTCACTAAATTCTCTCGACCAATCCATGAGGAGGGGTTATTCCTCAATCTCAGAGCAGCTATCTCCCTGTTACCTAACTAGCCAATAGGGTACACAGAGTTACCAGACAGAAAATACATGGAGAATAAACATTTAACATTTTTAAAGTAACATACATGCATTTTGGTAAAACAACTGTATTGCCTTCTGTAGGGGGACACTACATGTGGACACTGCGCATCGATAAGTAAGAGAAATGAATTGTATGATACGCTGTCCATGTGCAATGCATTAAGTTTGGCCAGCATTTCCATACGCATCCGAGAGCGAGGAATTAAAAAAAAAAAAAGTCACACTGTGCGTGCCCATGTGCAATAGATATGTGGCCATTCACAGTACACTCGCAGCCTTTACGTGGCAGCGCGTATGGCTGGAAAATGTGTACAATGCTGCGGGGAGACTTGCAGAGTTGTAGACATATGGCCATGTGTATGAGCCACAGGCGTAACTATAGAGGATGCAGGGGATGCGGTTGCACTCGGGCCCAGGAGCCTTAGGGGGCCCATAAGGCTTCTCTTCTCCATACAGGGAGCCCAATACTATGAATAAAGCATTTCAGTTGGGGGCCCCTGTTACAGGGTTTGCATTGGGGCCCAGGAGCTTCAAGTTACGCCTCTAGTACGAGCCCTTAAGGTAATGCACTATGTGAAATGCACATCTGAATTTTAAGGCCCTGTTCACACAATAGATATCTAACAAAAGAAAAGTATACAGAGCTTATATGTCTCTTCGGTTTCAGATCCAATCTAGTTTTGGCGTAAAGAATAAAATATAAAAATGACTATTTCTGACGCACGTGAAAAACACACCTGAATTAAAAACGTCTTGCATCGGCGTGAAAAAAATGTACGTTGGCAAATGCGATATCAGGCTGAGTTTCAGCGTTGCAGAATATGGCATCCTGGAATTCCACACCAAAATCTGCTTATGGAATGTCCGGCAGAATTCTCCCATTTTCAATTCTTCATAACAATCTGCACGTTGGCTGTGCAGATTTTGGTGCTGAATATTCTGCAGGACTGCGTATTCCATAACGCCATTATGGAATATTCCATCCCATGTAAAAACACCCAGAAAATGCACCAAAAGTAGCACAAATAAAATGCACTGTCTGTAGCATGTTTCATAGCATTGACCTACAGGTAGATCTGGGTGCACTGGTTTTGGCAAAAAAATGCACTTTTTGTAGAAAAAACCCCAAAAACTATGTGTGACACCAGTCTTGGGGTACATGCACACATGATATTTCCGTCAGATTTATAGCGCTCAAATATCACGGAATGGGGAACCCAGGGAGCTGTGTTTTATACTCACCAGGAGCCTCGTTCCCCACGAACCTAGAACACGCACACAGCTTGACTCTTTTCATCCGGCTATGTGCCAACAGTTTTAGCAGTAAGTGTAATGAATAGTATCACCTCTTTACAAGCAATCAGTCAAGCGGTTAGTGGGGGGGACAGTGTATCATTTCCCTGCATCCCTTTAAAATGGCATCAAAATGTCTAACGGTTTACTTTTCTTGTTGCTACAGGGAACTAGTTTTAGATATAGTGTAGCATAATTGATACTCTGTTTCTTCACACTGTATATGAAAGATACGTTAAAGTAGAAACGAGTCACCGCCTTGCAATCCGCTGTACCCATTGCTTGATACCTTGTGATTAAAATTCCTCCCTTCTGATGCCAGGCAGTTTTTACTGCTGCCTTGGTGTTCTTGCCTTCACCTCACTACCATTGATGTAGCCTTCCTCTCTCCCAGGTGCTTCAGCACCCACCAAATGTCTCACTGCTCCTTATGTAGCCCACCCATCCTCCAGCTGCCTCCTCATCAACCCAATGCTTCACTGTCCCTGATGTAGCCCATTCTCTCCCTATGTACCTCCTCCCGTATCAAATATCACACCATACCTGTATTTTTACGTGCTTGGTTCTTGTGCTGTGCCTATTTTATGAGCTTAGTTCTGAAGCTGTAATTATGTTAGTAGTTTGATTCTGCCATTGTACTGATAATCATTTTATTTGATTATTAGTAATAGCTGAATTTTCTTTAGTGGGTACATCACACACATACTTTGGTCAGCCATGTAGAGAACCTCTTGTTAATTTGAATCTCCCCTCTGCGATGGATGCCACGATGGAATCCAATATAAGTCAATGGGATCCATCAGGCTGGTATCCATGTAAACAGGATCCAATTTTTTTTTAGCTCCTTCAAACATAACAGACCAGACCATAGTAAACCGTATTCTGTAAAATACAAAATGTTGAGCAATATTTTACACAATGCTTCAATTCATACCAGCCACAGGACTGACACATCCCAATTGTGTGTATTCACATATTTCTGATGGGAAGTCCAGTATCTGCATCAATTCTTTACTCCATATTTCACAGCACATATGTACAGGCAAAAATGACTAATGAGGCACAATATAACATTTTTAGCATTAAACTATAGAAGTGTGCGCTCATCTAATTATGTAGAACTGCTCACCACTAGCCCACTAGCTAATAGTTAGTTTCAGTAACTCAACACAATAGATTATGTGAAGAGTTCAACATCAACAACTTATGTGAGTTTGGCACCTCGGCAACTGTTGCCAAGCAGTGTAGTTCAAGTGTAGAACAATGGCAAATGGTGAAAAGGAAAGAGTAGAAGGTTAAGTAATGGTCAGGTTCATATTTGGTCCAGAAACAACTTTGTAAGTGTAAACAGTAGCAAAACGTTCTACAGTATTACTATTTTCAGGAATCATTAAAGAGTAATAAGCTTTTTTATTTCATAAGTCAATAGTAGAAGTGAGACACTTAATAATATATCTTATTAGAGAAAAATGCTTCTACCTCTACTTATCAGCTACTTCTCCTCCACCACCCAGATCACTCACTCTGAATGTACTGATAATCTACATATACAGAAATAGACTGAGATTACAGTTGCAGCCCAAAGAGGTCTATGAAGAGGAGAGGGAGAAGAGTGAAAATAGGAGGACAGGTCTGTTGGAGGGACACAGAGGCAGGCAGATAAGACACATACAGCCATTGCTGCAGCTAATAGTAAATGTTTTACTGTCTCATAGCTACTGGAATGACATCTACACTGCTCAGTACGGCTGCTCATATAACATTCTCCATGCTGCTTCTTTGTGTGTGATAGATAAGAGATAGGGGAGCAAGATCTCCTATTCTCTATGTGTGCTGTGTACAGGAGACAGCATAGAAGCTAGTATTCATCCCTCCTGAAAATCAACAATTAGAAATTGAGCCTGCAGAGGGGAAAACAGCTACAAATAAAAAAGTCATATAATGGCCAGAAATGCTGTTATTCCTGATATGCACACACCTCATCTTATTCTAAAAAGTTATCTGAAAGTTTAGTTATGATTAAAAATGTGTTTAGGCATGGTTGGCAGAAGTAATAAAATGAAATCACATTAAATAAGATTTTCAGCCATAATTACTGTAGTGGATTCAGTATTTTCAAGATAATTTACAATTATTGCTGCATATGGCATTTTGATTGTAAAGTAAAGTAATAATCTGCACTGTAATGGACACAATGGCTTAATGAAGTCTTATGTGTAATGGTTACATTAGCACCTCAGCATTCTGTCAATAATTACACTGCTCTTCTGTCTGTTCTACAATAAAACAAAGTAGAAACTAGCCTAGAACACTCTCTAAAATGCAGCACCCTCCTACCCTCCTATTTTACTTTTAGCTATGCCTGCAAACTACCAATGTTCTCCATTCAGCTAATATCCTAACATTATTGTCTACCCTCATACATTGTTTCACTCTAACCTACAGGATCTCTTGCTATACCCGTCCTATAGAATACTTTTCCTCGAAACACTATTGATTACATAAGCATTAGAGATGAGCGAACGCGTTCGTCCGAGCTTGATATTCGTGCGAATATTAGGGTGTTCGGGATGTTCGTTATTCGTGACGAACACCATGCGGTGTTCTGGTTACTTTCACTTCCTTCCCTGAGACGTTAGCGCGCTTTTCTGGCCAATTGAAAGACAGGGAAGGCATTACAACTTCCCCCTGCAACGTTTAAGCCCTATACCACCCCCCTGCTGTGAGTGGCTGGCGAGATCAGGTGTTCGCCTAATATAAAAGTCGGCCCCTCCCGCGGCTCGCCTCAGATGCGGTGTGAGTTAGATGAGGGACAGTGCTGTTTATACCGGAGCTGCTGTAGGGAAAGAATTGGTAGTTAGTGTAGGCTTCAAGACCCCCCAAAGGTCCTTATTAGGGCCACTGATAGCTGTGTGTTGGCTGCTGTTAGCAGTGGGATTTTTTTTTTTTTCTCAAAATCGCCTCTGCAGACCGTTGCACCTGGCATTAGGGACAGAAGTGCTGCATAGGCAGGGAGAGTGTTAGGAGTGAGTGTAGCCTTCAAGAACCTCAACGGTCCTTTCTAGGGCCATATTTATCCGTGTGCAGTACTGTCCAGGCTGCTGTTGGCTGTGCTGCATTTTTTTTGGGCTTCTCAAAATCGCCTCTGCAGAGCATTGCACCCTCCATTGATACTGCAGGGAAAGAATTGTATAGGCAGGGCCACAACACAGTTATTATTCATAGAATATACGCAGTGCTGCCTGTTGGTGGGAAAAAACTGAAAACAAATCTATTTGTCCAGCCTGTGTCCGTCCTTACGCCTGTGTAGACGTGTGAGCTGCGTGAAAAACATTGCTAAATCATACGCAGCCAGCTACGCTTTACTGCTGGGTTCGCCATTTGCTTTCCTTAATTGGGAAAAAAAAATACCTGCTCTCCAAGAGTTATAATAACTCTGCTACCCTCACGTTCTGTGACACATAAGCAGGGACACAGCGCAGTTATTAAACTTCGCAGGTTCATTGAATATACGCAGTGCTGCCTGTTGGTGGGAAAAAACTGAAAACAAATCTATTTGTCCAGCCTGTGTCCGTCCTTACGCCTGTGTAGACGTGTGAGCTGCGTGAAAAACATTGCTAAATCATACGCAGCCAGCTACGCTTTACTGCTGGGTTCGCCATTTGCTTTCCTTAATTGGGAAAAAAAAATACCTGCTCTCCAAGAGTTATAATAACTCTGCTACCCTCACGTTCTGTGACACATAAGCAGGGACACAGCGCAGTTATTAAACTTCGCAGGTTCATTGAATATACGCAGTGCTGCCTGTTGGTGGGAAAAAACTGAAAACAAATCTATTTGTCCAGCCTGTGTCCGTCCTTACGCCTGTGTAGACGTGTGAGCTGCGTGAAAAACATTGCTAAATCATACGCACCCAGCTACGCTTTACTGCTGGGTTCGCCATTTGCTTTCCTTAATTGGGAAAAAAAATACCTGCTCTCCAAGAGTTATAATAACTCTGCTACCCTCACGTTCTGTGACACATAAGCAGGGACACAGCGCAGTTATTAAACTTCGCAGGTTCATTGAATATACGCAGTGCTGCCTGTTGGTGGGAAAAAACTGAAAACAAATCTATTTGTCCAGCCTGTGTCCGTCCTTACGCCTGTGTAGACGTGTGAGCTGCGTGAAAAACATTGCTAAATCATACGCACCCAGCTACGCTTTACTGCTGGGTTCGCCATTTGCTTTCCTTAATTGGGAAAAAAAATACCTGCTCTCCAAGAGTTATAATAACTCTGCTACCCTCACGTTCTGTGACACATAAGCAGGGACACAGCACAGTTATTAAACTTAGATAATTCATTCACTAGAGGCAGTGGGGCCTTTCGTTTTCCAAAAAGGGCAAAAATTATATTTGGCCTGCAGTCTTGCGCCAATTTATTTCCTGCCTGGGAAATCTAATCACTGGTAATACAGCATGCTGAGGGGTAGGGGTAAGCCTAGAGGACGTGGACGTGGACGTGGCCGAGGACGCGGAGGGCCAAGTGAGGGTGTGGGCACAGGCCAAGCTCCTGATCCAGGTGTGTCGCAGCTGTCTGCTGCGCGATTAGGAGAGAGGCACGTTTCTGGCGTCCCCACATTCATCGCCCAATTAATGGGTCCACGCGGGAGACGGTTATTAGAAAATGAGCAGTGTGAGCAGGTCCTGTCCTGGATGGCAGAAAGTGCTTCGAGCAACCTATCGTCTACCCGCAGTTCTGCGCCGTCCACTGCTGCCAATCCGAATCCTCTGTCTGCTGCTCCTCCTTCCTCCCAGCCTCCTCAGTCCACTACAATGACACCTGCTCAGGAGCGGGAACACTCCCAGGAACTGTTCTCGGGCCCCTGCTTAGATTGGGCAGCAGCGGTTCCTCTCCCACCAGAGGAGTTTATCGTCACTGATGCCCAACCATTCGAAAGTTCCCGGGGTCCGGGGGAAGAGGCTGGGGACTTCCGCCAACTGTCTCAACAACTTTCTGTGGGTGAGGAGGACGATGACGATCAGACACAGTTGTCTTGCAGTGAGGTAGTAGTAAGGGCAGTAAGTCCCAGGGAGCAGCGCACAGAGGATTCGGAGGAAGAGCAGCAGGACGATGAGGTGACTGACCCCACCTGGTGTGCAACGCTTACTCAGGAGGACAGGTCTTCAGAGGGGGAGTCAAGGGCATCAGCAGGGCAGGTTGCAAGAGGCAGTGCGGTGGCCAGGGGTAGAGGCAGGGCCAGACCGAATAATCCACCAAGTGTTTCCCAAAGCGCCCCCTCGCGCCATGCCACCCTGCGTAGGCCGAGGTGCTCTAAGGTCTGGCAGTTTTTCACAGAGACGCCTGACGACCGACGAACAGTGGTGTGCAACCTTTGTCGCGCAAAGCTCAGCCGGGGAGCCAACACCAACAGCCTCACCACCACCACCATGCGCAGACATATGATGGCCAAGCACCCCGCAAGGTGGGACAAAGGCCGTTCACCGTCTCCGGTTTGCACCCCTGCCTCTCCCCCTGTGCCCCAACCTGCCACTGAGATGCAACCCCCCTCTCAGGACACAGGCACTACCGCCTCATGGCCTGCACCCACACCCTCATCTCCGCTGTCCTCGGCCCCATCCAGCAGTGTAGTTCAGCGCACCGTTCAGCCGTCGCTTGCGCAAGTGTTCGAGCGCAAGCGCAAGTACGCCGCCACGCACCCGCACGCTCAAACGTTAACCGTCCGCATCGCAAAATTCATCAGCCTTGAGATGCTGCCGTATAGGGTTGTGGAAACGGAGTCCTTCAAAAGTATCATGGAGGCGGCGGCCCCGCGCTACTCAGTTCCCAGTCGCCACTACTTTTCCCGATGTGCCGTCCCAGCCCTGCACGACCACGTCTCCCGCAACATTGTGCGCGCCCTCACCAACGCGGTTACTGCCACGGTCCACTTAACTACGGACACGTGGACAAGCACAGGCGGGCAGGGCCACTACATCTCCCTGACGGCACATTGGGTGAATTTAGTGGAGGCTGGGACAGAGTCAGAGCCTGGGACCGCTCACGTCCTACCCACCCCCAGAATTGCGGGCCCCAGCTCGGTGCTGGTATCTGCGGAGGTGTATGCTTCCTCCACTAAAGCACCCTCCTCCTCCTCCTCCTCCTCTGTCTCACAATCAAGATGTGTTAGCAGCAGCATGTCGCCAGCAGTCGGTGTCGCGCGGTGTGGCAGCACAGCGGTGGGCAAGCGTCAGCAGGCCGTGCTGAAACTACTCAGCTTAGGCGATAAGAGGCACACGGCCCACGAACTGCTGCAGGGTCTGACACAGCAGACCGACCGCTGGCTTGCGCCGCTGAGCCTCCAACCGGGCATGGTCGTGTGTGACAACGGCCGTAACCTGGTGGCGGCTCTGCAGCTTGGCAGCCTCACGCACGTGCCATGCCTGGCCCACGTCTTTAATTTGGTGGTTCAGCGGTTTCTGAAAAGCTACCCACGCTTGTCAGACCTGCTCGTAAAGGCGCGCCGGCTCTGCGCACATTTCCGCAAGTCCCACACGGACGCTGCCACCCTGCGCACCCTGCAACATCACTTTAAGCTGCCAGTGCACCGACTGCTGTGCGACGTGCCCACACGGTGGAACTCTACGCTCCACATGTTGGCCAGGCTCTATGAACAACGGAGAGCTATAGTCGAATACCAACTCCAACATGGGCGGCGCAGTGGGAGTCAGCCTCCTCAATTCCTTTCAGAAGAGTGGGCCTGGTTGGCAGACATCTGCCATGTCCTTGGTAATTTTGAGGAGTCTACCCAGGTGGTGAGCGGCGATGCTACAATCATTAGCGTCACCATTCCTCTGCTATGCATCTTGAGAAATTCCCTGCAAACCATAAAGGCAGCTGCTTTGCGCTCGGAAACGGGGGCGGGGGAAGACAGTATGCCGCTGGATAGTCAGGGCACCCTCCTGTCTATTTCTCAGCGCGTACAGGAGGAGGAGGAGGAGCATGAGGAGGATGAGGAGGAGGGGGAAGAGACAGCTTGGCCCGCTGCTGACGGTACACCGGCTGATTGCCTGTCATCCTTTCAGCGTGTATGGCCTGAGGAGGAGGAGGAGGAGGAGGAGGATCCTGAAAGTGATCTTCCTAGTGAAGACAGCCATGTGTTGCGTACAGGTACCCTGGCACACATGGCTGACTTCATGTTAGGATGCCTTTCTCGTGACCCTCGCGTTGCACGCATTCTGGCCACGACGGATTACTGGGTGTACACACTGCTCGATCCACGGTATAAGGAGAACCTGCCCACTCTGATTCCCGAAGAGGAAAGGGGTTCGAGAGTGTTGCTATACCACAGGACCCTTGCGGACAAGCTGATGGTAAAATTCCCAGCCGACAGCGCTAGTGGCAGAAGGCGCAGTTCCGAGGGCCATGTTGCAGGGGATGTGCGTAGATCGAGCAGCATGTACATCCCAGGCAGTGCAACAGTCTTTAAGGGCCTGGCCAGCTTTATGGCTCCCCACCAAGACTGTGTCACCGCTCCCCAGTCACGGCTGAGTCGGCGGGAGCACTGCAAAAGGATGGTGAGGGAGTACGTAGCGGATCGCACGACCATCCTTGGTGACGCCTCTGCCCCCTACAACTACTGGGTGTCGAAGCTGGACACGTGGCCTGAACTAGCCCTGTATGCCCTTGAGGTGCTTGCTTGTCCTGCGGCTAGCGTGTTGTCGGAGAGGGTGTTTAGTGCGGCTGGGGGAATCATCACAGATAAGCGTAGCCGCTTGTCAACCGACAGTGCCGACAGGCTAACACTCATCAAGATGAACAAAGGCTGGATTTCCCCAGACTTCTGTTCTCCACCAGCGGACAGCAGCGATACGTAAGCAATACGTAGGCTGCACCCGCGGATGGAAGCTACGTTCTCTCTCACCATCCAAAACGGGGACATTTCTGCTTCATCAATCTGTGTCTAATATTCCTCCTCCTCCTCCTCCTGCTCCACCTCCTGAAACCTCACGTAATCACGCTGAACGGGCAATTTTTCTTAGGGCCACAAGGCTCACTCAAATAATTTTTCAGAACAATTTTTATAAGTTTCAATGCGCTTAAAAGCATTGGAACTTTAACTTGAACCAATTTTTCGTTACACTGGGCTGCCTCCAGGCCTAGTTACCACTTAAGCCACATTAACCAAAGCGATTAATGGGTTTCACCTGCCCTCTTGGCTGGCCATGGCCAATTTTTGGGATGTACATTAGTACTGTTGATACAGCAATTTGTGTGGGCCCTCGCCTACAGTGTAATCAAATTAATTTTTAGCCCACCTGCATTACAGCTGACGTTACCTCAGCTGTGTTGGGCAATGCAATGGGATATTTTTGTGTACCGCCGGTGGGTTCCAGGGAGCCACCCATGCTGTAGGTGCACACTGAGTTTTTAATACATCTGTACACTTCTAAAGAACCCGTCTGACCGGGGCATGCAGTGTGGGCCGAAGCCCACCTGTATTACGCACGACATTACTACCTCAGCTGTGTTGGGCAATGCAATGGGATATTTCTATGTACCGCCGGTGGCTTCCTGGCACCCACCCAGGCAGTGGGTCCACAGGGAGTTAAACCTACATGTGTCCACTTGTAAAGAATCCCAGTCTGACTGGGGCATGCAGTGTGGGCCGAAGCACACCTGTATTACGCACGACATTACTACCTCAGCTGTGTTGGGCAATGCAATGGGATATTTCTATGTACCGCCGGTGGCTTCCTGGCACCCACCCAGGCAGTGGGTCCACAGGGAGTTAAACCTACATGTGTCCACTTGTAAAGAATCCCAGTCTGACTGGGGCATGCAGTGTGGGCCGAAGCCCACCTGTATTACGCACGACATTACTACCTCAGCTGTGTTGGGCAATGCAATGGGATATTTTTGTGTACCGCCGGTGGGTTCCAGGGAGCCACCCATGCTGTGGGTCGACAGGGACTTCACAATAGGGAGTTGTACCTGCCTGTGTCTATGAATTAAAAAGCCCGGTCTGACTGGGGCATGCAGACACCTTGACAGAATGAATAGTGTGTGGCACATAGGTTCCCCATTGCTATGCCCACGTGTGCAGCTCCAGATGGCGGTGGCACAGGATTCTATTTCTCATTGCTTCTGTACAGCATTGTGGGCTATCGCTCCGCCACTTTTAAAGAGGGTCGCTGCCTAGCCGTGCCAACCTCTGCAGTGTATGCCTGCGGTCCCTCGTCATGGCAGACGCAATTCTAAATAGACATGAGCGTGGTGTGGCATGAGGGCAGCTGAAGGCTGCGCAGGGACACTTTGGTGTGCGCTGTGGGGGGGAGGGGGTGCGGTTGGGCAGCATGTAACTCAGGAGAAGTGGCAGTGGAGTGTCATGCAGGCAGTGATTGTGCTTTGTTGGAGGTAGTGTGGTGCTTAGCAAAGGTATGCCATGCTAATGAGCGCTTTTCAGAAGTAAAAGTTGTTGGGAGGGGGGGGGGGCCCACTCTTGCCGCTATTGTGGCTTAATAGTGGGACCTGTGAACTTAGGATGCAGCCCAACATGTAGCCCCTCGCCTGCCCTATCCGTCACTGTGTCATTCCCATCACTTTCCTGAATTGCCCAGATTTTCACACATGAAAACCTTAGCGAGCATCGGCAAAATACAAAAATGTTCTGGTCGCCCATTGACTTCAATGGGGTTCGTTGTTCGAAACGAACCCTCGAGCATCACGGGAAGTTCGTTACGAATAACGAACACCCGAACATTTTGGTGTTCGCTCATCTCTAATAAGCATCTTTAAAGCGTCACTGTCATCTTACACATGTTTTACCTTTTAGGGAGTCCGTTTTCAAGACAGGTTCCCTTTAATTGGGTTATCTCAAGAAGCAAACTCTGCACATACAGATATAATAGAGGGTCTCCTCTTGGGACCTCCCTCTATGAACCAGAATTAGGAGCCACTCTATTTAAGCCATACCTCTTGGTGGACTCGAACCATCCTTGTATCACATGGATGGACATTCATCACTTCCCTGCAGGTAAATATAATCAAAAGCAACCAGAAGAATAATAAACTTAGAAATAGCCAATTTAAATAAATTTGCCAAAATCACAGTATATTCAGGCTCTGTGACTTTCTAATCAATCCAACTTCATAGAAGTATAAGGTCAGTTTAATAGCATAACTATACAGGCGTCAAACATTCATTAAAATTCAAAACATGCAACTCACGGACAGAATATTATATCTTTTGCGTAATCCGGGATCTGAATAAAGTTAAGTGTAGCGGTTTCAGGCATTAGGATGGAGCCTCAGGTGTAGTAGCCGCAGGTCTGGAGAGTAGTCAGGGAAAAGCCATTAGTCAGCAATGGGAGGTGCTTGCTCTGTAGGACTGTCAGTGCCCCGAGATCTGTTACCATGGCACACAGAGGCATAATACAGAACTCCAAGTCTTCTATAAAAATCTATTAGGCCTCTGTAATACTGACAGGCAATAATGCTTTGGAATACTATGTATTCCAAAGATTATGATAAACTATCACTGTTTCATGTCACCTAGGGATAACAAGAAAAAGGTCAATGAAGTTGAATAAAGCTTAAAAAAAAATCTAAACCAAAGAAAATAAAAAAACATTATTTCATCCTTTTTTCAATAAAAAATATATTAATTTTAAAAACTGTTTATCCTAAACAAAAACATCGAGACCTAGAAGGAGCTGTCGTTTTGTTGCAAAATACGGCATGCAGCTACATTTCAAGCAGATGTGCCAATGACTACAGTTGTGGTGTGATTAGATGAACAGTCTTGCAACCTGAGGTCCTAAAAATGTTTCCACCCTTGGCCAATAAAAAGGCTCCCAGAGGCCACTTATGTGTAGTGGACCTCTTTTTTTTGCTTGTGTAGAGCTTTTGACCACTAGACATGCATCTACAATGCAATCAAAGAGATTTTGCCTGGTTAACAGAGAGGGCGCATTATGAGAAGATGGATGGTCATATCGACGAATTTCCTGCCATGTGCACCGTTCTGACCAGACTGTTGGGACCAGTAGATGTGTGAGAGCATGCACACAAGGCCCTCGACAGAGCACCAGCAGAGAGGATCATCTGATCAGCATCAGCAACTCCAACTGTTCACCATACAGAAACAGGTGGCACCATCCTTACAGACTCCTGTGTCTGTCAAAACTATTTCCAGTCATTTGCCTGAAGGACATTTACTCGCATGGCGCCCATTATGTGTAGTGCATTTGATACCCACTAACCGTCGCCTCCTTTTGCAGTAGTGTTGTGAATGACAAAACTGGACTGCTATTGAGTGGAACAGGGTTGTGTTCTGTGGCAAATCCATGTTTAATTTGGGCACTAACAATGGCTGTGTTCTGAAGACCTAGAAGGGGGGGGGGGGGGGGGGGAAACGCCTCAATCCTGACTTTGCTGTGGAGCATCACACTGTCCCCACTGCTGGTGTGATGGTCTGAGGGAACCATCGCTTATGACAGTCAGTCACCCCTAGTAGTGATATGAGGGACAATGACAGCTCAGTGATATGTTCAGGACATCCTGCAGACACATATGTTGCCTCTCATGGCAGGGCTTCCAAGAGGAATTTTCCAGCAGTATAACGCTCTCCAATAGAATATGAATGGGACCATCTGGGATGCCAACTTTGACAGTCTATGAGTTTGCACAATCTAGAGGCTCAGTTGCAGCAAATGTGCCTCCATGTCCGCCAGTTTCACATCTCAAATCCAAGCTAGAGGCGGCCCGACAGGGTACTAGAGCCTCCCTTCAAGTGTTCAATTTTTTACAATAAATGATTGCCCTGAGGACCTGTGATGATGTCACCATCATGTGATCAGGGGCGAAGCAGGTAAGTAACTAACAAACCCACTCACTCATGCACGAACAGATAGGTCGTTGTTGGTAGTTTGATTACAGTCTATTTAAGGTACCTTCCCCACTGGAGGGTGCTTGAGTTAATAGTGTCCCAATTGGGCAGGCATGAGCAATTATTCAAAGACACCACGCAGCAATGTGCATTACAGGACTAAAGGCTCCTTCAGACGGACTCATGTGTAATGGCATACACTTTAGTGCAACTCATTTGCGCTGTGAACAAAGTAGATTTGCATGTGCATCAGTGAATAATACTGTACTTTTTGCACACACAGGGCCTGTTCCCATGCGAGCATGGCACCCCCGCCTTGATTTAAAAGGCTAGTCAGCCTAATGAGGTCCAGATATGTTTTTTTTTACTGACTTCTGCAGCGTATTCTGCATTGCGCTTGTATTGAATGCAGATTTGGGCACCTCCCATAGACTTCTATAGGGCCCTTGGTGCGCAAATGCCCTATTTTCTTACATGCACGCAAAAAAGGAAAATGAGAACTAACCCATTGAAATCAATGGATTCTATTTTCTGCATGTTGTGGGCGTATATTTTGCGCACACAAATATGTCCGTCTGAAGGGGCTCTGAGTGTACTAGTTCCTGCAGCAGATAACTACTCATTTCAAAATTGAGGATCCAGCAGCTTCTCTCCAAACTGCTGCTGAAGGCATAGTCAAAGCTGTCACTCTAACTACGTGTAATGTCTGCTTCAAACATGCTATAACGGTAAACCAAAAATAATCTTTCTGGCACTGTTCACATCACAGTACCAGGAAAACAAGATTTAAGTGGTAATGAAAAACAAAGTAGAACTTTCCCTATAGGGCTCTAGCAGGCGACAGTCCCTACCTGATAGTGAATGACCCGTCCTGATAAGGACGCACACTGACCAGTGTTCCTGGGGCACTCACTAACCCTGCAAACTATAACTAAAGATAAGCACTGCACAAATAAACAAACTCTACCACAAAACAAACCATCGTACTTATCTTGCAGAGTTGCTGGATCCAGCAGCAAGAATTCTCGCCGCGGGACCCGAGCGCCTGCAGAGAGCAGCGCATACTTACCCACGCCCTGCAGCTCTGGATCTTTCATGTGCCGGCTGCCGGGCAGCCAGCGCATGCGCAGACCGGAGCCGGGTGAGCGAGTGACGTTTCTGTGTAGGACATGCCGCGGCTTGTTTGCCGCACAAGATTTCGGGTGGCCAAACCGCAGCCGTCTGCATAGGATTGCGTTTGTTAACGCAATCCTATGCAGGCTTCCAGCGGCAGAAATCCCACGGGAAATCCCGCCGCGGAATTTCCGCCTGTCTGCAAGCGGCCTTAGAGGAGGCAAATGAAAAGAAATCCAAAACAACCAGCAAAGTCAAACTCAAACTGACACAACACCCCACCTTAGAATACACGTCAAACACCAGACCCATAAGCTGAATCCGGCCCGCCACTTCATTTTATATGGCTTGCTGGCCATGCAGCAACATAACAGGCATTCTACTATCCCATCCTGCAGACCTGATCCAGTCGCAAGAGTGTAGTCTGTGACCACTGACCTTTTCCCCCTGGTGTCTGTGCATGCCGTCCTGTGCGCAATGCACACACCGAGGTGAGAGGTCAGCAGTCACAGATTCAGTACTGCAGGCTGGCTGAGTGCAATGTCTGTAGGGATGCTGCCTGGCCAGAGGCCAATAGAGGGGTCACGTATTACTACAGGGCCCATTATTGGGGACACTATGGGGGGCACTATGGCTATTATGGCCACTATTGGGAACACTATTAATGGGGCCACTGTTGGAGCACGATTATAACTGTAGCCACTATTGGGAGCACTATTACTACTGAGGTCACTATTGGGGACCCTATTACTACTAGGGCCACCATGGGGACTTTATTACTACTGGTGTCACTATTACTTTTGGAGCCACTATGGGGGGGGGCAGTATTACTACTGGGGCTGCTATGGGGGACCTTATTACTACTGATTACTAAGATAATCCTATTTAGTATCAACCTTTCAAAGACCTCTTCAGCCTCCAACCTCAGTGTTACCTGTGGAGCCTAAGGGTCCTTTTAGACAAGCTAATTCTAGTTTGAACAAGCGAGTGACGTCACCGTTGCTCTCATGCAGCCTGTTTGGATAGGGAAAGTGATCGCTGACTTGTTGAAATTAGAATCGTTCAGCCTTTCACATTCGCTGTGAAAGAGAATGTGAAGGATTGAATGATTATTGTTTAAACCGAATGATAAGCGAACCAGCCAGCGATGGTTTTTATGCCTGCATAAAATGAATGATGAGCGAAAAGCAAACAATTCTCCTCATTGTTCAGTCGTTGGCTTGCATTTAGACAGAACCATTATCGGTTACTTACGCTCGTTTGAACAATTTTTTTTAACGATAATCATTCGATGTAAAATCACCCTAAAAAGGTTGAGAGGACAAAAATATTTCCTGAAGATCAATAGTGGAGACATTTGGAGAACTCGTGATTATATTGTGGTGCCCAGGGGCACTGTATTTGCAAATGCCTTGTCAAACAGGAAAAATGTCAGTTTCTAGGGCCAGTTAGGGAGGAAGTTCTAGGCAATAAGGATCCATTTCTGAGGTTTCTTTTAACAGTTACCATGTTCTGCAGTAATGTTCACTTCTCAGATTGAGCCGACCTAGAATCTGGGTCTGCAGGGAATTTTATACGTCAAGACCTTGTATCTTGGTAAAATATCCTTATGGCTCAGCTAAAGTAGCCACTGACGATCACCTCTGTTAATTATCATCTCACAATACCCTGGCATTTTGTCAAATGTGCCTTTGGGATTCTTAGCAGTAAGTGGCGAGTTTTCCTGGGCACTATTCAGATGGAATCTGATGACGTGTGTTCAGTAATTAAAGTTGCTGTGGTGCTGCATAATTTTTTCCGGTCCAACATTGCGGTTTGGACTGCAGGAGATGATCAAATTGCAACTTCTTCCCAGGTTGTTGCAGTTGATGAGACTCCACAGGATAGGTCTGCATCAGCTGTACTCCGAGTCAAAGACATCTTCACAGACTACTTCCTGTCCCCTAAGGGAGAGTTCCCAATGCAGATGAACTCTGTACGAGGAGACAGATGATCTGGACTGTCCAAACCACGTCATTTTTCTTTTTAAACTGGCTTTCTGATTTTTTTTTTTTAGTTAGGGACGCGCTAGAGAATGAGGACCCTTGACATGGGTTGCGAGCTTATATATTCTGGCCAGAATATCCTGAGTTATTTATACTTAAAAAAAAATATTTCTTTTTTGCATAGTTTGATCAAAGTATTAACCAATACCTCATTATCTATTTGCTTTTCCATATAAATGTGTTAAATAAAATGTCTTGTTTTTTTCCTTGCGGTGCATTATATGGTTCTGTGTAATGGTGCTTTATGCCCCGTTTACACTCAACGACAGAGAATGATTAGCATTCAGATGATTAGCATTCAGTGGAAACACATTGGTTTGCCTGCTCTTTGCACGATGCCGGTGATACGGGACACGCTGTGATGAGGCTGCAGGATGTCCTGAACATATCACAGAGCTGTCATTGTGCCTCATTCCTCTACCAGGAGTTGTATGCGATGCTCCCCATTCTCCAGACCATTACACCAGCAGTGAGGGCAGTGTGCCTCCAGACACAAACAAAAAAAAATTTGTTTATGCATTATATTCAAAAAGCATGAGGTACTTACTAACTTCCTTTTTTCAATGGATAGAGGCAGTCGGTCACCCTGCCGGGTACATTTCTGGTATATTTGGTCTTTAGTGAATCTGTCCTTGTAGTTAGTTGCATTGCTGTCCTAAGTGACAAGCTTTCTTACCTGAGGGTAATTAATTTCACAATATTGACTGGAGACATCTTGCTTTTTTCTCAGTGCAAAACTGTGTGAAGGAGTTGTTGACAACTTTCTGTTTTTTCCCCCCTCTCCGTGGCAAAGCAACCTGCACCAAACAAACGCAGTGTTATGCGTGTAATTGCGTATTTACTGCGTTTTTAACTAACCCAATTCATTTCTATGAGTGATTTAGTGTGTGAAATACGCACTGAAATGCAGAAAATAGAACCTGCTGCGTACACTTTTATGCACGTGGTGCAAAAACGCTAGTGTGAGAGGCCCTATTGAAATGCATGGAACTTTAGTGCTGTGTATAATGCGCACACATAATATGCAGTAAAACGCTTGTATTTGTGTGGCTTCAGAAATTGGACTCTAGAAGCAGATGCAGCCTTTCAGCAGCTTAAGTGAGCACCATATCTCCATCAAACACATGCTGCAAAACCATTTTTATAAAGGTCGATGCATCCTCTGTCTGGGTTGCAGAGATTCGCTTTCAGAAGAGTTCCCAGGCAGAGGCGTGACCTGAAGCTCCTGGGCCCCAATGCAAAATCTGTAAGAGGGCTCCCAAATATAATGCTTTACTCATAGTACTGGGCTCCCTATATGGAGAAGGGTGGCCTTATGGGCCCCCTAAGGCTCCTGGGCCCGGGTGCAACCGCCTCACCTGCATCCCCTATAGTTACGCCACTGGTCCCAGGGATAAGTACCTGACGTTTTTTTTTTCCAGAGTCTTTTTTCCTGCTAAGAAAATTGGGAACAGAGAACTTCTGGCAATATAGTTGTCATTTAAAGAGTGGAGGAATATGCTTGAAGGAGCTGTTTATCCTGCCACAATTTACTCTCATCACCAGAACGTAACTTATCCAAAGGGCTTAACTATATGGGTGTTTTAGTCCTGCTATGCGCCCGTGAAAATCACAGTTTCAATTGTTTTGTTTTCACTAGCGGGATTCACGTGCGTTAATACTATTTGCAAGAAAAGATAGGACTTGCCCTATCTTTCTCGCATGTAGTTAATACTATGTGTGAGAAAGATAGGGCAGGGCCTATTCTCCCATTTTTTTTCCTTCAAACTCGAGCGGAATAGTGGAGATTTTGAATAGTGAAGAAAAAAAAACCTGGTTCATGTGCTAATACGCTCCATAGCAGTGAACATATTAACCTGATATACCAGCGGTCCACCATCAGGGCGGCTGGCTTTTTCATTATTTATTTTCTATTTTATTTATTTAGATACTGAGATAGCCTCTTAGCTAAGGATTATCAGCTTCCTGCTGCTACTATTTAGCTAGTTAGGTTGAGGTAGTCACCATAATTGTCAGCTCTTTTCAAACAAAACTTCTTAGAGTACTAAGGATCTGTGCGGTATGGGACGTTGGTTGGCTCTATCAATGCAAAGCTGACAAACAGGTGCAAGTCGTATTGGGGTGAAATATTGGACCATTGCTGTAGCCTGATATCTTGTCTTATTACCATTTTGGGGGAAGGCTGCAAATCTTGGTTAGACTCCAGGCTATCATTAGGAACTTGTTGATGGTATTAATATTGAGAGTACTTGCTCCTAGAAAGATTTTTCATATTTCTGTGGGATATATGTGTTACGGAACTCTGACCCCCGAGCGCCAGGTGGGGTGCCCTGAACTTACCACACCCCACTGTCCCTGCCTACTTGCCTCGACCTGGCTAACCCCAGGCGGACAACTGGACGGCGGTCCCTACCCTGGCTAGGGACCTGGCGACTGCACTAGATGTACCTAACTAACGGGGGACAGAGTACCGACAAGAAAAGGCAGATGGAGTGACCAAACAGAAAATACTGAGCACCAGGCAAGCTGGAAAAGGAAGCTGATGAGCAAACTAGGGAACTGACTGAGACGAACTGCAGACAGGACTGACTAGGAGCTGACAGAACCAATAACTGGCAGTGAGCTCAGGTCACTGCCAGCCTTATGACTACAAGACTCCACCCAGGGGCGGAGAGAGGGAGGAGCCAACTCCCCCACTACTGCACAACAGAGGGGGAGGAGTGCGGCCGACACCCTACGGGCGGACATGCCCACGCCACCGCACACCGGCCGCCCCACGTCGACGGGGGAGCCCTGACGTCAGAGCTCCAGGACACCAGAGCCGAAGCCAGAGCGGCGCGCGCTGACCGCGGGACCCCGCGCCGCCCTGCATGGTAACATTACCCCCCCTCTGACGGGGGACCTCCGGGCACCCGGAAACCCGACCAGGCTTATCCGGAAAACGACGGTGAAAATGCCGTACCAACACGGGAGCGTGAACTTCCCGTGCAGCCACCCAGGAATGGTCTTCAGGACCAAAACCCTTCCAAGCCACCAGATATTGCAAGGTCCCCCATCGCCGACGAGAATCCAGGATTTCCTGAACCTCATACTTGACCTCGCCCCGCACCAGGGTGGGAGGCGAGGACCAGAGGTAGGCCTCACCGAAGGGACAAAGGGTTTCAACAAGAACTTGTGGAAAACCCTATGCACTTTCCACGTGGCTGGCAACTTAAGTTCGTAAGCGAGCGGGTTAATTACACGCGTGATGGTAAAAGGACCTACAAAGCGTGGCGCAAGCTTTAAGGACGGGACCTTCAATCTTAGGTTCCTGGATGACAGATACACCTTCTGACCCACCCTGTAAGGTTCAGAAACTGAGAGACTTCTCCCACTGCGCAACTGCATGCGAGACCCCACTACCTCCAGAATCTTTTGTACTTCCTTCCATACCCCCTGCAGCACATCAGTGGCGACATCAGCTGCAGGACAGGCAGACGGGGTAGGAAGCGAAGTAAGGAAACGGGGATGCTGGCCATAAACGCACAAAACGGAGAAACCCCAGTGGAAGAACTGGTACGGTTGTTCAGCACAAACTCAGCCAACGTCAGAAATTCAACCCACCGATGAGCCTTCTCGCTTGCGAACAGCCTTAAATATTGCACCAAATCCTGGTTCTTCCGCTCAGTTTGACCATTAGTCTGCGGGTGGAATGCTGAAGAGAATGAAAGCGAAGTCCCAAGGTTTCTGAAGAAGGCCCGCCAAAACTGCGCCACGAACTGAACCCCGCGATCGGAAACAATGTTCTCAGGAACTCCATGGAGGCGAACAATTTCTTTAACGAAGACCTGGGCAAATTCCATCGCCGAAGGAAGTTTCTCTAACACCACAAAATGGGCCATCTTAGAGAAACGGTCCACCACCACCAGAACGGTGGTGAACCCTTGTGACTCTGGCAAGTCAGTAACAAAATCTACCGAAAGGTGCGACCAGGGGCGCGACGGCACAGGCAACGGTCTCAGAGGACCCTCCGGACGCCGCCGGCGATTCTTGCCGCAAGCGCAAATAGAGCACCCCCTTACGAAGTCACGTATCTGACGAGACATGCCAGGCCACCAGTAGAGCCTGGAGCAGAGATCCAGAGTCCCTTGCACTCCCGGATGACCCGCGAAAACTGACGAGTGGGACTCTTCAATAACCGTGAGACGTAATGATTCTGGCACAAACCATCTGCACTCTGGAACCTCTGGTGAAGCGTCCTGCTGAGCACTTTGAAGGCGGGGAATGAGACCAGAGTCCACAGCCGCAACCACAACCCCAGGTTCCAGGATATTTTCGGGGGGCAGCGACTCACATTCTGGCGACCCAAAACTCTGCGAGAGAGCATCAGCCTTGACATTCTTAGCCCCTGGGAGATACGTCACTACGAGGTTAAATCTAGAAAAAAACAATGCCCACTTGGCCTGACGTGCAGTGAGTCGCTTAGCGTTGGCGAGGTATACTAGGTTCTTATGATCAATGTACACCGTGACGGGATGTCTAGCGCCCTCACATGGTGACGCCACTCTTCTAAGGACCATTTGATTGCCAATAGCTCTCGATTGCCTATATCGTAATTACGCTCTGCCGAACTGAACTTTCGTGAGAAGAATGCACATGGACTGTAGCCAGCCCTCCCGCTAACCACCTGGAACAACACAGAGCCCGCCCCCACCTCAGATGCATCAACCTCCACGAAGAAGGGGCGTAGCGGGTTAGGTTGGACGAGCAGCGGGGCGGTCGAGAACGCCCTTTTATGACGATTGAACGCCTCCAGGGCCTCAGGTGACCATCTTACCAAGTCAGCCCCCTTCCTGGTAAGGTCGGTCAACGGTTGAGCGATGACCGAGTAGTTTCTAATGAACTTGCGATAGAAATTCTCAAAACCTAAGAACCGTTGGAGTGCTTTCAGATTACCTGGTCAGACCCACTGGGAGATAGCTGCCACCTTATCCGACTCCATTTGCACGGAAGTCGGAGAAATTACATACCCCAGAAAGGACACTTGTTGAGTGCCAAACAGACATTTTTCCAATTTGACAAACAACTGGTACTCATGTAACCGGGTTAGTACCAACCTAAGGTGCTGCACTTGAGAGTCCCAGTCAGGAGAATATACCAGGATGTCGTCGAGGTAGATGACTAAAAACACCCCCAGGACGTTGTGAAAGACCGCATTCATAAACCCCTGGAAGACAGCAGGGGCATTACAAAGGCCAAAGGGCATCACAAGACATTCAAAGTGTCCCAATGGGGTATTGAAAGCCGTCTTCCACTCATCCCCCTCGCAGATACGGATCAAATTATAAGCCCCTCTTAAAACTAGTTTAGAAAACCAGTGGGCTCCCACCACCTGATTCAGGAGGTCAGGAATCAGAGGCAGAGAGCACTGGTTCTTGACTGTGATCTGATTTAGGGCCCGATAATCTACACAAGGCCTCAATGTCCCATCCTTCTTCTCGACAAAGAAGAGACCCGCCCCAGCAGGGAAACGGGATGGCCTAATATGATGTTTGGCCAGGGACTCCGTAATATAGACCTTGAGAGCTTCGTGCTCCTGCCTAGATAAGTTAAAAATGGCTCCCTTAGGGATGGGCTTATCTGGAATAAGGTCTATCCCACAATCCCACTCTCTGTGAGGAGGCAGGGTCTCTGACAGGCTTTTAGAAAACACCGGAAGTCAGACAAGTATTCTGGAATGAGCGCGGTATCTACTGAGCAGAGAGGAAGGGGAGCAAGATGGCTATGGCAGGATGGTCCCCAGTGAGTCAGTTCCCAGGTGGTCCAATTGAATTGGGGGTTGTGCAACGCCAACCACGGCATCCCTAGTACCATGTCTACCGACATTCTCTCCATCACCAGGAATGATAGTTCTTCCGAGTGGAGAATCCCCACCGTGAACTGTAACACTGGGGTCCTCCATCGTACCAGACCCGT
Source organism: Eleutherodactylus coqui (assembly GCF_035609145.1). Lineage (NCBI taxonomy): Eukaryota > Metazoa > Chordata > Amphibia > Anura > Eleutherodactylidae > Eleutherodactylus > Eleutherodactylus coqui. Next base: position 141,285,775 of record NC_089838.1, on the reverse strand, counting down.
AGCGAGAGGGGTAGCATCAATACAAGTAAAACGAATTGCCATCTTCAGCGCCACCAATTCAGCCATCAGGGGTCTAACGAAACACAGGCTTATCAGGTTAGCGGCTGCTCCGGAATCCATAAACGCCTGCCCTGGTCGGGAAACATTCCGGAATCTAACCTGACAAGGTACCAGAAGCTTAGGAAGTACCTGAAGTCCTAGACGATCCTCCCTACAATCCCCTAGGACTCGGAGTTTTCCGCCGGTTTAGACTGCGAGCGCTGAAGCCTCAGGGGGTAGGTTATCACCCGATGTCCAGCTTTCCTGCAGTAGAGGCAGAGATGATGCAACAATCGAATCCGGCGTCGCTCTTTGGGGTCCAGCGGGTCCACCTCCATTGGCTCGGGAACAGAGACTGGTAAGGAAGAAGTGGGAACAGGACAAACGACCTCCCTGACTCTACGGGTCTGTCTATCTTGCTTCCTAGACCTGAGCCTCCTATCTGCCTTCACCGCTAGCTCCATAGCCTCCTTTAAGGACCCGGGAATGGGATGGGAAATCAACAGGTCTTTTACCGCGTCCGAGAGGCCCTGCAGGAAATCGTCTTTCAGAGCGCTATCGTTCCATGCGGTATCACCTGCATAGCGTCTGAAGTTGGAGTAATAATCTTCCACACAAAGCGGCCCCTGCTGCAACGCCAACAGCCGAGAAACCGCCAACCCCGCTTGGTCCGGTTCATCAAAGATACCCCCGAGTTCCTGAAAAAAGGAGTCCACAGACTGCAGGCAGGGGGAACCCTTGGGAATGGAAAAAGCGCCGCAGCAGGGACATTATAAGCCTGACCCTCTGGGCCTCCAACCCGGAAGAATGGGGGCGCATCCGAAAAAACAAGCGGCAAGCTTGTTGGAAAACAAAAAATTTGTTCCTCTCCCCAGAAAACACCTCGGGAAGAGGGCACTTGGGGTCTGGACTGGTTGAGGCGTCCGGATGCTGCGACAACCCCCGCTGCTCCTAGGCTGTCATACGAGCGGATAAATCCTGGACCACCGACACCAGGGCTTGCAGCTGGTTCGCGAGGGAGCAGATCGCCTCCATAGAAAACAGTTTTAAGTGCCAGTTATTATGTTACGGCACACTGACCCCCGAGCGCCAGGTGGGGTGCCCTGAACTTACCATACCCCACTGTCCCTGCCTACTTGCCTCGACCTGGCTAACCCCAGGCGGACAACTGGACGGCGGTCCCTACCCTGGCTAGGGACCTGGCGACTGCACTAGGTGTACCTAACTAACGGGGGACAGAGTACCAACAAGAAAAGGCAGATGGAGTGACCAAACAGAAAATACTGAGCACTAGGCAAGCTGGAAAAGGAAGCTGACGAGCAAACTAGGGAACTGACTGAGACGAACTGCAGACAGGACTGACTAGGAGCTGACAGAACCAATAACTGGCAGTGAGCTCAGGTCACTGCCCGCCTTATGACTACAAGACTCCGCCCAGGGGCGGAGAGAGGGAGGAGCCAACTCCCCCACTACTGCACAAGAGAGGTGGAGGAGTGCAGCCGACACCCTATGGGCGGACACGCCCACGCCGCTGCACACCACCGGCCGCCCCACGTCGCCGGGGGAGCCCTGACGTCAGAGCTCCAGGACGCCGAAGCCGGAGCGGGCGCACTGACCGCGGGACCCCGCGCCGCCCTGCACGGTAACAATATGTGTTCTAAACTGATGAGATTTGGGCAGTTCATTTTGCCTCTCCATCTGACATACTGACTAAACCCTCTACATCAGATTAAGTCAAATCACCTTTGAGGTTTATTGGGGCCCATGATGATCTGTGGCCTTCAGAGGAAAGTGTAGGACCATTCTATACACTCCATCTTTATCATTTACAAGCTATGGTTAAGAGTAATTCTGCCATATCGTCCTCAATTGATTAATCTTACCCCACAAAATATATAACACTTTATAATAGAGGTATATTAAATATCTAGAAAGTGTTGCCTTTTTTAGTACTAAGAATCAATTTAAACATAGAAATCTAGATGGATATTTCCCACTAACCAACAGATGAGTGGTTATCTCACCATTATATGAATGTATTAAATCTATTTTGTGTTTTTTGTGTTCAGGTGTCTGTCTTGTTACCCTATACATACCGTACATTTTGTTATTTGTACAGTGCCAACTTATTCCGCAGCACTTTCAAGTAATTTCTTTACATAGTTTTTAATATCCTTTTTTAATATACTTGATTATTGGTTTTAATTAGTCTAGTCTGTGAAGGGTATATGATTTGTAAACTACTTCTGTCCCAGTGAAAAAAGCCAACAAGAACATAAGTGCAGACAACCTATCACATTCATTTGATAACACTGATCTCTGCATAGAACCTTGCCACATAATTGATTCTGCTCAAATCAACACTGTGGCCACAGTATTTCTGCCAGGTATTCTTCCTGGGAAGACCTTTGTCCTATCTGCTACGCGCCATAGAATCCTGTCTTGTGGTCATGACTGCAGATTGGCCAGATTGACTCTAGCTCTGGTTGTTGTTTCGCCTTGCAGCGTCTTCAGGGGAAACATGTCGGGGTGGCTATCGATTAGATTTTAATAGGGTTTTGGTGGTGCTGATTTACTCATCTCTACATAGGCTTTTGGAAGTTGGCCATCCAGGCCCATGTGTTAGTGTGCATATGCACGATTACACACATGATACTAACTGATGACTGCTGGTCACATCTCATTTGCTACCACCATTTGCCCCTTTATTTGAAATATTATTCGATGTTGTCTCTGTATTTAGATTATATTTTAGGGGATATTACCTATGGATATTTTTTGCCTTTGGCAATTAGAATTGTATTAGTATGACCCGGACTATTCCTAGGGCAATTTCATAATATATTCATGACTCCAGATTCGAAATCCATAGGTGAATGTCATCTCTCATCACTTTTGGTGTTTTTTCTTGCCCAAATACGTATGGGATTTTGTGGCAGTCTGTCAGACCTGTGCTAGAGACAAGACCTCTCATTAGTGACCAGCTGGACTTTTGCTGTACTATCAGTTTTGAAGTCCCCATGGCAACATATATATATGGACTTCATCACTGAGCCCCCCAGTTCTTCTAATTGCATCATGAGCTGGGTAGCAATTTTCAAAAATGGTGCAGTTTCTTCCTTTTCCTGTTTTTTCTCTTAGCTGTTTGTCTGGCTCATTTTTTCGTGGAACATATCCTTCGACTATCATGCCCTCCCTTTGCACATTGTCTCTAAGTATGGTGTATAGTTCCCCTTTCGTTTTTGGAGGGTGCTTTGTGGAATTCTGGGAGTTAAATTGTATTTCTCTTCTGCTTACCTTCCCCAATCCAATGGGCGGGTAGAAATAGTGAACCAGTCACTTGAGATCTACTTACATTATTTTGTGTCCACTCAACAGGCTGACTGGGCTTCAATTCTGCCCTGGGTAGAGTTCTGTTCTAACAACCTTGCCAGTGAATCTATAGGATTCTCTCCATTCTTCTGGACATTATGTAGGGGTTCCTTTTTATATGGCAACAGCTTCAAAGGTACCAGCACCAACACTACACACCAGGAGCTTCTAAAGATCTGGCAGAAGGTCATGAAGGTTTGAAAACTTCTAATACTTGTTCCTAGCTTCTCTCCTGGAGACCGTGTTGGGTTGTTCTCTAAGAATTTGAAGATGCCCTGTTTCAAGTCTACACCCAGATATCTGGATTTGTTTCACGTTTTGAAGCAGTTGAATTTGGTGGCTTACAAACTACATCTGCTTTCCTCATGGTGAACGTCCCAATTCCTTCATGTCTCACTACTGAAATCACAAAGTCCTAGCCTTTTGTCTTGACTCCTGCAGATGCAGTTCCAGAGAAGGCATTAAAAATAAAAGCAATTCTGGATGCCATGAGGAAAAAAAGAAAACTGCTTTTGGCCGGCTGCACCTGAACGGGTCAGATTCTGGTTGCGGGATCCCTCAGCGGAATCCGACCCTGTGCCCGGCCGGTGTCCACATGTACTTGCTTCTAACTTTTTACTGTACTGCAGATGGTCTGCACGGCTGGCCGTCAGCCCTGCGCAGTACAGTTTGTTTTTTTAAATCCCTGCTTTTCCCGTGCCGTCGCTAAGCAGTGACACGGGTACCCACAACCTTTCCGCAATGTCATTGAGGAAGGGGCAGACGGCTTCTATTGAGTTCAATGGAAACTATCCGTATGAAGCCTGCACAAAAACAGAGCATGCTGCGATTCTTTCTCTGCGAGTGGAAAATTGCAACTGATTTCTACTCAAGTGTAGGAAAAAGCGCTTTTCTATAGCATGCTATGGGCGGTATTTGCTGTGGAGTCATATACCCACTCCGGGTTCCGCAATGCAAATCCGGACATGTGCAGCCGGCCTTATCTTATAGACTGAAACAGTGATGGCCCAGAAGAAAGATCTTGAGAGCCTGCTGAGTATATTGATGCTCTGATTCTTCGGAAGCAATTTCATTTGCAGCCTAGCTCAAAGAAGAGAGGAGATACTGCTATGGCCGCTGACCATGGCTGATGGCGTCTCTTACCTCCTCCTGCCTTTGGTCATGGCCAGCACCGTGTCCCTTGTGTTACTTGCAGCCAATGTCACATCCTTCCCGCTATCACCATTGCTTGAAAGATTCACACGCACATGGCCTACCTCTTATACACCCAGCATGCACACCCAGCTTTCTAGGACAATCTGGATAGCTTCCAGTCCATTTAAGGCCCCCTTCCCCCACTGGAGGGTGTTGGAGCAAAGGTGCAAAAAGTGTTTCTGTCGGATCTCCTGATTTTTACCACTGCCTGTCCTCGGCTTTCCTGGTTTCTCCTCTATGTAATTAACTTAGCTTACAGACTACAATTCTTCTGCCTACCATGACCCTTGGCCTGTTTCTCGACTACGCAAGAAATCTGCCTCTTCTGATCTCAGCTCTGTTTCTCGACTACATATCTGTTTTCACCCTCTGATACCACATTAATCAAGAGTTTCGTCAGTCCTGACCTTGGTTCTGCTCTTCCACTATGTCTATAATGTCACGTTATGGTATTCCTGACCAAGTTGTGTCAGCTGACTATTTCTGCGGTAGTGGTCTCGGGTTCAGTAGAACCTTCCACCGTGGAATTCCGCACCATGAATTCACCCATCCTCACCCGCGGCATGCTCTATTTGCCACAGGTGTACACGTGGACGGCTTCCATTGCAGTCAATGGAAGCCGTCTGTTCACGCTATCTTCCGCTGTAACACAGTGGAAGATAGCGTGAAAACGCTTCCCCGCCCACCGCGTCATATGATGCGGCCGGCGCGTCATGTGACACGGCCGGCAGCGTCATGTGACGCGGTGGGCGTGTCACACGACGCGGCGGAGGTGGGCAGGGAAGCGTCATGCGGGAGCGAGGACGCCAGATCCGCAGGTAAGTATTGGGTCTCCTGGGGGGCGCCGTGACGGGCTCCGCCGCGGAATTTCGCGGCGGAGCCTGTCATGGCCGTGTGCAGCCGGCCTTCAAGGGTGATAATTGGGGATCTTCACGTGCAACCCTCAAATCTGACCGTAAGTCAATTCAGTTTAGAGGCACAGCACATCCATGTCCGCTGCTGGAACAATACGTATCTGACCAGGAGAGAAGCAGGAAGTGGAAGAGTAACACGCCGCTACCACTGATTTCAATGGCAGTGAAGCCGCGGCTCCCACTTCCTGCACTGATGACAATGTCCAGCCTTCCGCACTGGGCACTGGACAAATTTTGCGTGCGCAATTCGCAGAGAATAGAACACATTGATTTCAATGGTTTTGCTCACATTTCTGTATTTTGTACACACTTTTTGGTTGCACAAAAAAAATGAACATGTTCTATTTTTCTGCATATTTGCACACCAGAAGTCATAGGGTGAGCACAAATGTGCCCAATACGCAAGGAGATGAAACACTGTGGAATTCCGCTTGAAAAAGAATACATAAGAACTAATTTTAATCGGTGCGTTTGTTTCCCTTGCGGGGGCAAAAAGTACAGTAAAGTCCACCCGCAGGGCATGTTCATCTGCGTGCGGCAAACAAAGACGCACTTATGGAAATGGCTGATTAGTTTCAGATGTGTTTATTTTCGCAGCGGAATTGCGCAGGGCTTCACACTCTCCCTGCGTATTGCACGCACATTCGCGCACCCTTATTGACTTCTATCAGGAACTTTGATTCGCAAATACGCAAAAAAAAATGCGTGCTCTTTTTTTGTGTGTGTGACTGAAATGCATGTGCTAATTACAGAAATGTGAAGGAGCCTATTGCAATGAATGGCTTCTATTCTCTATGCACATACAAATGTGCGTGCAAATACGCCCATGTGAAGCCGGCCTTAGGCCACTCTTACACGTGTGATTTTACTTTCAGCCACGTTCCTGCCTCCGACACAGTGGGATTTAGCGCACCCTACCATTATGATGGGTAATGAGGTGCGCTTAACACGGCAAAATAGAGCAGACAACCCTCGGAAATTGTGACATCAGGAAAGGCCGCGTTTGAGCGCATGTCTGCAAGGCCCCCTTGAAGAGAATGGGAGCGTTATACCGCGGCATGCGAAGCGCTGCAGTAATCACGTGTGAGAGTGGCCTTAGGGTGCATTCATACAGGAGCATGCATACTTCGGTACGTGAGTACATAGTGTATTAGCAGTCCATAATACGCTGTTGTACGTGAAGTGCCGCACTGTACCGCGTATTACACACGCCTACAATGTAATTCACATCCACTGGTGGAAGCCTGGCCTACAGCGGGTGATATTCCCCTGATGTGGTGAAGGGACACGTCTAGGACTGTAGGACAATATGTGTGACAGTGGCAGGCTGCTGTGAGGAGCCCCCGTACATTATAGCGGAGGTGACCCAGAAGACTGCTGGACCCTCCTCATCACAGGGTTACAGTGAGCCGCCATATTGGCAGCGCACTGATGGAGCGTCTACATCGCCCACGTTCATGAGGGGCTCACTAAGCTCCGGCACACAAGGGGTGCCGCCTCAGTGACAGCAGCACACGCCGGACACGCCCGCCAGAAAGGAGCGCGAACCGAGGCGGCCGGCGCACGTTACCATGGAGACAGAGGGGGGGAGTACGTGCTGACGCCTCCCGTTGTATATGAGCGCGGGCGGCGGGATCTCTGCTCCTCTTATTATTTTGCCGCCATCCTAGAGGGGCGCTCCCTCCTCCTTCTCCTGTCTGTACACTGCGCGGCGGCAGCGGACTTTTCGCTCTGTCACCCCGGTAAGAGACAGCGTTTGTAGCGGGGCTCCTGAGGGAGAGCGGCGCTAGCAGACGGCACACTCTGGGGTTTGGGGCTCGGTTGCCGCGTGGACAGACACTGGGTGCGCCGTCCTGTGTCACTGCGCTGCGTAGTCTGCGAGTTCCCGGATGCATGGGCGATGTCATGGCAGCGAAGGCAGGCCGCCGGTGCCGCTAGGCCGGTACAGCCCGTGTGAGGCCGCGCCCGATGCCGGGACCTGTGGGCTATAATGGCCGGCTAGTAACAGGGCGTCCACGGTGCCGCTGGACGGCGTCCCAGAGCGGCCTGCCTGGGATGATGTCGCACACCCCACCGCAGCGGCTCCACGTGTAGCTGGCGGCGGCGGTTGCCCTATGCGGCAGCGTGCGGTCCTCTTCCTGCCGGAACCAGCAGTGGAGCTCCACCACGTGGTGCCAGCGGCCTGCTGGTGCCGGAGGCCGCCGATGCCAGTGCTGCCTCCCCGACAGCTCCTTGTATTGTCCTCTGTCTGGCCTACATGTGGGCCGGCAGTGGCGGCACATGGAGCTGCAGCGGCACTCCCAGAGGACGGGCAGCACGGAATACTACAGAGATGCCTAGAAGGTTACATGGTTAGTTTTGGTCAGTGGGCATCTACTGGGGAGCTCGCACCCTTGCCAGTCACTGTGGACCTCCTATGGCATGGGAGAGGAGCATGGCTGCATCCTTCTTAGCCATCACCAGTAGCATCGTGTAGGAAAGGCTCACTAGTCTACAAGGGTATAGGGAATACATTGGGGGCTCACATTAAAATTAGTGGGGTTTCCAGGGAAATGCTACTGGCAATGTAGCTTTAAGATGGCTCATCAGGAAGTATTCTGGCACCCGCACTCAGTGGCCAAAAACTGGCTACGAAGTGGAAGTCTATCACTTTGATCCCTGTATAGTGGCCAATGCTGGTAGCCACACGGCTCCCGTTAAAATCAATGAGCGCAGTGAAGGCCACTGCAGAGGTTGGAGAGATCTGTTTCCACTTGGCATGATTTTTGCCCAGCTGATCGGTAAGGGTCCTGGTTAGTGAACTGACTTATCCTGAGGATAGGTCACCTATTAAAAATTGCCTGGGACACTTTTAATGCCTGCTGACTAGACACTTTATTAGTACTGTTCAGCAATTAAAGGGGTGTTCTGGTAGTAAACTATAGATGAGCTATGCTCAAGATGGATCATCAATAGTTAGACTGAAGTTATAGCAGCACTTGCTGTCACTTCAGTCCCTACCAGGCACAGCGCTGTATCTTGTATAGTGGCTGTACTTGGTATTGCAGCTGAATTCCACTTACTCAAATGGGACTGAGCTACTCCCAGGCCATGTGACCAATGAACCAGACATCATGGACCTGAGAAGGTCCCCCCCAATCAGCTCATTGGTTGGAAAGCATCGGAGCTCCACCAGTCAACTGTTGAGGACCTATCCTTAAGAGAAGTAATCAAGTTTAGTCCTGAGAAATCCCATTAATGTAACCTTTTGTGTAACTTACTAATCTCTATTTTTGGTCGTCTTTGTTTTTGAAGCCACGCCAGCCTCCTGTACCAATCGAAGTGCTTCCTTCCATAAGTGTGCCGCCTATGAAGAGGTATATGGCTTGGGGATCGTTCTGTTAGGAACCTCCGTTGAACAGGATGTAATGGCATTCTGCGCTACTTTGTCCTGTAACATGCCGGAAATATGGCCAAAACCGAACAAACCAAGTGGAAAATCGCAATGGATGTCTGCTCATGGACAGCGGGCTGCGTTTTCCATAAACATCCTATGGAAAGCATTTCATGCGTGATTCGCGTGCAGATTATCTCCGTGGGCAGGTGGCCATAAGCAGTTCTGATAGTAACCAATTTGTTTAATGGAAACCCGTGAACAGAATTTAGGCCCTCAAAGTATAACCAAGCTGTTGCCCAAAATGACAGGCTCACAATGATTTTTTTGGCTGGTTTGGTGTAATGGCGGATAGTAGCTTTGAATGCTGTATTCAAACACGCATAAGTCTTGCAGAAGACTGGATTCTGCATGCGGTAGGCCCACAGCAGATTTTGGCTGGTGGTAACCCAGCGTACCTGCATAATCTGTGGTGTGGATGACCGCGGTGGCTCGCCATTGGTTATGCGCAGCACAATTTATTTTTTTTTTCCTAATGTTTGCGATGATTTGGGTACCTGCCACCCATATGTAATAGTTGCGTATGGGCTGTGGGTTGGACAGTCTACATTGACTTCAATGGATACCGTCCGCAGCCATATTGAGCATGCTGTGACTTTCTCAGCGTGTGGAATATGCAATTTATATCGGTGTGAGTGAAAATGCACGTGCCTTTGGCTGCATTTTTTTTCTGTTGATCCTCCGTGTCGATGCTGACCATGGAATCTGCCTGTGTGAGCTGGGCCCGCACTCCTGGACAGCTGTCACAAGAATGCACGGCAGTGACGTGAGGGTGCCAGCCACTGCTTCATCTGAGCTTGTGCTGAATGTGGTTTGTAATGATGTACCTGGCCTGTGGGACGTCAATCCAGGCAGGGGTGCACTAGAGGGGCATGATTGATATTTGGCTGTTTCCCAGTTGCAATAAAGCTGCTATTACTTGAACACTGTTAATGCTCATGTAATAGCGCTAATTGCAAGGCTGCCTGTGTGCTTGCAGTTTCAGCCTGGCAATTGTTGGGAAAACGCGAGAGCTAGCAGTACTAGTGCTTGAGTAATTGCAGCCATATTTATACAAGGGCTCGTTCACATCAGCGCCATTTTCTTTCTGCATTTGGGGAATGGAAACGTCAAGCCAAACGAAACTCGTTGACTAGAATGGGGTGTGTTTGGTGGTTTGCTGGATTTGACTGCACGAGATAACGCTGCATGCTGTACTACTTCATCCTGTTTAGTGGAAATCTGCGATGGTGGTTCCAAATGAAACCTCAGAAGTGGATGGTCATGAGCCCTGAGGTGTTTGCAGTGAGGATATCCAAATCTCTCAACACTGCTTAAAGGGAACTGGTCACATCCCCACCACACCGTAAACTAAAGGCCCATTTAGACGGGACGAATGTTGGGCAAACTATGCCCGACGCTCATCCCCGCAATACTTTCATGCTGCCGCACAGGAGCGAGTATTGCTGGCTCACAGCAGGGCGGCTGCAAGAAATTTCTCTCCCCCTCTACTCTCCATTGACATAGCGGCTGTTCAGTACTGAACTGCTGCTATCTATACTGAATGATCAGCGATCTGCTCATTGTCCATTTATGCAGTAGAGTGAGGTGTGAAATCCCCTGCAGCCGCCCCCACCTCCCTGCTGGCCGCTCTGTGAGCAAGCCAGCGATACTAGCTCCTGTGCAGCAGCATGTGAGTATATGCAGGGATGAGTGTCGGGCATCGTTTGCCCAACATTTGTTCTGTCTAAATGGGCCTTCAGCTATGGTGCTTTTGGGGAATGTGACGGGGGTTGGGTAATGGTCTTTATTTTTTTTTTTTGTTTAAATGCCTGCTTCCTCGATCAGCGGTATCCCGCTAGCACTACAAATCTGCCTCAGTAGGGCTATCCCATAATCTATAGCCAGGCGTGTGCACTGAGGAGTCGGATTTGCGTTGCTGCTCACTGACTTCAGAGGGGGACACTGCTGGATCTAGGGAGCTGGCAAATATAAAAAATAGATTGTAAGCTCACCTTATTCCATCGGGCTTTAAATCCACTGGTTCTTTGGAAGTGCACAGGTATCACCAGCGAGCTGCAAGTCCAGCAGCTGGAAACTGTCTCCATAACAAACAAGTAGGCTGGGTTTCTCAGTGCAAAAGATTTTTCTTCCTTTATTTTCTTATCACATAGTGGGACACACAGATAAAACTGCTAGATGCGTTTTGGCCGATAAATGGCCTCTCACAGCTTTAACAGCACGGCCTTTTACGCATGTAATAAGTTGTAAAGAGCGAATATGCGTGTAATGTGTATTTGTTGTGTAGGTTAAATTCCCATAGCCTATATTGGTGTGTAATATGCATCAAAATACTACATGCTGTAGCCTCATGTGGCCCATTGCAAATCAGTGCCTCTAAGTACTGCATGTTATGCACATGAACAATTTCCCCCATTAATACATGGGCCACATAGACCGTGCGAGTGAGCCCTTCCTGTCTTACAAAGTATTACTCACCACAGGTCAGTATGAATTGTAGACGTCCTACATGCAGATATGGTCTCCAATGTTTCCACAGTGTATATTGTACCCTGTGGCTGCACCCTTACATTTGGTAATATGTACTGCCAAATTGTGATCAGTCGGAGTTCAGGCCTGAATTGTTTCCCTAATTCCCAACTAAAGTCATTCAGACTTTGTTCTTAAAAGTTGGCATTGTTGTACTTCTATTATGCCAATACGTTAAGCAGATGCTGACTAATTGTCAGAAGCCGCTTCCCCTGTGTCACAGCTGGACTGCTGACTCTTGCATGATGCTACATGGTGCTCAATGAAATTCTGTTGGCACCTAGTCACTAACAGGTCCCAGTTGAGCAATGTCACTTTTTGGACCCCAAATGAGTGACATAATGGAAACAGTTTTTCGACGCTTCCCAGCATGGACCACAGACGTTCCTGTTCATTAATCCTACAGTGAGGGCTCATACACTTTAACATGAGGTAGCCACAATTACCCGTATACATATGCTGCAGTCTGACTACATTACTCAACTGTTAGGCCTCATGTCCACGGGATAATTCTGATTTAAGATCCACAGTGTGTTTCCCGCACGTGGATCCGCGCCCCATAGGGATGCATTTGACACCCGCAGGTAGTTAAATACCTGTGGATGTCATTTTCCCCTCAGGCGTGGATCCGCGTGCGGGGGAAAAAACGGCGACATGCTCCATTTTCGTGCAGGTCTCCCACAGGGTTCTATTGAAGCCTATGGAAGCCGTCTGGATCCGCAGAACTACAGTACCAGAATTAAAACTCACCTGTCCTGGACGCTGCGGGTCTCCCCTCCGCCGCGGGCGGCACTTTCTTCGGCCCGGCAGATGTGCCCGGCGTATGCACGCTGCCAGCGTGCCGAGCACATCTGCCGGGCCGAAGAAAGAAGATCCGGCCGCGACAGAGGGGAGACCCGCAGCGTCTAGGACAGGTGAGTTAATTATTTTCTGGCCTCATGTCCCCAGGAAAGGAGGGACCGGCTGCGTCTTCTGCATGGGGAATCCGCGGCGGGCCTGTTTTTTTTTTTCCTGTGGACATGAGGGGTTATGCGACACGGAGGCCACAGCATTATTCTCCAAGTGGACCTGCCGGTCCCACCGCAAAGGCGTAACTGATAAGGTATATGGTTATGTGCAAACTGTTGGGAAGTACTGGAAATATGCAGCTGTCACAATACAAGGATTATGGATGGGATTTTAAAAAACCCATCCACATGTGGAGAATATCTGCAGTGTAAACTGACCTGCGTATTTGAAACTCACATGTCAATTGATGCTGCAAGTCTTCAATCTTTCAGATGAAGGGGTAAAATCCACACCACTTGTAGACTTGCTATGAATTTTCTGCTGCTGCAAAAAAGTCACTGTTTGAAAATGCTTGTAAGTGCGTGGCTTAAGGCCGGCTGCACACGGACGTGACGGGCTCCGCCGCAGAATATTCCGTTGCGAAGCCCGTCACGGCGCCCCCCAGAGACCCCATACTTACCAGCGGAACCGATGTTCTGGGTCCCGCATGACGCTTTGGCGTGACGTGCCGCAGCGTCATGTGACACGCCGGCCACGTCACAAGACATGCCCCAAGTGTCACATGACGCGACGGCGGAGGCGCGCTTTCACGCTATCTTCCTCTGTGCTACAGTGGAAGATAGCGTGAACGGACTGCTTCCATTGACTGCAATGGAAGCCGGCCGCGCGTACACCCGCGGCAAATAGAGCATGCCGCGGGTGAGGATGGGAGATTTCGCGGTGCGGAATTCCGCACCTTGAGCATTGAGCTATTAGGTTCAATAGAACCTAATAGCTGCGGGCAACGCGGCGAAAATCCGTTCCTGGGAAGGAGGCCTTAAGAAGAAAATAAAAACTCAAACAAAATGTTTGGGTTTTTTTTTTGACTGACTGACCTACAATTTCTTTAAATGCAGTTTTTCAACTTAGTAGCTTTATCGTGCAACCATGCGGCGCATACTCAGGAGTCAGTCAAGTGAAGCATGTAAAATCACTCTTGCATATGCAGATATGAATTGCGCATTCTGCAAGAGGAAAAATCGCAAAATGCTCTATTTTACTGTGGGTTCCACATGGTTGTCAATGGAGGTCGTCCAACGCGCAGCCCATACACAATTAACCTTGTGTATGGGCCGCAGATACCCACGACATCGCTAAGTGATAGCTTGGGAAATGCATACATCCAAAAGAGAAACTGTACTGCGCATGACCAACAACAAGCTACTGCAGTCATGCGCGATACAGAAAATTCAGGTACGCGGGGTCAGCGGCTGGTTCCATAGCCACAATCTGCTGCGAGCCTCCTGCGTGTGGAATCTGGTCCGCCTGTGTGTAGCCGGCCTTAAACTGTACATTGGTTGTGTGGAATAATGTGTGGTCTTCAGCCCCATTTACACGGGACAACTATCGGGCAAACTATGCCACACTCATCCCCACATGTACGCCCATGCTGCTGCACAGGAGTGAGTATTGTTGGCTTGCAGCGGGGTGGCTGGAGGAGATTTCACTCCCTGCCCTTCTCCATTCACTTTAACAGCAGCTGTTCAGGACTGGCTGCTGTTTACACCATCGTTCGGGATTTTATGCTGCGTGAACGATGGATGATGAGCTGAACGATGATTGGTCAGTGTAAAACACAGTGTTCAGTACTCAACAGCCGCTGTTGAGGTGAATGGAGTGGTGGTGGGGGGGGGGGGGGTGCAGGGAAAGCTCCAGTCTCCCCACAGCCAACGATACTCTCCCCTGTGCAGCAGCATGGGAGCGACTACATGCTGGGATGAGTGTTTGGTTTTGGTTAGTGACTTTAAGGTTATCTGGTTTTTAAAAATACTGACCCCCTAATTCCCTGGTGGTCCTTCAGTCTTTGGCTGTGAGAAGTGCTGGCTGCTTGTAAATCAGTCAGTGGCTCTCGTGGTCGCGGTGCTAATTGCATCATGGCTTCGTTACTGAGTAGTGATGCAAGGGTTTAATGTTCGAAATATGGTAACTCTGTAATCTTGTAATAAAGCAGCTCTTGTTTTTATTTTAGGTGTTAACACTTGAGAAAAATGGCCAACATAGACAAGTGAGTATTTTCTTTACTGTGGCAGCTTGGTTTTTGGGTATGCTTGCATCTGAATCCACACATGGTCATGAAGTCCACTTTTTCACACTTGTGTTTTTTTTTTGGGTTTTTTTTTAATACAGCATTTTAGCAGGTGTTAGAAACGCCGCTAAGCGTTGTACTGAGCCTCCATTGATTTCAATGGAGCGTCTCAGATGAGTATTTTAGCACGGCATTTCTAATGCTGCCCTAAACAAATGCTGTCAGTTCTATTTTGGTGCATTGTGCTGCATCACCCATTACAATGATGGGGTGCGTTAAACTGTTGACCGCACTCTAAAATACCGTTTAAAAGCTCAGTGCTTTTACAAACTCCTGTGTGAGAGCAGCCTATAGGTTTCTTATGTTCTATGGCTAAGCAAGTGACAGCCTCTGTCCTTGCACCATTAAGGCTGGTTTCACATTTATACACGCAGTAGTTCCCATACTGTAGTCAGATCCATGTTGGTAAACCTCATGCAGGATAA
Organism: Eleutherodactylus coqui; assembly: GCF_035609145.1. Lineage (NCBI taxonomy): Eukaryota > Metazoa > Chordata > Amphibia > Anura > Eleutherodactylidae > Eleutherodactylus > Eleutherodactylus coqui. The sequence goes on along the minus strand of NC_089838.1, from coordinate 141,270,736 downwards.
CTTGTAACCCATTAAGGACCAAGCAATAGTAAATATGCAGTGCAGGAGCTGGTCAGGTTCTTGGCTGTCAGACACAGCTGAGGACTCAAAAGAGAACGCTGAAGCCGTGTTTAATAAGCACTATGTAGAGAATGCAGGAAACCACAGTGCAGTTTCCTGCCTAGGACCCAGCGATCACGTGAACGCCGACAACCCCCAGCATGTCAGAGCAGTAGGGTCTTGGCATGCTCTGACAGACTATTGTCACTACAGGGGGATATTTTCCCTGTAACTGGGGCTCCTATGGATGCTTCAGTTACAGTGTAAAATGAAAGTGTGAATGTCCCCTGGAGGTAGTCTGACATCACAGGGGACTTAAAAGGTACAAAAATGTAAAATAAAATATGGATTAAAGAAAAACTGCTGATGCAACTTAAACCGTTGCCATATCTACCCTGTAATCTCAAAAGTATACAACCTGTATGCCAAAATGTCTAAAACCAGACTGCAAACCCATTTTTGTATTTTACTATAATGTAAATATAATTTATAAAAATTACCTATAAACTTGCTGGGTGTTTTGTGTTCTTCCCACTTTTTGTACACATTGCCCTATATAAGATAGGGCTATTTAATACTTTTTTTTTTTTTTTTGCGAGAAAAAAGAAAAATGCAGGCCTGCAAAAAATAAAGCCGGAGAACTCTAGTGTTTGGTCCTTTAGGACAATCACTCTGGCCTTTAATGAGTTAAAAAGAACCTGTTAGCTTGTACATGCTGTCCAGGCGTCATATTAAAAATGGAGGAGCTGAACAGACTGCTATACTGAATCTTAACTACAACACTACTCAATTTATAGTTTATTCATTGACTTCTACCCATTCTGATCTTGGCACCAAGTGGGTGGTCCTATCAGTTATTGACAGCTGTCAGTGTATGACTCTATGGCTGGTCACTGATGGGATTTCCCACTAGACCTTAAGACCAGAATGAGCAGAGATGATGAATAAAATAAGTTCTACTTTTCCCATAAAGCTATATACTACTCCTGCTTTATAATGTGGTGCCTCATTTTGGACACCAGGTTCCCTTTGAATCTTAGTGGGAACATGCCTTAATGCTGGCCTCGCCAGACACCTTGTGCTACAGAAAATTTATTTGCCACTCTTCCTCTGCCATGATTAATTACATTAATACTGAAATTCAGAGGTAGTGAGAAGTTGGTAATACACTTGTCAGCTGTAATCCTCATGGGTTGTTCATTTGGCTTTTCAGCAAAGACCAGCCGGAGTTCGATCAGCAAGAAATGGAAGATGTGGAAGAAGTTGAAGAAGAAGAAACAGGAGAGGATGCTAACAGCAAAGGTATCCATTAAACTTGACTAACTCATACTGTCACTTATGTGACTGGAGAGTACACATGCACTACCTGCTCATCCCAGGGGTTAGCACACATGACCAATAACTTACAAATCCTATTGATGGGTCTTAAGACATTGTGGTGGAAAATGCTTTTAAAGCATATCTTCAGGCGTCTTATCAAAACTGCATGTGTGCTAGAAGAGGAAGATGGAAGAATACCTCTACAGCGCCATCTATTGGATGGCAGCATTCCTTCAATTCAAAGTGACCTTATAATAAGTCCTCAATGATTGGGAATATTAAACCAAGCCAGAAACCATGCATAGACTGTTTTGGGGTGCTTGCCCCTCATCAGTGTGCAGTAGGTCTGGCTTAAGCTGTGAGAGGCCTATGACATGGGTCAGAAGCAGTGTTGTGTCTCCTTTAAGGAGGGCAACCAAAAAGTGTGTGGAGAACACCGATGGGATGGTGTAGTCTCTCTGCAAGGAGAGCACCCGGAAGGGATGTGGGGACACCTAAAAGATGAGTAAGGAGACTTCTAAGGCAATGCTCCTCTGGGAAATTGGTGCTCTCCTTAAAACTATCTAAATAGCTTGTATTGTAAATGCTGCAGATTTTTCACAGCTAATTCTGCAGCATTTCCAGCTCGCGTGTTTAAAAAGTTCCGCTTGACCTTCACATATGTTTGCTGCATAATTCGTCCTGTGTGATTAGTCAAGAATCTTGGTGGCTGTTTCTACTTCTGAAGGATGGTGGGCAGAAGGGTGTTTGCAAACTTTCCCTTAAAGCTAACTGCCTACTATAGGCAGCAGTATCTTAAATCATTTATTTTTCCCCAATCTTGCCAGTTGTTGGACATGGCTGTTTTGTTATAATTAACAATTTTTTTGCTTTGTATTTCAGCCAGGCAATTGACTGCACAAATGATGCAGAATCCTCAGATTCTAGCTGCTCTACAAGAAAGATTAGATGACCTAGTAGGTACTCCTACAGGATACATTGAAAGGTAAGCTGACATTATAAAAAAAAAAAAAACTTTCCCCTTTAGGTTTAATGACTGGAATTTGTGTTATTTGCTGCAGAAATGCCTACATGGGCTATTTGTTGGTCTAATGTCTACTGAGCTTGACAGTGAAAATTTGGTCTTTTTGGTAACGGTCTCAAACTAGATGACCAGTAGTGTCTTACTACAACAACCTTAGAGCATTGTTTGAGCTATAAAAAGGGTTTACAAGGAATGACACTGGTAATGAAATGGCATGTGCTGAAAAGGCCTAAATATGACACTCGCAAATCCAACTGAGAATACTTACTCTGTCAAATGAGCTTTAAGGGTTGTATGCGCTTGTCCTTTTGCTCGTTAAGTATTGCAGTACGCACCAGCTAATAGCTTAACATGTTGAATAGATAGGTGTGTTCTCTTTAAAGGGAGTCATGTTTGAACAAGCTGTCTGCTCTGCAAGTAGCATGTTATATAGGAGAAGCTGAGCAGATTGATAGACTGAATCTTAAAGGGGTTCTGAAACGAAAAATGTTTTTATGCTTGGAACAGCCATTGGAGACAGGGAACCCACGATTAATGGCTGTTAAAGCATAAAAACTAATACTTACCTTGTGTTCCGTTGTTGTTGTGCTGCTGTGGGGGTCCTCTCCCAGCAGGCAGTCTTCCTCCAACGAGCGGGATTGCGTGCAGGTGCAGAAGAGAGGTGCCCTCTGACAGGAGTCCGGACGGGCCGCCTCTCCACTGCGCATTCGCGGCACTCGGAGTTCAGCCAGGACAGACAGGCCGCCCATAGCAAGCACTGCTTGTGACGTGCTTGCTGTGGGTGGCCTGTCTGTTCACTTCGGAAGTGGCAGATGGAGCAGAGCAGGAAGTGGTCATTTTGACTGCTCCAGCTCTGCTTCAAGAAGCCACAGAAGAGGATGCTGGATGGAGGGGACATGCCTGGTGATCAGTCCTGGCAAGGGAAATAAAACATTTTTTTTGTCAGAACCCCTTTAATGCTACAGAAGTATATTACTTATGATTTATTTAACACCTATGCACTACACCCCTCACTCTTCTCCTCCCCACTTTCAAAATTTCTTTTTTACGGGGAGCTCTGCTTTTTATTACCATTTTGTGGTCTGACTTTTATTCATTGTTTTTTTTCTAATGGTTTTCACAATGCAGAATAAATATGAAATTTAATAAAATTTGATGTGGCGATACCAAACCTTAATATTTACCAACAAATTGGCATTAAAGTCTTTCATGCTTTAATTTTTCAATAATGGGCTTAATAGGACGACATCCATGGCAGGCTTTCAGAAGGCTGCTCAGGCTGCCAGCGATCTGGTCACTGGAGTGCAGTTCGGTTGACCAAGGGAGCACCCTTGCTCTGGTACACTTAAATGCCATAGTCAGCACTAACATTGTTTAACTTTTATATGTAGCAATCAACACAGGTTGTTGACTTGACTTTCTAATGTCAGGGGTTCCACCACTGACTGGTTCCATTCTGGCCTTCTTTCACTTGCATTGTGATAATCAGACTGTTTTACAAGGTTTCTGTTATATTTGGAAATTGGAATAGCTTACTAGGCTAAGGCCACTCCCACAAATGTGCTTTTTACTGTTGCGTTTTGAATGCCAAGGTACTCGTGGTATAACGCTCCGATTGTCTTCAATGGGGCCTTGCAGGCATACTCAGCGATCAAACTGTAGCGTTGGAAAACTGTAGCCTCTCACCACGTTTAGTGCACCTCCTCACCCATCACAATGACTGGGTGCGCTAAACACTGCTGTTGGATGCAGGAACCTGCGTCCGAAAGCGAGAATAAAATCACAACATTTGGCTGGCCACGTGTGAGTGGCCTAGCTTGTTCTGTGCTCTAAGCATAATGGAAACCTTGTAAAACGGAAGACAAGGTGGTGTCTGTATCACAATGCAATTTAAATGGTTCTGCTGCAGTGCTGTTTTCTCCACCTGTGCTGATGACCTCTGATGTCCTGGGCACGCTCCCTTAATGATTAATGGCCAGAATCGGAGTTCTTTCTGATCCCAACTGTTGTGGCGGAGTCTCTGACACTCAGCATATGGATCTGCTTTGATTCCTAAGCTTACATCATGACACCCAGCTTGGCACTGCATATGTGGTGCTTCTCTAAGGGGTTAAAGAGGTTGGTCAGATTGTTAGGAATTTCTTGGAATTAAAAGCTTATTTATGTCAGCTCATTCTGCAATCTCAGATCACAAAATGGCACTTCCAGTTTTTGGTTGCGTTTCTGTGGGTTTTTAAACTTTTTTACAGGAAAAGTGACATGGCATTTCTCATTTTTTTTCCTTTAATATGAACTTTATTTTACATGTGTTTATGGCTTCATATCAGGAGGCTTGCAGTCTAGGGGTGTTTTTTTTTTTTATTTGCCTGGCTCCTCCTTTCCTTCACTGTCAGGTACTATTCTGTGTATGCACTGAAAACAGATGAGGTTGCTGAATGCACTGAATGGTAGCTTCATGGGCTTTGACGGTAAAGGAACAGTGAGTTGAGTAGGTATTAAAATACCCATGAACTTTGTGCCCCTTATCCTGTGAGCATCCTAAACTAACTTTATGGTCTCATAGGACATGACTGATTCCCCCCAAAAGATATAATCTGATTACTGGTTTGCTACAATAATGTTGTGGAGTGTAGTGTTTGTTTTCCTTTTTTTGTCAGCTGTTCCACTAGACCCTGCCAGAGCCAAGATCTATTAGGATGGCTTGCATTGTGTGGTTTGAATTAATAGCCCATGCCCAGCCAGTAAGTTGTTATAAAAAAGTAAAGCACACTCCTGTCTCTGCCGTTTGGAAGCTGGGTGACTGCTACGGCGAATTGGAGGCTGCAACAGCGCCCTCTGAACTCCTGGCATCCAGAGCACCCTGATTCCAGGAGTTAAGGTTCACCTGACTTCCAGGAACATGTGTTTTCCTACCTATGCCAAACCAGTAAGGCATTAATTTGAAGCTAAACAACCTCTCTAATCAGGCCCGTATTGCCATGGCAACCTACAGATGCATCGCAGGGTGAGTGGCAGTGGAAGCCTCCTCCTAATCAAACTGCAGCAGATAAGGGGTTAAACAGCCAGGATCACAGGTGCTCCACTAAACTAGGCTGTTAACTGATAGGCTAAGCCATAGAATATATCAGCCAAATGTTTTTACAGCTGTCACAAAGTGGTTACGAAAAGTGCTCATATACATGCCGTGCCAAATCACACAAACCTTTGTATTTGCAGACGAGGATCCTAACGTTAAACTTTTTTTTTTTTTTTTTTTTTTTTAGTTTGCCTAAAATAGTTAAAAGAAGAGTGAATGCACTTAAAAACCTTCAAGTGAAATGTGCACAAATTGAAGCTAAATTCTATGAAGAGGTCCATGCGCTGGAGCGGAAATATGCTGATCTATATCAGCCACTCTTTGACAAGGTAACGAGGGTTTTTTTTTTGTTTTTTTTAAATAAACTTGAACGTAAATTTTAACCTGCGCTTTGTCTTTCAATAGAGAAGCGAAATCATAAATGCTATTTATGAACCTACAGAAGAGGAGTGTGAATGGAAAGTAGATGAAGAGGAAGAAATTTCAGTGAGTAAATCAATTGCCAGGATACACAAATTGTCTAAACAAAAGTACTGTAACTTTACCTAGGGGAAAGACATGCCAGTGACTTATAACTGGTGTTACTTGTATAGTAGTCCACCTAGTAGTGCACACTGGTATATGTACCAATTGTGGTCTAACCAGAGGCCTGAGACTTTCTGGTAGAGATTTGGTTCCCTTCACTTGAAAGGAACTGACTAGCACTAAGCCATAATCTTGGGCAGAGCAACTAAAATATAAGATTTTCTTGATGAACAAAGGCTATGTTGGCACTCAACAGAGCAATGTATTGTAACTCTGCATTTGGATGCAACGATTATTGTTCAAACAACCGGAAGTGGCTCGTTCGGTTTAAACGTTAATCGTTCAGACCCTGTATACGCTTGTATCGGGACTGAATGGTTCTTGTTTTAATGAGCCAAGAATCGTTTTGCCTGTTTTAAACAGGCTGCACGAGAGCGAACAAGCTAGTGGTGACGTCTCTCGTTCAATTGGGAATAGTCATCTAAAAGGACCCTTAGATTGGTTTTTGGCCTATCCTAAGGATAGGCAGTCAATACAAAAATCCCAGAGACCCCTTCTAACTTGCACTAGTGTATAGATGGCTTGTAATGAACATGTTCCAGTTTTTACTAGAGAAAAAACAAACATGCATCCAAGCATGCCACAAAATGGTACAGATTACAGATGAAACAGACAAAAGGAGAAATGGCATTTGGTTGTTTTACCATATAAACTTTGCTCTAGGAGGACATGAAAGAGAAAGCGAAGGTAGAAGATGAGAAGAAAGATGAAGAAAAGGAAGACCCTAAAGGAATCCCAGAGTTTTGGTTAACTGTATTTAAAAATGTTGATCTCCTTAGTGACATGGTTCAGGTATGGTTATCAAATATAAATACAATTTGGCTGTTAAGGTGACATTTTATGGAGGTTACATTTTCCCCGTGTCTTTATATTACAGGAGCATGATGAGCCAATCTTGAAACACTTAAAAGACATAAAAGTAAAATTTTCAGATGCTGGTCAACCAATGGTAAACTTTTTTAAGTGTTCAAATTATCCCTCCTTGAGCTGGTATTATGTCAACTTTTACTAATAAGGCTTTGTTCCATATCAGGGTGGAGTTCTGTTTTCTCAGCCTATTAAAGTAAAGGTCCATCCAAACTGGTTCACTAGGTCTAAAGTCTCATTTACACACAGATGATTGCTTAAAATTCATCAGAAACTAAGTTTTGAGCGGTCATTTTGCATTCGCCACTAATGGGCTAATCAGTGGCTATCACTCAAAAGCCATCGTCGGGACAAATTTTGAGCGATAATCATTGTGTGAATGGGGCTTTAGTGTAACAGTTAACATTAGAAAATGTAAAAACAACCTTCTCCTTAATCTCCCCCTTTATGCTGATATATTTGTTTGAAATGCATAAAAACAAGAGTAAGATCTTGCATGACCCAGGTGTTCAGACATGTTAAATACTTGATGTAATTATACTGGGGGATGTGGGGCACATGGTGGCTTCACACAGCGCATGACTGTTGCCAGCAGTCTGTAACAGAAAACCCATGGCAAATATGCAGTAGTTGAATCTGCACTGCAAATGGTGTGAGTTTACTTGTGGATCTCCCATGAAGTGTTGACCCTTATTTTAAGGTTTGAAATCCACAGCATAAACAGCCTGCAGATTTAGAATCAGATTTAGTATCCAGCCGTTCGCATTAGCCCTTAGAAAGCGATTTCCCCATGGCTTGTACAGTAAATGCTGTGGAAATTCCACAGAACTTGCACACTGAAGCAGCTATAAGATTGCTCTTAAGCATTAGTGCCTGCCACTAGCACATGCAATAACTTTCAGACTGTATTTGCAAATGCCGCACATCAATTAGTGCTATTACATATTGGGGGGGGGGGGGGGGGGTTAACGGCACTCTTGAAAGAACACCCAGCCTTATTTATAACATTTAAAGAGCTAGAATTTGACTAAATTTATTTGGCTCCTAAGTTTTTCAGCCTGCGGGTAATAGATACTAGGAGAGGTGTTCCCTCCCTCCTAAAGCACTGGGCTGGCTGTAAGAAATCACACTGGAACCAGACGGTCCTTCCTGTTCACCTTGCACAGTAGAACAAAGATCAATTCAACCCTACACCTTGGTTAAGCTTTCTCCCCTCAGTCGATCAGCAGAAGTAAATGGAGTAGTGGCACGCATGAGTGCCATCACTCCATTAGGAGGATTCGGGGGGGGGGGGGGGGGGGGGGAGGCAGGGGGTGGTATCTTGTGATCCTTGGCCATCCCATTGGTCAGACCATCAATGATACAGTAATAAAGGGGGTTAGTCCCCAAAAGGAATTTAACTTCTGCGTTCTCTGCAGCATTTCTACCTGACTGTTTCAAGAACTTGCAGAAAATGGTGCAGACTGACAGTGGATGCCAATGTTTGGTTTAGTATTATATAGAATTTAAGGAACATCACTTTGTATAGTAATGGTTAGAGTAGATTCTAGAGCTAGAAAATACAGTGAATCTTAAGACTTGCCAATTATGATTAACAAATATACTGTAATTGACTGCTTGGTCTGACTTTTTTTTTCTTTTTTATTAAACCTTTTGCAGAGTTTCACTTTAGAATTCCATTTTGAGCCAAATGAGTTCTTTACAAACGAAGTTTTGACAAAGACATACAAAATGAGATCAGAGCCTGATGAGTCTGATCCATTTTCTTTTGACGGACCAGAAATCATGGGCTGTACAGGGTAAGTGACTTTGGTTTCTCCCCCTTTCCTTTCAAGTTTTACAATCTAAGAGTGGGCTCCATTTTCTATAGTAGTTAGATTAACCTCAGCACAGAACTATAGTGTAGTAATACTTTGATTACAATAAAGAGAATCTCTGCAGAGTCATCTGATTGGTCAAGTCCCCGATCACCTACTGATGACTTATCCTGAGGATAGGTCATCAATAATAATTTCCCTGCCTTTAAATCTTGGGTCTAGTCAAAAAAGTGCAGTTTTTTTTTTGTTTTCATGGTTTTCATTCTGGCAAACTATTGAAACACAAATCTTAATCTAGAAGTTTTATTGTGATCAGTAAGCACTTTATTAAAGGAAGTCTTGCAAAAATATGCCCATTAAAGCACTGCTAACAGTAGGATGGTGCTATGCAGACAAGCAAGACCAACCTCCTTTTAGCTCTGAAAGTGTAGGTGGGCAAGGGACATCCTCCACTATATATGAATTGGCTGCTATCAATCCGATAGGTGGTCTTGTAGCTCATACTGTAAGTTGCCCAATGCTTGTTTTTTTGCAGCCTCTCCCTTGCCTTATGATTGTTTACAGCTTCAACCAGTAGGCACCATGGAGGAACAAGCAGCACAGCATGAAATTGTGACTGCCCATCTGACAGATTGCAGCTAATTTGCATACAACTTGTAGCATCTGTAAATGCCACTATCCATGGCTGCTTGCACTTTCAGGGCGAAGTGAGGTTAAGACTGATTCCATAAAGCAATAATAGCAGGCACTATGCAAACATGTTTTCGTAAGACTTTCATTTAACTGTTGGCATCAAACTTTTTTGTAATTCAGTAGAATTGTGTTCAGTATGCAAGATTCACCAATTTGCTTAAGTTGTAAGGGAGGCATAAATGGCCCAGGAAAGGAATTGAAAAAGATCTTGTCGATAGTTAAAACTCATATTGCCCACATCTTGCAGTAGAAAAATTTCTCATTTAATCTTTACACTGGGGTGTTGTGGAAGTAATTGATATATCCTATTGAATGAATTTTACTGAATTTTGCTTCAAAATGCATTTTTAACATAGGTGCCAGATTGACTGGAAAAAGGGTAAAAATGTAACTTTAAAAACTATTAAGAAGAAACAAAAACACAAGGGCCGTGGAACTGTAAGGACTGTCACAAAAACTGTTCCCAATGACTCATTCTTCAACTTCTTCAGTCCCCCTGAAGGTAAGTTGGCTGCAAGTTGTACAGTTAATAGTACATCCACACAGGTGTCTGCAGTGGTTTCTTACAGATTTCATGCTCATTTGGGAAGGGTGAAAAGCCACAGCATTAATTGGGGCATGCAAATCACTTTTTTCCAATGTGGATGAGTCTTGTTTAAATCTCCTCCAACTTGCTACTGTAAATGCTATACACTTTCTGCATTGGATCAGGTAACTAGTTGCAAGACATGGTGGTCTTTCATCCACATCACAATTTATAGGCAAAGACCAATAAAATCAGATGTTTTATTAATACTGAAATTCATCTGACTTCAATCTAAACTAATAAATTCTATTTGCACAGCTCATGTCTTTCATTGAGGAAACTCCCACTCATCTCAATTAAAATGCCTTTTGCAAATTAGATGTGGAAGTGTTGAATGCATGAAGCTAGAAAAGCTACAAAATTACTAGAGGCCTATGGACTTGTTCACATGTGCACTAAAGTAGTTCTCTTGCTCGATTATGGTGGGGGAAGAGGGTTATAAATCCTGCCTCCAGGAAGCGCTGGCTGATTGGTTCTTGAGCGCTGCAGCTTAGCCAACCAATGCAGTGCTCGATGAACCAACCATAGCCATTCAATGCACTGTTTGCACCTGGTGAAACCTCAAGATGTGATTGTGAAGCGCCAGTTGGTTTTCATGCCAGCTTAGACCTCTGTCTCTGGTAGGGTCCAGTAGAAGAGCTGTCAAAAGCATACACTGCACCGTATACTAGTGATTAAATGATTGCAGTCTCATGTCTTCTTGAGGGTCAAAGTGTCAGTCTTATTTTTCTGTAAAAATAAAAATCATTTAACTTGTCCCTCAAACAACCAGTACAGCTATGTTGCTAAACCCTATATTGGCTCTTAGAATGGTTGCAAAACAAATATGTTGTCACTGAGGCATTAGCAGGCTGTGCTCTTGCTTCCTTTTTTTCTTCCCCCTAGGTCCTTCTGTTCGTGTATTGATGGATCTAGGTTAAATGACTGAATTGCTGTAACTGGATTTCATCTGGACTAAAAGTAACAGTGCTGTCAGCTACTAGATCTTGTATTCAATCATAACGCATTAGTTTCCAAGTAAAAAATTCTGCATGGCATACTATGTGGGATTAACGGTCTTGCATGACTGTACTGACCCAATTTTAAACTGAATAGTTGCAGACTTTGCACTTCCACCTTTCATACTGTATTCAAATAAAACGTGCTTCATGGTTTGGCTTGAGGGACCAGAATCCATCTTTTGATATGTCAGCAATAAGGGCTACAAGTAGTGCTGTAAAATAGGAGACCTTGCTGGTTATTTCTTGCATATGCACCAATTGGACAGTTTGCATCTGTCATGTGTGCACCCTGTTTAATACAGCTTTAAAGCCAAAGTCTGCAGGAACAAGTAAAAAGGAATTTTAGTTTCACTTTCTTTTCCTTTAAATTATTTTTACTTTTTAAGAACTTTCAAGTAACATCTTGTGAGCAAAACTGCATACACAACACCTGAAGTGCAACACTCTAAGGCCTCCCTCACACAGGCGTTCAGCAAAGCGCTGCAATATTAGTTTCACTTTCTGCTGCAGCTCCCTGCGGCTGACAGCTGGGTTTAGCATACCTCATTGAGGTGCGCTTAACGCTGAAAAATAAAACTGACTCCGATTGAAAATCGCAACCAATGACTACAATGGAAGCTATCCCTGCAGGATCTGCAGAAAAATAGAGCATTCTGCGGGTTCCCCCCCCCCCCCCCCCCCCCCCCCCCCACGTGTGGTACCTACGGATGCCCTATGATAGACTATGGCCATATTGAACTGCAGATCATTCATGTGGGTGACCCATGCGGATTCTGTAATTCAACTATGCCCGTGGATATGAGGCCTTACTGTTGATGGCCTAGCCTTCGGCTAGGCAATCATCGAGGGTTGCAACTAGACCACCCTTTTAAGGGGGTGGTGTTACACTGGCTAAAAAACTGCAAGTGCATTTTTAAATACTAAGTCTGAAGTGGATCCAGGAGGAAGGAATAGAAGTCTGTCCTTTAGAGCCAGTTCACATGGGAGTAAGCGTGTTTCGGTCGTGAATATGCCACATGTCTGACTGGAAGTCGCTTGTGTCCATGTTTTTTGCCCACTCTGGTGTGTGTGCGCGTGGAAATGCACAGCATTTTTGTGCACACAAATACGGTATGCAGAAAATCGCTTTTGCAGCAAATAAATCTGTTATCTACATATTTATGCATGCCCATTGATTTCAATGGGCTCTTGCTGTGCGCAAATGCACCCTGGGATGGGTCATGCCATGTTGAAAAATACACACATCTGAATGAGCCTATTAAAATCCAATGGGTTCTACTCATTCCATGTTTTATGCATAATCTGCACATATATGCTCATGTGAACGAGCCCTTAAAAGATTTTTACTTTTTAAATCCATTACTGGCTTTGGCTCAAAACTGCATCAAACAGTTTAAAAAGATGATGAAAAATTTGCTGTGTGAAGCTGCCCTAAAGAGATAGCGTTTCTGACCCCCGTCCCAAGCCTTTTACTAGCGAAGCCAGACTCCCAGCAAATACCCTGAAACCGCTGTCTGTACATAGTCTGGCTTTGCTTTTAATTCCCAGTCATTGTTACAAGTCTTGTATAAAGAGTTTAACTTTGGCTTGAAGGAATGCTGCCTTCCAATATGTGGCACTGTGCAGGTATTGGTCCATCTCCCTTATTTGCACATTTCCCAGGGGAGCATAAATGGCCTTTTGAGTCTCCTCACTAACTCAGTCTAGGTGCTCTTCCTAAGGAGAAAAGGGCATTGTACAAAACTAGAAAATACTGCTGTCCCCATTCACCTGCAGAGCTGCAATACCAAAACATAAGTTGTAGAGGGGATGGTGTTTCCTTTGGAAGAAGACGGCAATGTATTTCCTTAAGGAAAGTGGAATGATGGATATATTTTTCTAATACAATTTTTATTTTTTTTTTTCTTCCTTAGTACCAGAAAATGGAGAATTGGTAAGTCGTGCTGTTAACAGTAATTCTGTTTTCAATAAACTCTTAGGCTTCTACCCCCATTGCAGATAAGCTGTGGGTTTTCATTGGGGATCTGTTGCAGAGTACAGTATAAAGATGTGCTGACCTAGATGCATATTTAACAATCCAATGCACATGCAACTAATCTGTGCAAACCTGATAGAATGCTGTAAGCTATTCAAACATGCAGCATGTCCTATCTGGTGCAGATTTTTTCCTTGACCAGATCTGCTGCACAGGATCTGCAAGAACTAGTGAGATTAGAAAGGTTTATGAATAAAATATTTAACAATTCTTAACTGTTAAAGGAAATGTGTCATGAGAAAATGACACCATTAATCAAGGTTTTGTTAAATGTGCAATTCTGTCATGGTCCAATATTTAAAAAAAAGTATGTGTATGTGTAGCCTTTTTTTCATTGACATTAAGTAACAAATGAACTTTCCTTCAAGAAAGATCTTTTATGGCTGAAAGATATTTGTTAAAATGACAAATTTCATATTTGGCAGACCATATAACAATGGATTTACTAATGTTTAGTACAATGCAGCTATTTTAGAGGTCTAGCCATGGAGTTGGTTTATGTAAACATTAGGGTAGATTAATGGAAACACTATAAATGGTAAAACTAGTTGCTGTGGGCAACAATCACAGCAAGTGTTTCATTTTTCACGAGCAGAATATGAAATAAAAGCTGTGACTGGTTGCTGTGGGCAACGCATAGGCTTATGAAAGTGCCTAAAAGTAACCAAATGGCTTAATTTGTTTCCTTTTTTGCAATTTCTGTAGGATGATGATGCAGAAGCAATTCTTACTGCAGATTTTGAGATTGGACACTTCTTGCGTGAGCGTATAATACCTCGATCTGTTCTTTACTTCACTGGTGAAGCTATTGAAGATGATGACGATGATGTAAGTTCTTTTGTTTTGTGTAACCTCTCCTTAAAACTAGGTTTCCAAACAAAAAATCCTTAGGCTGGGTTCACACAGGGCTGATTTGCGGCGGGTTCTCCGATGCGGTTTTGCTGCAGAACTGCTTCTGCGGCAAAACCGCTTCAAAGGTTAATTTTGGCTTGCGGATATTCGTGCGGAAAAATCCACAAGCTGTTTTTTCCGCAGCGCTTTTTTTACTTTTTGCCGCGGTTTTTGCTACGTCCATAGAGGTCTATGGACAAAGCGCTGCGGAAAAGACCGTAGAATGAACATGCTGCATCTTTTAAAACCATGCCGCAGTTGCATTTCCGCACTGCGGCTGTGCAAAAAAAATCCGTCCTGTGAGAACAGTTTTTGGGAAAATCTCATTTGTGCTGCATTGCACTACAAACGCAGCGGTTTTGCCGCAGTACGGATATGCAACAGCAAACCGCGGCAAATCAGCCCTGTGTGAACCCAGCCTTAGTCAGCATTGCTCTTGTAGGATCTTTGAAAAAGTAATATGGGACCTGTGCCTAGGAATTCTAGTGCTCAACAAACAGCATGTTGAAATAATACTAATGAAATATGCAGCCCTCGGTGATGTGAAAACTGGCTTTTAAACCATAAACAAAAGAGCTTCATGAGTGTGAAGTGCAGAGTTCAACGGCAGCCATTCTGTATGACCCTAAACTTCCTCCATGAAACCACTTAGCTTTGCCCTTAATTTATTTTATGGATTATAGGTAAATTGTTATCTGGGGTGCTGCATTTAAAAAAATTTTTTTTTTTTTATGGCATTTAAAATTTTGTGAAACAATGTGGGTTTTATGCCTGCATAAGATTATCTTAGGGATGCGTTCACACACTGCTGACTCGTGGATTTAGTTTCAGATTTTGTTGCTAAACTCCACAAAAGAATTGCATTGAATGGGTGAAATATGTTGAAGTGTGAACACACCATAATTGACATCTTTGAAATCTTAAATCTAAACCTAAATTTGTCTTTCAGTATGATGAAGAAGGTGAAGAAGCAGATGATGAGGTAAGTGAGAATTTAATTTCTAAAACATGAGTGACATACTGCATTGCTGTTGCATAACCCCCCTCCCTCCTATTTGGCATTCCAGATTTGTGAACAGTGTTAGTTTAGCTAATGTTAAACTTGAAGTCTTGACCTGAAGTATTAAACTAAGTTTGAGGTTTATAGTTCAGTGTCTTAAGACTTTTTTCAAAGTGCAGTTTGTATCTTTTAGGCTCCCCCCTCCTCTTGATATAAAGTTCGGTCTTTCATTGCAACTAATTTTCTTGCAGGAAGGAGAAGAGGAGGCGGATGAAGAAAATGATCCAGATTATGAACCGAAGGTGAGGGTGCTGCATGTTTTTGTTTAATGTCAATGTAAAGTTTCTGAAACTTCTGCATCTTGGTATTTGGAATGTGCGTGGTATACTGACTGGCTAAACAGACATAAGCCTTATATAGATTTCTAAAATATCTTGCTGACATCCAGGAGCCTACGTTAAAAGAAGAAAATCCCCTTGTGTCTACCCTTGACATTTTTCTTCACTAGGTTTAAATGATGCCAGTAGAATGCTTACCCCGGGTATGTAACTCATTGACATGGAGTATTTTAATACACTAATGGTCTGTTTTTGATTCACTTGGGCACACACTAATCTGTTAAACTGCACATCTGTAGATTAGATATTCACATTACACAAAGTGAGAACCGAAATTTAAAAACATATGCTCTACAGTGTGTAGTTTTACTATCTGCATGGCTTTTTGTAACAAGTAAACCATGTGTGTGTTAAAGCTAAGAATTCTAAAGCATTGCTTCAGTTGCCCCCCCCCCCCCTTTTTTTTGGCCTAAACGAACGAGCATAGTTGCTAAATGTAATGGATTGCAGCCAGGGAAAGGCGCAGCAGCATATATACTCCTGCCAAACGTGCATGCACTGCTGTGCCTCAACTGGTAGACTTCTCACAAGTCAGGCCTGCTTCAGTTTTTAGAAGCATTTTTCCAGAGAACAGCTGATTTAAATAAAGATTTTGCAGAAGTGCATTTAGTAATACACAATTGATCAGCCCTATTTTAACTTGGAAACATGTGAAATCTAACTGGAAACTACTTCCTGCCATAAGAGAATCCATCACAAAACAGACTTCAGCATATAACTGCCTCTTGATTCTGAGATCCTGGTCCTTGAACAGCTTTCTGTAGATCCTGGGAAAGAATGTATGAAGTATTTGGAGATGTGAAGTACCAATTTTCCTCGCTTCTCTGCAATCTAGATCACATTTCTACACTACAGCAAAAAGTGGTCCCACTGTTACTTTCAGATCATGCAAAATAAACTTCAGTTAAAATTAACTAGAGATTATATAATTGCCATGGTTCACCATGCTGTTCTGATTCCTTCTGTGAATATCCACGTGTGCTAGTACTGCGTTTCCCTGAAAGTAAGACCTCCTCTGAAAAGACCTAGTTAAGGTTTTGTTGAAGTGCTAAATATAAGGCCTCCCCCAAAAGTAAAACCTAGCTCTGTCCCTGCTGTGCAAGTCTGCTGTGATGAGCTCCCTCTGGTGGTTGGAAGCTGCAATACCATCCTTGCTGTACAAGTGGTCCAGGAACTGCTGTGGGTGATCGTTACGGTCTTCAAACAGTGAGTGGGAGGCAGGTACTTTACAGCCCTTATTTTTTGTGGCCCTGTGAGTCAGGCAAGGCGATAAGTACTCATTTAAGGACAGTGCTATTGCTAGGCAGGAGATTTTGGGCCAATGATTCTGAAAGAAATAGTCACAGGAAACTCACCAGGAAATTCAGGGTTTGGATTGCTATGATCCAGAAGATGATGACATGACTGTTATTGAACAAATCTTGCTTTGCGTTCATAAATATTGGTATTGGTAAATTTACCATAGATTGTGTATGGCAATAATGGTAGTAACAAGAAATGCTTGATAGTTTTCAGTTTGTCGGGTTATGCTGGTTTGTGATGACAACTACTGTACAGTATATAATTTTTTTGTTCAACAATAAATGTGAGTTCTTCATGGAAAAAAGCCACCCCCTGAAAATAAGACCTAGCACATCTTTGAGAGCAAAAATTTACATAAGTAACTGTCTTATTTTGGGGGGAAATAGGGTAATCACACATGCTTTGCCAAACCCCTTAGATCCCTCCCTGTACGTGGGAAGTGGAAGGAGTCATCTTGTGCTTAGATCCAATACAAACCTGCACTAGAGACATATCGGTGTTAAGATGTTCTGACAGGGAATCAAACACTAAGTTTTACAGACCTGTTATGTTGATCACAAACGCAACTAAATCTTTGGGCAACTCCTTTTAGAACACTGCTTAATGCTCCTTTATATAGTTAAATCTCTTCAAGTTGACTTCTTTTTTTTTTTTTTAAGCTTAAACTTACGACTTCATTTGCTTTTTGATTTCATAAACGTGACATTTGCTCTTCAGTATAACATGCAGTTTCATGCAGTGCTAAAACTGCCTATAAACAAAATGTATGGTATGCGGTGCAGTTTGTCATGGCATACTTTGTTCAGAGGTGCACATGTGGTCTATTCTATGTTGGATACAAACTGGCTTTTACTCTGACATGGTTTAAGATTAGTTGTTTTTTTTTCCCCTTTACAGAAAGATCAAAACCCAGCTGAGTGCAAGCAACAATGAAGTGGCATATACGTGGCCTTGAGGATTACCTGCACTGTAATAAGTTAAACTCTTAGTTACTTACAGCCTTATGTTTTGTATCTTGGTAGAATAAAGTAAACAATTTTTGTTAAAAAAATATATAAAATTTAAACCTCTAAAAATCTGTTTAAATGGTAAGATCTTTGGACTTAGTATTAAGTGTACTTTCCTGCCAAGTATGTAATAGGATGCAGAAATCCCTCTAAAGCATGTTCTTCACTGCTTCATAGTCTTGGTTCTTGTGAAGTCTTTGCCATGTAGATCTCAGCAGTTGATTCATCACAGCTGTTGTCAGACCAGTCTGTTTAGATAAAACTCCTAAGGAACCAAAGTATTTTCTCAGCCCAGTAGTTCAAACAGGTGTAAGTAGCTTGCAATAGCTGTGCCTTCATGAATTTGTTCTAGAATTACAGTTATTACCTTTTGGAAATGGTACATTGAATAACTTATCCTTCCAATGAATTCGCAATCCAACCATGTCCATTGATCATATCTGCTTGTTATGCTATGGATTTTTGTATTTTATGTGACTGTGATCTACAAAGCAATCTGATGGTCAGCATAACAAGGTTATTGTTTACCACTGGGGTGTGAATAAAACCTAGTATTTTCAGAAAGTGGTGGTTTAATTTTATATTGTGTATTTTGCATACAAGAGAAGCTGCAACAGGTCTCCATACAGAGTACTGTTGCTTAGGCAAACTGCATAGAGGTCTGTCCCCAGATATATTGTGCCCTAAGACTTTGCCATAAAGCTGGGGTAAACGCCAAAGGTAATTGAATAAAACTTCAGGCTTTGTATTCTCTAACCATGGAGACTCATGGCCCTGTCTTAAAGCAATAAGCTAATTTGTGCAAATTACTGATGAACCCAATTAGTACAGCTGTAAAGACACTTGCAAAGTTACAAGTATTGGAGCAGATTAATGAAACCATTTTCAAAAAAAACTTGCCAATAGCAACTATCAGAGTTCAGATTTCGTTTTATTAGAATGTAATACAAAATAAAAGCTGTCCTGTGATTGGTTGCTAAGGGTAAGTGTCTTAAAAAAAAAAAAATCATCCCATTGTGCGCTCACTGCCATTCCTAAATTGCAATTTTTTTTAACAGGCCACTTGGGCAAAAACACTGTTCATGTGCACCCCTCACCTGATTGCCTGTCACACTCTGGAAGTCTATGTATATTGCAGTCACTTCCATGCAGTGCCGCCTCCTGTCTGATGCTTATCAGGCACCATCTTGATGTTGCTTTCACTACTCTGTGCTCTCAATCCCATGATGCATTAGTTGCAGGTTGTACAATCTCTGCCTGCTGTGGGGGTGGGAGAGGAGGAAAAGTCTAACTACCGTCTATCTTCTTAATCTACAGACCATAAGTATACATTCAAGAGGAACAACTACAATAAGTTACTGTTTAAACAGCTCTAGTCAGTGTCTGCATCCCCCTCTAAGCAGTTTCTGTGGTACTCCATGTAATGTCACAGGCGTTTTGCTGACCTAGAAACTGACTAGTATGAGAACACAAACCTAAGTAAATCTGAGCTGGTCAGAATTGAGATCACATGACCATCTGAGGGGAAAAGAGTCCAGGAGTTTGTTAGAAAAAAATAACTATACTTTACTTCGATTAACTCCCAGCACTCCTCAGGATTTTTAAACCAATTAAAGATGACTAACAAGTCAATAGGATGCATGCCAAACATGCAGGGGTAAGAGCTCCAGAAACCCCAAAAAGATATACTCCAATGTCTCAATAAAGGAATGGCAGCATCCTGGGCGTAATGCAAAGCAGTAATTCCTCCAAAATCTTGCTACGTTTCGACTCCATTGGGGTCTTTGTCAAGCTTGACAAAGACCCCAATGGGGTCAAAACATAGCAAGATTTTGGAGGAATAAATTACTGCTTTGCATTGCGCCCAGGATGCTGCCATTCCTTTATTGAGACATTAGAAAAAAATAACTAACCAATCAGTCAAATCGCTAAAATGCAATCTTTGCAGCTAAACGTGCAGCCACTGTGCACTTTTTGTGCACTGCTGGCTGATTGACGATTTTTTTTAGGTTAGCCTGAATTTAACATTCAGCCTCATCAGGACCGCACGCTGAGTTCTCAGCAGGTAATGCCGATAGCATTGTTACCTGTCGGAGAACAAAGGAGCTGAATGGAGATAAGAGCCCTCGGGCTGTTAAGAGCAAGTGTGCAAATGAAGCCTTGAACTGAATGCAGTTAAGTAGCGGAGTAGCTACTTGATAGCTTATGCTAAATGATCGCTCAACGGTGTCACTCAAACTGTCATTTGAGCGATCATTGCTCCATGTAAATGGGCCTTTAACATTAGCTGTCTTGTATATACTGGGGGCTAGCTACTAAATTAATGAAGAGAACTTTCACCTGAGTGGCCCATTAAAATCCCACCTTGTTGCTCTCTTCTCCCCCCCCCCCCCCACCCCACCCACCCACACGCACACACACCTGGGAGCACAAGTTTGGAAACAATGTAGTTTAGGAATAATGGCTAAATTTATCAATCATGGCAGACCCTTTGTTTAATCAAGGACTGGTATTTACTCTTGGTCTAAAGATGTAGTCTAATGCTCTAACAAAGTGGTTTCTATGTAGGAGCAGCCAACATTTGGCTATTAAAGGGAATGTATCACATATATTTAACTAATTAAAACCAGATTATGAAACTCATTCAATTTTCTTTCTAATTGTTTTATCTTCTGACTGTAAATGTGTTATGCTGTTTGTACATGGCTATGGGGTGACGGCTTGCCTGAGCTTCTGTTAATGGATGAACTCTTTCCCATTGACCTCCATGGAAGAATTCTATCCATGCTCTGACCTGTGCAGGGAGGGGAGTAATAAAAAAATAAATAAATAAAAAGCATGACTATCAATGTTTTAGCTTTCCTTGAAAAGCTAAATGTGCTGAGGAGATGGATGCTGAGAAGTTCTCCACAGAACAGGAAGTGTCAGCCTATTAAACTTGGTGACCAGTTTCTCAAACTCCAATCATCATGATCCCCCAACAAGTCACAATTTGAGGATATATGATAGAAAACATCCATCTCAAGGTTTTCGGGCACTGACAGAATTTCCATAGTATTACACAGATGTAACTGAGCACTTGACCTGTTGAGGGTCATGCGAAGTGAGTCGGTGAAATGCTGATTTATGCAATAGGTCATCTTCTGATTCTGATAACTCATTCCCTTCAAAATTCAAGCAGGAAACTAGAATCTTTGGTCAAAACAGGTCATGCATACATTGCACAGTCCTCCATCTCCCTACCAGATTAAGTCAGGCATAGCCTCCTCCAGCAGATAAGGTTGGAGATCACTTGGATATCTTCCGTAGAGTATAGGCACAAACAAGGGCAAAGGTCTTGCAGTATCGGCAGGACCATAGATGTCATAACCATGTGACCAGGAATGTATTACTACACTTGTATGTGGGGATTTAGTGTTAGTAAAATCTGTTAACATGCTAGTATCAGGTACAGAGCTGTATGCAGCATACACAAATGTGTATGCGGTGTATGTTAATCTGCTTGTCTTTGTTTGAATGGGCACTTGGTTTAATGGCTGACTGACCAGTAACCCCCCCCCTTTTTTTTCTATTTCCTGTTTTGTGTGGTTGAAACCTGGGGTGCGTCTTGGTTTGAACAATACAATAGATGTATGTTGCTAAGTGTGTACTGGAGATGACCTTGTAGAACAGTGAAGGGAACCCTACTCGGCTGTGCAGCTAGTGGAAGATTTCCTTAGTAACAGCTTCTAGCTGAATAGGGGTTTTCTAATAAAAACAATGTACAGAATAGGCTGACTAGAAGCATTTTGCAATAGATTTAATTACCTGAGGGCAGATCTATGAAAGCTCATGTGCTTAGATTTTGGTCAGTGTGCCAGATTTGATGGCTGTGACTTAATTCCTGGTCATGTCATTTTCCTTAATTTAAATTTGTGGACATGATTTATGTGGTTCAATAGTTTAGACTTTTTTATAATGGGACTTCACAAAAGTTACACAGCTACTACAGTGCTGCGGAGGTGCATTTCCAGAAACAGCCTTTACACCACAGAAGATATTTGCTCTGAATTTAACAGTGCACATTCTCAACTCTTCTCATATTAGATCAGTACTTCAACTAAAAGTTTAAGTATATGATAAATCTGCTTATGTGAACCTACAGCAGAACAGCAAAAGACTTAAAGGGAGGCTCATAAAGCGATTTGAAGAACTAGGGTTACATCCCAAGGGGGGGGGGGGGGTAGTATTCCTGATAAACGGGTGAAGCCTGCTAGCTTCCTTAAGGAATTTCTTGACCCACCTATGTTCTGTCAGGGAAAGTAAAAAAAGAGCACCCAAGGCCGCAACCTGCATTTTAGGAGCATTTGGGCTTAAACCCTTATCTAATCCTGTCTGTAAGAAGTTAAGGATTTTGGGGATCTCTGGCTGAGGAATGTTCTTGATAATCTGACCCATTCGCGCTCCAGGAGAAAAATAGGAGACATTTGGTGTTTCCCTGGAGGCAAATAAGTCTATTTTTTGGGTTCCCCCTTCCAAAGTGAGCATTTTGAACACTTGAGGATGCAGTACCCATTCTCTGGGATCCACTTCCCTCCTGATGAGGTAGTTTGCAGTGACTTTTTCTGATCCCTTTACGTGCAAAGCTAATAATGACCCGTCAGTAGTTCCGCCCAGAGTAGGATCTCTGCTGCCACCTGCTGAAGATAGGAAAAAACTTCTTTACGCTCAGGTTCCAGGCTGGATTTGTATGTTAATATGATTGATGTTCTCTGATGCATGCATGATACCTGTTGAGACGGAATCCCCTGCTGACCCTAATTGGCTGCACAATGGGCCATTAATTCTCCACTATTGTGAATGGATGGACTGGTCCAGTAGGGCATACACTCCTAGAGCTTCCTCCACGGGTCCTTCCTACACAGGTACAATGCGTAAAGTTTTGGTCCGACTTTGGAACCTGTCTGACAACTGCTTCAGCTCATGGTTTATGCAGCATAAAAGATCAGCGATGAGCTCATCGTTCAGTTTAAACAGCAGCCGTTCAGTAGCAAACGGCCGCTGTGTTATCTCAATGGAAAGGGGCGGGGGAGCGAGAGGAGAAAAATCTCCTGCAATGCACCACCGGCCAAAAAAATCTGCATTGGATTCTGCCAAGTGAGCATACCCCTAGGGTGAGACTACATGAGGCAGATGAGGCACACAACCAAACCACACCAACATGCGGTACCAAATGGTCACACAATTTACTGGCAATTTTTTTTTAAATATAGAGCACACCAGCAAGACAATACAACACATGGTGTCCAACAACCTGGGCTGTGCCTGGACTAAAAAGAAAAAACAGGCCGTGCCCTAGGGTGATATCATCAGAAGTGACATGGGAATATTCACACATAGGAGCAGTAACCTGATGTCATTGTACGTAGTCCTGCTCAACACTGGTGTTCTCATTTGATGGTGAATTCCGCGTGGTAACCAGCTGCTGCACTAATTCAGAGCTCCATTGGCTTTCCATCACCTAGTGCTCGGTCAAGATGTAGAAGGCACAAAATGCTTTGTTAGGACAAGCACTTTTGGAGACCTTTATGAAATGTGCAGGCATGAATGTATCCCCAGAAGTATAGTCATAACATTACATAATTTGATGGAAATTTAAAAGAGCAAAAATTTCCACTGCAATAACCTCATGTAATTGACCTGATGAAGGCACTTGTCCAGCACCAAAATGCGTTGCCTTATAAATTAGCTTTTGGAGATCCTTTAGTCATTCCTGGTCATTTCATAAAAGTCTCCATTAGTGCCCATTTAAGCAGAGCATTTAGTGTCTTCTGCTGTACATCTAGGTGGTACCTTACATCCTTCCCAAACACTTTACTCTGTAGCAAAGGAGCAGAAAATGTAGAAGAGTTGCTCAAAGTCTACAGTAGGTAGGAAGTGCACTGGAGGGTTGTACATAATAAGTCATACATCTAAAATAAAAACAAATTGTCAAATCATAATCTTGACTATATAAGGCTAGGTTCACAACTGCACTGGTATATGATGGAACACTAACAATGTCCGATGGACCCCGTGTACTACAATGAAGTCCACTGACCTTCCATCAAGGTGTTTGTAATTTTACAAGGAAAAAAAATAGCATGCTGCATTATTTGCGCTGGCTTTTCTTTTTTTTTTTAAAGGGAGAGATGGCTAAAAAAAATCTATCTGCAATTAGATTAGGTAAACCAATTTTGTAGATAATGAATAGCTAGCCAGCCAGGCAGACCGTAAGATTAAACACAAATGATAAATTATTAGAATTTTGGAAGAATAGTGCAGCTGAAGGTTTTTATTTAGAGTTGATTTATTTAGGCATATATTAATTATAATCAAGATTGTCTGATCTAAAATAACCTATTAGGGTATTCTGAGCTGACAAAAGGAGGTTCATCCCTTATCCCTCATTCTTGGAGTCCGCATGAACCGGGTGATGCTTAGAAGTTTCAGTGGGCAAAATTTAATGCATATCAGGAAAAATGAGCATTTTACCTTGCAGTTTCTTTACTGTCATTGTACTACATAAAGATAAATTGCTCAGATGAATCATACTGTACATAATTCTTTTCAATTGGCACAGCTATTGCTGTATCTTTTAACACCTTCCCTCCACATGACATAAGGGTACTTCCCGCAACTGGACGTACCCTTACGTCGTGGCTAGCGCAAGATCATAAGAGACCTTGCGCTATCCGGCAGTGGGAGACGGCTGTCACTGATAGCCGGCCTTCCACTGAAAAACTGGGCTGTATCAGAGATGTCCCCCGCTTTTAACACCTTCCCTGCAGCGATCTATGTAAATTGCAGAATCGGAAGGGTTCACAGAGGGAGCTCGCTCCCTCTGTGACATCATTGGGCTCTCACGATGTAATCGCTGAGAGCCCGTCTGGTTGCCATGTCAAACCTTACTAATTTTAGGGTGAGAGAAATGAATATGACAAATACATTTTTTTTATTAGCTCTAGTTTCTGTGATATACAATAACTGAAAGTATGTTATTTTAACGGATTGGGAAAAAATGATACATTGTAATTACATATGGTAACAACATTAAAAGTGCATCTGAATTTTTTTTTAATGACAGTTACATTCTAAGAGTTCTAAATTGATGGAGGAACTCCTGGCAGGTGGTTCTGTGTGAAGAGAATCATGTGGTGAATTAATGAGATCATTTTCTTTTGGCTTGCCTCTTGTAAGTGAGTTCCGGAGCATCCCTACACACAGACCAGCAGTAATCTGCAAGCATTGCTTCATTCCAACGGCCCTGATATCTTAGTTCCATTACAGAACTATCCTGATTGAATCTTTCTCTGTGTTCATCACTGACCGCTCCACAACTAGGAGGAAAAAAGTCTAGGTGGGAGTGGAGAATATGGACATGTTGCATCCGAGTTGATTTTTCCAGAAGTACTGTCACCAACTGAGTGTAGTTCTCATCTATTTTTTTGTTGCCTAAGAATCCATGAATAACTCCCCTTAAAGCTTGCCAAGCCTCCTTTTCTTTTCCCTCCAAAACTTGGCCAAACACATGATCCTTTGCTAGTGGCCCAACAAAAATACCTTCCTTAACCTTTGCATCACTCAATCTAGGAAATTTGTCTCTTAAGTACTTAAATGCCTGTCCTTCCTGGTTCATACCTTTGACCAAATTTTTCATTAAACCCAGCTTTATATGAAGGAGTGGAAGAAGAACATCTTTTGGGTCCACGAGAGGCTTGGCAATGACATTTTTCTCGGTAGAGTCAAGATTTCTTGCAGGCCAGTCCTCTTGAATGTAATGTGATTTTCTATCCCTACTGTCCCCTCATACATAAAAAGCAACAGCATTTAGTGTACCCCAGTTGCATTCCTAAGAGTACAGCGATGACTTAGATCGCCACAGTTTTTCCCCTTGTGTTCAGGATATTTGATTGAGTTGAGGAGGGCTGTCATGTTTGCATAAGTCTCCTTCATGTGAACTGCATGACCAACAGGAATAGAAGGAAGACGGTTACCGTTGTGAAGTAATACAGCTTTCAATCTAAGCTTGGAGGAAATGTATGAATAGCCTCCATTTAGTTGGATCATGGTTCAAATTCAAACATTTCATGAAGCCATTAACGTCACAGCAAACAACCAGATGGTTTTTTTTCTCAAAAAAGGAAGCAGATCCCTCTGACGTTCTCTGTACTGTGAGACCCCGACATCACGTTGGGGAAGATTCCATTGCTGTAGTCTTGACCCTAGAAGCTCCGCCTTCTCCTTTGAGAAGTCAAGGTCTCGAATGAGATCACTCAATTCCGCTTGACTCAGTCTGTGCGGTGTATCATCTTTTACCTCAAAGTCAGGGTCATGGGATGTCGAAGGCTTGTTGGGTTCTTCTTTTTCCACACTTTCTTCATTTTCTACTTCAAGCTCATAATATTGGGGTGGAGTAGGAATTGGTAAACTATCTGAATGTGGAATAGGTCGAATAGCAGATGGAAGATTCAGGTATTGAACTGTTCCTGTTTTCTTAATTGACAATCCTGTCTTTATAGGTGGGGTCAAGCAGAAATAGCAGTCATCTCAGCAAAAGCCATAGATTGTTTTTTTATTTTTCAGCCATTCTCGTAGTTTAGCTGAACAAGAGTTGCAACATTTATGTGGAGTCCATGACCTATCCTGGTCCCCTACCTTCATAGCAAAATAATGATGATAGGCAGTCTTCACAAGAGGCGTCAGATTGCGTTTCTGTGATGAAAATCTTATTTCACAACAACTGTATAAAAATTATTCACTAAATTTACACATTTTTGAGGCATTTTGATATAGCAAATTTTACACTTCGAAAGCACTCCAAAACCAGAAATTCTGAAAATAAGAAAAACTGAAACTATGACACTCAGTCATAGCAACATTTATTATGTTTATAACCTACAAACCTATGGAGAACGTTGTGCTATGTCAGTTGAGAGGTGTGACAACTCCCCCCAACAAAAAAATTCCCACAAAATAAAAATGTAAACTCTAAAAATTGACATATCACTGTATCTCCAAAGCAAGAGCTAATCGGTCATTTTTATGGTGATTTTTGAATTCAGCAGATGGAAGGATACGCTAATTTTGAGCCCAAAATAAAATCACTGGGCATTATAATCGGATTGCAAGAGACACATAATTTCAGATAAAATAGACCTTGTTTTTATACTTCTCTCTAGAGGAGTTTCACTCCTTATTCATAAATCATTACGTTGGAATCCCATTAGTGTCCGTAATCCATGATCCCTTGGAGTACATGACTCCGCTTTGAGACAGCTGATTAATGGTGTGGGCTGAATCAATCTATGGCGCTTTCGCTGCCCAAACATTTGTGAATATACTTGTCATTATCATGGGCAGAGATCCTTATCACGTATAGACTATATATTTAATTCTCCTACACTCGCCATTCATGTATTGTTTGTCACTCATTTTCCTAGAGCACATGTCATGTGGCCTGCGGCATGCTAATGCCGCTCACCACTGTAGCGATTACCAGCTGGGGTGCCACAGCTCCCAGCTGTTAATCATGCCTGAGCGCTGAATCCGGCGCACACTCTGATGTCAGTGTGCAGCCGGGATCCTCCTCCCCTGAGTCCTCTGCTCTTCAGTTCCGTAGGAGAAGACTCAGGGAGGAAGCGTGCCGGGCGCACACACACTGAGGTCAGTGTGCATCCGGGCTCAGCACAAGCGGAGGGGAAGCGGCGCTGACAGCAAGAAGGAGGTAAGTATATGGGTTGGAGGGGGAACTATGATTACTGAAAGGGGCTTGTTATTACTGAAGGGGGCTTGTTATTATTGAGTGGGGGTGTTATTACTGAGGGGGGCTTGTTATTACTAAGGGGGGGTTGTTATTACAGAGGGGGGTTAATATTTCTGAAGGGGGGTAATGTTGCTATGGGGGTTAATATTAATACTGAGGGGGGTTAATATTGCTGAGGGGGATAATATTACTGTGGGGTTATTACTAATGAGGGGTTTAATATTACTGTGGGGGGTCGCTATTACTACTGGGGCCACTGTGGGGATTGTTATTACTAGTGGGGCGACTGTGGGGGTCGCTATTACTACTGGGGCCACTGTGGGGTTGCTATTACTCCTGGGGCCACTCTGTGGGTCGCTGTTACTACTGGGGCCACAGTGTGGGTCGCTATTACTAATTAATTAGCCCACTGTGGGGGTCAATATTTTTACTGGGGCCACTATGAGGGTCACTATTTTTACTGGGGCCACTATGAGAGCCACTATTTTTACTGGGGCCACTATCAGAGTCACTATTATTGCTGCGACCACTATTAGGGTCCTTATTAGGGCTCGTTCACACGGGCGTAATTGCATTTCGGTCGCACAAATACGCTCCTGCCTGCATATTTGGGCACGCAAATAAGAACGCAGATGGACCCACTGAGATGGTGCGCAAATATGCAGTGAATACACAGGTTTCCGGCGCATTCACCACGTATTTGCACGGCCCATTCACTTCAATGGCTTATCGGGGTGTGTAGTATGTAACAAAATAGGTCATGCTGTGTGAAAATAAACATCATGTGAATAAACATATTGAAATCAATGGCTTCTATTCACTGCATATTATGTACGCAAATACGCTTGTGTGAACAGACCCTTACTATACTGTCTTACAATTACAATCTGCCCTTTGAAGGTCACCATAAGCCTGATGTGGCCCTCGGTGAAAATGAAGTTGACACCCCTGTCCTAGAGGTATATCCGACAATACCCCATTACTTCTAACTCTACAAGGTAGTATTCCCTCCCTAGAAACTTCACCCCTTGTGGCTTAAATTAATAGGTCATAATGTCCGTATACCTGATCAAATTTCTCTATCTCTTCAAATTCATGATGATAATACCCAATCCGCTTTAAAATGGCTATTTTAAGGCCTATTTTAAGGCCCATTTAGACAGGACACCTACTAGCTCCAAGGCACCTGCACAGGAGCTAGTATCGCTGGCCCAAAGCGGGGCATCAGGAGGAGATTTCTCTCCTCAGGCTCCTCCGCCCCTCTCCATTGCCTTAACATAGCGACCGTTCAGTACTGAATGGCTGCCATTTACACTGAGCAATCAGCTCATCGTCCATGGTTTATGTAGCATAAACCATGGACGGTGAGCTGATCGCTTATCGCGCAGTGTAAATAGCAGCCATGCAGCACTGAATGGCCGCTATGTTAAGGCAATGGAGTGGGGCGGGGGAGCGCGAGGAGAGAAATCTTCTGCCGCCCCGCTGTGAGCGTGAATACTTTACAAGGTTGCTTTAGATCTACCAATTCATTCATTTAAAAAATCCACCTCTCAAGCAGACCTTCAATTGGAATCTCAAGTAATTCAAACAGAAAAACTGTATACATCTCATTCTACTGTTACTAATAAAATAGATTGGCTAGGCTCTTTCCGACTTTATAAACACGAATTACATGTTAAAACTAAATCCAAATTATTCTTCACAAAGCAACGTTATTTCAAAATTGGCAACCAATGTAATTAAACAAAACAATCCAATTCTGTTCTTAAAATCAAAGACCGACCCCCCCCCCCCCCCCATGGTTCAGGACTCAAAGAAGCACAGGCTATAGCAACCTGCTTTACATACTATTATACTAATTCAAATAGCTCCTCTAGTCACTGATTGCCAATCTTACTTATTTAGAAGATCTTACATTCCCAATTCTTTCTACTAAACAGGTGGCTCTTTTAGATGGCCCTCATGAAATTGGAGGAGGTACAGCAAGCCATTTCTGACATGGCACCAAATAAATCCCCTGGGCCAGATGGACTTCCCACAGAAGTCTTTCAGCAATATATGGAGCAACTCTCCCCAGAAATTACAAGAAGCATTACAAGAGGCCCTTTTGGAGGGATCTCTCCCTTCTTCTTTAATGCTGTTATTATAGTGTTGCTGAAGCCCGGCAATGACCCCATCAGTTGCGACTCCTACCGAGCAATTTTTTTTGCTAAATGTTGACTATAAAAGTCTAACTAAAGTACTAGCCACTAGATTAAACCAAGTCATTCTTTCTATTATCCACCCAGATCAAACCAGCTTCATGCCTGGCAAATCTACAACAATAAATATCCGCCGAGTCCAGACAATTATTCAACTCGGCAGATTGCACAATATGCCCTGGGCCTTAGCCTCATTAGACACAATGAAAGCCTTTGATTCATTAGAGTGGAACTTCCTAGAAGCTCATCTTATACATTTTGGGCTTGGTTCGGCATTCCATTAAACAACTTTTCCCTTTCACGAGGAGCTCGTCGGGGCTGCCCCTTATCTCCCGCCTTATTATAGAAGCTCTGGCAATACAATTACGTTGTACTCCTGTTATCACTGGTATCTACTGGGGAAGTCGAGAAAGCATAGTGGGACTTAATGCCAATTAATATGGTTCTTTTTCTTCAAAACTCCTAAAGGCTTTTCCCCAAGCTATAAACTTGTAAATTCTTTCTCCCAATTTTCTGGATTGTATATTAATTGGCTAAAGTCTGCCATCATGTACATAACCCGCACTCCGATCATTGATCCTTTAGCTTCCGAGTGCGGCCTAGCGATAATTTTTTAAATTTAAGTACCTTGGAATAACTATGATACTGAGGAATATGAGACCGTGTTTTTTGCAAGAGGAACTACCTATTGCAGACTATTATTTAGTGGCATTGGTAACTGGTAACAACCTTCTGTGTCATTTAGAATGTCCAGAGTACACCAAGTCCGTTAACACACCACCATTACGCAAATTAGATCTATTTGTTTTGTGTAATGCCAAAACAATTCAAAATTTTGTAGATTCAATGGCAGATCTCCCTCTGTGGAATAATCCAACATTGCCTTCTTTGCAATCAGTATCAGACTATCAATATTGGATCAGATTGGGAATCTCTGAATTCAAAAAATATCTATAAAGATAACATACTCATTTCATTTACTAAGTTGCATGAAAACGTAGTAAAAACACCAGGGCTTCAGCTGTTTAGATACTTACAACTATGACATGCCCTAAATGCCCAATTCCCCTTTCCCGCTTCAACTCAAAATACCCCATATTAGGTATATTTAAATCCCAGTGGCCCAAAAGTCTAATATGAATACTCTCTACACATCTGCTCTGAGCCAAAATTAGTCATAATCCACTGATTGTCCAGAGTAATTAGCAATGTTTAATCTCCTCATTAATGGCTGGTCAAATATAATAGAATCCCATCTAGCTGTATCCCTGGCCATTAATAATGAATTAATACAACTCTATATTATTTATAAGGCCTATCTCACTCCTACTCGTCTTCATAAAATGGGTAGGATCCCAATACTAACCTGACAGGGATGCCATAGGTTGAATGCAGACCTCCTGCATCTGATGTAGGACTGCCCTTATATTGTGGACTTCTAGTCTAATATCATTACTTTTTTATCCCCTTTTTTACTTTCTCCTCTGACTACAACTAGATCCTAAAATCCTGAATTATTTGTTTTACTGGATGAGGAGCATTGTCCATGATATATGCGAATATTCCTTAGAGAGGCTCTTTTCTTGGCCTGGAAAACAATTGCCAAGAACTGTATGGCGGTGGAATCTTATCAAAATAGACAAAGTTAGTTGATGCAATATTCCCTTACGAAAAAGTTATATATCAACGTAAGGATTGCCTTGGTAAATTCTACAAAATTTGGGGTCCTTGGCCAGATTCAAATTCAACGCTGCGTACTGATTGATCGTTCTTATCCCTGTTCCTTGACTCACCCCCATAAATCCCCCCTCCCTTGCAGACCAAAGAAACGCATAGGCCTATAGGTTTGTTTACTGTTTTTTTATTGAAAGGTTAGCAATGTGCTCTCAAGTTTACACTTAATATATATGCAGAAATTCAATATTTAATATTTTTAGTACAGTCAAAATTGTTAAACAGCGAACAGATATGTACTTATTATTGGTGATATTTCTATTTTATGCTCTTGCAATTTGTTCAATAAAACAAAGTAAAAAAAATAGCGCAGTCAGCCGTGCTGCTTGTTCCATTTGGAAAACGGAAATGAAATGAATGGAATTAAAATCTTTACGTTTTTTAAGGCTTCTTTAACATGAGTGTTTTATAGTGGCCATTTTGCCGCGATAAAACGCCAGCCGAAAATCGTGACTGTCTGAAGCATTAGATTCCAATACATTTGGTCAGATGGGTGATTTTCCGGTGCGTAAAATCGGCTGTCCGGAAAAGATAGCGCATACTGTGCGCATTTCCGGACACTTTTACGCAACACCGGAAAAGATAGGCCGTTCCCATAGACTCCTATGAGAGCTGCAGAAAAGGGCAGGGGAAGGGAGTTCAGCAGCAGCTCACGTTGCTAAAGTCCTTCCCCTTGCCGGCATCTCCCATAGGCTGGGGAGGGAATTTAGCATGGCAAGCGCTGCTAAAGTCTCCTCCTTCTCCTTGCCAGCAGCTCCCATAGACTTCTATGGTAGCTTCTATTGACACTTCAGCCGGCAACGGGAGGGATAGAGACTTTTATCAGCGCTAAGGTCTCTTCCACCCTGGTCCACAGAATTCTGGGCTGTGGTGTATATACACCGCAGGTTGGCCATGTGAACGGGCAAGAAAACTGGAGATTGAGCTGCGACTTGGTCGCGGCCTTCTCCCATTCATGCGACTTTTGCCCGTGATGCGCGCAGCTGAAAATCGCAGCACCTGTGTGAAAGAGGCCTAAAGCCCCTTGAAATCAATCTATATATATAAAATTGAATGTATGCGTGTCTGTATGTATGCGTGTCTGTCTGTCTGTCTGTCTGTTTGTCCTCTATGCGCTACTACACCATTCATCCGATCGCCATGAAACTTTGGGAAGTTGTTGAGTACACTCCTGGGAAGATTATAGGCATAGTACAACTATCCTATGATAAATGGCGCGTGCGAGTGTCGTCGACAGTTACACCCCCCCCATGTAGATCGTTCGATTTGCATCATTGCCACTAATTCACTTCCCGATAGCGTAGAAACATGAAATTTGGCACGAGCATTGATTATGTCATAAATAGGAAAAGGTAATGGTCCCAACTCGATTATTCAATTCTAAGTGTAAAAGAATTAGCGTCCAAATTTTACGTGCGGAATGTAATTTTCTCACTTTCCGGTGTCATAGAAACAGGAAATTTGGCACGAGCATTGATTATGTCATAAATAGGAAAAGCTAATGAGTCCCAACTCGATTATTCAATTCTAAGCGCAAAAGAATTAGCGTCCAAATTTTACGTACGGAATCTAATTTTCTCACTTCCCGATGTCATAAAAACTTGAAATTTGGCACGAGCATTGATTATGTCATAAATAGGAAAAGTAAAAGGGTCCCAACTTCATTATGCAATTCTAAGCGCCAAAGAATTAGCGTCCCAAAAATTGTACATACGGAATCTAATTTTCTCACTTCCCAATGACATAGAAACTTGAAATTTGGCACAAGCATTGATTATTTCATAAATAGGAAAAGCTAATGGGTCCCAACTCAATTATTAAATTCTAATCGCAAAAGAATTAGCGTCCAAATTTTAAGTACGGAATCTAATTCTCTTACTTCCCAATGTCATAGAAACTTGAAATTTGGCACGAGCATTGATTATGTCATAAATAGGAAAAGCTATTGGGTCCCAACTCCATTTTTAAATTCTAAGCGCAAAATAATTAGCGTCGAAATTTTACGTACGGAATCTAATTCTCTCCCTTCCTGATGTAATTTGGCACGAGCATTGATAATATCATAAATAGGAAAAGTTAATGAGTCCCAACCCAATTATTCAATTCTAAGCGCCAAAGAATTAGCATCCAAATTTTACGTACGGAATCTAATTCTCTTACTTCCCAATGTCATAGAAACTTGAAATTTAGCACGAGCATTGATTATGTCATAAATAGGAAAAACTAATGGGTCCCAAGTCGATTATTAAATTCTAACCGCAAAAGAATTAGCGTCCAAATTTTATGTACGGAATCTAATTCTCTCACTTCCTGATGTCCTCTATATATATAAAAATGAATGTATGTCTGTCTGTCTGTCCTTTATGCATTACTACACCATTCATCCAATCGCCATGAAACTTTGGGAAGTTGTTGAGTACACTCCTGGGAAGATTACTGGCATAGTACAACTATCCTACAATAGGTGGCGCGCATGCGAGCATCATCGACAGTTATGCCCCCCAGACAAAGATCGTTTGATTTCCATTTCAAGCACGAAAGCAAAAGGCATTGCGAGCAACGGGATGCGTGTTCAACTACAAAATGATGCATCCGCCGAACGTTTCGCAAGACAATTGCTGGATATTGAGAATGCTGAGGTAAAATGAAAGCTGTGCTGTGATTGGTTGCTATATATTATACCGCTGAGGTAAAATGAATGCTGCGCTGTGATTGCTTGCTATTTTTTAAATTGCTGAGGCAGAATAAAAGTTGCGCTGTGATTGGTTGTTATTTCTCTTTCTGCTGAGGTAACATGAAAGCTGTGCTGTGATTGGGTGTTATATATTATAATGCTGAGGTAACATGTAAGCTGCGCTGCAATTGGTTGTTATCTAGATATATAAAAACGAATGTATGTATGTCTGTCTTCGCAGCAACGCGCGACGGGTAAGCTAGTTGAGAATAAAACAGAAACATTTGAATTCCGTTTTTATTGTCATTTCTCTGCTCCTCAAACAGGACAGAAAAATGGAAATGCTTAACTGAAGCTGACAGCAAATGTGCACCAATGCACTCATAAAGTATGGAGGAATTCTTTTTCACAATGTTGTGAGACCCATATGGCAACTGCAAGGGGTTAAGGGTTCACTGACTAATAATAGCCTGTGTCTCCCTGCTCAGTCATCCGGCTGGAGCTAGCTCAAAGAAATAGCTAGAGCAACTTCCTGCATTTAAAAGGCAAAAGCTTTGAAGTGAGATGTTGGTACGCCACAGAACAGCACGAAAGGCCATGAAATAATGTACTACTGGAAATAAAATGCAAGCTGGCAGAAGTAGGCCCAGTTTAGGTATTCGGCATTGTAAAAGTACACTAAAGCTTGAAATGTAATGTTTATTTTCATGATTAACGCAAGACAAATGCTATTTAATTATACATTGCAGACGTAAATGGTATATTCTTAATTGTTATAGCATAGGCAGTTGTTAGTCAAGCAGGTCCATGATCATTGAGTCTTTATTCCACTTACTCATTTTTCTTATTGGGGTCTGAGTAGAGATGAGCGAACGTACTCGTCCGAGCTTGATACTCGTTCGAGTATTAGCGTGTTCGAGATGCTCGTTACTAGAGCCGAGCACCACGCGATGTTCAAGTTACTTTCACTTTCATCTCTGAGACGTTAGCGCGCTTTTCTGGCCAATAGAAAGACAGGGAAGGCATTACAACTTCCCCCTGCGACGTTCAAGCCCTATACCACCCCACTGCAGTGAGTGGCTGGCGAGATCAGGTGTCACCCGAGTATATAAATCGGCCCCTCCCGCGGCTCGCCACAGATGCATTCTGACAGAGATCAGGGAAAGTGCTGCTGATGCCGGAGCTGCTATAGGGAGAGTGTTGGGATTGATTTTAGGCTTCAAGAACCCCAACGGTCCTTCTTAGGGCCACATCTGACCGTGTGCAGTACTGTTGAGGCTGCTTTTTGCAGTGTTGCACATTTTTTTTTTTTTTTGTATATCGGCCGTGCAGAGCATTGCGTCCAGAAAAAAATCTATTTGGGCTGCCTGTGACCATCCTGACTGTACTGCCTCTCTGCTGGCGGTAGTTGTCCTAATTCATACGCAGCCAGCTAAGTGTTACAGCAGGCTTGCGCAAAATTCTTTCCTGGCTCTGCGTTGCCTCTTACATCACCGCTGTCATCCTGTCCAGAGTGAAACAGTCTGCAGTAATTTTACATAGTACACGGCCAGTAGTGGTGGTGAGGCAGGGACAGTGAAAGACATATCCAGTCTATATAGGCAGTGGGCTTTTCCCAAAAAAATTGGGAAAAAAAATCTATTTGGGCTGCCTGTGACCGTCCTGACTGTACTGCGTCTCTGCTGGGGGTAGTTGTCCTAATTCATACGCAGCCAGCTAAGTGTTACAGCAGGCTTGCACAAAATTCTTTCCTGGCTCTGCGTTGCCTCTTACATCACCGCTGTCATCCTGTCCAGAGTGAAACAGTCTGCAGTACTTTTACATAGTCCACGGCCAGTAGTGGTGGTGAGGCAGGGACAGTGAAAGACATATCCAGTCTATAAAGGCAGTGGGTTTTCCGAAAAAATTTGGGAAAAAAAATCTATTTGGGCTGCCTGTGACCGTCCTGACTGTACTGCGTCTCTGCTGGGGGTAGTTGTCCTAATTCATACGCAGCCAGCTAAGTGTTACAGCAGGCTTGCGCAAAATTCTTTCCTGCCTCTGCTGTGCATTCCATAAGCGAAGTCAGCCTCCAACCACAGGCCAATAAGCGGTACATTTAATTACAGCGTTCTGTTTCTGCACTACTGGTAATACAGCATGCTGAGGAGTAGGGGTAGGCCTAGAGGACGTGGACGTGGGCGAGACCGCAGAGGCCCAAGTCAGGGTGTGGGCACAGGCCGAGCTCCTGATCCAGGTGTATCGCAGCCGACAGCTGCGAGATTAGGAGAGAGGCACGTTTCTGGCGTCCCCACATTCATCTCACAATTAATGGGTCCACGCGGTAGACCTTTATTAGAAAATGAGCAGTGTGAGCAGGTGCGGTCGTGGATGGCAGAAAGTGCATCCAGCAATCTATCGACCACCCAGAATTCTGCGCCGTCCACTGCTGCAACTCTGAATCCTCTGGCTGCTGCTCCTCCTTCCTCCCAGCCTCCTCACTCCATTACAATGACACATTCTGAGAAGCAGGCAGACTCCCAGGAACTGTTCTCGGTCCCCTGCCCAGAATGGGCAGCAATGGTTCTGAATCCTCTCCCACTGGAGGAGTTTGTCGGGACCGATGCCCAACCTTTGGAAAGTTCCCGGGGTCCGGGAGATGAGGCTGGGGACTTCCGGCAACTGTCTCAAGAGCTTTCAGTGGGTGAGGAGGACGATGACGACAAGACACAGTTGTCTATCACTCAGGTAGTAGTAATTGGAGTAAGTCCGAGGGAGGAGCGCACAGAGGATTCAGTGGAAGAGCAGCAGGACGATGAGGTTACTGACCCCACCTGGTTTGCTACGCCTACTGAGGACAGGTCTTCAGAGGGGGAGGCAAGAGCAGCAGCAGGGCAGGTTGGAAGAGGCAGTGCGGTGTCCAGGGGTAGAGGCAGGGCCAGACCGAATAATCCACCAACTGTTTCCCAAAGCGCCCCCTCGCGCCATGCCATCCTGCAGAGGCCGAGGTGCTCAAAGGTCTGGCAGTTTTTCACTGAGAGTGCAGACGACCGACGAACAGTGGTGGGCAGCCTTTGTCGCGCCAAGATCAGCCGGGGAGCCACCACCACCAGCCTCACCACCACCAGCATGCGCAGACATATGATGGCTAAGCACCCCACAAGGTGGGACGAAGGCCGTTCACCGCCTCCGGTTTGCACCGCTGCCTCTCCCCCTATGCCCCAACCTGCCACTGAGATCCAACCCCCCTCTCAGGACACAGGCACTACCGTCTCCTGGCCTGCACCCACATCCTCACCTCCGCTGTCTTCAGCCCTATCCACCAATGTCTCTCAGCGCACCGTCCAGCCGTCGCTAGCGCAAGTGTTGGAGCACAAGCGCAAGTACGCCGCCACGCACCCGCACGCTCAAGCGTTAAACGTGCAGATAGCCAAATTGATCAGCCTGGAGATGCTGCCGTATAGGCTTGTGGAAACGGAGGCTTTCAAAGGTATGATGGTGGCGGCGGCCCCACGCTACTCCGTTCCCAGTCGCCACTACTTTTCCCGATGTGCCGTCCCAGCCCTGCACGACCACGTCTCCCGCAACATTGTACGCGCCCTCACCAACGCGGTTACTGCCAAGGTACACTTAAGCTCACTTTTAGGACCCAAAAATATAAATTCATAAAAATTAACTGACCACCACCAG
This sequence comes from Eleutherodactylus coqui, assembly GCF_035609145.1. Lineage (NCBI taxonomy): Eukaryota > Metazoa > Chordata > Amphibia > Anura > Eleutherodactylidae > Eleutherodactylus > Eleutherodactylus coqui. The sequence goes on along the minus strand of NC_089838.1, from coordinate 141,233,033 downwards.
GACTGTCATGCTGCCGCTTGTTCTATTTATTTTATGATTTCATTCTGCTTTATCTGATCCTGATAGGGGGGGAAACCTTACAACCCTTCACTAGGCTGAGAATTTGCCTGACTGCAGAAAAACCCTATTTAGTGGGAGCTATACTATTGATAGCTTTTGAGTATATCAAAACTCACCTACTAAAAGGATCTAATAGACAGCGATGTATTACCTGGGGAACTTTTTTTAGTGCGCAGACTATCTGGGTATTGACCAAGACATCACTCTAAGTGATAACTGGGCACTGTTCCTCTAGGAAATATTATTAGGCTATTAAGTACCGCATATCAGCTTAAGAGGTATTATTGCAGCGATCACTCCTCATAGTGGGGTGCTAATTCAATACAGTACCTTACCTATACTTACTCATTGCCTCTAATGGATTATAGTCCTAATCTATAAACAATTTTCTATACTCAGTTGATGACTGATAACTAGAGATGAGCGAACGTGTTCGTAACGAACACTTACGCACCCGGACACCGGCTTTGCCGAGGACTTCAGTGTCCGCGCGTAGAGCTTCGGCGGGCGCCGGGGGGCGGGGAGAGGCGCGGCGGCGCAGGCGGCAGCAGCAGGGAACAGGGGGGAGCCCTCTCTCTCTCCCTCTCCCCCCCACTCCCCGCCGCACCCCCCCGCGCTGCCACGGCGACCCCCGAACTTTTTTCGCCCGAGCACGGAATTGCTCGCAAAGTTCGGTGTTCGGGCGAAAAGGGGCGGAGCCGAACACGTTCGCTCATCTCTACTGATAACCCTTTCTCCAGGGAATCATCCCAGGAGATACTTGAGCCCCTGAGGAGCCCACGCAGTGGGCGAAACGCGTAGGGCAATTACAAGGTCTATTTTGTACATAAAAACATCTGGGCAATTACAAGGTCTATTCTGTACATAAAAACATCTCATGTCTATTATACATTGGACTATATGAGTTGCATGTAGATTCCGGCTGATTACGACATCATGTTCAGGTTCGGAAAAAATGCATAGGTTTTTTGGAACATTAAAACCAAGAAACCCCCCCCAAAAAAGAGCTATCTTTTGGACGTAAAAGACATAATAAAGAAAACGTCCAAGATCGATACTGATCTTGAAGTGTTACTGTATGATACAATTTCACATTCCCTACCGGATAGTGGATTTTTTTTTTTGTTGTTGTTGTTGTTTGTGTGTCCATAAGGTTTTTAAGCAATATTTATTAAAAGTTAATTTTTATGAATTTATATTTTTGGGTCCTAAAAGTGAGCTTAATTAAGTAATTGGGACCTTACTGCCTCTGTGAAGTGGTTTTCCAAGGTACACTTAACAACGGACACGGGGACAAGCACAGGCGGGCAGGGCCACTATATCTCCCTGACGGCACATTGGGGGAATTTAGTGGAGGCTGGGACAGAGTCAGAGCCTGGGACCGCTCACGTCCTATCCACCCCCATAATTGCGGGCTCCAGCTCGGTGGTGGTATCTGCGGCGGTGTATGCTTCCTCCACTAAACCACCCTCCTCCTCCTCCTACGCAACCTCTGTCTCGCAATCAAGATGTGTCAGCAGCAGCACGTCGCCAGCAGTCGGTGTCGCGCGGCACGGCAGCACAGCGCTGGGCAAGCGTCAGCAGGCCGTGCTGAAACTACTCAGCTTAGGAGAGAAGAGGCACACGGCCCACGAACTGCTGCAGGGTCTAACAGAGCAGACCGAGCGCTGGCTTGCACCGCTGAGCCTCCAACCGGGCATGGTCATGTGTGACAACGGCCGTAACCTGGTGGCGGCTCTGCAGCTCGGCAGCCTCACGCACGTGCCATGCCTGGCCCACGTCATTTAATTTGGTGGTTCAGCGCTTTCTGAAAAGCTACCCATGCTTGTCAGACCTGCTCGGAAAGGTGCGCCGGCTGTGCGCACATTTCCGCAAGTCCCACAGGGACGCTGCCACCCTGCGCACCCTGCGCACCCTGCAACATTGGTTTCATCTGCCAGTGCACCGACTGCTGTGCGACGTGCCCACATGGTGGAACTCTACGCTCCACATGTTGGCCAGGCTCTATGAGCAGCGTAGAGCTATAGTGGAATACCAACTCCAACATGGGCGGCGCAGTAGGAGTCAGCCTCCACAATTCTTTACAGAAGAGTGGGCCTGGTTGGCAGACATCTGCCAGGTCCTTGGAAACTTTGAGGAGTCAACCCAGATGGTGAGCGGCGATGCTGCAATCATTAGCGTCACCATTCCTCTGCTATGCCTCTTGAGAAGTTCCCTGCAAAGCATAAAGGCAGACGCTTTGCGCTCGGAAACGGAGGTGGGGGAAGACAGCATGTCGCTGGATAGTCAGAGCACCCTCATATCTATATCTCAGCGCGTTTTGGAGGAGGAGGAGGAGGGGGAGGAGCATGAGGAGGAGGGGGAAGAGACAGCTTGGCCCACTGCTGAGGGTTTCCATGCTGCTTGCCTGTCATCCTTTCAGCGTGTATGGCCTGAGGAGGAGGAGGAGGAGGATCCTGAAAGTGATCTTCCTAGTGAGGACAGCCATGTGTTGCGTACAGGTACCCTGGCACACTTGGCTGACTTCATGTTAGGATACCTTTCTCGTGACCCTCGCGTTACACGCATTCTGGCCACTACAGATTACTGGGTGTACACACTGCTCGACCCACGGTATAAGGAGAACCTTTCCACTCTCATACCCGAAGAGGAAAGGGGTTCGAGAGTGATGCTATACCACAGGACCCTGGCGGACAAACGGAAGGGTAAAATTCCCATCTGACAGCACTAGTGGCCGAAGGCGCAGTTCCGAGGGCCAGGTAGCAGGGGAGGCGCGGAGATCAGGCAGCATGTACAGCACAGGCAGGGGAACACTCTCTAAGGCCTTTGACAGCTTTCTGGCTCCCCAGCAAGACAGTGTCACCGCTCCCCAGTCAAGGCTGAGTCGGCGGGAGCACTGTAAAAGGATGGTGAGGGAGTACGTAGCCGATCGCACGACCGTCCTCCGTGACGCCTCTGCCCCCTACAACTACTGGGTGTCAAAGCTGGACACGTGGCCTGAACTCGCGCTGTATGCCCTGGAGGTGCTTGCTTGTTCTGCGGCTAGCGTCTTGTCAGAGAGGGTGTTTAGTGCGGCTGGGGGAATCATCACAGATAAGCGTACCCGCCTGTCAACCGACAGTGCCGACAGGCTTACAATCATAAAGATGAACAAAGCCTGGATACCTAAACAATACGTAGGCTGCACCCGCGGATGGAAGCATTGTTCTCTTTCACCAAAAACGTGGACCTTTTAGCTTCATCAATCTGTGTATAATATTCATCCTCCTCCTCCTGCTCCTCCTTTTGAAACCTGACGTAATCACGCCGAATGGGCAATTTTTCTTAGGCCCACAAGGCTCTGTCATATAATTTTTGTAAACCATTTTTATACGTTTCAATGCTCATTAAAGCGTTGAAACTTGCACCTGAACCAATTTTTATTTTAACTGGGCTGCCTCCAGGCCTAGTTACAAATTAAGCCACATTAACCAAAGCGATTAATGGGTTTCACCTGCCCTCTTGGTTGGGCATGGGCAATTTTTCTGACGTACATTAGTACTGTTGGTACACCAATTTTTTGGGGCCCTCGCCTACAGTGTAATCCAATTAATTTTTTGCCCACCTGTATTAAAGCTGACGTTACATCAGCTGTGCTGGGCACTGCAATGGGATATATTTATGTACCGCCGGTGGCTTCCAGGCACCCACTCATGCTGTCGGTCCACATGGAGTTGTAACTGCATGTGTCGACTTCAAAAGAACCCCAGTCTGACTGGGGCATGCAGTGTGGGCTGAAGCCCACCTGCATTAAACATGACATTACCTCAGCTGTGCTGGGCACTGCAATGGGATATATTTATGTACCGTCGGTGGGTTCCAGGGAGCCACCCATGCTGTCGGTCCACACAGAGTTGTAACTGCATGTGTCCACTTCTAAAGAACCCCAGTCTGACTGGGGCATGCAGTGTGGGCCGAAGCCCATCTGCATCAAACATGACATTACCTCAGCTGTGATGGGCAATGCAATGGGATATATTTATGTACCGCCGGTGGGTTCCAGGGAGCCACCCATGCTGTCGGTCCACACGGAGTTGTAACTGCATGTGTCCACTTCTAAAGAGCCCCAGTCTGACTGGGGCATGCAGTGTGGGCCGAAGCCCACCTGCATTAAACATGACATTACCTCAGCTGTGCTGGGCACTGCAATGGGATATATTTATGTACCGTCGGTGGGTTCCAGGGAGCCACCCATGCTGTCGGTCCACAAGGAGTTGTAACTGCATGTGTCCACTTCTAAAGAACCCCAGTCTGACTGGGGCATGCAGTGTGGGCCGAAGCCCACCTGCATTAAACATGACATTACCTCAGCTGTGATGGGCAATGCAATGGGATATATTTATGTACCGCCGGTGGGTTCCAGGGAGCCACCCATGCTGTGGGTCCACACGGAGTTGTAACTGCATGTGTCCACTTCTAAAGAACCCCAGTATGACTGGGGCATGCAATGTGGGCCGAAGCCCAGCTGCATTAAACATGACATTACCTCAGCTGTGCTGGGCAATGCAGTGGTTTTTTTTATGTACCGCCTGTGGCTTCCTGGGACCCTCCCATGCTGTCGGTCCACACGGACTTCACAATAGGGAGTTGTACCTGCCTGTGTCTACTTATAAAGAACCCCAGTCTGACTGGGGCATCAGTGTGGGCCGAAGCCCACCTGCATTAAACATGACATTACCTCAGCTGTGATGGGCAATGCAATGGGATATATTTATGTACCGCCGGTGGCTTCCTGGCACCCACCCATGCTGTACCTGCCTGTGTCTATGAATTAAAAACCCCGGTCAGGTTGGGGCATGCAGTGTGGGCCGAAGCCCACCTGCATTTAATCTGACGTTAGCTCTGCTGTCCAGGGCACTGCAATGGGATACATTTATGTACAGCCGGTGGGTTCCAGGGAGCCACTCATGCTGTGGGTGCACACAGAATTCCCATTGCGGAGTTGTACCTGCCTGTGACTATTTATAAAAAACCGCGGTCTGACTGGGGCATGCAGACACCTTGACAGAATGAATAGTGTGTGGCACATAGGTTCCCCATTGCTATGCCCACGTGTGCAGCTCTGATGGCGGTGGCACAGGATTATATTTGTCATTGCTTCTGTACAGTATTGTGGGCTATCGCCCCGCCCCTTTTAAAGAGGGTCGCTGCCTAGCCGTGCCAACCCTCTGCAGTGTGTGCCTGCGGTTCCTCCTCATGGCAGACGCACTTATAAATAGACTTGAGGGTGGTGTGGCTATGAGGCCAGCGTGTGGCATGAGTGCGGCTGAAGGCTGCGCAGGGACACTTTGGTGTGCGCTTTGGACACTGGGTCGTGCGGGGGGGGGGGGGGGGGTTGGGCAGCATGTAACCCAGGAGAAGTGGCAGCGGAGTGTCATGCAGGCAGTGATTGTGCTTTGTTGGAGGTAGTGTGGTGCTTAGCTAAGGTATGCATTGCTAATGAGGACTTTTCAGAAGAACAAATTGTTGGGAGGGGGGGGGGGGCCCACTCTTGCCGCTATTGTGGCTTAATAGTGGGACCTGGGAACTTGAGATGCAGCCCAACATGTAGCCCCTCGCCTGCCCTATCCGTTGCTGTGTCGTTCCCATCACTTTCTTGAATTGCCCAGATTTTCACAAATGGAAACCTTAGCGAGCATCGGCGATATACAAAAATGCTCGGGTCGCCCAATGACTTCAATGGGGTTCGTAACTCGAAACAAACCCTCGAGCATTGCGAAAATTTCGTCCCGAGTAACGAGCACCCGTGCATTTTGGTGCTCGCTCATCTCTAAGTCTGAGTAGAAAACTCTCATATCAATTATAGCAGAAAGAATCAAATGTTGTAAAACAGAGTAGGGATACAATTTAAATCTGCCTCCCGTGAATTTTGGCTTCCAACTTGCTGTTATTCTCACAATCCGGAATTATTACCGTGTTTCCCCGAAAATAAGACAGTGTCTTATATTAATTTTTGTTCAAAAAGGTTTAACTTTTTTTTACATGTATAGCTGCCTGGACACTATTTAAATTGACTTTTTTAAATTAACTGTTAGCAGGGCTTATATTTCAAGCATCCTCAAAAAGCCTAAAAAATCATTTTGCATCCTCAAAAATTCTGGAAAATCATGCTATGTCTTATTTTCAGGGTATGTCTTATTTTCAGGGAAACAGGGTAGCAAAAAAAAGAAACCTGTAGCTGAAGAGAAGGCAGATGTTCTAAAATATTTTTTTGCAGGATGAGTTGTACTTTTCAATGGTACTAATATCTGTTAGCATTGAGGTTCTGGCATCATGTGACTGCATGCACTGAGGTATGTGAGAATATAGAACCCATTGATTTTAATGCACAGGAAAACACAGCAAGTCCAGCGTCAAGTAAAAAACTTTTTCTCTTTTTTAAAATATGATTAAGCGCAACATGCTTGCCTGAAACATGTATGACGGCACATTCTCTCTGTTGCTTCATGTGTGTCTGGATTGTTTAAGAAAGAGAAGAGGTTTTTAACCTGACGCTGGACTTACTCTGTTTTCCTGTGCATTAGTTGTGGTTTCCAGCCAGTCCTTGTGTGGGAGCGTTTGCAGAAGAGCTGGTTTCTGGTTTGCATTTCTCGTTAATTTCAAAGGGTTCATTCACATTTCTGTATTTTGAACGCATTTCTGTCTTGCACAAAAAAAAAAAAAATGAACATGTTCTATTTTTCTGCAGATTTGCGCACCAAAGGTCCCCAAAGAAGTCAGTGGGTGGATGTGCAAATGCACACAACACTGCTTAGTTCCGCTGGAAAAAGAACACATCTGGAAGTAATTAGCCATTTCAATCAGTGCATTTCTTTGCCGCGCAAATGAACATGCTTTGCAGGCAGAAAAAGTACAGTAAAGTAGTACTGGCGTATTGAAAACAATGGGCAATGCATTCCAAGGAACTTGAAAAGATAGGACATGCAGGAAAAGCTGTGTTTTATTTATGAGCTTGCTGGACATCCTCCTTTTCCTGTAGCCTCTTGGTTCACTGCTGGAGCAAATGTCATTCTTCCCTCCACCTCCCTATTCACATGAGGACTTCACCAATCCTGTTCCTCCCTGTTTTCTCTTCCTCTATCCCGTGTTAAGCCTAGTTTAGACACAACGATTAATTATCGCTCAAAAGAGGGTGAGTACTTTTCAGCTGCTCTGATGGATCCAATCCATCAAGGCGGCTGAATATTTTACTTTTATTTACTTTTAATGGAGTTTCGTATGATCGCCAGCATTCGGTAAATGCCGGTGATCATGGGATCAGAAGGGGGTTCCACAGCCCAGGATGACAGCTCCAGGTTGTCTGCTACGGAGCTGTCACGTCCACAGCTTGCAGGGCTTAAATCCTTGCAGGGAGCATGTTTTTACATGCATGGGGATTAAAGCCCAGCAAGCCAGAATGTAAAAAGGCAATGGAGTGGTCATTAAGGGGTTAATAAGTGTCAATACAAAAAATGTTTATAATTATAGGCTACATTTAATTCTGAACAACTTCTTTTGTGGGACAACCCCTTTAATTCCAGTGAACACATCTATTGCCCATAAGTTAAAAAAATTCTGAGCCACCTTCAATAATGCCTCAATAAACTGCTTGCTGAAATAAAAAACATAATGTAAAATGCAAAAATTCTGGTTGTTTTATATTCACAAATGAGTTGGTATAAAATTCGTATAAAAAGCCCATGCAGAATCACAATTCCTCATGTTATTTTTCCTTTAGTTTAGTTCCCTCTCCTACAAAGACACAGTATCAATAATTGTATTTATTACTACATACCATATGCTTTTTCTCAGAAGTGTATTTTTTAATTCTCTCTACCTGCCCCTTTGGAATGTTATTTACTAGAGTTGAGTGAACATACTCTGCCGAGCTTGATGCTCGTTCGAGCATTAGCGTACTCGATGGTGCTCGTTACTCGAACGAGCATCAAGCCGTGTTCGACCCCGCCCCAGTTTTTGGCTCCTCCCTGCTGTGACGTGCCTGCTTTGGCCCCTCCCCGCCGCAGCTCGTGTCATTGGCAAATTTTTTGGCTGGCTGGCTGGAGAGAGAGAGAGAGAGAGGAACCTAGGGGGAAAAAAAAGCTTGGCAGCACCCGACATCCCACATACAAAAATGCTCCAGTCTCTCATTGTAGTCAATGGGATTCGTTACTCGTGTAGAGCTCTCGAATTTTACGAAAAGCTCGACTCGAATAATGTGGACTTGAGCATTTGGGTGCTCGCTCATCTCTATGATTTACCCATGCAGTATAGTGATTAACCAAAAAATTGAGCACAATTGCTAAACAATGAAAAAATACTCTACTGTATTAATATGAAAACCCAAAATGGATCCACATATAGAGCTTAGAATAATTACAATGGATAAACTTTATTACAAAACAAGATAGTAGTTAAAAACATATGTATAATGGGAGAAAATGAGTATCTGGATTGCAGGAACAGGACTTAAACAATAGAATGAAAATATATTCATGGTATAAATAGGATAGCAATGAATACAATAGTGGATCTACACTCATGTATAATACAAGCCAGAGAGGCAAGGCAATAAATTAAGACTGTAAGTTCACAGAAAATAGAAATGCAAATCTGTTACCACATCCTAGTCAAGACCTGTATCCTGAGCCCCAATGCACGTTTCGCATCTGCTTCCTCAAGGGGGTATGAATTCATGAATGGGTGAGTGCTGCCTCTGATTGGCTGAGCACAGGGACCAATCAGAGGCAGCTCTCAGCTGTCATTCAATAGCTGAGAGCTGCCTTTGATTGGTCACAGTGCTCAGCCAATCAGAGGCAGCCCATTCAGCAGGCGGGGATTTAAATACTCCTCACAGCAGTGCAAGAGAAGAGACGGCTGGACATGGCTGAGCCGCAGTAGCTGAAGAAAGGTGAGTATAGATTTTTTTTATTTCTATCACCATTTTTACTTGTTTTTCAGGGAAGCGCTTATATTTAAAGCCCTTTCCTGAAAAACAATTACAGGATGCCGGCAGCTGGATCCCCTACCGCAGCTGTCATCTGTTTCAGCTGTGATAGGGAATTCTTTATTCCCCGCAAGGATGAAGAATTCCTTTGCTGCATCTGTCATAGATGTGGCAGGTGCAGCAGGGAATTCTTTTTCCTCGCAGGGATTAAGGAAACATCTGCCGCATTTGGCATATGTGTTCTTGATCCCCGCAGGGACAGGACAGCAGTGGACGGGTACGTTTTTTTTTACACTAAAATTCTTGTTTTCAGGGAAGAGCTTATATGTAAAGCCCTTCCCTGAAAAACAATTCAGTGGTGTCGGCAGACCGTTGTCTTCATACAGCCGCCGGCAGCAGCCGCTGCTCCATTGAAGACAATGCGTGCATTCTCTATGGTGCACGCATGTCCTATCTTTACAGGCACATGCCTGTAAAACACGGACATGTGAACACACTATAGGTAATGCATTGGTTCTAATAGAAGCTTGTTTTTGTGTGCGCATGCATGCACAAGAACACATTCGTGTGAAGCCACCCTTAATCAGACTTTTATATTTTTAAATATAGTATACCACTTTTGTTTTCCATGGATAAAACTTTGCTGATTGGAAATCTGCTGGCAAATATTTGCTTTAGATTAACTTAAGTCTTTTGGGAATTTAGCTCTTCCACTATTATAATTACTGTCAAACCATATGCAATGAAAACTGGCTGAACAGGTGTTAGCTATATGGAACATGTCTCCAGCACTATTTGAAACTTTATTCAAAGAAAGACGTCGGCTATCACTGGCACCAACGGTTAATGCAAAAGTACACAAATGTTGAATATGAATATTTGACTATATAAATTATCTGCAGCAGCGGACAGAATTGTACAGTTGTTAACCAGTAATATGGAAATTTTATCATGTACTAGACCTCCTTCTTTAATCCCCCCTTGTTTACTCCTCACACAATCGCCTCCTTTGCAGGCACCCCCCATGCTGTGGAAGCTTCACCACCATCAGAATCTCATCCACCTTGAAAAAAAGCAAGCTGAAAACTCACCTCCTAAGAACAGCCAGCAACTTACATTAACAATGCAGTAACGGCTAAACAGCTTCTACCTTTAACTACTGTCTCCCTCTCTTGTAGATTGTAAGCCCTTACATGAAGAGTCTTCTCTCCATATTTACCAGTCTGTCACTCATTTAGTTTATATTTATTGTACTTGTTTTTGTCTTACTAGATCCGATGTTCGCTATGTGAACATAAAGTGTTTGGCAAAATGGTTGTTGTGAATCTTCCCCTCTCCCCTCCTCCCTCTCTCCATGCTGCTTTTCTCTCTCTCCCTCTCTTAATGCTGCTTTTCTCCTCCCCTCTCTCTCTGTTTCTCTCTTCTTTCTCTCCATGCCATTTCTCTCTCCCCCACTCTCCATGCAGCTTCTCTCTCCCCCACTCTCCATGCCGCTTCTGTCTCCCTCCTCATTGCCTCTTCTCTCCTCCCTCTCCATGCCACTTCTCTCTCTCCCTCTCCATGCCACTTCTCTCTCCCCCTCTCCATATTGCTTCTCTCTCCCACCACTTTCCATGCCGCTTCTCTCTCCCCCACTTTCCATGCCGCTTCTCTCTCCCCCACTTTCCATGCCGCTTCTCTCTCCCCCACTTTCCATGCCGCTTCTCTCTCCTCAACTTTCCATGCTGCTTCTCTCTCCCCCACTTTCCATGCCCCTTCTCTCTCCCCCACTTTCCGTGCCACTTCTCTCTCACCCACTTTCCATGCCATTTCTCTCTACCCCACTTTCCATGCCACTTTTGTCTTCCCCAATTTTCAATTCTGCCTCTCACTCCCTTCCTCTCCCTCTCTCTCTATTCCACTTTTCTCTCTCTCCCTCTCTCTCCATGTCACTTCTTCCTCCATCTTCACACCACTTCTCTCTCTCCCCCCTCAACCTCTATGTTACTTCTTCCCCCATCTCCAGACCACTTTTCTCTCTCCCCCTCTCCATGCCGCTTCTCTCCTCCACCCACTCCCTCCATGCCACTTCTCTCTCCCCCTTCTCCAGGTCCCTTCTCTCTTCCTCCCTTTCCATGCTGCTTCTCTCCTTCCCAACTCCATGCCACTTCTCTCCTCCCCTCTTTCTCTCTAAGCCGCTTCTTTCTCCCCCCTCCTCTCCATGCTGCTACTCCCTCCTCCCCACCATGCTGCTTCTTTCTCCCCTCTCTCCATGCCACTTCTCTTCTTGCCTCTCCATGCGACTTCTCTCTCTCCCTGTCTCCATGCAGCTTCTCTCTTTCACAGTCCCCCTCCATGCCGCTTCTCTATCCCCCCTCTCCATGTCTTTTCTCTCCCCCATCTCCATGCCGCTTCTCTCTCTACGTGTCAGTGTGTGTCAGTCAATGTTTCAGTGTCAGTCAGTGTGTGTGTATGTCAGTCAATGTTTCAGTCAGTCAGTGTGTCAGTCAGTGTGTGTATCAGTGTGTGTCAGTGTCAGTCAGTGTGTCAGTGTCAGTCAGTATGTGTGTCAGTCAGTTTGTGTGTGTTAGTGGCAGTCAGTATGTGTGTGTGTCAGTGTCAGTCAGTGTGTGTGTCAGTCAATGTTTCAGTGTCAGTCAGTGTGTGCGTCAGTGTCAGTCAGTGTATGTGTCATTGTCAGTCAGTGTGTGTGTCAGTGTGCGTCAGTCATTATGTGTGTGTGTCAGTCAGTGTGTGTGTCAGTGAGTGTGTCAATGTCAGTCAGTGTGTGTGTCAGTGAGTGTGTCAATGTCAGTCAGTGTGTGTGTCAGTCAGGATCAGTCAGTGTGTCAGCGAACTTTGACCGGGCCCGACGGGTCACTCAATGTACCCAACTCAAATTTTTGGGATTTTACAGTGGTGGTGAGGATTAAGGAAGCGAATGTGACCAAAATCATCCTTCCAAGGGGAGGCAAAGTGGTCAAACACTGGTGCAAGAAAAAGCATGTAGGCTTATTTATATTAGATGTCTTTAAACCCTCTTTCATTTGTACAGCACTCTGGAACTAATGGTGCTTAAAAAATGATAATTGAAGGGTTGGTGTACAGGCAAAAAATATAATTGCACATATAGCAAAAATATAAAAGTAAGTCATTTTGATACAAATACTTGTATTAGGTAGTCTGCTGTTATCTCTATTACACTTAAGGCCCATTTACACAGAACGATAATCGCTCAAACGGCAGCTTGAGTGACAGTTTTGAGCGATCCCTTTGCTTAACCTCTTAAGTAGCTAATTAGCTACTTAATAGGTTATTACCCTGTAAATGAAGGCGGAGCAGGATACGGCTGATATCTCAGAGAACAGCAGGAGTGCTGACAGCTGCTTTGTTCTTGGAGCTATCAGCCGGTATCCCGCTGAGAGCTCAGAGCGAGATACCAGCTGAAAGAATACTATCAGCGGTATCCTGCTGAGAACTCAGGGTGCGGCACTGATAAGAGTCATCACCGACTTTTAGCTTGCTAAAAATCAGCGATGAACGAATAGTGTATGAAAAGTGCATGATGGCCGCACATTTAGACACAACGATTATCACTCAAAAGCCACCATTGTTGTGTCTAAATGGGCCTTTACTTTGTAGACTTAACCACTATGCTGGAGTATTATATGCTGTAGCTTTGCTCAGACATGTGTTTGCTACATCCAGCAATTAGTTAAAGGATTTTGTGGAAGTTAAATATTGATCGCTTATCCATAGGCTATATTGATGGGGATCCAACTCTTGACACTCCTACTGATCACCTGCTTGAAGAAGCCACAGCAACCATTTAATTGTATGCCAATCACAACACTGTACATTAATTGGGAACTGTGCTTGGTATTGCAGATCATTCCCATTTACTCAAATAACATTGAGATTCAGAAAGGCCATGTCACCAATGAATGTGACATCACAGACTGAAGAAAAGGCAGCAATGCTCGCTTGAGTGCTGCAGCCCCTTCAAACAGCTGAAGCCAAGTTACTCATTTTAGGGAGAAAACAATTCCTTTCCAACTCCAAATCTGAAAATGAGAATAAATCCCTGGATCAACCACCCTTTGGATGTAATCAGTGACTACAGCCTGTAATATCGTTATACTCAAGAAAGGCATCCAAGTGTCTCTTTAACAAGTTCACCATCATCATATTCTCGGACAGACAGTCTCCCTGCTCTTACAGTAAAGAACCCCTTTCTATGTTGGTGTAAAAACCTTCTTTTTCCTAGGCGTAGAGGATGCCCCCCTGTTACAGTCACAGTCCTGGGTATAAATACACTCTTTGTAAAAACTAAAAATCAGCTTAAAGAATTGTTGTTTTGCTGCAAAGCTCCATCACCAGATATATTGCCAATAGAACATGTATGGGATGATTTTGAACACGAACTTTGTGCGATCTAGAGGCTCAGTTATGGAACATGTGGACCAATATGCCACAGGTTACCATACAGATCCTGCATGCCCACCAGTATCACATCTTGTTTCCAAGCTAATGTCAGTACAACAGGGTACTAGAGCCTCCATATCCACCTGTATCACATCTTGTATCCAAGTTAGAGGTGGTACAACAGGGTACTAGAACCTCCATGCCCACCCATATCACACCTTGTATTCAAGCTAGAGGCAGTACAACAGGGTACTAGAGCCTCCATGCCCACCAGTATTACATCTTGTATCCAAGCTAGAGGCGGTACAACTGGGTACTAGAGCCTCCCTTCAAGGGGTCAGTGTTCTACAATAAATTAGCCTTTTGCTCTGATTTTGTAATCACTTACTTATATCAGTGTTACAATCACACATAGAAAGTTTCATTGAATTCTGACAACTCCTTCTAGGGTTTTTTATGTTCTTGATAATGAGTGTAGAATAATTTGTTCTATTCTCCAGCATTAGGCCATTTTCATACAAGCATATCACAAGTGCATTTATAGAGACAGAAATCAAATAGGTAGTAAACCTCAGGGCTCCTTCACACAGTATTTTTTAGTTTTCATTTTAAGCATCTTTAATAGAGATGAGTGAGCACCAAAATGCTCGGGTGCTCATTACTCGGGACGAAAATTTTGCGATGCTCGAGGGTTCGTTTCGAGTTACGAACCCCATTGAAGTCAATGGGCGACTCGAGCATTTTTGTATTTCGCCGATGCTCGCTAAGGTTTCCATTTGTGAAAATCTGGGCAATTCAAGAAAGTGATGGGAATGACACAGCAACGGATAGGGCAGGCGAGGGGATACATGTTGGGCTGCATCTCAAGTTCCCAGGTCCCACTAATAAGCCACAATAGCGGCAAGAGTGGGCCCCCCCTCCCAACAATTTGTACTTCTGAAAAGCCCTCATTAGCAATGCATACCTTAGCTAAGCACCACACTACCTCCAACAAAGCACAATCACTGCCTGCATGACACTCCGCTGCCACTTCTCCTGGGTTACATGCTGCCCAACCCCCCCCCCTCCGCACGACCCAGTGTCCACAGCACACACCAAAGTGTCCCTGCGCAGCCTTCAGCTGCCCTCATGCCACACCACCCTCATGTCTATTTATAAGCGCGTCTGCCATGAGGAGGAACCGCAGGCACACACTGCAGAGGGTTGGCACGGCCAGGCAGCGACACTCTTTAAAAGGGGCGGGGCGATAGCCCATAATGCTGTACAGAAGCAATGAGAAATCCAATCCTGTGCCACCTCCATCAGGAGCTGCACACGTGGGCATAGCAATGGGGAACCCATGTGCCACACACTATTCATTCTGTCAAGGTGTCTGCATGCCCCAGTCAGACCGGGGTTTTTTATAAATAGTCACAGGCAGGTGCAACTCCGCAATGGGAATTCCGTGTGCACCCACAGCATGGGTGGCTCCCTGGAACCCACCGGCTGTACATAAATAAATCCCATTGCATTGCCCATCACAGCTGAGGTAACGTCAGGTTTAATGCAGGTGGGCTTCGGCACACACTGCATGCCCCAGTCAGACTGGGGTTCTTTAGAAGTGGACACATGCAGTTACAACTCCGTGTGGACCGACAGCATGGGTGGGTCCCAGGAAGCCACCGGCGGTACATAAATATATCCCATTGCAGTGCCCAGCACAGCTGAGGTAACGTCAGGTTTAATGCAGGTGGTCTTTGGCCCACAGTGCATACCCCAGTCTGACCGAGGTTTTAAATACATAGACACTGGCAGGTACAAATCCCTAATGTGAAGTCCCTGTGGACCCACAGCATGGGTGGCTCCCTGGAACCCACCGACGGTACATAAATAAATCCCATTGCAGTGCCCATCACAGCTGAGGTAACGTCAGGTTAAATGCAGTTGGGCTTCGGCCCACACTGCATGCCCCAGTCATACTGGGGTTCTTTAGAAGTGGACACATGCAGTTACAACTTCGTGTGGACCGACAGCATGGGTGGGTCCCAGGAAGCCACCGGCGGTACATAAATATATCCCATTGCAGTGCCCATCACAGCTGAGGTAACGTCAGGTTTAATGCAGGTGGGCTTCAGCCCACACTGCATGCCCCAGTCAGACTAGGGTTCTTTAGAAGTGGACACATGCAGTTACAACTCTGTGTGGACCGACAGCATGGGTGGGTCCCAGGAAGCCACCGGCGGTACATAAATATATCCCATTGCATTGCCCATCACAGCTGAGGTAACGTCCGATTAAATGCAGGTGGCCATCGGCCCACACTGCATGCCCCAGTCAGACTGGGGTTCTTTAGAAGTGGAAACATGCAGTTACAACTCCGTGCGGACCGACAGCATGGGTGCCTCCCTGGAACCCACCGGCGGTACATAAATATATCCCACTGCAGTGCCTAGCACAGCTGAGGTAACGTCAGCTTTAATGCAGGTGGCCTAAAAATTACTAGGATTACAATGTAGGCGAGGGCCCGAAAAAATTGGTGTACCAACAGTACAAATGTACTTCAGAAAAATTACCCATGCCCAACCAAGAGGGCAGGTGAAACCCATTAATCGCTTTGGTTAATGTGGCTTAATTTGTAACTAGGCCTGTAGGCAGCCCAGTTAAAATAAAAATTGGTTCAGGTGCAAGTTTCAACGCTTTACTGAATTGAGAATTGAAACGTATAAACATTGTTTACAAAAGTTATATGACTGAGCCTTGTGGGCCTCAGAAAAATTGCCCGTTCTGCGTGATTACGTGAGGTTTCAGGAGGAGGAGCAGGAGGAGGAGGATGAATATAATACAAAGATTGATGAAGCTAAAAGGTCCCCGGTTTTTATGGTGATAGAGAACAATGCTTCCATCCGCGGGTGCAGCCTACGTATTGTTTAGGTATCGCTGCTGTCCGCTGGTGGAGAAGAGAAGTCTGGGGAAATCCAGGCTTTGTTCATCTTTATGATTGTAAGCCTGTCAGCACTGTCGGTTGACAGGCGGGTACGCTTATCCGTGATGATTCCCCCAGCCGAACTAAACACCCTCTCTGACAAGACGCTAGCCGCAGGACAAGCAAGCACCTCCAGGGCATACAGCGCGAGTTCAGGCCACGTGTCCAGCTTCGACACCCAGTAGTTGTAGGGGGCAGAGGAATCACGGAGGACGGTCGTGCGATCGGCTACGTACTCCCTCACCATCCTTTTACAGTGCTCCCGCCGACTCAGCCTTGACTGGGGAGCGGTGACACAGTCTTGCTGGGGAGTCATTAAGCTGTCAAAGGCCTTGGAGAGTGTTCCCCTGCGTGCGCTGTACATGCTGCCTGATCTCCGCGCCTCCCCTGCTACCTGGCCCTCGGAATTGCGCCTTCTGCCACTAGCGCTGTCGGATGGGAATTTTACCATCAGTTTGTCCGCCAGGGTCCTGTGGTATAGCATCACTCTCGAACCCCTTTTCTCTTCGGGTATGAGAGTGGAAAGGTTCTCCTTATACCGTGGGTCGAGCAGTGTGTACACCCAGTAATCCGTAGTGTCCAGAATGCGTGTAACGCGAGAGTCACGAGAAAGGCATCCTAACATGAAGTCAGCCATGTGTGCCAGGGTACCTGTACGCAACACATGGCTGTCCTCACTAGGAAGATCACTTTCAGGATCCTCCGCCTCCTCCTCCTCAGGCCATACATGCTGAAAGGATGACAGGCAAGCAGCATGGGTACCCTCAGCAGTGGGACAAGCTGTCTCTTCCCCCTCCTCCTCATGCTCCTCCCCCTCCTTCTCCTCCTCCTCAACGCGCTGAGATATAGACAGGAGGGTGCTCTGACTATCCAGCGACATACTGTCTTCCCCCGCCTCTGTTTCCGAGCGCAAAGCGTCTGCCTTTATGCTTTGCAGGGAACTTCTGAAGAGGCATAGCAGAGGAATGGTGACGCTAAGGATTGCAGCATCGCCGCTCACCATCTGGGTAGACTCCTCAAAGTTTCCAAGGACCTGGCAGATGTCTGCCAACCAGGCCCACTCTTCTGTAAAGAATTGAGGAGGCTGACTCCCACTACGCCGCCCATGTTGGAGTTGGTATTCCACTATAGCTCTACGCTGCTCATAGAGCCTGGCCAACATGTGGAGCGTAGAGTTCCACCGTGTGGGCACTTCACACAGCAGTCGGTGCACTGGCAGATTAAACCGATGTTGCAGGGTGCGCAGGGTGGCAGCGTCCGTGTTGGACTTGCGGAAATGTGCGCAGAGTCGGCGCACCTTTCCGAGCAGGTCTGACAAGCATGGGTAGCTTTTCAGAAAGCGCTGAACCACCAAATTAAAGACGTGGGCCAGGCATGGCATGTGCGTGAGGCTGCCGAGCTGCAGAGCCACCACCAGGTTACGGCCGTTGTCACACACGACCATGCTCGGTTGGAGGCTCAGCGGCGAAAGCCAGCGGTCGGTCTGCTCTGTCAGACCCTGCAGCAGTTCGTGGGCCATGTGCCTCTTCTCTCCTAAGCTGAGTAGTTTCAGCACGGCCTGCTGACGCTTGGCCACCGCTGTGCTGCCGTGCCGCGCGACACCGACTGCTGGCGACGTGCTGCTGCTGACACATCTTGATTGCGAGACAGAGGTTGCGTAGGAGGAGGAGGAGGAGGAGGAGGGTGGTTTAGTGGAGGAAGCATACACCGTCGCAGATACCACCACTGAGCTGGGGCCCGCAATTCTGGGGGTGGGTAGGACGTGAGCGGTCCCAGGCTCTGACTCGGTCCCAGCCTCCACTAAATTCACCCAATGTGCCGTCAGGGAGATATAGTGGCCCTGCCCGCCTGTGCTTGTCCACGTGTCCGTTGTTAGGTGGACCTTGGCAGTAACCGCGTTGGTGAGGGTGCGTACAATGTTGCGGGAGACGTGGTCGTGCAGGGCTGGGACGGCACATTGGGAAAAGTAGTGGCGACTGGGAACCGAATAGCGCGGGGCCGCCGCCATCATATTTTTGAAAGCCTCCGTTTCCACAAGCCTATACGGCAGCATCTCCAGGCTGATCAATTTGGCTATCTGCACGTTTAACGCTTGAGCGTGCGGGTGCATGGGAGCGTACTTGCGCTCAAACACTTGCGCTAGCGACGGCTGGACGGTGCGCTGAGAGACATTGGTGAATGGGGCCGAGGACAGCGGAGGTGAGGGTGTGGGTGCAGGCCGGGAGACGGTCGTGTCTGTGTCCTGAGAGGGGGGTTGGATCTCAGTGGCAGGTTGGGGCACAGGGGGAGAGGCAGTGGTGCAAACCGGAGGCGGTGAACGGCCTTCGTTCTACCTTGTGGGGTGCTTGGCCATCATATGCCTGCGCATGCTGGTAGTGGTGAGGCTGGTGGTGGTGGCTCCCCGGCTGATCTTGGCGCGACAAAGGTTGCACACCACTGTTCGTCGGTCGTCTGCACTCTCAGTGAAAAACTGCCAGACCTTTGAGCACCTCGGCCTCTGCAGGGTGGCATGGCGCAAGGGGGCGCTTTGGGAAACAGTTGGTGGATTATTCGGTCTGGCCCTGCCTCTACCCCTGGCCACTGCACTGCCTCTTCCAACCTGCCCTGCTGCTGCACTTGCCTCCCCCTCTGAAGACCTGTCCTCAGTAGGCTTAGCAAACCAGGTGGGGTCAGTCACCTCATCGTCCTGCTGCTCTTCCTCCGAATCCTCTGTGCGCTCCTCCCTCGGATTTACTGCAATTACTACTACCTGAGTGATAGACAACTGTGTCTCATCGTCGTCGTCCTCCTCACCCACTGAAAGCTCTTAAGACAGTTGCCGGAAGTCCCCAGCCTCATCCCCCGGAGCCCGGGAACTTTCCAAAGGTTGGGCATCGGTCACGACAAACTCCTCCGGTGGGATAGGAACCATTGCTGCCCATTCTGGGCAGGGGCCCGAGAACAGTTCCTGGGAGTCTGCCTGCTCCTCAGAATGTGTCATTGTAATGGAGTGAGGAGGCTGGGAGGAAGGAGGAGCAGCAGCCAGAGGATTCAGAGTTGCAGCAGTGGACGGCGCAGAACTCTGGGTGGTCGATAGATTGCTGGATGCACTTTCTGCCATCCATGACAGGACCTGCTCACACTGCTCATTCTCTAATAAAGGTCTACCGCGTGGACCCATTAATTGTGAGATTAATTTTGGGACGCCAGAAAAGTGCTTCTCTCCTAATCCCGCAGCAGTCGGCTGCAATACACCTGGATCAGGAGCTCGGCCTGTGCCCACACCCTGACTTGGGCTTCCACGTCCTCTCCCGCGTCCACGTCCTCTAGGCCTACCCCTACCCCTCAGCATGGTGTATTACCAGTAGTGCAGAAACAGAATGCTGTAATTAAATGTGCCGCTTATTGGCCTGTGGTTGGAGGCTGACTTCGCTTACGGAACGCACAGCAGAGCCAGGAAAGAATTTTGTGCAAGCCTGTAGTGAGACGTAGGTGCGTATGACTGAGCTAGTGGAATTCACAGCGCAGAAGCAGTCAAGTTTCCAAAGGCCACTAGTAGGCGTTAAGTGTTTTGCTTCTATTTATTTTTTTAAAGGCTGAGCTGAGACAGCAGACGGATACTGTAGGCAGCGTATATATGTATACTGTTTCCCTCTGGACGGGATGACGGCGGTGATGTAACGGGCAACGCAGGGCCAGGAAAGAATTTTGCGCAAGCCTGCTGTAACACTTAGCTGCGTATTAATTAGGACTACTACCCCCAGCAGAGACGTAGTACACTCAAGACGGTCACAGGCAGCCCAAAGATAGTATTTTTCCCAAATTTGTTTGAAAAAGCCCACTGCCTATATAGACAGTATATCTCTTTCACCTTTCCCACTGTCCCTGCCTCACCACTACTGGCCTTATACTATGTAAAATTACTGCAGACTGTTTCCCTCTGGACAGGATGACGGCGGTGATGTAACGGGCAACGCAGAGCCAGGAAAGAATTTTGCGCAAGCCTGCTGTAACACTTAGCTGCGTATTAATTAGGACTACTACCCCCAGCAGAGACGCAGTACACTCAAGACGGTCACAGGCAGCCCAAAGATAGTATTTTTCCCAAATTTGTTTGAAAAAGCCCACTGCCTATATAGACAGTATATCTCTTTCACCTTTCCCACTGTCCCTGCCTCACCACTACTGGCCCTATACTATGTAAAATTACCTCAGACTGTTTCCCTCTGGACGGGATGACGGCGGTGATGTAACGGGCAACGCAGAGCCAGGAAAGAATTTTGCGCAAGCCTGCTGTAACACTTAGCTGCGTATTAATTAGGACTACTACCCCCAGCAGAGATGCAGTACACTCAAGACGGTCACAGGCAGCCCAAAGATAGTATTTTTCCCAAATTTGTTTGAAAAAGCCCACTGCCTATATAGACAGTATATCTCTTTCACCTTTCCCACTGTCCCTGCCTCACCAGTATTGGCCCTATACTATGTACAATGACTGCAGACTGAGGACGCAATGCTCTGCACGGCCGATATACAAAAAAAAAAAAAAGTGCAACACAGCTCCCAGCAGCCTCAACAGTACTGCACACAGTCAGATGTGGCCCTAAGAAGGACCGTTGGGGTTCTTGAAGCCTAAAATAACTCCTAACGCTCTCCCTATAGCAGCTCCAGCATCAGCAGCACTTTCCCTGATCTCTGTCAGAATGCATCTGTGGCGAGCCGCGGGAAGGGCCGATTTATATACTAGGGTGACACCTGATCTCGCCAGCCACTCACTGCAGGGGGGTGGTATAGGGCTTGAACGCCGCAGGGGGAAGTTGTAATGCCTTCCCTGTCTTTCTATTGGCCAGAAAAGCGCGCTAACGTCTCAGAGATGAAAGTGAAAGTAACTCGAACATCGCGTGGCGCTCGCCTCGAGTAACGAGCATCTCGAACACGCTAATACTCGAACGAGTATCAAGCTCGGACGAGTACGTTCGCTCATCTCTAATCTTTAACCCCTTCCTGCCATGTAATCGTAGAGGGCCAATGGGTTGATGGCATTTAGGACTGTCACGTCTCTTGACCTCTATGATAAACAATAATGAATTGCAGTACAGAAGTACAGAGTGATCATAGCATAGGTTCATGTCCCCTACAAGGTCATGAAAAATGTAAAAATAAATATATAAAAATTGTAAGGATACCCTACATACGGCCAAGCACGACATTGGACCATGAAACTCAAAAACACCTCCTATCATTTCAGTATAGTTGCGATCCTCCAGCGTGGCTTTTAGCTGCATCGGAGGAACAGCAAGTGTTTCCCATTGCTTTCAATGGGAAACCTTGCATGCACAGCGCATGCCGGTCAATGTGTTTCCTGTCTCATTGAAAACAATGGGCAATGCATTCCAAGGAACACGAAAATATAGGATATGCCGTGCCGGAGGATCCCAACTGTACTGAAGTGATGGGAGGCATTTTTGACACAAAAACACCTCATATCCGACAGTGCATAGCATGAGCATGATCTTGACCCGAATTTCATGGCCCAATTTCGCGCTAAGCCATGTTGAGGAAGACTGACAGAAAAATAAAAAAAAGTTATGGCTTTTGAAAAGTGGAGATGAAAGTCCTCAAGAAATAATTGTGTTCTCAGGTCCAAAATAGGCCATGTCGGCCATGCGGTTAAAAAACCTGCTAAAAATGAATGTACAAACAATGTTTGTTCCTGCTCTAAGGATGAGATGCAATTCAACTTTTATTCATACATGTTTTAAAATCCATTTGCATATCCAAAAAGGCATTACCACCTATACTCTTAATACACTTTTAATACTGCAAATACTACAAAAAGCTGCATATGAATCCAGCCAAAGATTGTCTCTTGTCAATTAACAGCCCTGGGTCAAATAGGTGGAGTGCTGATGCCAAGACAAATAAATAAAGTAGGATTTATTTTTTCAGATTTTTTAATTTAGCACAGTCAAAACCCTTTTTTTTTCAAAATAATTTTTAACTTTTTATTTTTCTTTATACGGAGCTGTTAGGTTTGTTTTTGTGTGACGAGCTATTGCAGTATATTATCTCTGTTCATTTAGTTTAAGGGCTTATTCCGATGTGTGTATATCGGCCGGGTTTGTACGCCTGGACGATATGCGCTGTCTCTCTCTGCAGGGGAAGGAGGCGGGCCAGGCCAGGAGCAGTGCATTGAGCTCCTGCCCCCTCTCCGTCCCTCACCACTATTTGCAATGGGAGGAGGTGGAATGGGGTGGAACTTAGCTCTGCCCCTATCCCGCCCCTTCCATTGCAAACAGTGGCAAGGGGCGGGAGCTCAGTGTACTGCTCCCAGCCCGCCTCCTCCCCCTGCAGAGAGGGACAGCGTATATTGCCCGGGCGTATAAACCTGGCCGATATACGCACGCCGGAATAAGCCCTAAGGCTGGATTCACATGGGCATTGGCTTTTTTACGTTTGACGGCCCGCAACGTAAAAATGTGTAAATGGGCGCAGAAATCTAACATTTGTGCGCCCATTCAGATGGCCCCGGCTGACGCATGTACGCCGAGCTTGGGACACTGTCAGACGGGGGAGACAGGTTAGCTCTGGTGGGATGGGGCAAGAGCTAGTGTGCTGAGCTCCCGCCCCCTCTCCGTCCCTTGTCGGCAGCCAGCAATGAGAGGGAGCGGGAGCTTATCAACTAGCTCTGCCCTCGCCCCTCCCATTGCAAACAGCGGAAAGGGGCGGAGAGTAGGAGGGAAGGGGGTGGGAGTTTAGCTGCTAAACTTCCTCCCACCTCCCTTCTATGGCAGCTGTCATAGGCTCCCAAAGAAGCGCCAGACTGGAATGGGCTATCTTGGCCTGCCAGGCGCTTTTACGCTGTGGAAATACGCCCATGTGCACTGATGCATTGTAAAGCAATGTATTGTAAACCAAGGCATCAGAGGAGCAGCGTATAGCGGCCGGGCGTGAAAATGCGGCTGATATACGCCCGTGTGAATCCAGCCTAAAAGACATGGTAGATCCGAAGTCCATTGACTAGTGTCCAGTTGCCATGATAATCCATCAGCCCTCCTTTTTAACTCCGCACATCCTGTGATCAACATTGGCTTTGAGGGCACAACTGAATAAATTCCAAGCCCTATTGCTCAAAGGGTGTTCCCTCCATTAGGGCTCCCACACACTTGAGTTTTTTAAACGCTGCGTTTTTGATAACGCGATTGTCAATGGGACTTTCTAATGTTAAAAATGCGTTTTTGGTGCATTGTGTTGCGTTTTTAACATTAGAAAGTCCCATTGACAATCGCGTTAACAAAAAACGCAGCATTACAAAAACGCTAGTGTTTGGGAGCCCATAGGCTGGGTTTACACGGGGCGTATTTTCGTCGGAGATCTCGCGGTTTGGCCGCAGCAAAAACCGCGAGATAACCGCCGCGGTTCAGGCCGCGGCGGCTTTGAAGCGGCCCGGCCGCATGCTTTCCCGTTGCGGCCGGCGCTCCCATAGAGGAGAGCGTGGCCGTAACATAAATAAACAAAAAACCGAAAGTAAACAGACATGCTGCTTCTTTTGAAACCGCGGCTGCGGCGGCCGCAGCCGCAGTTTCAACCGGATTTACCGCAGCGGATTAGCCGTCCCGTGTGGACGAGGTTTCTGAGAAACCTCGTCCACATGGCTGGCTAATCCCAAGATTAGCGGCCGCGGGTGGTTTTGCTGCGGGCGGATCTGCTGCGGCAGAACCGCGGCAAATCCGCCCTGTGTGAATCCAGCCTTACAGGCCTAGCCACGTGTCCATTGGGGCTACGATGGGTATGTTTCTGAACCAAGGACAAACAGGGGTATCCATTTGGGGTGCAAGTCTTCATTCATCTGTGTGCTGTACCAAAAAAAAACTTTTTAAAGTTACACAATTGCCCAAAAAAATGAAAATTGCAATTTTTTAAATTCTGTTTTGCTTAGATTCATTCAAAACCAGTGGGATCCACACACGCAGTACACCCCTAGATGAATTCCTTAAGGGGTTTAGTTTTCAAAATGGGGTCATTTGGCAGCTCAAGGGCTTTACAAGTGTGCAGTGGGGCCTGATTCACCTTCAAATAAAATATCTGTTCCGAAAGCCTCTGGCTGTGGCACATGTCAGATTTCCAAAATTTGGGCTGGTCATTAAGGCGCAAACAGGCTTGGTTACTAAGGCGTTAAAAAAATGTAATGCAAGGGACAGGCCAACACCTACATCCAATATCAGTGCTGAAAGTCCCCACTAATAAAGTGGATGGCGATTCACAGAAGGTTATTTCAGGAAATACTGTATATGGGCTATGCATTCTTACACCGGCAGCATGGCTGCCGAAAATCGCATCAAGGAAGGGTAGCTGTGATCGAGTCTTGAGATTAATTAGCGTTTTCTCATCGATTTACATGGGTGTATCGTGTGAAAAATCCACTGCAGCGGGGAATTACGTTGGTCCACAGAAATCCTTCTAATGCTTAAATAGAGCCAGCTGTCTTCTTTTCTGAGCATCAGACCTGGGTAAACTCCCTCCCCCTGTTTTTTTCCGTTTTTAAAAGTCTATGTGCTCTCCAGCGTTTTTTGTCAAAAGATAGGGCAAGACCTATCTTTTGACACAGCGTGAAAAATTGGCGATCAAAAACTGTCTTGATTTGACGTTTTAATGGTGCAATTTTTTCACACGCACTGAAAATCGCCCATGTGAATGAATGCATTGAAATACAATGCTTTACATGGTCGTGATTTTCAACTGTGCTAAAACGCTCGTGTGAATTAGGCCTCATGTCCACGGGCGGATTTAATTTGCGAATCCGCACCGGTCACCCATGCGTAAGATCCGCAATTCAAAATGCCCATAGGGAAGCATTGGCATCCGCAACTGAATTTAAGCATGGGGATTTGATTTGCGGAACGTTTGGTGCGGAACACAAATGGCAGCATGCTCCAATTCAGTGCGGCTTCCATGTGGCTCAATAAAAGTCAACGATCCAAAGTGCATCCGCAAATACGATGCGGATGCACTGCGGATTTGAAGGATAAAATCAATTAGGGAAGTGGGGAAAAGGCGGGGAGGTGCGGTTGTGGATTTTTTCCCGCGCGGATGATCCGTAGTGCATCCGCGTATATCTGCCTGGAAAAACCATTATATCCGTGATCTCCCGCAAATGGTTTCCGCAGGTCTCTTTCTGCGGAAATCTGCATGCAGGATCCGATCCGCTCACGGACATGAGGTCTGAGACTGGGATTCAAAAAGAGGTCCATAGATGATACTCTGATCTTCTCCTTTCTTTAGGAACACAAATAACACCCCTGATTACTTGGTTACTATGACTTTTCCCATGTATCGTCCACACCTGCTTAGCAAATTGCTACCCTGATGCATGAAATATATGTCAGAGCCTGGGAATATTATGATGAGATGATGACTAGACATTTTATGTATGTGTAATAATACTGATCTATAATTATCTGGCAGACAAGGGAATCATTCATTTCATTGTGTGAGCAACAGGATTATCTTGTTGATGCACATGTTATATTAACCCCTTCAAGACAAGCCTATTCTGTGTCTTAAAGGGGGTTTCTGGGTACAAAACAGAAATTCTGAAAATGCTGAAATTTAGGAGATACAGACAGGGGCTGGCTGTCAAATTTTAGCCTGGAGTGCAAGGACACCGTACTGGCCCATAATTAATCTGTTTACCTCTGCCTCCCAGGAAAAGGCGGCACAGGTAACTGGGCTTTAAATCCTGCTGCTGTAGCACATCATCCTGGTCCCCTCCATAAATATCATAAATGTTTGTCCTATGTGGATGTGTGTTTGTCCTGTCTTGTCATTTTCAGTATGTGTGTTGCACAGCTGCAGCACTTGAGAGGTTAACTTTAATAAAATCCAAGCTTGCATGTAAATGTATCAAGTTTGTCATGTCATGTGGTATAAGAGAGGATATAAATAGGAGTGCTTGAGAGCAAGAAGGGGGTCCTCATCTTCAACCTGAGTTCCACCTAACACAGAGCCACATCGAAGCACTTTCAGCTTCCTTGTAGTGAGGATGGAAGAAGAGGAGAGATATCCCGCATTGCTTGTGTTCTGGATTTGAGTAGAATGAACCCCCATTAGTGAGAGAGCATTAGTAAGCGATTCTCCAGACAAAGCTAGTGCAGAGGTACTAATCAGTTTTTTGACCATCTAACTTTCCTACGCGTCAGTCCAGAGCCAGGATCCCCGTGTAGAGGTACACCCTTTTTAATTTCTGTTAGAGTGTCTGACCCTACCCCTTTTCCTCCTCCGGAGTGCTCCCCACCAGGAGCGGTTCCTGGCAGATAACGCAGACTGCAGGACCGGTGTCATCCTGAGTTTCCTCCCTGACCCTAAATCTTTTGTCTTGCCTGCACTGTAAAAGCCTTTAAGTGTACTGCTTTGTAATAATTGCTTCCAAGTTTTCCAAGTAAAAGTTTAATCCGGGCCCTAACAATTCCTAGGGGCCCATGGTACTCAAAGACTGTCTCTGTCTACATTTATTTTCTGCCGAGGATCATTCCAGGGTGCAGGAATGGTGGCGTCACCCGTGACAACTACAACCCCCTTTTTTCTGTTATTGGCATTCCCTATCCTAGGGGTGTCTTTGGTGGCCTGCAGTCATACTCTGGCCTTGGCTGTGTGTTATCCCTCAGGGAAAAGAGCCTGGTAAGTGCCACCGTGACAAGCCATCACTTAACCCTCCCAGCTCCCCACGTATGTCAGGTGTCCGGGGTCTCTCTATGGGATGCTGCACTGCAGTTTAGGCTGGGCTACACTGCAACCTTGGCCACAACAGGGGTCACGCAACCCAAGATTGTTGTGTAGTTGCCCGTCTCAGTCTAGCAGTAGCATTTACAACCAGCAGCAAGGCCTTTCAGTATCCGTAGGAGTGCGCCTGGTTCTGGTGCTGTCTGTATTACCCCCACCCCACATATTTGGCAGCCCAATGTAAGACCCAAACACCAGCACCCTCATAAGGACAACATGTTAGGTACTCAATAAAACAGTAGTGTAGATGTACCCGGTCCATTCTGTGTCTGTCCTGAGATGAAAGAATACCAGGAGTGACTCGGAGGCTGTCAACTACAGTGCTTCATACTTCCTCGGCAGTGCTGCCGATGATTGGTGGAGCAGTCCCTGCTGACTACGGCTCCACCAATCAGTGTTGTGCTGGGACAGTTAGTAGTTTGCCGTCTCATTGGCCCTGTGACTACCTCAAAGGGAAACATGCCGAACTTTACCAATAGGATATGTAGGAAGGTTGGGCTGCCAACATCATCAGCAGGCTGGCGATTTCAGCAGTGGGAGCCGGGTTGTGATGTATGTAGCTGCGGAGGGAAAGGAGGAGCACGAACTGAGAATAGCGGTAGGACCTAAAAATCTACTACTGGGGGATCAGCCCAGAAGACAGACACCTCAACTCTCTGGCCCAGAGATAAGCAGCGGCAACCTGTACCATTTAATTGCTGCTTTGGACCCGCTTTTTCATCCCGCATAGCCGCTGATCTGTCACTGTATTTACATGCATCACTTCCACAGTAAACACAGCAGCAAACTTACCTACAACTCCCAGCATGCATAGAGCCTGTTTACTAGCCAGTGCTGTAGCTCCGCCCCCAGTTCACAGGTCCTACAACCTACTAGCACCAACCTACCTCTCAGAGTGCCACGTTTTGTGTGCGTATTACACAGTGAATAGAACCCATTGATTTCAATGGGTTAGTTCACATGAGCTCATTTTTCATGTGATTTGCAATCACGTGGAAAAATACACATCATGACCTATATTGATACTTATTACGCACCACAATAGGTAATTGAAGTGAATTGGGGGGCGCAAATATCCAGTAAATACACAGGAAACCTACATATTTACTGCGGATTTGCGCACCATTTCAACGAGACTGTCTGCATTTTTTTCGTATTTGCACACAAAAAAACACGCCAGAGTAGCTGAAAACACGGGCATAAGGCATTTTTGGTTGCGCAAATATGCAGCGTATTTGAATGACCGAAATGCGCTTACACCCATGTGAAGAACTGCTAGTGGTGACTCCTATAATGGCTGCAGTAGTAACAATGATCCCCACAGTGGCCCCAGTAATAACAGTGAACACCATAGTGGCCGCAGTAGTAAGTAACCCTAATAGTGGCCCCAATAGTAACAGTGGCTCCCATAGTGGCTCTAGTAGTAACAGTGTACCCTATATTGGCCACAGTAGTAATATTGGCCCCCATAATAGTCCTAGGAATGCTGCCCGGCCAGAAACCAATAGCAACCCCCTTATTGGCTTCTGGCTGCGCAGCATCCCTTTAGTCATTACACTCACCCTGCCTGCAGATGCAGTCCAGCGATGGCAGCCGCCGCTGAATTTGTGACCACTTAGCTCTAACTTCATTGCAAATGTCAGCAATCAGGAAAGGTCAGTAGTAGAGATGAGCGAATATACTCGTTTCGAGTAATTACTCGATCGAGCACCGCGATTTTCGAGTACTTCCGTACTCGGGTGAAAAGATTCGGGGGGCGCTGGGGGGCGGGGGGAGGCGTGGCGGAGCGGGGGTAGCAGCGGGGAACAGGGGGGAGCCCTCTCTCTCTCCCTCTCCCCCCCCCACTCCCCGCTGCAACCCCCCACTCACCCACGGCGCCCCCCGAATCTTTTCGCCCGAGTACGGAAGTACTCGAAAATCGTGGCGCTCGGGCGGAAAAGGGGCGTGGCGGAGTAGGTTTGCTCATCTCTAGTCAGCAGTGGTTGACTTTGCACTGTGCCGCCAGACCGGATCTGCAGGCAGGGTGAGTAGCATTTCTTTAAAGGGGGGATCCAGGCAGTGCCCACCGGAATACACCGGGGTCAGAGTGGAAGCACTGCTCTGACCCCTGGGTAGTGGCCGGCACTCATAATTGAAGGCGTATCTCCCATTGATTTCAAAGAGAGATACGCCTGCAATTACAAACAGTGCTTTTGCTCCGACCCAGGTGTATTTCCGCGGGCGCTGCCAGGAAAACCCCTTTAAGGTTTAATGCATGCGTGGCGTGGCATATAAAATGAGACTGGCGGCCCGGATTTGGCCTGCTGGCTTTGTGTTTGACGTGTGCTCTAAGGAAATGGAGGGGTTAATGACACTGACTCTGGACAGGTCAGGGAGCAGGGGGATAGAATATACCAGCTGCTATGTAGGAACATTCCTCTTGTTACATGTAAACACAAAAAAACCTAAAGACCCCAGTAGGAGGTAGAAATAATCTACATATTATTTACAAATTGCTTCTTACAAAAAGTTCTGCTAGTATGAAAATGTTATTTATGGTCACTTCACACAGAGCATTTTTTGGAAAACGCATTTACAGTTTTTGATGCAGCTTTTGAGCCAAAGCCAGAAGTTAATCCAGAAGAAAGGATAAGCAGAAGTTCTTCCCTTATAGTTCTTTCTTTTTTAACCACTTAGCAACCAAGGATATAAGGGTACGTCCTGGAGCATCAGGGTATGTATGAAGAGAGGTCACGAGATGACCTCTTTTCATACAGCACGGGCGTCAGCTGTTTATTACAGCTGACACCCGCGGACAATAGCTGCAATCAGCCATGTGGCCGATCGCAGCTATTAACCTTTTAAATGCCGCTGTCAATTTCCAAAAAATTCTGTGTGAAGCTATTCTAAAGTTGGTATACCTGACCCCTACTCTTATACAAACCAAAACTAGCTTTATCGCCTATTAAGCAATAATACTGTGTTTCCCCGAAAATAAAACACTGTCTTATATTAATTTTTGCCCCAAAAGAAGCGCCAGGTCTTATTTTTGGGGATGTCGTACCATACTTACTTAGCAGGCTCGATCCAGGTCCCTCCCGCTGCTCTCTGAAGCTCCGACGTGCTGAGCCCTGGCATTGATTGGCCAATTCATAAATCCCACCTCCACAACAAGGTGGCAGTGATTGGTTGTTTGACTGATGCTCAGCCAATCAATGCAGCACTTGATGAACCAGTCACAGCCATCACATTGGTTCTTGAGTGCTGCTCAGCTAATCGGAGCCATCGCTTCTTGGAGGTGGGGTTTATGAATCCTGTAACCAGGAAGGGATTTTCTGTGGGTGAACAAGGACTGCAGGATGGACGGCGGAGCTCCGGACAGCAAAAGGACCCAGACAGAGCCTGTTAAGTAAGTTTTTTTTTTTTATGTAATGCAGCTAGGGCTTATTTTTAGTGTAGGTCTTATATTTCAGGCCTTGCAAAAAAAAATCATGGTAGGGCTTATTTTCAGGGTAGGTCTTAGGGTGGATCTGAGTCCAGTGTTTATTTATATATACTGGGCATCAGTTTTTTTGTAAAATTTTGTTTGAAAGCATGAGAGCAGGGTTTTTACTTCTTCGATGTTAGGACACTGTCACTAAAATGACAAGACTAGGTAAGGACATTCAGCTCACTGGACCCAATACAGGAGCAAAGTAGTATTTACTCCATTGCAGTACAGAGG
Source organism: Eleutherodactylus coqui (assembly GCF_035609145.1). NCBI lineage: Eukaryota > Metazoa > Chordata > Amphibia > Anura > Eleutherodactylidae > Eleutherodactylus > Eleutherodactylus coqui. The sequence goes on along the minus strand of NC_089838.1, from coordinate 141,202,184 downwards.
GTTGCGCTGGACCTAGTTCCTCTTGTTCCCATGGATAGTATTTCAGGCAGGGTTGCCTGAGATAACTGAGGGCTACTTATGGACAGTGGTGTCTAGTGTTAGGGTCAGTATCATGGAGAAATTAAGGAAAGACATAGGGAGAGATAGCGTTAGGAATAGGATTTCTCTGCATATTTCTGTTCTACACCATCCCCTCCAGTCTCCACTGTCAGTTTTATCATTATCATCTTCTTCCAATTGCCATCACTTTCTGCCCCTGTTATCTAATAGTAAGTCTCTAGTTTTGTACTTGTGTTCTGTATTAAGTTCATACATGCTTCATATCTGTTAATCTTATGGCAGTCTAATTGTGACTCTGTCTCTATTATACGTTCTGAGAGTATCTGAGTACTTAGAGACATGGATAGTACCCAGGAAAGGTGACTACTACTATAGGCAAAGTCAAGTATCCAATCAGCTTCGTTACACACATGCAGCCCATATGGCTTCCTAGTACACTTTGTGTGCTGTCTCTATACAGTACTGTATAATAAAGATATTTCCACCTAGAAGTGGTGCAGCATCCAAATGAACGTGACACAAATCCGACATAAATGCCTGCTTGAGTCTAAAATTGAAGGCACAGCACAGTAAGGCTTCATAGACTTCTATACGTGTCTCATTAAAGCTTACTACAGCTTGGCTTTTGTACTGAGCTGTAATAATGACATGTGTATGAGAGTTTATTCAGTAAAGTAATGGAAGAAAACAGAGGTTCCCCTGTTGCTTATGGCATAACAATGACCAGTGCTTTAATCCAAAACTTATGGATTGAAGCATCCTTTTTGTTGACTTACGACAAAAACACATGGGTGCATGCGCTAACATGCTCGCTGCTATGGAGCGTATTAGCGCATGAGCCAGGGTTTTCTTTTGACAGTTCAACCTCTGCGCTAGTGCACGTGAGTAAAAACAAAAAGCAGGAATATAGGTCCTGCAATATCCTTCCCACACATAGTACTAACGTGTGAGAATCTCGATAGTGTAAACAGTCCTGTTATATGGCCTTAGCGGGACTAAAACATGTCCATCTGTTTAAGCCCTTAAGTCTAGTCAACACTTGTCAGAGATCTCCCAGTGCTACTATTTGTCTAGCCGGGCTTTAAGACATAACCATGCCCCGTTAAAACAGCAAAACTTGGCAATATTTTAATATATTCATTGGATATAAGATATTTTTGTATTTGTACATTTGCCACATTCCTAATGTCAATTTTCCCAACTTGAGCTCCATCACATTTGCGGAATCCACTATGGAGATCTAATAATAAAGCTATGTGCAGAAATGATGAATGGAGTGCTGCTACTATTGTCTCCTCTCCCTTTACTCCTTCCTCTGCACGTCCATGCTCATGGCTGAACACTTCCAGCAACATCCGAGGCTCTGATGTCTCTGGATTGCTGCTGCCAGTGGGTGGGAATTGCTTCAAAAGCCAGAGGGGAAGATTTTCCAGAGAAAGCTCAAGGCTGCAGCTGTTACAGTCACACAGGATACAGTTGCGCTCCCTATTACAAGCCGCTCTATTATTTACTGGAGGATTTATTTTATATATCTATATATCCGCCTGGTGTAACATCACACATTGAGCTGCTTGCCAAGTGAGTATCACATCTATTCTCTGGAATGTTACTTAATAGCATAACATCCTCCCAATAAACTCCATGTACTACTTCAGTTGGTGGTATGTTAATATCAATCCAGTGCAGTGTAGCGTTTTACAATTGTACTATTTGGAGGCTGTCTCTAATAATATTAGTAACGCATCCTGTCCCTTACACTGGTGTTTAGATACAAATGTATCAGAGTGGAATTTGTCATTTAACTCTTTGTAGCTACATTGTTAATATACTTTATCTGTAGTCCAATGAAAAAGCAGATTGTGATTATGAAGAATTGACAAATTCAGCTCTACCGTATTTGTAGATCAATATTACATTTATCGATTCTTGAAATTTGCAGAGGCTCAAAGAGACATAGTGAGACAATGTATCACTTTAAATGAGTTTATAGTAGTCATTGGAAGTTCCTAAAGACTCATAGTATTCTCTAAGGTGAAATATTATTATTCTGCTTCTTCGTCGTTTCTGCCAATCAGGTGATTCTATCATGCCAGATTCTAATTTGCAATTAAAACATTTACTATCCTGTGCATGCGTTATTAATTGTCTGGATATGTGGCAGTGTTGGCACTAACTTCAAGCTATAAAGTAGGCCAATAAAAATAGATGTGGAAGTCATGTACATCAAACTTTATGTGCATAATTTATGGATGGATTCATGCATTGGGGTAATATAAATGTTAGTGGCAGATTTGCTGTGAGTATGTAATTAGCCAACAGTTTTTGCATGAATTAATTAACCATGTTATGTTCTATGTCAGCTGCTTGAAAATAGCAGAATATTTTTTGCACAGCATTGTATACAATTTGCTGGCTCTTTGATGCTGATGTTAGAATATATAGGGATGTCTCCATATTTAAATGAACAGTTAACTAAATAGATAAATACATTATGTCAGTATTAGGGCTGTCTCATATAAGCGTGTTGGTATAGTGTATTCCATGATTTTGTGCGTTAAATATGCTGTACCAATCGCCCTCAGGCGGCCATGTTGCCGCTCACACATATTGCACGAAATAGAAATAAGATAAATTGCAGCATGTTCTGTCTTGGTGAGTATTACGCATGTATACACGCTAAGGGCTTATTCCCACAAGCGTATATCGGCTGGCCACGAAAACAGCCAGTCGATAAACGCTACCGTGTGATGCACAGGGAGTGATGCACCCCGTCAGGTGGGAGGAAACAGCTAAGCTCTGCTAAGCTGTCTTCCCCTTCCCTCCCTCTTGCCGGCTCTCTGCAAGGGGAGGAGGTGGGATGGGGCTGTGCTAGTGTGCTGAGCTCCCGCCCCTCTCCACTGTCTGCAGGGGTAGGATGGGGGAGGGGCTTAGTTCGGCCCTTTGCATTGCAAACAGCGGCAAGGGGCAGAAAGGAGAACAGAAGGAGGACAAAGTTTAGCAGTCACGCTGCTAAACTCCCTCCCAACTCCCTTCTCCTGTAGCTGTCATTGGTTCCCATAGGGGTCAATGAAGCTGCCGCCACCGACGTAGAGGTGTCTGACCGGGCGCTTTTACGCTGCGGAGATACACCCCTGTGCAGTGATACATTGTAAACCAATGCATGAGAGGGGCAGCATATATAGGCCGGGCGTGAAAACATGGCCAATATATGCCGATGTGAATAAGCCCTTAGGTAGTGCATGACGATTGGCGGTGTGCAGCAAGTACGCAATGTCTCCCGCAGGGTTGCACGCTGCGAATTACAACCATCTGAGCCCAGCCTTAACTTTAAGCTGGGACGAAAGGGGAGCTAGTGAATTTACTAATATCTATGAAAATATCTTGTCCCTGTGATCACTACTTTGTCTCACATATCTGTAGTTCTGGGAAGCTCCTCAAACACTTGCATACATTCAGTACTGTGTAAAAGTTTTAGGCAGGTGTAGAAAAAATGTAAAAATAAAAATTTTTGCTCAAAAATAGAAGGCGTTTGATTGACTACACATTTATTCTACAGCAGGGCAAGGACCCCCCAAATAAAGCCAATGACATGAATTATCTTCAGCATAAAGAACAGGTGGTCCTGGAAGTGATAATATGCCCCCTCAGAGCCCTGAACTCAACATTATCAAGTCTATCTGGGATTACAGGTAGAGACAGAAGGATTTGAGCAAGCCTACAACCACAGAAAATGTTAGTTCTCCAAGATGTTTATAACAACCTTCTTGTCAAGTTCCTTCAAAAACTGTGTGCAAGTGTACCTAGAAGAATTGATGATGCTTTGAAGGCAAATGGTGGTGCAACCAAATATTGATTTAATTTACAATTCTCTTCTGTTCAATTCACTTTAGCATTTTCTTAACTCATTTCAAAAACCTATTAACACTTCTATTATTTTTGAAAGTATTCTTACTTTGCAGCATTTTTCCCACACCTACCTAAAACTTTTGCACAGTGTTGTATGTGAATTATCTTAGCAGCTTTTTAATAGTCTAGGGATAAAATGTAGTACTTGACCATGATCTAAAGAGAAGGGTTCAATGACCCAAAATGGCCAGCAGGTGGCACCCATTTGTAACCTCTGAAAAACGCGATATTCTGGGAAATCACCAGCAGCAGAGGCATTGAGTCAGAACAGACTGCAGCTGCTGCCGTCACACTCTGCCCACAGAGCTGCTGTCTGCCTGGCACATCGCATTGTCACTGCCTCACTGTTAATGATTCCTTTTCAGAGTCTGATCTCGCTTTGGATCGCCCTGATCAAGTCATCCTATACCCTTCTAGGCTCTGCAGGGCTTCAACATTGGCACTTGGGTCCATCAGTGAGAAGCATGTTGGAAAGCAGCTGTAAGGTGGTGAAGGAAGGACTTCTGGAGAAAAGGAGTGATGGCTTGCTGCAGCTCTGGAAGAAGAAGAGATGTCTATTGACCGAGGAAGGTCTTCTGCTTATTCCACCCAAACAGCTGGACCAGCAGCAGCAGCAGCAGCCTGGCTCTCCAACAGAACCTGCCAGGATCAAGGAGCTGCATTTCTCCAACATGAAGACGGTGGACTGTGTGGAAAGGAAAGGCAAATACGTCTATTTCACAGTGGTCATGGCAGAGGGTCGAGAGATTGATTTTCGGTGTCCACAGGATGAGGGATGGAATGCAGAAATCACATTGCAGATGGTGCAGTATAAGAACAGACAAGCTATCCTGGCTGTCAAGTCCACCAGGCAAAAACAGCAGCACCTGGTCCAGCAACATGGGCACCGCATCAGGAGCACCTCCAACTCTGCATAACCCTAGCATCCTAACCAGCACTTCCATCTGATTCCAGGTAATTGCCGCACAGTGACACCTCACATGGGTTTCTGCTACAATGTATCCACATATTTTTGACACAAAAGATACCTCACATTCAGTTTTCTTGTCAACCTGTTGTTTCATAAACTTTTCTTCACTAATAGATAAATATTTTCTTTAAGGAAATCCCGTTGTCTGGAGCTTCTGTTGATTAAATGTAATAATAGTAAAATAAAAGTTTTAATAATAGTTTTTCGGCTGCTTCACATCTGCACTTCATCATCCGGTAAAATGCCGGACAGCTAAACGGAAACCGAACGAACCCCATTATAGTCAATGGGGTCCGTTCGGCGCTGTCCGATTGCATCATAAGACGGATCCGTTTGGCCAGGGGATTCCCCTTTCCTGCTCCATTATAGCAACCCCTGAAAGCAGCCAAACATCTGCAGTGTGTAAAAAGTTTTAAAACGCAAACAACATAATTTCTTTTAGTGCCTTCATGAATTAGTGTCATAGTATTATGCTTTGGTGTTATTGTTGTGCTATTTTTTGTCTTTTGCATTACAGTTGAGGTATTTTTATGTTTATCAAACTTGTCATAGGATGCATAACCTCAGAGGAAGAGTGATACGTTTTTAGAACATTGCAACATGTTCTGACTTGTCCCTCAGACATACAGGAAGGTCTGGCAAGGACCTCCACCAATATGTAAAAAGCGCTGCTTGTGATGGAGAGAGTTAGGCTATGTTCACACTCACATTTTTTTTTCTTTCTGTTTAGTTCTTATGTTGTGGAAGCTAAACAGACATGCAGGGAAACTAAAGACCTTCAATCCATTGTAAAACTGAAGCAAGAACACAGACTGCTGCACTTTTTGTTTCCAGTTCAAAAAACGTAACTAAAACAGGTTGCAACATTTTTATTTTTTTAACATTTTTTGTCAATGGAAAACGGAAGCTAATGGAAAGCTATTGATTTGCTTTTGCTTTACATTTCCGTTTTCTTTCCGTTTAGCTGCTCCCAGAATGGAAACAAAAAATGCTAGTGCCAACATAGCCTCAGGCTCTCATGCAGCACGTTTTTTGCAACGTTTAGCCCGGCGTTTCAAATGCCACGCTAAGCGCTGTCAAATGCTCCCATTGATTTCAATCGGGCCTCACAGAATAGCGTTCAAGATTTTCGAGCGCTGTCTGCACTTTTTCTGTGCATTTCAGCACTTTTTAACGCACCTAATCACCCATCACAATGTGTGAGAGCGACCTTAGGGTGAATTCACACCTGCGATTGGGGCACAGTTCAGGGTTTCCGACTCTGCTCTGTTTTTGGAGGCGAGAAACTATAGTTAACTGCGCATTTATGGTTATCGCTCTGTTAAATTTAATGGAGGTTCTAGAAATTTACAAATTAGAATGAGGCTCACATGCGCTTTTTACCGCAATTTCAAAATGTCATGGTAATTGCGGTATAATGCTCCCATTGATTTTAATGGGGATTTGCAGACATGAGCTTGATTTGCAAGCACTGTCTGCTCTATTTTACTGCATTTAGCACACCTCATCACCCATCACAATAATGGAGTGCGCATAAGTCCGCTGTCAGATGCAGGAACCTGCGCCGAAAGTGAAATCGTGGCAAAACGCAGTAATTGAAATCGTGGCGGTTCGCCGACAGTATGTGCGAGAGTGGCCTAAAGCTGCTTTCACACTTGCGCTGGGTATTCAACTTTTCTACTCTGTTCGGGAGGGCAGGGAAGAGGAATCCCTGTGTCCGAACGATTCTGTCTCTGGACGGAACCGAACAGTGCCGGGTGGACCCTATTGCCTATAATGGGGTCCGTCTGTTTTCCGCCCAGCTGCCTGGTTTAGGGATAGAAGAAAAAGTGCTGCCTGCCTGTTCTTCCAGTATTTGCAGCCGGATCTGTGGCAGAACCTCCAGACGGGGGTTCCGACGCAGATGTGAAACCACCTTAAATGTGAGTGTAGGAGTACTAAAGAGGTACTTAATGTTAGCACCCTGTTACAAACTGTGCCAGTAGTTAAATTGAACAGATTCCACTATTCTCCTCCTATGGGTTGGCTACTAGCCACTTCTGGCTGCTGCAGCTGGATAAGTGATGCTTTGCTAGTCCTGTCACCATACACACTACAGTCATCCGGCCCTGCCGGAGGGGAGTCACACATCTGCACAGTGCTAAGAATAACACTGCCACAGCAAGGCAGCCCATGCTTCATTTCACTGCTGCTCGCAGGATACATGGGGATCTTCTCTATACAGTATCTATGTTGCTTACAGTATGTGGGCTTATTTTGCTCACATGTTAGACAGCTTCAAACATATAACCTACAATTCTCCATCATTGGACAGAGGAAGGAATCCTTACAACTTATATAAAACACTAAATAGGGCATGGCTAAAAAGTGTTGCTTCTGCATCAAACCCTTACAAAAATACTAAAATGTACTGATAGGGTAACATATTCATAGATATATATGTCACACAAGAAGCCCCGTATTATAGGCTTTTACGATTTTATATTTCAGCATCAAAAATTACTTTTCATACTTCATATTTAAAGGGGCCGTAGCAGAAATGCAGTCCTAAATGGCAGTGGTACCGGTCAAGTGGATGGGCCACCATGTAGTCTGCCCTCTTTGCAAGCTGCTTTGCATTCTGAAAGGAGAGATAGAAGGCAGTGTCATGCCAAGGGTCCCCTTCTGTGTCGTTTACACACACTAATAGGGAATGGAATAGAAAGCTGTTGTCTTCTGGAAAAAGGTACAGAATGTGTCACTTTTAAATTCACTGCCCCTTTATATATATGATCTGCAGAACCTTTTAAAGGGATTTTGAGTTTCAGAGAGTACATGAGAATAACTTTTTTATTGAGTAATAATTAAATATTGTTGGGCTGCCTTTAGCTTGGATGCAAGATGTGATACGGGTGGGCATGGAGGCTCTAGTACTCTGTTCTACTCCCTGTAGCTTGGATACAAGATATGATACAGGTGGACATGGAGACTCTAGTACCCTGATGTACCTCCTCTAGCTTGAATACAAGATGTGATACGGGCAGGCATGGAGGCTCTAGTACCCTGTTGTGCCACCTCTAGCTTGAATACAAGATGTGATATGGGCAGGCATGGAGGCTCTAGTACCCTGTTGTACCACCTCTAGTTTGTATGCAAGATGAGATTTGTGCAGACATAGATGCTCTAGTACCCTGATGTACCTCCTCTAGCTTGGATACAAGATGTCATATGGGCAGACATGGAGGCTCTAGTACCCTGTTGTGCCACCTCTAGCTTGGATACAAGATGTGATATGGGTGGGCATGGAAGCTCTAGCACCCTGTTGTACCACCTCTAGCTTGGATGCAAGATGAGATACGGGCAAACATAGAGGCTCTAGTACCCTGATGTAGCTCCTCTAGCTTGAATACAAGATGTGATACGGGTGGGCATGGAGGCATATCAGTCCACATTTGCTGTAACTGATCCTCTAAATTGTGCAAACACATAGGCTGTCAAAGTTGGAGTGGCAATATTGTGGAGGCATTCTTGTAATACCCTTGATGTGTGCAGCCCAGCATTATCTTGCTGGCAAATACCTCTTGGAAGCCCTGTGGCTGCAGGATGTCTTGAACATATCACTGAGCTGTCATTGCCCCTCGTACCACTTCTAGGTGTGACAGACTGTCATATGCGATGGTCCCCCAGACCATCAAACGAGCAGTGGGCCACTCCACAGCAAGTGCAGTATTGAGGCACTCATCCATAGGTCTCCAGACACAAACATGGCCATTGTCAGTGCCCAATCTAAACCTCGATTTGCCACTGAAGACAACCCTGTTCCACTTCTGTAGCAGTCCAGTTTCAACACTCATGACACCACTGCAAATGGAGGTGACATTGGGTGAGTGTCAAAGGCAGTATATGTAATGGGTGTCGTGAGACCAAATGTCCTTAAGCCAATCACCTGGAAATGGTTTAGACAAACACAGGGGCCTGTAATGATGGTGCTTCCTGTCTCTGGAAAGCGGACAATGAAACAGTTGGAGCTGCTTGTGCTTGTCGAACGATCCTTTCTACTGGTGGTCTGTTGAGAGTTTCCCATGCCCGGTCACTTTGTGTGAATGTCCTCGCGCATTCAATGATCCCAGCACTTCCTGTCTGGTCAGAACAGCCCAATTCGTTGACATGACCATCCAGCATCTCACATTCCAATCATGCCCCTCCTCTGAAACTCTGTTAGGAGCATGAAATCTCTTCAAATTTGTCGTAGAGGCATGTCTAGTGCTCATTAAGCTCTTCACAAATCGAAAAAGAGGTCCATTACACACAAGGAGCCTCTAAGCGCCTTTTTATAGACCATGTACCTATGTGCATAACCTTACATTTATCAATGTTGAACTTCATTTGCCATTTATGACATCATTGAATGCCTATGATTGGTTTATTGAGTGCTGGCTTTAATTGGCAGAGGCGGTGCTCCTCAACCAATCAGAGCAATCGTTTGCTGGAGGCCGGGTATTCAAGCCCCATCACCAGCAAAAGATGCTCTGTCACCATTGAGGACTACACGAAAGCCTGCCAGAGTACCACAGCCCAGTGGGAGGGACCCAGACGGCACCTGCTAGGTGAGTATAAGACACCCCCGAAAAAAGGACCCTGTGCCTCTTTGGGGGCAAAATTTAATATAAGACAGGGTCTTATTTTCGGGGAAAGGTGGTATTATGCGGCACAGTGTCAAATGCTTTAGAGATATCTAGATATACAAGATAAATAGACTCTCCCAGGTCCAGCCCAGAACTTACTTCGTTGTAGAAGCTCATGATGTTGGTTTGACATGATCGACCCGTCATTAACCCATGCTGATGAGAGTTATACCGTAGTTTTACTTGAGGTATTCCAGGATGTCATCTCTCAGAAATCCCTTGAATATTTTTCCAATTATTGAAGTGAGACTTACCGGCCTGTAGTTACCAGGCTCTCTGTTAGACCCCTTTTTGTATATTGGAACCACATTGGCAATGTGCCAATCCAGTGGTACAATAGAGTCCCTAAGGATAATGTGCAACTCCAATTTCTAAAGTATACAAGTTTTGTGCTCTTCCTTGCTGTCAGCAGCCATTAGTTCTATTCTACTACTTTGTTTAAAAGAAACATAAGAGCTTCATAGAAACTATTCAAAAATGATTTTACTCATTGGCTCTAAATTTCATAGAAACCTCGATTGTCGACATTCTGTAGTCTTGGAATGTGATGAGAATAATAATCTTTTATATTTTATATATATAGTATAAGTTTTTAATGTGTACATGCATGTTTTAGAAATGTGTCCTCTGGTGTGCGCTCAGTACGCCACTTGAATGCTTTGAAATGTAAAACAGAGGAGTGGCTGAATGATTCACTTGATACTCTCCCTATTTATCTTCTGTGATATCGGAAGTCATAAACAGATGCTAGATTGCCTGCTATTTTTAACTGTGCTTGTGGTATTTCTGAAATATTAGCCACCGTACTTTTCAAATTAGCCCTTCCTTTATTCAACAAGAAAGCTGCAGATAAACTATGGGGCACATAGCAATACAATAATGACATCACTGATAATTATACTAGAATACTCTATTATTTCCTTTCGTCTTAGTTCATAAACTTTTTATAAGTGTATTTTATGTTAGCCTATGAATGATGAATGTCACTGTTAGGCATACATTACCTATATGCTATAATAGCATATGTTTAAAGGGGTTGTCCCGCGGCAGCAAGTGGGTCTATACACTTCTGTATGGCCATAATAATGCACTTTGTAATATACATTGTGCATTAATTATGAGCCATACAGAAGTTATAAAAAGTTTTTTACTTACCTGCTCCGTTGCTTGCGTCCTCGTTCCCATGGAGCCGACTAATTTTCGCCCTCCGATGGCCAAATTAGCCGCGCTTGCGCAGTCCTGGTCTTCTGCTCTCTTCAATGGAGCCGCTCGTGCAGAATGCCGGCTCCGTGTAGCTCCGCCCCGTCACGTGCCGATTCCAGCCAATCAGGAGGCTGGAATCGGCAATGGACCGCACAGAAGAGCTGCGGTCCACGGAGGAAGAGGATTCCGGCGGCCATCTTCACCGGTAAGTATAGAAGTCACCGGAGCGCGGGGATTAAGGTAAGCGCTCCGGTAAGCTTTCTTTAGGTCCCTGCATCGGGGTTGTCTCGCGCCGAACGGGGGGGGGGGTTGAAAAAAAAAAAACCCGTTTCGGCGCGGGACAACCCCTTTAATGGATACGTCATGAAAAGCGCATGATGTTACCTATAAGCTCCAATATTAAAAAACATATACCACACACTATACTTTTTATTGGATTTATGCGGGATGAAATAGCATAGTCTACTACATTATTATATTCCACGTTTTTCTTTGTAGTATACTGACCTATACCGACCGCATGAAGGCTATTCTTTTAGTCCCCTTACGACATATGGACCCCTATGAACATGTGTAGCATGTATGTATGTAGGCAGCTTTTCTGGTATACACTACATAGAAAAAATGTGGTGTGAATGTGGCCTAATAATGCTTCAAGGATGTTGTTCATTTGTTGGCATATGCTGTATATCTGTATTTCTAGGCTTCTGGGTGATTATGTTATATAATAGGTCTGTGCTGGGCGTCAATATTCCCCGTGGGGAGTCTCCTTGTCACTGAACGGTGTTCATTGACAAGGAGACTCGTCACGGGGAGTAAAGAATCCCCTGCCACAGCTGTGGCAGAGGATCGTGATGTTCTCCCATTGCTTTCAATGGGGCCGCCGCTTCTGCCGGCAGCCCCACTGAGAGCAATGGACTGTCGGCAACCCCTGCAGTGATTTTCAGGAAATGGCTTTAAATATAAGCCCTTCCCTGAAAATCATCCCTGGCTTGTGTAAAAAAATAAAAAATATATATATTCACCTCTCCACTGCTGTTGGGGCTCAGGCGTGTCCAGACGCTTGATTTCCCAGCAGTGTAGCGAAGTTCTTTCAGCAGGCGAGGATTTAAAATCCCCGCCTGCTGAAAGGGCTGTATCTGATTGGCTGAGCACTCAGCTAATCACAGGCAGGGCTTAGCCATTCATTGAATTCAATGAAAACTTCGCCACACTGCTGGGAGATCAAGCGGCTAGAAGAGCCTGAGCCCGAGAGCAGTGAAGAGGTGAATATATATATTTTTGTATTTTTTACACAAACTAGGGATGATTTTTAGCGGCAGCCCGATTGAAAGCAATGGTGCACAGTGCTGCTTTCACACGTGTTTTTGCACGTACGTGGGTGCGCGGTTTTGTGCATACGTATGAATGCACGAACACACGCTCATGTGAGCAAGGCCTCAATCAGGGTTTTCATAACTGGTGTTTATGACTGTAACCCGTACACCCCTAACCAGTTGGATCAGGAGTATTTGATGCTTGCTATGTCCCAGTTCTTTGCGTGACATTTCGGTTGACTCCCCTTGTTAATGGAGGGCTTGTAGAGAGGGGAAATCTGCACATGTTATCACAGTTGTTAAAAAAATAAATCTGCAACATCTTTCGCTGTGGTTGGTATGCACCAAATTGCTACATCAGTTTAACCACTAAATGTCCAGTCAAAATCTTTGCGTTTATATAACCCAAGCAAGATGACATTATACAGGAAAGAAGGTTTTCTTACAATTTCTAGGACAGCTGTAAGACTATACCTTTCTGCAATGGATGTTGAGATGGTTAATTTATTAAACAGATCTAAAATGGTTTGCCTGCTATTGGGTTGTCTATATTATGTTATTGGCTTGGGTCAGTAATTTGGAGGTTTAGTATCATTACCATATATTTGGTGGCAATTGAGATTGCTGTAGTAAATTGTAACATGGCAAATTACGTAACGGAGCTTCTTTATGCTTATGAATGCGGGTCTAATCAGTCATATTCATGCCCCCACCTATTCCTGCCTCCTCCTGCCCTCCTTATTGTTGAGTGACAGTATGTGCTATAAATAAGGCTTATACACCAGCTGCCATAAGACCAATGTGAAGAAGGGAAAGAAGCAGCACTTTCCTCATGAATACAGTGGACTCGTACTTGTGACTCCAATGGATTCATTGTACAGCCTTATTAGACAGAAGTCCCAATATTTCTTGTTATAGTAACCCTTTGGAAGTGTATGCATACTATGATGCCCTTATCCAGAGGTGTAACTTGAAACTTCTGGGCCCTTATGCAAAATCTGTAACAGGGCCCCCAACTATAATGCTTTGTTCATAGTACTGGGCTCCCTATATGAAGAAAAGTGGCCTTATGGGCCCCCTAAGGCTCCTGGGCCCGGGTGCAACCACATCCCCTGCATCCCCTATAGTTATGCCCCTGCCCTTATCTATAGCAGTATATTATACTGACGGATCTTCTTTTAAGAAATAATGTATGAAAATATATCTGAAAGTGTAATTCTTGAATAAAATCTGTACTAATATATTAACCCACAGGTCATCGTATCTATGGTACCAGTAAAAAAGTTTGGATGCAAATTTTCATTCTATGGCTTTTCTTCTTTTTTTTTCATGGTAGATTCATATTGAAGACATAAAAACTATGAAGAAACAAATATGGAAGTAAAGGGAATCTACCATCATCTTTTTGCAGTCCTCACTAAGAGCAGCTTAAAGGGATTGTGTAATTAGAAAATGACCAATTATATAAATCATATCTTTAAGGATTTTTTACATTTTCGGTCACAATTTATACTTTTAAAAAGATTGTGCATTTTTCAACCTGATCACAGAGCCTTTTCACAAACGAGGCACAAGGCAAGCTGTCTGTTTGTAGGAGAAGGGATGATTTCATATTTCAAGTATTCATTTGAATATTCACAGCATTTATTCTTCTCAGCCATTTTTATAAAGTATGCTTCAAGGAGAATGCACTGCTTATGTCGCTCTATCATATAATGATTAGAGATGAGCGAGCGTACTCGGAAAAGCACTACTTGCTGGAGTAATTTGCTTTATCCGAGTATCGCTGTGCTCGTCCCTGAAGATTCGGGTGCCGGCACGGAGCGGGGAGCTGCAGGGGAGAGCGGGGAGGAACGGAGGGGAGATCTTTCTCTCCCTCTCTCCCGCCCGCTCTCCCCTGCTCTCCGCTGCGACTCACCTGTCAGCCGCAGCGGTACCCGAATCTTCAGGGACGAGCACAGCGATACTCGGATAAAGCAAATTACTCGAGCGAGTAGTGCTTTTCCGAGTACGCTCGCTCATCTCTAATAATGATGTATGACTTTTATAACTCCATGACTCTGCACAGATCAATCACACTGGATAACCTAAAGAACAACCTAAGCCACTGTATTCCGTAATGCCGCTGATTGGCTGGAACTTTCAATTGTGTGGGTCTCTGGGAGTTGTACTTAAAGGGGTTGTCCCGCGGCAGCAAGTGGGTCTATACACTTCTGTATGGCCATAATAATGCACTTTGTAATGTACATTGTGCATTAATTATGAGCCATACAGAAGTTATAAAAAGTTTTTCACTTACCTGCTCCGCTGCTGGCGTCCTCGTCTCCATGGTTGCCGTCTAATTTTCGCCGTCTAAAATGGTCGAATGGCCAAATTAGACGCGCTTGCGCAGTCCGGGTCTTCTTATCTTCTCAATGGGGCTCCGTGTAGCTCCGTGTAGCTCCGCCCCATCACGTGCCGATTCCAGCCAATCAGGAGGCTGGAATCGGCAATGGACCGCACAGAAGAGCTGCGGTCCACGGAGGAAGAAGACCCCGGCAGCCATCTTCAACCGGTAAGTATAGAAGTCACCGGAGCGCGGGGATTCAGGTAAGCGCTGTGCTGTTCTTTTTTTCAGTCCCTGCATCGGGGTTGTCTCGCGCCGAACGGGGGGGGGGGGTTGAAAAAAAAAAAACCCGTTTCGGCGCGGGACAACCCCTTTAATATCAGTGTTCTGAAAAGACACTTGGCGTCCACTAAGACTACAACTCCCAGAAACCCACACAAGTGAAAGTTTGAAGTGGTTCCAGCCAATCAGCTGCATTATGGAATGTAGCAGCTTAGGTTGTGCTGTAGGTTATCCAGAGTTATGAAGTGTGATTGATCTGTAGTGGAGTCATGGAGTTATAAAAGTCATACACTATATGATAGAGGTTGCACACAACTCCCCATTACATGTAAGTGATTCATATGGAAACAATTGCCTCGGTTTTCGTTGGTTTTGTATATCACCGTTTGTTTTCGGACAGATTATCAACGAAAAGTGAGATATCACTATTAATTTTTAGAAAAATTTAGTTACTAGTCAAAAAAAAATCAACAAACCAAAACAGAACGCCCCCTTACCGCTCCTTTATGTTCCAACGCCCCCTGTCCCCCCTTTTTGTTCTACCCCCCCTTAAAAAGTAAAAACACCCACTATGGGGCAATAACACCCACATTGAGAACCACTGGTTTAAACGACTATCGGTCCATGTAAAAGGGACATTAGTTGAGTGGTTCTTGCCATAGTGTGGATTAGAACAGTAGTTGAATAGGGCTAAAGACTCTATGGTGCTGTGTACCAACACTGTGTCTGAGTAAAAAACAATTGATGGTCTTAAGCACATTAAGAAGGCAAGAAATTTCACAAATTAACTCTTCACAAGACATACCTGTTAATTAAAAACCATTTCAGGTAGCTACCTCATGAAGCTGATTGAGAGAATGCCCAGAGTGTGCAAAGCTTGTATCAAAGAAAAAGGGGGCTACTGTGAAGAATTAAAAATAATAAACCTATTCTAGTTTGTTTAACCATTTTTTCTTTACTACTTAATTTCACATGTGTTCATTCATAGTTTTCATGTATTCAATATGAATCTACAATGTAGAAATGTAAAAAAAAAACTAAGAAGAAAAACCATAAAGTGTAAAGGTGTGTCCAAACTTTTGACTGGTACTGTATGCATCGTCTCATATAAAGATTATGCAGTATCCCACAGTATTGTTCTAGGAAGTGTAGAGTCTTGTAAAGAAAAAATTGCTTTGATAGTTTATTTTTGTGATAAATTATGCACAATTTTGAGAGATTATCCAATGGTATTAGGGAACATGTCTCGTGATTACCTGTAATTTAAATTTGACCTTAGACTGCAGATCAAGGAACTAATTTTCCAATACTAGATTGATGCTATGTTCACTACGCGACCATAAAATGGGTACAATCATGTTTGCGATGTTTCCCTGCATGGCACCGCATTTCGATACTACGCACGGAAAACATTGCAGCATGTCCTTTCGTTTTGTGATATCACCCATTGCTTTCAATGGGGCCGTCAGAAGCAGCGCCGGCCCCATTGAAAACAATGGGAGAACATTGCGATCCTCTGTCGTGGCTGTGACAGCCATGCCGGGGAATGCCTTCAGCTCTGCAGGGATGTGAGGCTGTTTCCATATGAAAATGCCTCACATCCATGGTTTGCGAGGGCGATATGGGGCCGTGAATCACAGCCCCATATCGCCCTTACCAGTGTGAAGGAGCCCTGACTCTCCGTAGCAGCGCTGTTGTGACTTAACATAGGAACTTTGACCTGGCCTGACAGGTCACTCAATGTATCAAACTCAAATTTCATGATTTTACGGCAGTGGTGAGGATGTCACAAATCTAATGACACCAAAATCATCCACCAAAGATCATGCAAAGGGGTCAAAGTGCGGTGCAAGAAAAGGCCTGTAGGCTTTCTTTGTATTAGATATATTTCTTACTCAAACATCCAATGCAGCTCTTTTCTTCAATATTCTCTAACCTAATTTGATGCATAAAAGAAATATGAAGCTGTCTGACTGTGGGAGGTTATTTGCCTTCGTACTCAATAGGTTCCAAATGTAGGCTGAAAAGAAGAGTTTGTTATTTCCAGTAATCTGATACGATAAGCTGCTCAGTCTCAGTGGTGTCTCCATATATAAGTACAAACATGTAACTGGTATAGCATAGGGCTCTCACGGGTTGCATTGCAACACCCATTACGTGGGGCACCTAAGATGCCCTTTGCAATTTTAAAGCAGTTTTCTGGGTTATTTTTTTTCAAATCCTGCTGCCCATTACCAAAAATAATAACAGAGCAAATATTCACTTCTCCCGGGTCCCCACGTGTTCGACTGCTTCGGTCTATGTTAGGCTGCATGACTCTGTGATGTGCCTAAACAGACTGACTCCAGCGTGTGAAGATAGACCCGGCACAAAGGATGGAGCTGTGATGCTGGACATGTGGAGACCCGGGAGAAGTGAGTATTACGCTAATATTTTCACCATGGGCAGCAGTATTTAAAAAACTAGACTTCTAGCCCTTTTACACGGGCCGACTTGTTTAAACGACTATACAAGCGCTGATGTCACCACTAAGGTCGTTAGCACTCGTGCAGAGTGTTTACACAGAAAGACTTACTGCTGGATCATGGGCTTCTCGTCCACTTAGCGCTTCACCTCCTATGGGAAGCGGGGAGTGTTTACACAGCACGGGAAGCCAGCGACCCAACAATGTTTTTTAAGCTGACTGAGAAATCAGCTTAACAAACTGCGCTCAAATAGTGAGCAATTTCTTGGCATTTGCACTGAACAATTATTGCTCATATTCGTTTGTTTAAACTAATTTTAAGCGATAATCATTACATGTGCAAATAAGGAAGATTTGTTTCTCAGAGGAGCATGCGTGGCCTTATAAGTCTCCTCACTCACCTCCTAGGTGTCTCCACACACCTTAGAGTGAGATGATACTTTTCCAAACAATCATTACATGTAAATTGGCCTTTAGAAAACCCCTTTAAAGAAACTTAGTTACTGTAATTAGGTTTTACTAGGCAAGAAATGTATTAAGATTTACTAAACATTTGCCCCATAATTCTCAAACTGTGGTAAAAAAAAAAGAACTATTTTGCTAACTCTAATTAATCTGATACACTGATACCCAGTACTCTATTTCTTTTAGTACAGACATGTGAAATATTCTAATAATACTTTATTTTTATATTCTTCTATTTTGCAAGGCTATTTAGTTCATTTTATCTCAGACTTTGAAGACTGATAATAAATTTATCCAAGCAGAATTATTTTTTGACCGATTTCAGCAATGTGTATTCTAGCCTTGGAAATATCAGGGTCAAGCTTGACAGCAGTGTCCCTGGAAGTTCGCAGACATTAAATGAAATACTGTGAGATGCTGTGTGAGGTATAAGAAGGGAACTAAACATAACAATAAATCGTGTTCTCCAGTATCATGGAAGTAGAGGTCTGTTTTCTATCTCTTTTAGGCCGCTTACATACACGGGCGTCAAAATTGCACGATTTTCTTGCAATGCAACAGTGCTACAAATCGCATGTAAAAAAATTGCCGTATGCTGAATATTGCCGCGATTTATGATGTTTTGTAGTCCATATTTCACTATGGAGCCTTTCTTTGTGTTGCATCGCATCACACTAAATCGCGTTTTTCGTGCGGTGCAATGCAACTTTAACAGTGAACTAGTCAGGATTGAAAATTTAGCTTGCTCTTATTGCAGTCTGGCTTTCTGTATACTACCAGGGTCTATGGTGATTGGACCTGACCCGAAGTTTATCAGATGGTGCATTCTTGGCTTCTTTTTTTGTGAGTTATGTTTTTGTACATTTTTTCGCTCACCTCTGTGATTTAAAGTTAGTTAGTAGTGAGATAGCGTAGGTTCTGACAGAAGCATGGTGACCTTCCGTGGCCCATCCGCTTATGTCTTTGGCCAAAATGCAGGCAAACACCCGCATTCATCAGTGTGTGTGTGTGTGTTTTTTTTTTTAATGCAGTTTGCTATAGATGCCAAGCAAGACTGGGATATCATGTCAGTGTGGTGCACTATGGTAATACAGGGCAATCAACTGCTTGGCCAGTAGGGGTTATAATCTTGTATGATGTGTCGCACTTATCTATGGCTGACTTCTTTGGTATCAGTTCACATGTGCAGAGTATATTTGTTAGCAGTCACCCCTTTCCGAATCTGGGCTGGGTTGAGCTGGGTGGCTGTATACTAGTCGCCATTGAACAATTAGCTTGCTCATATTGCAGTCTGGCTCTCTGCATTCTACCAGGATCTAATAGTGATTGAGCCTGCCTGCAGTTTATCAGATGGTGCATTCTTGGCTTTTTCTGTGAGTTATCTCTATTGTCTCTATTGTGGTTGAGGATCTACAGACAGTGAGCCATAACGAAATAATGATGGAGGAGACAGTATGCCCACTATGTAATGACCACTTCATTTCACTATTTGCAACTTTTCAGTTCTTTAGCATCTTTCTGTATCCTGAAAGTTTTATTTAATCTAAACTGGTCAAAAATTCGGTACTAATTAATTTCGTGATATACCTTTATCAGAGACATACTTTTATTTTTTTGTTGCAGAGCTTTAACACCCCTTCTTTCCTTCTTTCCTTCACTCATACATGGAGTTACATCTGAGACATATTTTATCAGTGTTTCAGAATTATCAGCTCACTGAGAGATTGGATTATGTGCTAGCCACAGAAGTCTATGGAGGAGAGGGTAGCAGCCGCAGGGTGAAAGATTGACAAGGAGACATAAAGAAGATGCTGGTAGTTCCAGTACATTTTTTCTCATCTCAGTACTGGATTCTCAGCTGCACTGCTCAGTTTTGCTGTACAACGTCCTCCATGCTGCTGCTTCTGAAAGTGTGCTACAGAGAGATAAAGAGTAGGAAGTCCTCTTCTTTGTATATGCAGTGTATGGTAGCCATCATAGTAGCTATTCTCCACCCATTATCTCTGGGCAGAGGCATAGCTAAAGGCTCAGGGACTCAGGTGCAAGAGTTTATCTTGGCCCCCCAACTTCTCTTAACCCCTTAACACAGAGGCATACGTTGAAGCTCTTGGGCCCCAATGTAAAACCTGTAATGGGGCCCACAACTATAATGCTTTAGTCACAGTACTAGGCTCTCTATATGGAGAAGAGAGGTCTTATGGACCCCCTAAGGCTCCTGGTCACGGGTATTACCACATCCCCTATAGTTATGCCAGTGATTCAGGAAAAATGCACATGGGTTATTTAATGGTCATAAAGAATGCTACTCGTCTTATACACAGACGTCAGCTTATTTTTAAAAGTCAACTGAAACAAGATGTATGCTTTTCGATATATTTACATCAACAGTGTGGATAGAGGATGGTAGTAGAGGTTACAATTAAGGCCTTCTTCACACAGGCGGATTTGCTTTATAAAATCTGGAGCAGGATTCCAGATTCTGCAGCAAATCCAGCCCATAGCATGCTATGAGAAAATGCGATTTCCTGCCCACAAGCGGAAATCAATCACGATTTTCCACTCGCAGGGGAGAAATCGCAGCATGCTGCGATTTTGTGCAGGCTACACACAGACAGCTTCCATTGAAGTCAATGGAAGCCTTCCAACCTGCGGCACTTCCGCAATGAGCACTGCAGAAGTATCATGGGATCTGTGTCATCGCCGAGCTCCAGCGCTTACGCGACAGAGTGCTGGCACGCATATCCGCAACACAGAAGATGCCACTGGACAGGCACGCAGGGGTCACCGGCCGGGCACCGGGTCGAACTCCGCTGTGCGAATCCCGGTTGCAGGGTCTGACCCGCCTGTGTGCAGTAGGCCTAACTGTAGCTCCACAGAACATCTAACTCCGTACTCACTATTTTGATTCTGTCATATACTGATGTTTTATAGCAAAAGTTGACTTCTGCCAATCGCTATAAGGGGTTATACAGCCTTATAACCTGATGTCTTAACCTCAGGATCGGCCTTCAATATCTGATTGGTAGGGGTCTGATACTCTTCCTAACCCAACTCTCTACTGAAACGGAGAAATCTTCACATGCTCTCTTCTTTGTTGCAGTGGTCTTTTTAAAACAAGAAGTGCAGTTATATTGATTTTCCTCTTGAATCAGATTCTCATAAGCTCATGGCCAACTGTGATTTGTTAGTATGTTGTATCAAAAATAAAGTGACAGATCCCTGAAAAGCTGATTTAAAGATAAGAGCCAATGTGCCTATATTCATTTTTATTACTTTAGTAAAAATGGCTGCAACAGGAAACAGAAATTTCAATATGTTTGGGAGCAAAAGAAACATCATTAGCAGATTTGGGCTTTATTCTAATGCAAATGGTTATTTTTGAATGGAAATCTGCAGTAAATGAGCATCAAAGCTTTATGGACTCAATTGGTAATAACTGTAATTAAGATCAGTGCTATTCCAAAATATTGGCTCTCCTGATTATTTAGGCCACTAGACATTACATAACATATAGTAGTATTGTTAAATGTTTGTATAACAATTGCTTATAAGGCCTATGAAGGTTACAGTGTTTCCAAATGTCACTAATTAACTGTGCCTTAATGTTTTACAGGTTGAATTAAGGACGCACTTTACTGGCTACAAGAAGTCTTTTGCTCAACTCTCGTAATACATTCAAACATTTAGATATGACTTTGCTGGATTAAGAACATATGCTGCAGCTGAAGACATGCAGGAATGTCTGCAGTTATCTATGGACCATAGGATGTACATTAGGGATGGAACATATGTGGGGACAAAACATATTTTCATTTTACTGTATTCTATTTATTTCTTCCTTTCTTGCTATGTGCCAAACATGACTGTATAAGGCGATCAGCTCAGTGTAATGATGTCTAATCCGCTCCACGTCGCTTGGCTTCTTCATTCTGAAAGTGTAAATGTATGAATGCTTCATCTAAGCACAGGATAGGTTGTTATGTTGTACAACTTTTGCTTTCTTTACTATGGAGGACACAAAACATTTTCTGCTGACATTTACACCCGAAGTTAAATCATATGAAACATTTATTTTTCCACCTGAAGGACAAAAGAAGATGAAAACCAAACAATGGGATCTGTTTCTATTTGGACAGGTTGATAATTCCCATCTGATGTTTTCTGTCTTTGTGGTGGATTTGTAACTTTTAGCCTCTGTATATTTGTAGTCACAGTGCAGCTTCTATTAGCTGTAGGAAAGATGAGAGGTTCACGGCTGAGTACTCCACATATATCTGTTCCTCCCCAGTTTGGGTGAATTTCATGTTGAAGAGTCGAATCTGCACAGAAAGAAAAACAGAAGGGTAAAATCTGAATGTTGGTTCCAAAGTAGAGGGAAGAATGACTTGTTAAACACCTATTATACATACCCTTATATAATGCTGTTCCAATTACCGTGCAGAATGAAAATAATTAGCCTCTTAATAATAAGGTTTAAAGAGATCTGCAGTAGAAAATGATACATTTTATGTACTATAGCAGCAGTAATCAAATTTTTGAAGGTGCTAGCCACTTTCAAATACAATAGATGGTATTGAGCCACACAGTATTTAAAGGGAAAACACTTATTAAAGACATGACTAATTAATATTACTTTACCCTAGTAATGATTGCTAGTAATATACTTTTGATGATAGTACAAATTTATTAATTCAATGATATCAGAGTGCATCATATTCACCGCAGCTGCCAACAGCTAAGGAGCTACATGCAGGTGGCCTAAGAACCACATGTGGCTTCTGATCCACTGGTTAGGGAACACTATATCATAGCAACGGTCTGTCAATAGATACAAGTAGTTACATAGAGCTTTCTGTAGAAAATATTACACAGTGTGTCATACTCATTTGTTACTAAGTTTAAGGCTTCTTTCACATGAGCGCATATTGGCCAGCGTTTTCACGGCCGGCCAATATACGCTTCCATCTGGGGAGTAGAAGCTTGTGAACGGGCGCACAAATCTAACGTTTGTGCGACCGTTCACACAGCATGGGGCCCGGTGCATATGCACCGAGCACATCATGCCATTGCCCATTTCCCCTCTCTCCCCATCGCAGGCTCACCTCTCATCTCCTCCCTGCTCATTCTTTACAATAGGAGGGGCGGGGGCAGAGCTAACTGGCGGTCCGTCCCGCCTCCTCCCATTAATGGCTATGGACAAGGGGCGGGGAGAGGATGGTAGCTTAGCTCCATCCACGTTTCACTCTTTGTCCATAGCCATCAATGGGGGGAGGAGGCGGGACAGGATGGCGCTTAGCTTCGCCCAGGGCCCGCCCCTTCCATTGTACAGAATGAGCGGGGAGGAGACGAGAGGTGAGCTTGCGTTGGGGGGAGGGGTGAAGGAGAATAAAGGGAGGGAGTTTAGCAGCCACGCTGCTTAGCTCCCTCCCATCTATGGCCCCTGCTTTGGGCACGATATTGGCCTTGCCGGGTGCTTTTACGTCTCAGTAATACGCCCATGTGATCTGATGCATTGTTATCCAATGCATCAGATCACAGCGCATATTGGCTTGGCGTGAAAAAGGCCGGCTGTAAAAAAGGCCAGCCAATATGCGCTCCTGTGAAAGAAGCTTAAGGGTGCTATTAAACAACCACTAGCAGCTGCTGCTAGTGTATGCATTTCCCCCAATAATTGCTGGGAAGCACTTGTAGATGCAGGAGCAGCCCAGCAATTAAAAGAGCCCATGCAGCGGCTGATGTATTCAGGCCGAAAAGATAGTTCCGGGACTATCTTTTCAGCCCGGGAATACGGCCATAGGATCTGATGCATTGGAATCCAATGCATCAGATCGTAGCATATATCGGCCAGCCGTGAAAACGGCGGCTGATATATGCTCGTGGGAAACAGCGCTTAGATATAGAAGAAACACGATATTGGAACAGACCCTAATGCTATATAAAACTATTAGAAACCCCTAAACATCCTACTAATCATTTCAGAGAAAAAACTGAAAACTTATGTATGGGGTTAGTAGGGAAAACCTTCTGTGGACACTATTTGCACTGGTTCTTTGATGTCATAGTCGTAGGGATGACATCAGAGCATGTTCTTGGCCTCTGTATGTACTGTATTCTTTATGATTCAAAAAGCAGATGGTCAGTTGAGAAAGCTCCATGTAGCAGCATACTGTATATGGACTGCATACATACACTGATCACTATTTCTACTTCACCCATCTAGGCTATGTGAACCTATATTGGTAAACAATGTTACCATCACTTTATAAATCATGGCACTCTGAATTAGCCTGGCTTCTGTAATTAATCTACAATCTAATACTATAGAAATGTTATAGTGTTCATACATTAATGTGATCACTATAAATACCAGTATTCTCTTAGTTAGTCATACCATCATATTCCCTAGATCTACTACATTACCTAATCTCCAGAAAATGACTGTAAGAATAAACTTCACATCGCTGCTTTAAAATAATTTTGAAATAATGCCTCCAATTTACAGGTTTATAACATGCACAAAAAAGTTGCTTATTATTCAGTGAGATAGGGCTCATTTACAGCTGTGTGAGGGCTCCATTAGGGCTTTCTGTCTCCCTGTTCCATTTTTGGAGCGCTGAAATGGAATAAAAACTGAAATAAACATTTCCAGTTTTTCCCCTATTGATTTCAATGCATTTTCAAATAAACAAGAAAAGCTTTCCATTTGCTTCCGTTCCATCAGGTTCCTTTTTGTTAAACAGAATAAATAGCGCAGTCTGCAGCACTGCTTGTTGTGTTGAAAAAACGGAAACCAACTGAACGCTTTTCGTTTTTTTTAAACTCATTGAAATCAATTGGGAAAAAAAAAGAGATATTTATTTCAGTTTTAATTCCATTTCTCTGCTCCAAAAAGGGAACAGAGGCGGAAAGCCCTAACGTAGCCGTAATGCAGGTGTGAACAAGCTCTTATGGCCATTTTACATGGGCTGACAGTTGGGTAAACGACTGCGCGAGTGCTGACATCACCGCTCAGGTTGTTAGCGCTCGTGCAGAGCGTTACGATGAAAGACTTCCCCGATGGATCACGGACTTCTCGCTTAGCGCTTCACCTTCTATGTAAAGTGCTGAGTGGGGAGCGTTTACACTGAACGACAAGCCCGCGATCCAGCGATAATTTTAATGCTGACTGAGGGCAGTTTCAGGTGAACAGTTTTCTACCTTTATGCGACCGTGATAATTCCGGCTGCATAGCGGGACAAAACCAAACCACTGTTTTCATTGTATTTCAGTGGTTTCATTTCCGCTATCAGGATTCTCGCCCATTAGTTATACATGCGAGAAAAGATAGGACCTGCAGTATCTTTCCCGCATGCAGTGTTAACTAGTATCAACTACATGCAGGAAAGATAGGGCAGCACCTATCTTCCAGCTATTTTTTTCAAACTCCTGTGCTATGAACAGCCGTCGAAAAACCTTGTTCAGGCGCAACTATGCTCTGTACCGATAAGTGTAGTTGAGCCTAAGTTCATCTGAAACTACCCTTGAAGGGCTCAGTCACACAGGCGCATCGGCACCCGTACACCGGCGCCGATGCGCCCGTGTGACTGAGCCGTTACTGCAGAAAGAAGACGGCTGCACCTGAAGACGGACGTCTCTTTGCAGCGCTGATGAAAGAACACATGACCGGCAATGAAGCCGGTCACATGTTCTTTCCTCTGGCACTGCAGAGATACGTCCATCTTCAGGTACGGCCGTCTGCTACCTGCAGTAACACGGGCGCCGATGCGCCTGTG
The DNA here is from genome assembly GCF_035609145.1 of Eleutherodactylus coqui. Lineage (NCBI taxonomy): Eukaryota > Metazoa > Chordata > Amphibia > Anura > Eleutherodactylidae > Eleutherodactylus > Eleutherodactylus coqui. The sequence goes on along the minus strand of NC_089838.1, from coordinate 141,176,756 downwards.
TGACTGAGCCCAAAGTCAGCAATAAAAACCTGTGAACAAATAGTGAGCAATTTTGTGCATTTACACTGTGCGATTATCGCTCAAATTCGTTATGGCCCATAACTTGGGAAATCATCTATGTTCTCAACCAAATTGTGTGTGTTCCCAATGGGGGGGGGGGGGGGGGGTACCATTGTTGACCTCCATCATTTTTGTAGCTGCCACTAGTTGTTTTATAACTACAGTTCCATGTAACTATATCTCGATTTTGTAAGGCCTTATTCACACTTGTGGCAATTTAGTGTACGCCATTTTAGTACATCAGATTGTTGTAACTGATGTATTTGATAATTAATTACTGTGCAATTCATCTCTCTTCTGTTTTTTTTACATTGTCCTCTATGGAGGATAGAAGGCATAACTAATTGACAACGTGTATCAGTTATGCCAAGCCGTATGCTATTTTAGCCCAAGTATGAAAGCAGCCTAAACTTAAATTGTTACTGTTTTACCTGCAAAGTTTCATTCTAGGAATGTCTGTATAGTTTTCAGGTATGGATGTGCCTATATATCCATGACCAATTTATAGCCAATCTTGATTAGGTGTCAGTGATGTATATACCTTTTATGCATTTATGTGTATAGTATCAGTTATTGAAGTACTTACAATCCCACTTTTGGGTTATATTTTCTTGTATGTTCCCTCAACAAGAGAGAATCTGTTATTGGATTGTCCAATGAGAGAGTCTATTTAGAGAAAACTTGAGGTAAAAAGTTGTTCTATTCCTCAAATCACCTAAAAATGTTAAAAATGAAGTGTAACTGTACAATTTTTGCCTTTGTATTTGCTGCTTTAGGTTTTGTATAATGCCCTTATAGGGGTTCATTCTTTAGGTTTGCTTATACATTGTAGGAATGGGACTTTTGGTCATATATTTTTTTTCTTTTTGAGACGGCACACATTGAGAAGCATAATGTAAAATACATCTCGGCTGGCTATGCTTGCTCAGCTCTATGAACTATACAAATCTGTCAACCTATAGCCAGTAGAGGTGGCTGGGAATTATACCCTTACAATATACAGACAACTATGGGATCTTCTTTGTTTCATCTGCAGAACTGTTTATAACTATAAATTACCAGAACATTGAAATGTTACAAGACATTTATTAAAAGTGCCAAGTAACAGTGGAACACTGAGCCATTTACAAAGTCTCAGTCGGTAAAGGGCAGAATTTCTGGGCAGCACATATTTTCCAGTGACGTGTCCTGTGCTGGCTCATTGCAGTGTTTTGCAGAATGTGTTCATACACTTGTTCAGTACTGATGTCACCAGATCAGAACGTGAACAGTATCAAAGCATGATATTAGCTTCCTCTCTTATATCTACTGGGGCTCTGTCCTGTGTCTTACATGACATAGTTCACTGTTTGAAGTATTGAGGATAGCTGTAAGCCAAAAACTCAGTCTGAATGGGAATGTGATCACCCTATAGCATATAATGGTAGGCACATGCATTAAATAGACCGAGGAAATTGCAAAGGTAAATGTTAAACTCACTGATAGCCCTGTGCAGTAAGTACATCATGTCTCATCATCTACCCAATGTAAGAAAATCGTAAGAACCTTAATTACAAAGTAGACTATGAAATAAATCATCAAACATAATTTATTCTGCAGTGCAAACAATTATTTTACCATCCCTGGATGTAGCGCGTAGTAGAAGCACAAAGAAATTTTGGCTGCCCCTGTTGAACATTAATATCTGATAAATGCATATGAATGTTTTTTCCTACGATCAGGTATTCTGTCTGCGTGGGATCCTGTGCGGTTTCTTTTTATTCATATTATGCAAATCAGGAGGATATGCAAATGAGAGACTCTTAAAGCTGCAGTCATCGGCCAAATGTTTCATCGTGACACCACTGTGAAAAGGAAACAATGCTGTTGCCGCTTTGTGTGTGTAAATAGTAATCATGATATCTGAGAGATGTGATTTATTTTTTAAAAGACATTCCATTTCAAATAAACTACCAATGGAAATTACCTTTTATTTTCTACTAGTGGCTGATTATTTCAAAATGTTACTGCAGAAAATGTACGGAGAAATCAAGCTTGCTAACTCAGAGGAAAATCATGTATATTTTATTATAGCAATCCAGCTGTGTCAAATTCCCACCATATTCTCGGCAGCAGGTTTATTACTAGTGGTATATATAATTCTGCCTGGCTGTTATGCACATGAATGCTCTGTTCAGCCGACAGCTATTTCTCCTGACTCCCCCATACACATGAATGCTCGGTTCAGCCAAGTGTTCATGCATTTTTCATGAAGACATCGGAGAAGGCTGCAGCCAGAAGGTTCTGCTGGCAATTTATTTCAGGGGGAAAAAGTGGAGGGGCCTCCATAGACATGTGAGAGTCATCCCGGTTCCATTGAAATCAGTGAGTGCGGACAACTGTTGTCTAATGTGTACAGGGCCCTAATTGTGTACTTCTAGCTAAAATGTAGACTCTAAATTTGTTTTTCAAATTCACTGGTGTACCCTATTCATTGTTATGTATTATCATCTTGTTGAAAACAAAGACATAGTAACATAGTATGTAAGGCCAAATGAAGACAATGTCCATCTAGTTCAGCCTGTTTATCCTCCTATGTTGTTGATCCAGAGGAAGGCAAAAAACCCCAAAAGGCAGGAGCCAATTAGCCCATTTGGGGGAAAATTCCTTCCCGACTCCCTAATGGCAATCAGACTAATCCCTGGATCAACCTCTAATAGCTCCTACCTGCCTGTATACCCGGATTAACCATTGACCTAAGATTTATATCCTGTAATATCCTTCCGCTCTAGAAAGACATCAAGTCCCCTCTTAAACTTCTCTATGCATTTTGCCATCACCACATCCTCAGGCAGAGAGTTCCACAGCCTCACTGCTCTTACAGTAAAGAACCCTTTTCTGTGTTGGCGATGAAACCTGCTTTCCTCTAGACGTAGCGGATGCCCTCTTGTTACTGTCGCAGTTCTGGGTGTAAACAGATCATGGAAAAGATCCTTGTATTGTCCCCTAATGTATTTATACATAGTTATTTGATCACCCCTTAGCCATCTTTTTTCCAGGGTAAATAATCCCAATTTTGATAGCCTCTCTGGGTATTCCAGTCCCTTCATTCCATGTATTAGTTTAGTTGCCCTTCTTTGAACCCCCTCCAGCACTGTAACATCTTTCCTGAGCACCGGTGACCAGAACTGTGTGCAATATTCCATGTGAGGCCTGACAAGTGCCTTATATAGTGGGAGGATGTTCTCGTCCCTTGCCCCTATACCTCTTTTAATGCACCCCAAGACTTTATTAGCTTTTGCAGCAGCTGACTGGCATTGGTTACTCCAGTTTAGTCTACTATCCACTAATACCCCCAGATCCTTTTCCATCTCACTTTTCCCTAGCAATACCCCATTTAGTGTATATTTGTGACATCTGTTTCTCCTGCCCATGTGCATAACCTTACATTTTTCAACATTGAACTTCATTGGCCATTTTCCTGCCCAAGCCCCCAGCTTATCTAGGTCCGTTTGTAGCCGCACATTGTCCTCCATTGCATTTATTATATGGTATAATTTTGTATCATCTGCAAATATTGATATTTTGTGTGCAGTCCCTCTATCAGGTCGTTGATAAATATATTGAACAGAATGGGGCCTAATACTGAGCCCTTCAAGGATATATAATATCCAAGCCAATTATGCTGTTAACTGGTACAGCTGTGGTTAGTCTATGACAATTTATAATGTATGTACAGTGGTGGTACTTACTACTTTAGTGGTTGGAGCACATGCGCAACTGCTCTTACCTGTGTTACATGCTCGCTATTCAAGCTTATAAATATCGTTGGAGGCCCCATAGGTCGTAGCGTTGTTTACTCCTTGATAGAAGGGCCCTCAACTTTTCTTTGGAAAAAGGAAATGCACATTATATGTTTATAAGAACTCATTCACATCTGTCCTGGGGCTTTGGGTAATTTCTGTTGTTCGCCTAGGTCCTCAGGACTAGACAATGAAAATACCAGAACCATTGGATCCAACACGTGCCAGAGCCAAATGATGGCGTACCGACCCCACTGACTATAATGGCGTCTATCTGCCTTCCAGCATTTTGACTGGAATTTTTCTATTCTTTCCATTTTTAGGAGATATTTTAATTGTTGCATTAAAAGGTCCTTAATACTCGGGGATTTAGCCAATAGCCAGTCATTCAAGAGGCATCTCTTGCTGATCAGCAGAATAGTGTGGATCATTTTGGTTTTCATCATCTGATCAGGTAGTTGGTGGAAGATAAACACTTGTGGTGACAACTGCATAAGCTGCCCCCACATATCTTGGATTAGGTTTTGAACCCCTGACCAGTATTTTTGGATCTTAGGGCAATGCCATATGCTGTGTAAAAAAAAATCGGATTTTGGTCGGGAGCATCTAGGACAAGCTTGTAGCCTCGCCGAATCGTTTGGGTTCTGCGGCTTGTCGAACCCATATATGACTCCATGAATTATTTTAAAATAGGTTTCACTCCATCTTTTATTCGTCACCGCCTGCCTCACTGAGGTCCAACTCTCAATTATTCCCTCGGGTAACTCTGGATCTTGGAGCTCCTGTGCCCATTTTTTGAATAAGCTAGAATTAAACCTCATCCCCCATCCTTCTCTAAATTTAGTATACAATTTTGAAATTGAATATTTATCTGAATAGGCTTTTATTAAAATATCAATTGGGTTAAGTATTGCCTCCTTGGGTATATCAGCTAGTCTTGTGCGCAGGAAGTTGCGTACTTGGGCGAATGGTAGGAAGTGGGACGAAGGTAGACTGAATTCTTCACACATTTCTTTAAAAGTCTTATATCTGGGATATTCTGGGTGGAAGAGATGTTGAACTCTCATAATTTCCTTGTGCTGCCATATCTCAAACATTCTATTTTTCCTCCCCACCTTAAATTCAGGGTGTTGCCACAAGTTCATATGTTTTGAGTGGAATTTTAACAGATGAAATAGTGCAGCGTTTTCTGCCTCATTGGCATCTGAGGCTCCAAATGCAACCTTCAACACGGACCCTTACCAATAAAATCTATTCATGTCATGATGTTGGCTTATTTTTTAATCTTATTTTACCTACACAAAGAAATATGATTTCATTGACTTCTTAAACTTAATCACAATGTAGAAGTAAGCTAATGTGGGCCAAGGCGATGGTGTGGTAATAAAGAGTAGCCAGGTATTAGTGTACCTTGACATCACCAGGAAGCTAGGGGTTTAACAGGGCTTGGATGCAGGAACACCACTGTCACACCCCTAGCTCCCCATAGGTTGCTTGTCAAAGGTCCTAGAAGCACTGTATGTATTGCTGTTTGCCTTGGCAAGACGCGTAGAGTTTTTTGTAGTCCTTAGGTTTAGATTATTTTCTCAAAATGCGTGCATGTTGCAGAGCTAATAATCTAAGCCTAACACCGAAACATCCCAAACCCTAACCCTCCTGCCAAGGCAGGCATCAATACACTGTTAGGGCCAGGTACAGGGTGCTTCTGTATGTGGGGGGACTCAGACTGCTGCAGCTCTGCTCATCACAGTTGGTCCCACGAGCGGTCCTAAGCGATTCCATGTGCCGACTGCCGGCTCTTCGCTTCCTCCTTGCCGGCCAAGGTGATGGGACGGGAGGTAGGTGAACAGAGGTGGCATGTAGAGTGACAGCGTGGCCGTTAGAAGGGAGGGGAGCCTATCGTATTCCGCCACGGCAGCGCAGTGCAGCGGGAGAGTTGACAGCGGCCCCTTAACTGAAGCCCACAGTGAGTGCACCGCTGCTTGTGGAAGGCCGCCACCAACACTCATAGCGGGGGCAGCAGCACATGGGGGTGACAGCGGCCTGTTAAGTTAATGCACAGTCAGTGCACCGATGCTGGGGGGAGGGCGCCGCCGACACTCACAGCATGCTAGCGGTATAGTGCGATGAGGAGACTGCAGTGCAGAGAGCCAGAACCTGCTGAGAGCCACAATACCAGCTGCCAATCAGGAACAGGGAGTGTCATCCCCCTGTCAAACACCAAGTATCTTGTCACCACCCACACTTCCGGTGGCGTCAAGGTACACTAATACCGAGTAGCCAAGCCCTTGGCATTACCGGTTGGCCACAGTTTATCATTTGGTAAATGTATAATATTTCTCCTTGATTGTATTGTAACTTAAACTGTATTGATTGTTGTTTGAATGGTGTGAAATGATAATCGATGATGAAGGTCCCCCTCAGTGTAGCAGGACAATTGCGCCAGTTGCTCCTTCTAGGATCAACACCTAGTGACATTTAAACAAATTGCAGACACACATTTTCAGTCATAGGTGAAGCACAACGTAAGGCTTTTCCAGCAGTCCTTCATGCCTCCTCACAAAAAAATCAATTTTCAGTAAAAATGAAGCATGCATAATTTAATAATTAGCACATGCATAATGATAACCTGTATGCTAGTCTCACTAATAGGTTCCACCACTGGCACCTTATGTGCCTCACAGATGGAGCTTTAATAATATACTGGAAATTGTTTTTCCTAAATGTAACAATGTCTGCTATCTATTATTTTATGCAGATGAAAGATTAATCTGGGAATTCGTCTTCATTTATTAAATACCATCACTGGGAACTACTCCAAGTAAGAAGCTAAATCTGCCAAAAATCTCTTCCAAGAATATTCCTGCTATAAGTACAAGCATGTAAGACATATGCTGTAGTGTACAACAATAGGGGTAAATAGATTCTGTCAGTATTTGCATAGTGAGCAGCAATCAAGAAACACTTAAGGAACGTGATAAAGTGACTGAATTAGCAGCATCAATTGAACGTGAGGCGAAAATTATGTTGCAGTTTTGTGGTGAAAATGTAGCAAAACCATGGCAGGAAAATTACTGGTCAAGTGGCATTTTGATATCAAAATGTTCAGTAGTAGTTATTAATCTAGACCATTGTTCAGTATGCCATTATGATACATAAGTACAGCACAGTCTGATAATATTAATCCAAGGAACATTCTCACGGTTTACACAGATATGTCAAGCACCATTGAACTTTTTCAGTCTTGGTAACATTACTCCCAGTTTTAACATCGATATTTTTATAGGTAGACCTGTTATTGGACTTTCTGACTTTATCAGAAGGTTTTTTAAATTCCTTTCATTCCAGAGCGCAGTCCTTGAACAGCCGTTTGAGGGTGCATACTGTTGTATAAAATGTGAGCGTGTTGCGCATTTGGAAGCCCTGATCCTGGATCTAAACGCACAGCTTGTAACACTGAAATTCATTGGCACCATGGTAAGGAGTTAGCTGCTCACTGAGCAGGTGCTCGCTGGGGCAGATGTGTGGGTGGATGGTAGAATGAGAGTGCAGGATGAGCAGCCAGCTAGCTGGGTGACAGTTAGAAGGAGGGGTAGAGGGAAGAGGTCCAGGGAGGCTATACCTGAACTGGCACATCCCAAGAAATTTGCAAAGTTGGCAGATGAGGGGAATGCCATTACAGGATTAGCACTGCTGCAGCACACCATGCCCTCTGACTTGGTCATGGTACACATTGGTACAGTTAGAAATGACATAACAGTTAACAGGGATATGCTTAATTTAAAAAATAACTAAAGCCTTCTAAATTGTATGGTTATTAATGCTAGAAGTCTGACCAATCAGGTACACGGACTGGAAGTAATAATGTCTGAGGAAAACTGTGACTGATAGAAGAAGAGCAGAAGCGTATTGTGCAAACAAGATCCACCAGGATGTAGCTTTATTCCCTCATTGGCAGAAAAACAGGCGTCATTTTGACTCCTGTGTGGAGTCTTTTTCAAGCTTGATAAAGACTCCAGACAGGAGTTGAAATGTTGCCTGTTTTTATGCCAATGAGGGAATAAAGTTACATCCTGGTGGATGTTGTTTGCACCATAGGCTGCTGCCCTTCTTCTAATATCATTGTGTCATGTTCGATCGGGGTCGGATCCTATGGTGGGTGTGCATTGAAGATTGCTTTACCATTTCTTTGGTTTTGTGGTGAGTGCTGCTTACTAAGGCCTCAGTCACACGGGCACATCGGCACCCGTACACCAGCGCCGATGCACCTGTGTGACTGCAGGAAGGAGACGGACGTACCTGCAGACGGCCGTCTCTCTGCAGCGCTGGAGGAAAGAACACATGACCGGCAATGAAGCCGGTCACATGTTCTTTCCTCCAGCGCTGCAGAGAGACGGCCGTCTGCAGGTCCGTCCGTCTGCTGGTGTCAGTCACACGGGCGCATAGGCGCCAGTGTACTGGTGCCGATGCGCCCGTGTGACTGAGGCCTAAGACATCCTAGTGAACAGTATTATAGTGGGAATTACTGAGACCTGGTTGGATGAAAGCTGTGATTGGGCGGTGAAGTTACAGGGTTACGTCTGCTCAGAAGGGATCATAAAAAACAGAAAGGGGAAGGGTTTTGTCTTTATGTAAAATCCTGTTTAAAGCCCACACTATGGCAAGATATATGCGATGGAGACAAACATGTAGAGTTTTTATGAGTAAAAATACATGAAGGGGAAAACAATAATAAAATCCTCACAGGGTTTCTCTATAGGCCACCAAATATAACAGAATCCACTAAAAAATCTATTACTGAGGCAAATAAATGAAACAGCAAATCACCCATTTTCCGACCTGAGAAGGATGGAAGGCTGAGACAACCTTGAGCCGGCTACCTGACCCAAGCGGGTCAAGTAGCCTTCAGGTCATGAGCGAGAGCTTAGGACTGCATTTCTACTGCCTTAACATTCTGTGACACACAAGGCTGGCAATAAACAGTAAAGAGAAAGTGTTTAAACTGCTAAAACAAGACGGCAGCCAAAAAGCACTAAAAATCTACCAGGAAAAAAATAAATTCTGTGAAAAGCAGATAAAAGCAGCAAAGATGCAGACAGAGAGACTCATTACCAAAGAGAGTAAAACAAACCCTACACTGCTCTTCAAGTATATAAATAGTGACGAGAATAATACTGAAAGTGTTGGCCCTTTAATTAATAATGTAGGAAAAATTGTAAAGGATGATGATGAAAAAGCAAATCTATTAAACAGCTTTTCTCCAGGATGTTCACAGAGGAAAATGAAGTGTCAGATGAGATGCAGAGAGATAAAGTAAATTCTCCTCTAAATGTCCCCAGTTTAACCCAGAAAGAAATGTAAACCTGCCTTAAAAAGATTAAAATAGACAAATTGGCAGGTTCCGATGGCATACACCCCTGGGTTCTAAAGGAATAAAGTAATGTGATAGACAGACCATTATTTCTTATAGTTAAGGTCTTTATAGTGACTGGCTTGTGCAACAGGATTGGTACATTGCCAATGTGGTGCCAATATTCAAAAAAGCATCAAAAATGAACCTTGAAGCTACAGGGTGCTAAGTCTTACTTCTATTGTGGGTAAAATATTTGAAGGGTTTCTAAGAGAAGCTGTTCTGGAGTACCTCAAGGGAAATAGCTGTACTACTCCATATCAGCATGGGTTGATGAGGGGTCAGTCCTGTCAAACCAATCTGATCAACGTCTATGAGGAGGTAAGTTCTAGACTGGCCTGGCAGAGTCATTGGATCTTGTGTATCTGGACTTTTCCAAAGCGTTACTGTAAGAGCAGTGAGCCTATGGAACTCTCTGCCTGAGGACGTGTTGATGGCGAACTCGATAAAAGAGTTTAAGAGAGGCCTGGACGCCCTTTTTCGAGCGTTACAATATTACATATTCTAGTTATTTATTACATCAGAAGGGATGTTGTTTGAGTGATTATTCCAATTGCCAGACTTGGAGTTGGAAAGGATTTTTTTTTCACTTAAATGAGGAAAATTGGCTTCTACCTCATTGGGTATTTTTTTACTTCCTCTGAATCAACATTAGGGTGGAGGGTATGTCTTTTTTCAGCCTAACATACTATTTTACTATATAATTTAGAAAGAATACTGTGATGCACTATAATGGATTGTAATAGCATTAGAACAACATGGCTGCTTTCTTCCAAAAACAGCAGCACATTTGATTTAGAGGCCCAGTATCTGCAGCACTATTGCTCTGGTGTCTCCATGAAGATTTACTTTGTAACTCTCACAGCATGTCCAGGGAATTCCCAGAAAAAAAAGGAGATCTTCCGGATTCCAAGAAAAGTTGGCAAATCTGGCATCTTTCAATCATACTTACTTGTCACCATTCTTGTATTTCTGTTCCTTCCTGGACGCTGTTGCAAAACAATGCTAACCCACATCAGGGTCTGGTTTCTTAGCACCCAGGATTGAAGAGAACTAGAGGACATAGAGAAGTAATGTATATTTGGTTTGTTGTCTGTATACATGAAGAACCTGGTCTGGTGTCTCTGTACATGAGGGTATCTAGTCCAAGGTCTGTATGGGGAGAAGTCTGGTCTGGGGGTCTGTATTTTTATTTAGAGGGTTTAGTATGTGCTCTGCATTTATTTTGGGGCGTACTGAATGGGGTCACATGTACTATTTCTTACTCAAATACCATAGGTTACGAACAGGTCCTATACGAATGGGTAGAGCATAAGGAAAATAATGTTGTTATGATGAGTACATACTGTATTTGGATGAAATTTTAGATGCACACTATGAGTCTTTTGTAAACAAAATTGGAGCAGTTGCCCATACCAATCCAATTGCTTTTTCTAGCTTACCTACACTGGAAAACTGAAAGCTTTAATCTGATTAGTTACAATGGGCACTGGGTCTAGTGTCTACACTAGCTTTCATAGATGATTTGCAGTGTTCCTGTAACATCAGTAAGCTATCGGGAAATGCTGCCAATAGAATAGTCACATAGACGTGCTACTGACTCAGTTATTAATGTACTTACAATTCTCATACACAGTAAAGGCTGTTTTTCTCAAGCTTATATCGGGTACTGACCTTCAAGATTGACACTCGTTAACCTGGCCTTTACACAGGCCTATTAGGACTATATGGGGTACAAATAATCATTCATATGATTGTTCATACCCCATGCACTTTCATTGCTGTTAGCAGTACATCCTAGTACAGAACCAGTACATTGTATTTTGTCTTTCTGTATTCCCCCCTGTCCATGTAAGCGCTGCGGAATATGTTGGCGCTATACAAATAAAGATTATTATTATTATTACATCCCTTGTTCATAAAGGAAAATGTTCTGCTGAGAAGGATGTTTTTTTTTCTGGCTGCAAAAAAGATATGATCTCCTAACAAACCAACTTTTGTCAGCTGATCGCTGCCCAATTTTCACAGTGTTGTAATAAATGCTCATTCACGTTCATTGGCCAATGTAAAAGGACCTTAATAGACCTTCTACTTATGGAAGGTCACCTCCAAAGACTTGTGAACATATAATTGTTTTGTTACCATGATAACCTCCTTCTCAATGATATCTCATACTATGGTCAAATATTTGACATCATCTTACTCAAGAACAGAAAAACATTAGCTCATTGCATGTGACCCTGCACAAACCTGGGTTCAACAGGCAGAAGCCCAGATCTGAAGATGATTATGAAGAACATACAGGTTATAGGTAAATGCAACAATGTGGAGTTAATATGAATAAGGCATAAGACAGCTATAGTGGGTGCAGACGTACGAGTTGAAGTTGGGCCGTGGGACCTGTGGATGTGATTAGAGGCCTCTCTGCTACATAAGAAGAGACTAGTATTATAAATGGCTTTTGGTAGGTGGGAGGTCCTGTTCACACTGCGTTTTGTGGTTACTTTCTGGGTGTATGCCAGGAAATGCTGTATGTGTATATGGCAAACCTAGCCATTGCCACCCAGAGGCCCAACACATGAGAAAATAGTCTCCTATTGATGCATGCCCAGCGGGGTATGCGCTGCATATCTTTTTTTCTGCTGTAATAAAAAGTGCAGTCATCCTGGCAAGTGGCTTACGCCGCTCAGCATGTGTTACTTTAATATAAGAGCCAACTTTTCTGTACTGCATGTCATTGGAGGTAAATGAAAGACTTAATGTAAACAAAATATGCTATCACATGTGAAATCTTACAGGGTGGGAGTGGGAGTGTGTTGTCATTTAAATGATGAAAAAAGTTTGGTTCGGTGTTAGCCAGTAGAGCAAAATGTGATTGTTCCCATCAAGAGAAACCAAGTAATCTTGTAGATGTGATACCTTTTAATGGCTAACAAAAATACAATATGTTATAGCAAGCTTTCGAACCTACTAGTCAAAAAGGTGGGCCACACCAACCACTCCCCTCCCACAGTATGTTGGCTGACAGCTCCTCTCCCTGCTTGTATATAGGGAGGGAGCTGTCAATCTGCATGCTTTAGGCAGGGAGAGGTAGGCACGGCCCATTGGTATTATTGTATCTTGATACCACCGGAAGCTAGGGGTTTGACAGGAGGAATGTCCCTCTCACACCCCCAGCTCCTGATAGGGTTAAGGCACCAAGGTCCTAGTAGCTGAGTGTACATAAATGCTGCCATGTTACCGCTGTAACATGGCAGCATTAAAATGTAATAGTGTAAGGCTAAGAAGTAATGTAACCCTCACCCTAAGGTCCCCCGCTCACAGATGCCGCCCTTACTGCTTGTGTTCGGCCGCTGGAACTCTCAGCTCCCTGTTGGCCGGTGCCCTGCTCAGAGCTGCTGCTCTCAGCGCCTCTGCTCCCCTGGCGGGACTCTCAGCTCCATGGAGGGTGCTTCCCTGCTGACAGCTTGCGCCCTGAGTGCTTGTGCTCCTCCGCCGACACAGTCAGATCCCTGCCAGCCAGTCCTCAGCTCACAGCTTGCACTGTCTGCGCTTCTGCTCCGTCACTGGGAAAGCCGGCTGAGATGGTGGGGAAAGGTGGCCGGCATATGCTCCTGCACTGTTTGGCCGGCACATAAAACTCTTTGTCCCCCCGGCCCTGCAGAGGCTGGTATGTCAAAGTAAAATTGGGTGGGGGCGCCTCTTGTGGTGAGCTGCTGGTGGCCCAGCAAAAAATGCTTCATGACACTCTGGTTCATTGCTACAAAAGTGAGCCCGATTCCGCCGAGTGCCTCGGTGCCGAGGTTGCAGCTGTGGCAGTGAGTTAGCACCAGGGCTTGCCGTATGTTTTTTCTATGCACTTTGGGCCCACTGAATGTTTTCTGCGTGCACTTTTTGTGGGCTTCCAGGACCTATTTGCAAGGCAGCTGTGCAGCCAATCAGCATCAAGGGGCATCACACCCCTGTCAATCTTGGCTCCACCACGACTTCCTGGTGTTGTCAAGATACAATAATACCCGTTCCACCTCTTTGACTTGGAGCTTAGCTTGTAATAAGGCTTTAGAATATGTTTATTGTGTAATGCCACAGTGTTTGAGAATAGCAAATATACTGTGTATACCAGTCCCAGGTTCAAGCTGTTTGTGGTGCGAGGAGCATAAACCTGGTGACAGGTTCCCTTAAATTTTTCTTGGTTCAGTGACTGTGATTGTAATATTAAAAACCCTTGAAGGCATAGTTATATACTACTTGATCTTTTAAGTTGGCAACTGTCCACCACATCCAGATGGAGACATTTCAGATAAAAGGATGCATATACAGATAAAAGGATGAACAGAATAGAAAATAAAAGCAGATTCTAGTATAAAATGCAGCGTACACCAGTATCACATGCTTTTGAATTATTAAATACTTTTAAATTATTAGATGTAACTTTCTAATTTATTTCAGTATATTACTTTTTGTGTCCTTATCTTTTAAAACCAGCTGTCTTCATTTGTGAGCTCTACTATGCTTTAAGGCCCATTTAGACACAACGATTATCGCTAAAAATTCGCTCAAAAGCCATCTTTTGAGTGATATCGTTGCGGGTAAATGTGCCCATCTTTCAGTTTTCTGCTGAATGATGGACTTCAGTTTGGCTTGAAAAATGTTGTTCAGCAGAACAGCTGATAAGACGGACCGCACGCTGTGCGCTGCCCGGGGACCGCTGATAACAGCTGATTGCATTGTCTCAGCTGTTCTCAGCTGTCAGCCACGCCAGCAGAACAAAAGCAATTTATTCAGAGAACAGCGGGTGGTCCTCTGCATAAATTCAGCTCCCCAAAGCTCACAAGCTATTAATTGGTACTAATAGGCATTAGTACCAATTTATTAGATTATGCAAAATGATCACTCAAAAGCCATCTTTTGAGCGATCATCTTTGTGTCTAAATGAACCTTTACACTGCAGCTTTATCTGAGCAAATCGTCAATATAATAAATGTAAACTGCTAGCATGTGAACCATCATAGAGTAGAAGATAATTATCAGGCAGCCAGAAAAAAAATGAACCCTTAAAAACGGGGAGACTAGAGATTTGCTTTATGCTGAAACAGAAATAACAGAAATAACGGACATACAGCTTAATGAAAGAATTATATTTTTTTTCCATTTTCGTTCTAGCACTATCATAACCATGTCAGCAAATCAAATTTTTATGTATTCAAAGAGGAAGTGACTATGCGAAGCAATTATAGTAGTTTGACCGTAGATTCCAGTAACTGTAGCTGTCCCTTCCAACAATAACAACATTCTGATTAAACAACTAAAGATCTGGTCGCTGTCTTATACAAACATATGTTACAGTATAATGTCCCAAAAAGGCAGCTAAATATTCCTAACATATCAGCTAATTCTATTCCATTTGTTGATATAAGAAAAACGAGAAAACACGTGAGAAAAGATAGGACTTGCCCTATCTTTCTTACACGTAGCTTTTGTACCTATCTTCCTGCTTTTTTTTCACACTCACGTGCAATTGCGTGGAGTTTGAATGGTCAAACAAAATCAACCTTGTTCATGCGCTATTAGGCTGGCTGTCCACGGCATTGCGAAGTCCTGCGACAGATCTCCGCCGCGGGAGCTGCCGCCCGGGAGCAGGAGCCACCGCCGAATCTCCGCCGGTCAGCCCTATCTAATAGATAGGCTGGCCGCGGAGAATCGGGGCAATTCGCAGCATGCTGCGAAGTGCCCGCCGCGAGCGGGGAATCGCAATGATTCTCCCCTCATGGACAGGTGCCGGCGCTTTCCGTAGCAATGCTATGGAAAGCTTCGGCCGGCGTGATTCGCCGGCGAATACGCTGCCATGGACAGGGAGCCTTATGCTCCGTAGTGGCAAGTGTATTAGCCCATGCAGCCATCTGTTTAAGCCCTCGATGTGTACAAAAGAGTCCAGTAGTCAGATGAAGGCCAGAAAATTGTTTGGAGGGACTAGAGATTCAATCAAAAGAGGGGTGGATTGAGAGCGGACTGGGCTCCAGAGTAATAAAGATCATGGACTTCGTTTTGCCCATCTTCATAATGATGCATTTAAACGTGGTTAACACATTGGGGCAGATTAAGAAATCAACAGTTTTCTGGCACAAATTGTGCCAAAAACCTGTCTAGTATACTTTACACCAGATTTATGATGGATTGTAGACAATTTCGGGTGTTTTTTTTAAACACATCCAACAAAGGGGCATGGCTTTGTGGGAAAGGGGGGCATGGCAGAAATACAACAAAATGTTAATACTTTTAATTTAAACTATATCAACTATTAGATTAAAAAGCTTGACTAGAAAGTCTCAAGATAGGACAGATTTATCATTCTGTAGAGTCAGAGCAAAAACAGATGGCTGTATGTGCAACTACATTCACCACTACGGCGCGTAGTTGCACATGAAGGGCTGTTTTTCTTTTCTCTGGCCATTCAAACTTCGTGCAATAGTGCGCGTTTGAAAAAAATAACAGAAGGATAGATCCTGCTCCAACTTTCCCGCACATAGTATTAACTACGTGAGGGAAAGATAGGGCAAGTCCTATTAACAGGCAAGAATCCAGCTAATAAAAACAACACCATTGGAATCAATGCTTTCGTTTCATCCTGTTATATTGCCGCAAAACCGTATAAATACCCGGCGTTTAAGCCTTCATTGTGTGTATATTTTTTTCTGATGACACATTTCCCTTAAGATTGTTGGAAATGCTTATCATTTTACTAATGTTTATTAAAGCAATTGCTGCTGTATGTGAGTCAGGTTAACCTACAGCATATGGACCAGAACAATTGAAAAGAATGATTATGTGCTTATGCAATCAAAACACAAAACAAACACGCTACACCTAGTGCGAACAATGGAGTGGATTGTTTCCCACTCACAACTCTCATCTAGCCGACAATTAATGGGAAGTTTTCCTGTCTGAGCTTCACTTTGAAGATAATACCTTTTGTGTCAAGCACTGGATACCTTGTCAATGAACATATAATTCATAAAGACATTCAGTTCTTCTGTTTACTCAGACTAAACAGATTTCAGTATTCTACTTGCTCAAGTAAACACGAACTAAATGACTATTACAGTAAAACAAACTCTGTGTCTAGTAATGTTGGAATGAGCAGTGATTACAAAACTACTGTACTTATGGCGTGATCTGCAGCTAAGAAGCCTTTTTGCATTACTGTACATTTCTTGTTACTTTATTTTAAGCTTTGCAATAACTCAAGCTTGATGTTTAATATAACTTCACACTACTCCCTATATAAGTATGCTATACTAGTTTAAGCTCATACTGCAGTAACAGCTATATAAATGACTCTATTACTAAAGCCAAATGATATTAAAGGGAACCTGCCATGACTAAGTTATGGATCTACACGGTCAAGATAAAGGGAACCTGGGGAGTGCTTTTTGCTACTCACCGGGTGCCCCGTTCCTGCGCTGTGTCCCATGTGCTTTCAGTTCGCATGTGAGTCTATGCTCATTCATCTTTATGGGAGAGCGTACACACAGAGTGGGATGAAAAAAGACACTATTTCAACAAGTAGCAACTTTGCGGGGACACAGCGCAGGAATGGGGTGCCCAGTGAGAATCAAAAACTCCCCATGTCTTGTCCTTTGAGTCCCATAATTTAGTTGATGGAGCTCAAAGGTCATGACAGGTTGCCTTAAAATAAATAGAATAACTATATTTTACATAGATATGTATGTTCCTGTTGGGACATGACCATAAAGAATTGAGAGGACCTTCACGTATCTCTCATGGAGCGAGAATATACATCACTAGCCTGATGTAGTACAGTTTGTTATCATAGAATGATAGAGTTGGAAGGAACTCCAGGGTCATTGGGTCCAACCCCCTGCTCAATGCAGGATTCATTAAATCATCCAAGACAGATGTCTGTTCAGCTTTTATTTGAAGACTTCCATTGAAGGAGAACTCACCACCTCCCATGGCAACCTGTTCTACTCATTGATCCCCCTAACTGTCAGAAAGTTTTTTCTAATATCTAATTTGTGTCTCCTCCCTTTCAGTTTCATTCCATTGCTTCTGGTCTTTCCTTGTGCAAATGAGGCTAAGGCTGATCCCTCTGCACTGTGACAGTCCTTCAGATATTTGTCGACAGCAATGAAGTCTCCTCTCAGCCTTCTTTTTTGCAAGCTAAACACTCCTAGATCCTTTAAGCGTCCCTTATAGGACATGATTTGCAGACCTCTCACTGTCTTGGTAACTCTTCTCTGAACTTGCTCCAGTTTGTTGATGTTTTTTTTAAATTGTGCTGGACACAATATTCCAGATGAGGTCTAACTAAGGATGGGTAGAGGGCGATAATGACCTCATGTGATCTAAACTTTATGCTTCTCTTAATACATCCCAGAATTGCGTTTGCCTTTTCTACTACTGCATCACACTGTTGACTCATATTCAGTCTGTGATCTATTAGTATACCCAAGTCTTTTTCACATGTGCTACTGCTTAGCTCAATTCCTCCCGTTCTATATGTGCTTTTTACATTATTCTTGCTCAGATGTAGCACTTTGCATTTCTCCTTGTTAAATACTATTCTGTTAGTCGCCGCCCACTGTTCAAGTTTGTCTAGATCTTTTTGAATCCTCTCTCTCTTTTCCAGCTTTGTGTCATTGGCAAACTTGATCTGTTTCCCCTCCATCCCCTACTCTAGATAATTTCTAAAAATGTTGATCAACATTGGGACCAGGACCGAGCCTTGTGGTGCCCCACTTGAGATATTCCTTCCATTTTGGATGTGCAGCCGTTTATGACCACTCTTTGAGTACAATCACTCTGCCAGTTCTGAATCCACCTATCAGTTGCCTTGTCAATTCCATATTTGGTTATTTTTTCAATAAGGATGATATAAGATACTTTGTCAAATGCAATCAAAACAACTCTGCCATAATGTGTATGCATTATGTAACTACACGCCATACCTCACACTCACTCATCATCACCATAGCTACTAGTGTTTGTGTATTGGCTGCCTCACATCATCTATATGGTGCGAAATGACAATGGCTTCACAAAGTGGCAAAATCTTGATTTAACAAATTCCAAACTTAAGTCTTGTGAAATCATGGTATGTCATCAAATATATAACAGTGAAGAGGAGCCCTGAGCTGTGCAAGCAGAGAAAATGAGACAACAAAGGGACCTTTATGTTGGTTTGTGCTGAGTATTTCATGTATTTGAACTAGCTGACACCTTTGCATTCTGACTATTATTCGCTGTCATGGGATGTGCTTTCTACTGGTATAATAATATTTAACGTTAAATGCCACATCAAATTACTAATTATCACTTGACTGTGAGTATGTATGTTTGTGTGTGGGTGCTTCTCATGCTCCGCCCTTGGTGATGTCATCGTTTCGCCCCTGTTAACGTCATTGCAGGTCCTACAGCATATATAAAACACAGAGCCTGACTGATAGAAGAACAACAAAGTGAGGACTCTTGGAAGGGTAGGACAAAAATAACAAAATGAGAATACAACTAAACCGGTCCTAAAAGAGGACACCGACCTACTGCCGCCGCAGAGATCTGGTGGGCTGAAGGACGTGCTGTGATGTCACTGCTGTGAGAGGAGCCATTGTGCAGTTTGGTAAAAGAGAACCGGTGGGCTGAAGGACCTGCGGTGATGTCACTGCTATGGGAGGAGCCATTGTGCAGTTTGGCAGGTACTGTATACTGGATAAGCTGTCAGCAGCCACTAGTACCTATGATGATGTCACCATCATGTGATTGCCTGTGTGGGTGGAATCAGGGATCACATGACATGGAGCTGATCACTGTATCCAGGAGTCTGCTGATCTGGTGATGTCTGGAAATCAACATGGATGTACCACATCTGTGTGTGTATGATGTTTGTGAATCGGGATGCATGTAGTAGGCTGTGTGTGTGATGTGCGGGGATCATAATGGATGTACCATGTAGCACAGCTTTGTGGCTTTGCTATTTAGGTTTCAAGCTTTTTTAATATCTTGCAGAACTTGCAATAGCCCTTGTGTAATACTTGGAAGACATCTACAAAGTTGTTCAATGTATATATTCAGAGCACATTGAGGGAATATTTTTCCAAACTAGTGCAAAAAGAAACCGGAGCAGTTGTTCATAGTCACCAAGTTACAACACTATATTAAGAACGGTCTCTGAAAAATTAGCACTAGAAACTGTTTAGTTACAGTGGACAATGCTCCATGTTTTCTTTGTACCAGGTTCAATAAATCTACCTCATTGTGCCTTATAAAATCCCAACATATCACATTAGATTGTATAAGTGTTTTTGTCCCTTTGTAGCCCAGCCAAAATTGTGTACCAAACCATTTGCACTGGAAGCCAACATTTGTAGGATCTGTCTTGATACCAATGTTATGTTACACTCATTGCCCTATCTTTCTGCTTGTTACATAGAAAGCTGCCATAGAAGTCTATGGCATGCGCCCACGTGTTTAAGCCCTAAGGCCTTAGTCACACGGGCGTTTTTTCACGCGATTTGCGGATCGCATGACGGATGTGCATCCGTAAATCGCGTGACCGGTGCGTGCAAGTCGCCCGCAAATCGCCCGAAAATCTGCTCCTAGCCGCGTTTCATTAGAAACGGGCCGGAGCTGTCCAGCGCATTGCATTCAATGGAGACGGCAATAGAGCCGGCTCCATTTAAAGCAATGCGCTGCGGGCGAGCCTGGGATGAATTGTCGGGAAGGGCTTAAATATATAAGCCCTTCCCTGCAATTCATCCTAAAATGTGTAAAAATAAAAAATATATATATACGCACCTTCTCCCGGCAGCCGGAGCTCCGCGCAGCCGTCCTGCAGTGGGTGTGAAGGGGGTGTGAGTCAGACCTGCCCCCTGATTGGCTCAGCGCTGAGCCAATCAGAGGCATGTCTCACTCACACCCATTCATGAATTCATGAATGGATGTGAGTCAGACCTGCCCCTGATTGGCTCAGCGCTGAGAGGCAGCAGTCACTCACCCATTCATGAATTCATGAATGGGTGTGTGAGTGAAACCTGCCTCTGATTGGTCAGGGCTGTGACCAATCAGAGGCAGATCATTCAGCAGGCGGGGATTTTAAAGCCCCGCCGGCTGAATAGTGCCGAGAAGCAGTTCAGGAGAACTGACAGCGGCCGCGGCTGGACTCCGGCTGCAGCGGAAAGGTGAGTATACAATTTTTTTTAATTTTAACACATTTTAGGATGAATTGCAGGGAAGGGCTTATATATTTAAGCCCTTCCCGACAATTCACCCCGCGCACGCCGGCAGCCCATTGCTTTCAATGGAGCAGCTGTATTGCCGGCTCCATTGAATTCAATGGGCAAACATCGTTCTTCTCTGTCACAGCTGTTACAGCTGTGGCAGAGAAGAATGATTTGTCTTCTATATGTTCTCAATGGGGTCGGCACTGCTGCCGCCGGCCCCATTGAGCGCATATAGAGAAGAGAACAGGAATCGCAGATCGCAGATAGGTGCGATCTGCGATTTCTGTTCTATAATTTATCGGGCGAGCGCATAAAAAGCGCTCATGTGTCCGATACCATTGCAAAGCAATGGTTTTATAAAATCGCCGGACGCATGCGCATGCGCAAATCGTGGCTAAAAACACCCGTCTGACTAAGGCCTCAGGGTGATTATCTCTGTACCGATGGAGTCCAACTTTGCCTCTATAGTATTGAAGATCAAATCCAAAATACTGTACATTGTACTTTAATTACTCTCTTAATTCTAGCATACAGTATCTGCTACTTTGACTTCTTTTATTAAAGCATAGAGAAGCAGTGGTGGAAATATTATGCACGCTTCTAATATGATCTGGTATTAGTGTATCTTGACGCCACCGGAAGCTAGGGGTTTGACAAGGACTTCCATGGAGGAACGCCCCTCTGACACCCCTAGTTTCCGATAGGTGCAAGATTAATGTCCTGGATTGTCCTAGGATTAATTATATCGCAGCCACCGGCGGCTGTCACAGACTGTCCCCCTGCCCCTGCGGCCTCCCTGGACCAGTGACTCAATGTTTCCCCTTTGTTCTATGGGCTCCCTGAAGTACTTTGCGGCTGCCGTCTATAGTAGCTCACTGCAGTAGCTGTCACCAGCGCTTGCATGGACCGGCGGGTCTGGCCGCTGGCTTCTCCCCCGCTGCATCAGGCGCACCACTGACGCTGAGCAGTGCTCACATGTGCCGGGCGACAGCTGCGTCTGGTGGCTTCCCCCCCCCCCACACCATCAGGAGCAGGACGGGCGACAGCGACCCAGGATGTGCAACTGTACAGCCGCCGCGGACGCTGCCGCCCCGCAGGCACAGCCTCTGTGTCTGCCGCGGGTTCCACGGCCGAACAGCGTCTTGTTATCTGGCGCCAACAGCGGCTTCCATGCCGGCCTCCCTGCACTGCCAGCACACGTGGCACCACAGAGCGGCTGCAGACTGTGAGGGAGCGGCGGTGTGGCATGGCCCACTATTAATGCACTGCGAAGCCACTGTCACAGCTGCTGGATACTATAAAGAAGGCGATCTTAGTCACTGCCAGGACCTGAGAGCCCGAGCAGGGGGAGGCAGGCCTGCAGTCAAAGAGATGGGGGGGGGTGGGGGGCATGGCCAGCCTGTCAAGCAGGCTGTATCTTTATACCACCCCACAGTTCTGGTGGCGTCAAGATACACTAATACCATATGATCCATAGAAAGGGCTGTTTCATTTGACTGCAGACCTTGTGATGACTGGCTATTTAGAGATAGGGCGGTAATGCTGACAGCTCTGTACATAGACCTTCATACAGCAAATTGTCAGCATTCTTAGCACTGTATTTTAAGAGCTACAAGAAAGGTGTTGTTTTCAGATTCTTGCTTTAAGTGAAGACATGATATTGATTCAGCATTCTCTTTTCCAAATGGCCCTCTTGTTTAAGAAATGGCATTTAGTACCACTTGAGTTAAGGAGCATTGCTATCTGTGAACCTGTTTAGCAAGTGGTGATAGCATGGTTTCAGCAACACTATACATTTGCTAATGTACCTTTAGTTAAACTCTAAGGTTAATGGTAGGTCAACAATTGGGATTTCTGTAAGATTAAATACTAAAATTGATATATAGTAAATGTTAATACAAAAGACACGAGAATCATCATTTTGCTATGGTGGTTGCAATGACAATATCATTAGTGAAACATAGATTCTTTAACAATTAGGCCTTGGCTCTTTTTTTAAATTGACAATAAAATGTTAGATATTGATAATTTAACAAGAAATCAGCTTCTAAATATTCAATAAATAGTGTTTGATTTAATTTACTGGCATAGCTATAGGGGTCGCAGGGGTCACAATTGTGACCAAGCTCCTAAGCCAGGCCCTCTCACCATGCTAAGGCTGCCTGATTGAACTGTTTAACGCTACTCCTAGATCTTCCATGCATCGCACTAGATGCAAGCACCTTCTCCTGCATGGTGATTGGTAGTCAGAACTTCCTCCCTGACCCTGGATTAGTCTCCTTGCCTCAGATGTACTGAGTGGAGGAAACAACATCAGAGGGGAGAAAGCTTAGCTGGAGAAAGAAAGGAAGTTCTGGCTATCAATCACCATGCAGGAGAAACAGCTCAGTGCCTGCACCACATGGAGGACCTAGGAAGAGCATTAGACAGGCAAGATGCATCTTTTTGCATCACAGAGGGGCAGAGGGAGAAATAAAGGGGGCATCATCTGTGACAGGAAGCAAAGAGAGACTAATAAGGGGTATTATGTGTGACAAGGAGCAGAGAGAGAACCACAAGGACCAGTCGCAGTATATGAGCCTAACATATTATAAAAGTTATCTTAATGTTGTCTTCAAAGTGTATATACAGTATATTTTTTTGCTTTTTGTGAGGGTTACAAAACATAAGTCTTGAAGCTCATGTTGCATCACTTAAAAGGCCAGTAATGCTGCTAAAAGTGATGAGTGAGACACAGCCATAAAGTAAAGTTGCGGGGCAAGCTGAACTTTTGCAGTTGAGTTATTAATGCAGAAGAATTGCATGATTCTCAATGACAATTGTCCAGTTTAATCAGGCTGTAAGAGCGCGGAAGGGCTGGTGATGATATCACCAGCTCATCCGCTTGGGCAGAAGAGAATCATGAGATTCTTGGCTCATGTAAAAAAGCCTTGAGAGCCATATGATTAGGCCTTATTCCCACAAGCGTTTTTACGCAGCTATTTAGCCATGTTTATACATTGACCGAAAATCATGACCATCTGAAGCATTGGTTTCCAATGTATACGTTCAGATGACCGATTTTTTGCAGCATAAAAATGTTGCACCAGAAAAAATAGGACATATGCCACCGAAATCAGTGACTGAATTTATAGGATGCCGGAAAACATAGGTCTTGCCCTACCTTTTGACCGATATATGCTAGCGGCTTTCATAGACTCCTATGGGAGCTACAAAGAAAAAGAAGGAGAGGGATTTAGCAGCATCCAGTGATGAGAAAAGCTGCCAGCTTGCCAGTTGGCTCTATTTAGGCATTAGACTGAAATCACAGAGTAGCAGAAGGGGAGTATATGTATTGAAAAATGTCACTGAACACACCTGTTACGTTCATGTGATCAAGCATGCACTGGGCCCACACAAACATTATCAAGGATAGGGAACACCAGGTGAAGCAACCACCAATTAACACCTCTCCCTACCTTCTACAAAGAAAGATGACCAAGGACCTACCTGAGCGAGGAAATCGCCCTAAAAAAAGGGACGGCCCAGTGGTCTTCGGATCTAGGCCCTTGCTGCCCCTAGGAACACATGCACCCAGGCTAGGACGCATATACCTGCCACCACCGACAGGGACAACTGGACAGGATAAGAAGACACTCAGACCCATAATCCCACTATACAGCAGCCAATATGCAAACACTAGTAGCAGATGTTAATGCTATAATTGCCAATTATATGTTGACATTTTGGCCAAAATATGGAAACTAGGGGGCTACTTTACTGCTCCCAGCAATACTGCTCGTCCCTACACTAATCAGGAGTCCAGCGACATAACCAAACAAAACCACAATACACAAACCTTTCTGGCAGCCACCACACATAGAACCTGCTCACACAACATAGAGAGAGGGAAATGAGAACAGAGAAAGCTGACCACACCCACACCTGGGAAGACAGCTTTATGTTTACTGACCTAGAGTGATTGGCTGACTGGAGGCAGACACAGGCCAGCCAGCACAATCTCCCGCACCTGAGCAGGAGAACTCCAGAGCACCTGTAGTACAACAGATCTTAGGAGACAGACGTGATAGTACCCCCTTTAAAAAATGGTTCTCTGGACCCTTAAGGGCATAAGTAAAAAATTATTTTTTAGCAACTCTTTTAAACTACGCACATGTATAGAATTTATCTAAAAAGGCCCTGACACCAAGGCAAAGATGGCAAATAGGAAGGAGTAACAAATTGGACCACTGCGCCTTACACAACCATCCTCAGTCACAGAAGTCTGCAAAAGGAGTGCACAGCCAGGAGGGAAAAGATGGAAAGCCCCACTGCTGACATAGCATACACAGGACTTATTTGTACGAGCCTAGTGCGGACGCCAGGCAGTCAGCAGGAGAAGGGAATACTAATACAGATAGTGTCATACCCAGCAGAAAGTCAGCACAACATAAAAACAATATAGTGCATAACATAGCATATAAACACTACTCAGAAGTCATGCATGCCACCAATACAGCCAAAACTGTATGGAGCCACCACACCCACTGTACAAAGGAAGGGGTGCCAGGCATCACCCACTTGGCATACAAGGAACACTGTGGCCGGCATCACCAACCTGCACCACACATGAGAACATCTGATATGTGGAAGCCACACCTGCAAAGAGATAAGGAGAAACCTGCGGGTGTATGCACCTGTGCGGTCACCGTACCACACACACTACTCAATGTACGCACCCTATAACGCAAAGAGGCGAGAGACAGCAGGTGTCCAAACCATCTTCAGGGAAGACCGGGGAATACACTCCAACAAATGCATGCAAAGACACTACATTCTGAACAAACACTGTAAACAAACGCAACAGTTAGGAGACTAACAGACACACCAGACTGCACGTAACACAGACATGTCACAAACATATGTTACGTTCATGTGGGTTAGTGAGCACCGGGCCTACATGAACGTTACCCGGATAGGGAACATCAGGTGAATCAACCACCAATTAACACCTCTCCCTATCTTCTACAAAGAAACATGATGAAGGACCTACCTGAGTGGGTAGGTCACAACACAGAGCGGGAAATGAAAACAGAAAGCTGAACACACCCACACCTGGGAAGACAGCTTTTATGTGTACTGACCTGGAGTGATTGGCTGACTAGAGATACACACACGCAGCATATTCCTTCACACTTGAGCAGGAAGGCTGGGTTCACACAGGGCGGATTTGCCGCGGTTTTGCCGCAGCAGATCCGCCCGTGGCAAAACCGCCCGCGGCCGCTAATCTCGGGATTAGCCAGCCATGTGGATGAGATTTCTCAGAAATCTCGTCCACACGGGACGGCTAATCCGCTGCGGTAAATCCGGTTTCCAAAGATTAAGCAGGTCTGTTTACCTTTCCTTTTTTGTTTATTTACGTCGCGGCCCCGCTCTCCTCTATGGGAGCGCCGGCCGCAACGGAAAAGCATGCGGCCGAGCCACTTCCAAGCCGCCGCGGCTTAAACCGGGGCGGTTCTCCCGGCGGAAATCTCGCGGTTTTTGCTGCGGCCAAACCGCGAGATTTCCGACGGGAATTCGCCCTGTGTGAACCCACCCGAAAGCTCCAGAGAACCTGTAGAAACCCAGATCTCAGGAGACAGATGTGAGAACACCACCTAAAATATAACTTTTATTATAACTTTCTAAAATATCAATTATGGGCTAATAAATACCAAATAAATACAAAAGTATAAAAATATACCAGTAGACAGACAGGGGTATTTGGTATGGAGACAACCCCTGAGCCTCTAGTCACAACTGAATGAGACTGAGGAGCAACAGCATTGGTCAGCCAAAAATGACCATCAATCGTGATGTTTGTGGGATGGAAAAATTGCTGACCAAAGTCGTGACCCCAAAGTAGATGGTAAAAGGACACACACTGTGTGAACCTAATGACGTTTGTAATAGATATGGTGGAAAAAATACCTATTCCTCAGACGAAAAAAAGATAAAAACCACTCAAAGAGAAGGCCCAGATCCTAAGACAAGTTTACTGGGTCCCAAACTAGGTGGGGGGAAAAGGCAGAGGAACCAACAAGAGTTCACAAGGCCTACAGGATAGTCAAGATGCATTATGCCATCACGTATGGGTACAATAGAAGCCGGTGAGAGTATATGATGTAGACTTAATGCTAATATACAATATAGACTTGGGCTAATATAAGCACACAAACAGATGGAAAAAAGGGGGCTCAATGCGTTTCCCCAACTTTGTTTAGTTGGATCATCAGGGAGCATGATAAAAATATGAATCAATTGTCCCACAGCCATATGCAGGATATTGACTAAGGAGGGTGGTAACCAAACCACAGAGGTGCTATTAGTTGCCTGGTGGGTGTACAATGACATTAAAGATCATCAAGGCTGGTGATTGTACCTTTTTTATTTTAGCTACTCTATGGGATTTTCCCTCAACTAGAGTCCCTTTGCATAGGTGGTTCTAGCTCTGTAGCTTAGGTGGTTAGCATAACATCTTTATCTAGCTAGTTATCTTTTGTGTGATAATACACCCACCAGGCAACTAAAGGCCCATTTACACGGAGCGATGTTCGTTCAAAAATCGCTCAAAAGCAATTGTTTGAGCGATAATCGTTGCGTCCAAATGCATGGCCATTATGCACTTTTCGTGCACTGCTAGTTGATCGTTAACTTCAAGCCAGCCTAAAAATCGTAGTGCGGTTTTATCAGGACCGCATGATGAGTTCTCTGCGGGTAGTGCTGATAGCATTGTTTCAGCCCTTTAACCCGACGGAGAACAAAGGAGCTGAATGGAGATAAAAGCCCTCCGGCTATTAACTGCTTTCAGCTAAAGGCTTCATTTGCACGCTAATAAGCTATTAAGTAACTGAGTAGCTACTTAATAGTTTATGCAAATAGATCGCTCAAAGCTGTCACTCAAATTGTCATTTGAGCGATTTTTGAGCAATCATCGCTCCGTGTAAATGGGCCTTAATAGCACCTCTCCATGAAGATCCCTGATGACTATGCAACATAATGGACATTAAAAAGAAAATCCACAAACTGTTGTACTACGATTGTTCTGAATGTTATTTGTTATTTTTTGTCTATTGTACTTCTGTGACTTTGTTTTAGTTTCTATTTTGCCCTTGACAAAAGCAGCAGTTCCATATATTCCTGCTGACTATAATATTCTATCTGACACCCTCCAGCTATAGCTGCCCTACTATAGGTCTCTAGAGAAATGTCACCTTTATCTGTATCATACACAAGAACACTGAATAGACGTTTCCTATTCAGCATAACATAGATGCTAGTTAATATCCTTACTGGCTTTTAATATTCAGAAGTTTATAACTGCATTTTGGGATTCATATTAATTACACTAATCTCTGGGTTTCTAACATACATACTTTGCTCCCTGTATCCAGCAGCTATGAGGTATCTTTATATTTTTACAATTTTGTTTTATAAATTCAGTTTTATCCCATGAATAGTGAACCATGCCACTAATGTGAATTTGGAAAAGAAAGCGACACAAACTCTATTACATTTTCTATATTTTTAAAGCACTATGATGACATGGCCATCATGGACATAGTACATTTCTATCAGTCATCAAGCTGAACTGTCACTCCTAACAAAGCCCACTGACCAAAGTGTCACTGTGTTAAGAGAAAAAATGAAGGGGGGATGCAACTCTCCTCTGAGTACTGCAGCATTCATAATGCTGTTGAAATTCTTTCATATCATATGCCCATTCCTAAAATTTTACATTTCAGTATTCTAAAAATGATACATTTTGACTTCTGAGTAGAGATGAGCGAACATACTCGTTAAGCGCGATTTCGCAATCGAGCATCGCTATTTTCGAGTACCTGGCTACTCGGGTAAAAAGATTCGAGGGGCGCCGGGGGGTGGCGTGGTGGAGCGGGGGTAGCAGTGGGGAACAGGGGGGAGCTCTCTCTCTCTCCTCCCCACTCCCCTCTGCAACCTCCCGCTCACCCCCGGCCCCCCTGAATCTTTTCACCCGAGTAGCCAGGTACTTGAAAATAGCGATGCTCGATTGCGAAGTACGTTCGCTCATCTCTACTTCTGAGCTACTTTATAATAAATTGTTTCATTTACTTAATTACTTATATTTACTTGATTGTGATATGTGAAGGCAGCCTAAAGCTAGCCATACACATTAGTTGTATATTGGTTGAAGCTGTCGATTGCAGTGGGACTGGCTGATCATTTAATGTGTATGGTAGTATCCCAACTCAAGCAGATGGATTACAGTTTGCCCCCTTTTTGTTCTCAGGGAGATAAGCTGCTGCAAGAGGTGTCTGAGAGCAGATGGTTCCCCCTGTCCATATTCAGAACACATTACCACCGGCCAAGGGGAAGGGAGGGAGTCAATGGAGATACCTGCTACCCCATCACTATCTAATGTGTATTGGCAACCTAAGGGAATTATTTGACTACTTCATGGTGATATTGAGGGATTGTATGGAAACATTATATAGGCACTGTACAATATAATATTTTGCCAGTGTATGGTGGTAGTTGCACTGGTGGCGCATTAAGGGGACCATGGGTTCCAGATTTAGGGCACTTTTTAATCTATGTAGCATTGACAACATAGCTAAGAGGAAAGGAACATACTGTATTTTAAACAATTCTACAATAGGAACTGAGTACAGTTTGTGTTGTTCTGTATTATTATACATTAACCTAAATATTACACAGAGAATATATTCTGGGTCAGACTATGCCAATCTGTGCCTATTAACTGCTAGTACATTTGACAGTTGAGAGCACTTGCATCCTGTTTGGCATTCACACTCCTCTTCTAGGAAAACAATTGCATTGTGAAAGTTAATAACCTCTTATGTGTTTTGCCAAGAGAATGAGTTCAGTGCGTTCTTTGAGCAGAGGGCTTGTAATGGACTTAGCTAGTGTCACATTTTTAAGATAGAGGGAGTGGTTAAATTATGCTCGGAATGCAAGATCCATGGGGGCTGCAAGTGGTAAAAATCAAGCTACACCTATAGGCAGCTGTCAGAGATACAGGTAATTACTTATTACAGGCATATAGTGAATGTGATGAGAAAGCAACTAACAGAGAACACTGCTCAGCTTGAATATTATTGTTCTCCATACTATTCTGATGCAATGATTGCCATTTGTGTATGGCACATGAGGGGCGGTAGGGTGTAAGGTTACAATGCACGTTCTATTGCTGTCAGCATCTACTGAGAACATCATTATTTGTAATATAATTTCTGCCATGATCAGGGCAATCATAGTAGAGATCATGCCCACACAACTATTTAGACAAAATATACTGTTCCCTTTCTCGAGACTCATTTTCACACCAGCGTAATTAATGCCCATATTGATTCAACTTTTGGAAAGTCCTTTAAGCGTACCTATAATTATTACTTTTTATACATGCGAATATATGAAAAACTTCATAAAACTTTCAAGTTACCAGAAAATCCTTCTAGTATGAAACAGTGAATATCAGAGTGGAAGATGGGTAAGGGCCCTTTTAGATGGAATGATTTATTGTTCGAACGAGCAAACAATGATGTATAAATAAATGAGAATGACTGAACGATCGATATTGTAACCAAACGATAAGCGAACGATGATTTTCAAACTTGCATGAAATGAACAGTAAGCCAACAAATTATTACTGATCGTTTGATTGTTTGCTGTGTTTACACTGAACGATTATCGTTCAATTTTGAACGATCTAGCGATATCTTTTAACAATATCATTCCGTCTAAACGCACCTTAACCTATAGATATTTATATAGATCTCCATCAGTGTGTATATGAGACTCAGGGTGCGGGCAGACGAGAGTAGGCGTATTTACGTTCGCACGAGCGCAACGTATAATCGCCCGAGCGATCGTTTTTCACCGATCACGACCAGAGCTAGAAAGCGTATTTTCGTTTGTTCCTACTTTGCAAACGGTCTTTTCGGCGATCGAATATGCGTTGGCGCGTATTTCAGTCGCATATGTTCCGTTTTTTTTTTAATTGCCGTTTTTACGCGCCGTAAAATCGCCCATGTGAACGAATACATTCGAAACCATTGCCTCAGATGGTCACGTATATACGTTTGGTCGCAAAAACGCGCCGTTTATGCGCTCGTCTGCCCGCACCCTCATGCTGTGAGAGGGAAGAGGGAGCAGCAGGAAGAGACATCTGCTCAGAAAGCACAGTAATGCTCTTATATCACTCTAGGACTTTGACCTCTCAATAACAGTTATACAGTTGCAATCAATATTATTCAACCCCCTCCCCATTGCAAATTAGGTTTACTTGCCAAATTTACAAACTTTCAGATGTTTGCAAAAAGCAATCAAACAAAAACAATTTAAACAGCTCAACATGACTAATATAACAATTGATTTCTTCAAAGTCAACACAAAATGCCACTTTTAATTATTACTGCAGTCTCAGACTTATTCAATTGCCTGAATCGAATCCCTCATAAGAGCACACATTTATAAATCAGGAGTTGTCTCAAGCACACCTGATGCAACTAATCAAGGGCTTTATTAATTGTTTCAGGTATGCTTGAGATAATGATCCTTAAAGTTCACCAAGACTTGGTTTCAGAAGAAGTCCTGCAAGATTATGGAGTGGCCGTCACAGTTGCCTGACTTGGACCCCATAGAAAATCTTTGGTGGGATGTGAAGCAGGTGATCATAGCACGCAAACCCAATAATATTAATGAACTGGAGGCCGTTGCCCAGGAGGAATGGGCTAAGATTTATGAAGAATGCTGTCAGAAGCTGCTGTCTGGCTTTGCACCAATTTTACAGCAGGTTATAACAGCAAAAGGTGTTCTACTAAGTACTAAAGACGGTTGTCATGAAGGAGTTAAGTAATTCTAAGACTGCAGTAGTCATTAAAAGCGGCATTTTTTGTTGAATTTGGAGAAACCTCTTGTTATATTAGTTGTAATTTAAAGTTGAAGTTGAACTTTTTAAATTGTTCTTGTTTTATTGTTTTTTGTAAACAAGTGAAATTATTTGCAATGAGGGTGGAATAATTTTGGTTGCAACTGTATAGAGAGAATATGAACATTCACAGAAATGATGCAGTGGGGAAGAAAAGACCCAAACTATACACAAAGAGTTCTGTCTGCATCATATTTAAAAAAGATTTCTGGGACATACAAAAAGATTTTATGACTAGAGATGAGCGAGTACCAAAATGCTCGGGTGCTCGTTATTCGAGTCGAGCTTTTTGTAATATTCGAGAGCTCTATTCAAGTAACGAACCTCATTAAAGTCAATAGGAGACTCGAGCATTTTTGTATTGGACCCGCCGGGTGCCGATCTTATTTTTTTTTCTTTTCTCTCTCTCTCTCTTTCTCTCTCAGCAAGCCACATATTGCTGTGGACGTGCGCACGCTGGCAGGTCACAGCAGGAAGAAGTAATGCGGGGAGGGGTCAAAACGGGGAGGGGTCTAACTCGGCGTGGTACTCGCTCGAGTAACGAGCACCATCGAGTATGCTAATACTCGAACAAGCATCAAGCTTGGACGAGCATGTTCGCTCAACTCTATGTTTGACCTTAAAATAAAGAAAAATTAAGTACTCACCTAGCAGTGATTTTTGTGCGATATGTTAACATTAGAAAGTACTATTGACATTCGCTTTAAAAAAAGACAAAACACAGCGACATTGCGATCGCAAGTGTGAAGGCACCCTAATAATGACATCAGGACCCATCTGAAAGCTTGGTCACCTGGATGTTGGTAGATGGGCCAATGTAATTTGATCAAATAATATACCAAGAATGTGGTTAGAGTATTGATTATAGGTATATATACCTCTGATAGTAAAGTCATTTTGTGTGCTGTTGCCATTTTTGCTTTCTGCTTCTACAATAATGACATTTTGTCATGAATCCATGATTGCAATTATACTCTCTTTTTATCCTTGAAATACTTGACAAATGTATGATATATCATTGGATGGATAATAAAGTGGATTCCATTAATTTGTCTAGTTGTTCAGTGCTTATTAAATGATGTGTCACCTGTTCTCTATATGCCTTGCACTTTCCTGTGTCTTCTACCTTGACAGCTCACAGAAGGCATGCTGTGTTGTACAGGTGAGACTGAGATCAGCCCAGGATCATACCTTTGTCAGTATCCTGATGTGTTGTTTTATTTTGAGATCTCAGCTGAAATTATATATTAATATGGAAAGTGGAATACAGCTACAATGCATTGACCTTATGTATGAAAAGAGTCACCAGATTTTAGACTGTTAATAAATAAGAAGAATCATTAAAGAAGGGAGTGTTCCCGCAGAAGTGCCTTATGAGAACATACTGAGTTAGTTTCCTTTTACACAGGACGACTGTTGGGTCTGTATACTACAGATACATTTTTCTTTAGCTTGACTCTTAACCCTTTAGTGACCAGCCCATAGTGGGCGTTAATCCCTGAGGACGTAGAAACATGCTTCTTGCATGGATTAAAGCCACGTGGGCTATGGATGTGACAGCTCCATGCTGTCGGTGCCCGCAGGTAGCCGACAGCATAGAGCTGTCATCCTGGGCTGAGACTCTTCCCCGGCAATGCGATCCAATGGATAACAGCAATCACGGCAAAGTGAAAGTGGAAAAAAGTGAAAGTTTCTCCTACCCTCATGAATCGGATCCATGAGAGGAGGTGAAAATACTCACCTCAGTCCCCCATGAAGTCCGGCGGAGATCGGGACCCGCTGCGGGCTTCTGCGCATGCGCGCCACATCGCCAGCATGGAGGACCCGAGAAATTTTAAATTTTCCTGCACCTGGCTGTCAAAGACAGCCAAGTGCAAGAAGATGTCACCAGGGACTGCTGTATGCGATTCCTGGTCACATGATCACCGTTATCCATCTGATAACGGTGATCATGCAAAGTTAAAAAGTTTTAAAGTTTTTTTTTTTAAGTTTAAAAAGTTAAAGTTTCATCTTCCCTTACGGAATGTATCCGTGAGGGGAGATAAAATTACATAACTAAGGTCCCTGGATTTATCCCCCGATGGGATCTATATCCGCGGGCCATACCCCGACTTCGGCGCATGCGCCCGTTAGCATAATGGCGGCGCATTCGCAAAAGTCCAGGATTGCCTGGGAAATTTAAAATGTCCCTGCTCCTGGCTACCAAAGGTAGCCGAGAGCTTGGAGATTTCACAGGGGGCCCCTGTATGTGGTTACTGGTTATGTGATCGCTGTTATCCAATGGATAATGGCGATCAGGAAAAAGGTTTAAAAAAAGTTGAAGTTTCATCTCCCCTCACCGATGCGGTCGGTGAGAGAATATGAAACATCTTACCAGAGATCTCCACTTGTAAACCTCGATGCCATCCTCCTCCATGGACCTTCCCCGGCTTCTGCACATGCGCCCTCCAGCAAAATGCTGGACATATGCTCAGGAACCAGGAAGCCTGGGAAATTTTTATCTCCTTGCTACTGGCGACCAACAGTCGCAGATTGCCTGGAGCAGTGACCAGTGGCCTTGTGAAGCGATACCCAGTCACGTGATGAAAAGGTAGCAATCTACCTTAGGCCGGTCTCATACGACCGGATAAAAATTGCGGATTCTGCATGCGTTTAATCTGCGGTAATCCGCGGATCAACCAAATGCATTGGATTACACAATTCCGCTCAAATTAGTGAGTCGGAATTATATAATCCACTAGCAGAAAACTGAACGCAGCAGGTTCTAGTTTACCTTGAATATTCGTGACATAGAGCCCATTGTGCTCCATGGTTGCAGATACAACCGCAGCCCATACATAACTACATTTTGTACGGGCTGCAGGTACCCATGTCATCACTGAGCGACGGCACAAGAAATATAAACAAAGGTGTACTGCGCACGACCGCCTGTGTGAGTACATAGTTATACGCAGTACTTTACGCGGCCGTACGCAGCGCCATGGCCGGGCTCACAGCTGGTATCCGCTGCGGGCCTTCGCAAGCGGATTCCACATACGGCCGTGTGAAGGTAGCCTCACACACAATCGGAGTACTCACTTTGACTAACCCTGGCTAGTTTAGGGTCAGAAGCATTTCTCCACCATGAGTTTCAAAGATCCTTGTTGCTGTCCAGGTGTCCTGCTGGCCAGTAATCTCTTTTGGCTCTAGACACCAGGCAGTCTCTGAGCACTGTCCTTTCTCAGCAGCTTCCCCTCACAGGCAGCAGCTCCTCAGCTCTCTTTGCTCAGCGCTGTCTCTTCACTGTGAGGACTTTTTCACACGACCATATGCGTTTTCACGCTCGGCAGATCGCGGCTAAAAAAAAGAAAAAAATCGCATGAATGAAGAACAGCTGCGATCAAGTCTCGTCCTCAATTGGCTTTTTCTCGTCTATTCACACAGGCGGCTGCGGTGTATCAGCGATAAAATACGCTGCAGCGCGGAAATCCCTTGGTCGGCAGAAATCCTTGGAATGACTGCTAGAGTTAAATAGAGCCAGCTGTCTTCTTTTCCCAGCGTTGGACGCTGCTAAACTCCCTCCCCCTCCCTTTTTTTAATCTCCCATAGGAGTCCATGGGAGCTTCATGCGTATCTCGTCAAAAAATAGAGGAAGACTTATTTTTTCACGCTCCGTATAAAATTGGAAGATTTTTTTATGCGCCCAAAAATCACTCATCTGAATGAATACATTGGAATCCAATGCTTCAGATGGTTGCGATTTTCGGACGCAGCTACAATAGCTGCGTATATACAGTCCTGTCTCAGCGCAAAAAGGTCCTTTTTATAACAAAGGCTTCAATCTTTGAAAGTTCCTACGGAGCACGCTAAGTTCCAATGTACCAAAATTTGGTGCAAGTTTTGGCATACATGGTAATTTTGGCACAAATCACAGTCCATCTCAATGGCAACATTTTAACCCTTTAGGGTGGCACCTTGTAGAGATGTGGAAATAATGTACATTGATGTGCTGCCCTGTTTATGCAACTCCCATTCACCTCTATGGGAGTTGTGGAAACAGCTAGTTTGGATGTTTCGTTATCTCCACCCCAGCAAGTAGAGTTGAGCTGAGTCGCTCAGGAGAACAGTTTTTGAGATAGGGGTGGATCCAAAGGTAGATGTGCAATAAATATTGGAGATGGCAATGCTTATTTAAGTAATTATGTTGCTTTCTAGACTTTCAAAATAAAGGAATGAAAAATCAAATCAATCTATAAAGTGTACCATCATTCTTTCGGCTGGTTATGTACACTGCATATAATGGATCGGTGCAAATCCAGTAGTTCCAATTCAAATGGGGTTATATTATAACACAGTTATGTAATAATCTGCTATTTAGTAATTACTGTGTTACTACCATTGTTATTGAATACATATATAGATAAAATATGCATGTATTGTTATAGAATGATAGAACTACACTCCTTATTATACAGCAAATAGTGGAGTATAACATGTAATACAATCTATGAGAAAACTGGGACAGGAGTGTTATGAATTGCGCGTAGATCAGGCCCATGCATGGTATTTCCTCCTTACTTTATGTTGGATGTTGCACAACAGAGCCTATAAACTGCTCAGAAATATTTCCACTCAGCGGTAGTGATCATATACCTAATCACAAGTGATGCAAAGTTCAAGGTGTTTCTGACAGATCTCAGACACACATTAGATAATTCCTGCCATATCTCTATGTTTTCTTTAGAACTGCTAAGAATCTATGAAGAACATTTATTGAGGATTTTCAGATAACCTTAAAAGTCCATTCTAGGAAAGGCTGGATTCTTTGCCCATAGTATAAGCAGTGCAGAAGTTGACTGGAGTTCATGCATATTAAGGGAACAGCAAACAAGCAATGCACAAAAAATAAAAACATATTCCAGCCCTTTCCTTCTCAATCTTTTAATTTCATTCTATCATGCATTTCTGGGTTTAGTGTGGGTAATATTGGCTGGTCAGATGGCATATGTATGCAGCTGCTCTGGAAAAACCTCTCTATATGTAGTCTTCAATAGAGCATGACAGAGTTTATAGCCTATGCCTTCATATAAAATCAGGGGCATATGGAGGTACAGTAGAGGACTCATGAACGTCTTTGGGAACCCTCTCACAGCTCAGTACAAAAATGCAGCTATAATATGACATGCTCAAAGGTTAAAGGATCATTATGGTCCAGGTTAGACATCCAGTCCTGACCATAAGAGGAGCAGAAAGTGTAATAGAAGTGCAGTGCTTCCATTGATTTCAATGACAGTAAAACCATCACTTTCACTTCCTCCCCTGACCACTGATGATGACATCTGGCCCTTAAATGCACTGAAAGCGGTCTGGAGAGGAGGATAGGTCATCAGTTGCAAAAGCCTGGTATACCTCTTTAACTGTGGATTTACATTAGCAGTCTTAATGTTATTTATTGAAAGGGCATGCATCAAATACACTGGCGTAACTATACGGGATGCAGTTGCACCCGGGCCCAGGAGCCTTAGGGGGCCCATAAGGCATCTTTTCTCCATATAGGGAGCCCAGTACTATGAATAAAGCATTAAAGTTCAGGACCCTGTTACAGGTTGTGCATTGGGGCCCAGGAGCTTCAAGTTAGGCCTCTGCGTTAAGGGGTTAAGAGAAGTTGGGCGCCCCAAGATAAACTTTAGCACCCGGGGCCATGAGCCTTTAGCTACGCCCCTGATCACTTATATATATTTTTACTAAATGAAACCAGATATTGAAGCATTCATTTTTTCTAATCTGTTTTTATTGTCTGATCACTTTTTTCTTCTATTATCTGAACATTATTATGATGGTAGCCATCGTGTCTGTTAACAGCATTCAGAAATACACTATGCTTTAGGCTGTCTGTCCACGGGCGGTTTAGCATTGCGTTTCCTGCGGCGATAATCCGGCCGCGGGAATGCAATGCATGCTTTTCATCGCTTTGCGATGGAAAGCACAGCCCCCCTGTCCACGAGTGGAGAATCATCGTGATTCTCCGCTCGCGGACGGCAATTCGCAGCATGCTGCGAATTGCCGCGATTCTCCGCGGTCAGCCTATCTGTCAGATAGGCTCACCGCGGAGATCCGTCTGCAGGCTCCTGCTCCCACGGTGGCGGCTCCCGCGGCGGATCTCCACAACACCCATGGGCAGGCAGCCTTAGAGAAAGCATGTGGATCTTGTGAGTTGTATTAAAGACCAAACATCTTAAAAAATAAGCATGCTATACAAGATCCTTAAATTAAGATAAACAAGGTTTTTCACACTTCACTGTAATAAGTGGATTGTTACTGGTATCCATTGGCTCTTGCTTCTTCTCAATGAAGACTGGCCCTTTACCCATAGCAGTAAATTAACATGATTCAGTGTCTGCAAAAGTAAAAAGCTTAGATTTAGCAATCTCCCAAACAACATAATGCAAATAGTCTTTTATCATCTGTGAGCAAAGCACTAAATATAAAATTAGCGAAATCATTGTATAGTTTTTGATCTTTAACATATTCTGGTCTATGTAATCTTGTATCTTCTATGACCTAGATAAATGTGGATCTTCCTACGGGAAAAGATATAAATTATAAATTCTGACGTTCTCTGGGTCTGTATATGCTCTGTTAGAGAGAGAAATGCAGCTGGAGCCGAGCTCTGAGGACAACCCCGATTATACAAAATCAACAGAGCCAAGGTCCAGCTTTTCCTGGACAAAACAAAAATGTTGGCAAAAGACATGCTGGCTTCACAATCAGTGTCATATCCCCATGAACTGACTTTATTAATGGTTTGCTTATCTTGTGCCATCAAACAGTGCTGTTCTGTACATTGTGCCAACTCCGAAGGCTGGAATATTGTCTCAGACAATTCATGTGTTAACTTACAGCATGAGAAGTGCATTCAATTCACTGAAATCCCTATTAGTAGTTCTTTCTTCATAAATGATGATGTCTTCTCAATATTTGTCCATTTAATGCATCCATTTTAATGCATTTAATGTTCTAGCAGATAAATCATTTACACTTAATTAAGATTGCTGAGAGGTTGTTTGCTCTAGTTCTCTGTCCGTTTGCTTTGTCAACTTTAATTTGCACAATAAACATGACGGAGACATACATTCCAGACGCTTTCCTTCTGTGTTAGTTTCATTAGAATTATTAAACAAAACAAATTCATATATTACATTTTTATTGGGTTTTGATGATTTTGTACAGATAATGTCAGATATTATTGCACAAGGAAAAACCGATGCCTAAAGGCTGGTTTAGGAGCAACAATAATCGCTCAAAAGATGTCAAGCGACTTTTGAGCAATCATCATTGTGTCATTTACAGCGCAAGATGATCGATCACCTTGCGCTGCAAGCGGAGGATGCAGAAGACAACCGGGGTGTGCCCGCTTGTCTTCTGCATCCAGCTGTTCCCCCGCTCCGAGCGCCGGGCTGTTATACAGCCCAGGTCTCGGAGCAGACGATGCAGAAGACAAGCGGGGTGTCCTCGCTTGTCTTCTGCATACAGCTGTTGCCCCGCTCCGAGCTCCTGGCTGTTGTACAACCAGGCGCTCGGAGCAGAGGATGCAGAAGACAAGCGAGGTGTCCCCGCTTGCCTTCTGCATCCAGATGTTTTCTGCATGGAGCGCTTGGCTGTTATACATCCGATCGCTGTGTGCCA
Organism: Eleutherodactylus coqui; assembly: GCF_035609145.1. Lineage (NCBI taxonomy): Eukaryota > Metazoa > Chordata > Amphibia > Anura > Eleutherodactylidae > Eleutherodactylus > Eleutherodactylus coqui. Next base: position 141,137,654 of record NC_089838.1, on the reverse strand, counting down.
GGTATGAAGAACAGAGCTAGACCGCTCTGTTCTTCATACTCAACCCATTATCAGGGAGCGGGATACAGCTGAATCAATGATATCAGCTGTATCCCACTGTGAATCCCCGATAAGACTCATCGCTATCTTTCGGCACGCTGAAAGACAACAATGAGCGACGGGATAATGAAAACTGCACGATGTCAGTGCAGTTACACACAACGATTATCGCTCAAAAGATGGCTTTTTATCGAATTTTGAGTGATAATCATTGTGTCTAAATGGGCCTTTACAGTTGCAATCAAAATTATTCAACCCCCGTTGCAAATTAGGTTTGCCAAATGTACAAACTTTCAGATGTTTACAAACAAGACAATTTAAACAGTCCAACAAAACTAATATAATAAGTGGATTCTCTAAATCCAACACAAAATGCCACTCTTAATGACTACTGCAGTCTAAAGACTGGTTTAGACATAACGATTATTGCTCAAAAAATCTTTTGAGCGACTTTTGAGCAATAATGGTTGTGTGCCTTTAAACGCAAGGTTATCACTCAAACGTTAAGCGTTCACTTTGCGCTCCGAGCGGAGGATGCAAAAGACAAGCAAGGCTGCTTGTCTTCTGCATCCAGCTGTTCTCTGCTCGGAGCACCTGGCTGTTATACAGCCGAGCTCTCCGAGTAGGCGATGCAGAACACAGCTGGACAGCTGTCTTCTTCATACCCTGCCTGTCTTCAGGGAGCGGGATACAGCTGAAACCACAGTATCAGCTGTATCCCGCTGTGAACTCCTGATAAGGCTGATAGTTCTCTTTCAGCATGCTGAAAGAGGATGATCAGCGATTCCCTAACGAAAACTGCACGATGCCAGTGCAGTTAGACACAATTATCACTCAAAAGACGGTTTTGAGCGATTTTTGAGCAAAAATCGTTGTGTCTAAATCAACCTTTAGAATTATTCAGCCCTTTATGACAGGTGTCTTTAGTAAAGCACCTTTTGCCATTATGACCTGCTGCAAATGTGATGTATAGCCAGACAGCAGCTTCTAAAAGCTTTCCTAAGGAATCAGCACACTCTTTATCGGCAGTGGCCTGATATTTGCTTGGTTTCTAGTTCTGCTAAAAACCAAAAGACTCCAACAAATAAGCAATTTTTGTGCTCAGTGCCATATCGGCAGCTGCGTATATATGGGATGATTATCTCCAGAATTCACTGTCTCCAGTCACTCAAGGGTTTTTGACCACCTGCTTCCTTAGGAATCTGCTGGCAGCCAGTCATATCTTTGTCTATCTGCCATGCCCAGGTAGTTCGGCCATCAACAGCATTCCTTTAACTGTATTTCTGAGTGTATTCAGTGCTTTTGCTATATTTTTGTATCCTTTTCTTAAATCTCTTCTATTAACTTTTTGGACTAATCTCTTGACTTAACCATATTTCAAGATGCAATCAAGTGTCACAGTCAACAAAGCTCTAGCCAGTCAGGGATTTGATGCGTTTTATCTCAAGCACACCTGATGTAAAGGCCCACTTAGACACAACGATTATCACTCAAAATTCGCTCAAAAGCCATCTTTTGAGCAATAATCATTGCATCTAAAGGCGCCGCCATCATGCACTGTTTGGCACTGTTCATTCATCACTCATTTCTAGCCAGCTAGAAATGAGCAATGAGCCTTATCAGCGCTGTCCGCTGATATCTCAGTGGGCAGTGCTGATAGCATTCTTTCAGCTGGTATCCACTGGCAGTTCTCAGCGGAATACCAGCTGGAATCGCCGTGAACAAAGCAGCTGTTTGCATATACAAAACAGCTACATTGTTCTTGGATCTATCACGGCGGTATCCCGCTCCACCTGCATTAACTCTTAAGTAGCTAATTAGCTACTTAGAGTTATGTAAAGATGATCGCTCAAAACTATCACTTAAACTGTTGAGCGATCATCGTGCCGTGTAAATGGGCCTTTACTAATGATACTTTTAATTAGTTGCATCAGGTGTGCTTGAGACAACACCTGATTTGCAAATCTGTGCTTTTGTGATTCTTTTCAGAGAGTTTGAAAAATTTTAAGACTGCAGTAGTCATTAAAAGTGGCACTTTGTTCTGAATTTGGAGAAACCACTTGTTATATTAGTTGTGTTGAATGTTTTTAATTGTTCTTGTTTGTTTTTGCAAACAGTTTAAATTATTTGCAATAGGGGTTGAATAATTTTGGTTGCAACTGTATAGAGAGAAAATAAACATTCACAGAAATGATGACGTGGGGAAGAAAAAGCCCAAACTATACACAAACAGTTCTGTCTGCACCATATTTAAAGGGATTTTATGGAACATAAAATAAAGGTTTGGGGCCTTTAGGCTTTAATCCCATGAGCATATATTAGCGGCCGTTTTTACAGCCGTCCGATATACGCTACGATCTGAGGATTAAAGACTCGTGAATGGGCACACAAATGTAACGTTTGTGCGCCCGTTCAGATGGCATGGGCCCCGGCACATATACCCCGAGGCCACCATGCCATTGCCCCTTCCCTCTCCCTCGCCGACTCACCTCCTCTCTCCTCCCCTCTGGCTGTATGCAATGGGAGGGGCGACATGGGGCAGAGCGAAGCTTCGCCCCGCCCCATGTCCGCAGCCAGCAAAGGGAGGAGAGGAGGAGAGAAGAGGGAGGGAGTTTGGCAGTCACGCTGCTAAACTCCCTCCCACCTCCCTTTTCCAGCCGCTGTCATTGGCCCCCATAGGAGCCCATGCAGCAGCCCACGTATTCTGGCCTAAAAATAGTTCCAGGACTATCTTTTGGGCCTGACGTAAAAGTGCCTGGCACTGTATTGGCCCAGCCGGGAGCTCTTACATCTCGGGAATACAGCCATGTGATCTGATGCATCGGAATCCAATGCATCAGATCATAGCGCATATCGGCCGGCTGTGAAAATGGCGGGCCTATATACGCTCATGGGAAAGAACCAACCCTAAGATAAAGAAAAATTGAATACTCACCTATGAGCTTTTTTAAATTGTTCTTGCTTGAGCTGCAAACAGCTGAAAGTTTATACATCTATATATATAAAGATGAAAGCCCTCACTGACTCATTCACTGACTGACTGACTGACTGATTGACTGACTCGCCAAAAGTTCTCCAACTTCCCGATGTCGTAGAAACATGAATTTTGGCACAAGCATAGATTATCTCCAAAATAGGAAAAGTAATTGGGTCCCAACTCGATTATTCAATTCTAGTGCAAAAGAATTGGCGTCAAAATTTAACGTACATAATCTAAAGCTCTCACTTTCCAATGTCATAGAAACTTAAAATTTGGCACGCGCACTGAATATGTCATAAATAGGAAAAGTTAATGGGTCCCAACTTGATTATTCAATTCTATGCGTAAAAGAATTGGCGTCAAAATTTTACGTGCGGAATGTAATTTTCTCACTTTCCGGTGTCATAGAAACGGGAAATTTGGCACGACCATTGATTATGTCATAAATAGGAAAAGCTAATGGGTCCCAACTCCATTATTCAATTCTATGCGCAAAAGAATTAGCGTCCAAATTTTACGTGCGGAATGTAATTTTCTCACTTTCCGGTGTCATAGAAACGGGAAATTTGGCACGAGCATTGATTATGTCATAAATAGGAAAAGCTAATGGGTCGCAACTCCCTTATTCAATTCTATGCACAAAAGAATTAGCGTCCAAATTTTACGTGCGGAATGTAATTTTCTCACTTTCCGGTGTCATAGAAAGGGGAAATTTGGCACGAGCATTGATTATGTCATAAATAGGAAAAGCTAATGGGTCCCAACTCAATTATTCAATTCTATGCGCAAAAGAATTAGTGTCCAAATTTTACGTACATAATCTAAATCTCTCACTTCCCAATGTGATAGAAACATGAAATTTGGCACTAGCATTGATTGTGTCATAAATATGAAATGTTAATGGGTCCCAACTCGATTATTCAATTCTAGTGCAAAAGAATTGGCGTCAAAATTTAACGTACATAATCTAAAGCTCTCACTTTCCAATGTCATAGAAACTTAAAATTTGGCACGCGCACTGAATATGTCATAAATAGGAAAAGTTAATGGGTCCCAACTTGATTATTCAATTCTATGCGTAAAAGAATTGGCGTCAAAATTTTACGTGCGGAATGTAATTTTCTCACTTTCCGTTGTCATAGAAACGGGAAATTTGGCACGACCATTGATTATGTCATAAATAGGAAAAGCTAATGGGTCCCAACTCCATTATTCAATTCTATGCGCAAAAGAATTAGCGTCCAAATTTTACGTGCGGAATGTAATTTTCTCACTTTCCGGTGTCATAGAAACGGGAAATTTGGCATGAGCATTGATTATGTCATAAATAGGAAAAGCTAATGGATCGCAACTCCCTTATTCAATTCTATGCACAAAAGAATTAGCGTCCAAATTTTACGTGCGGAATGTAATTTTCTCACTTTCCGGTGTCATAGAAAGGGGAAATTTGGCACGAGCATTGATTATGTCATAAATAGGAAAAGCTAATGGGTCGCAACTCCCTTATTCAATTCTATGCACAAAAGAATTAGCGTCCAAATTTTACGTGCGGAATGTAATTTTCTCACTTTCCGGTGTCATAGAAAGGGGAAATTTGGCACGAGCATTGATTATGTCATAAATAGGAAAAGCTAATGGGTCCCAACTCAATTATTCAATTCTATGCGCAAAAGAATTAGTGTCCAAATTTTACGTACATAATCTAAATCTCTCACTTCCCAATGTGATAGAAACATGAAATTTGGCACTAGCATTGATTGTGTCATAAATATGAAATGTTAATGGGTCCCAACTCGATTATTCAATTTTAAGCGCAAAAGAATTAGTGTCCAAACTTTATGTACGTAATCCAATTCTCTCACTTCCTGATGTCATTTTATATGAAGGAAACGTTGCATGGTTACCTCCACATGGTGTTTCCTGGGTAACGCAGAGAACTATGCAAAATGGTGAACATATGTTTTTCCTCAGTATCTCTAAAGTAACCACAATTTCATAAGATTTTCTGTGTGAACACCAGATAAACACCAGTACCAAATTAACTCGGGTGAAGCCGGGTATATCAGCTAGTTTGGCATATAAACCTAATTTGCAATTGCAGTTAAATAATTTTGAGTGCAGCTGTAAGTGAAACTATAAACTAACTGACTGATATTTATACCCTCTATCTCAGCCAGAAGCTGACCTGGGGATTAGAAATTGTACCATGGACCTTATTGTGGACAGCCACAAAGTAGAAATACATTTTGCAACTGTTAACCTCTGCATTATCATTACTCTACATGTAAGAATAATTGCACTAAAGTTTAGGTTAATATACCATTAACTGGGCACCATAAATATTAATGCTAGAAGAGCCCATCCACCAAATCAAGAATAACCTTCCAATATAATTTAAACAAGCTGGGACAAAGATGAAAGGAAACAATTACAGGCTATGAAGAGTGATACACTCTCATTTATTAGCATTATAAAGAAAACTAGAACACAAATATGCCCGTAATTAATTATTTTTGCTTATGATTCATTTCATTACAATTTATAGGATAACCAGCAAGACAGCCGAGCTTCTGACAACCAAGATCAGGCATGTTGAATGTCCAACTTCTGCTGTTGGTTGAGAGTTGGAAGACGCCTGTACAGATTAGATGGTCTTCCAGCCCTGCTGAGATAAGCAGGTTTGGCCGACATTTATCTAATGTGTATGACTGCCTGAAGGTTATGTACCCTTGGAGTGTTAATGCTGCAAAATTTCCATACAAAAAATCTATAGTGTTTACAGTGACAGCACAGCCACATACTGCAAAAAATTGTATGGAAATTGATATGTGGTATGAATGATAAATTGACTTATATAAGTAGATAAGCAAGACAGCAACAGGTGTAGCTGACAAGACCTCAAATACCATAAGAGAAGAGTCTACAGACAGCAATACACCAGAGGTCAGAGCAGAAGGTAGATAGCAATCAGACAAGATTCAGGTGTCCAACAACCCAACGAACAAAGTTCAGACAGAACAGGGTTCAGACTTCCAACATGACATAAAGACAGGTATGAATAGAATTGGATCCAGACAAACATAGAGAGATCTGACCAGCATGCATGCTCAAACTCAAATGATATCAGGACAATAGCCAGCGCCCTCTGAGAGGAGGGGCCCGGAATATATGTGCACAGACCCATATTGATTGGCTAGCTAGGCTAATTCGCCACACAGCCAGCCAAATCAACCTATACTTGAATGTACAACTTAGTTGTACAACTTAGACTGAGTTGTGTTCCTGTCAGTGCCAAGTGCTATAATAACCAGGAGCACAAGCTGACACACTGGGACACTCTGTTACTGAATCCCGTTGATTGCCGATTCCATAAATCACATACTGTACTGCACTGTCTAAACAGACAATACAGGAAGGAATTGCGTACATCCAATATGGCAGCCCCCCAGCATTAATGCTAAGATATCTTACCACTTGGAAATCATTATAATTGTGCTCTGCATTGCCCAAATAAATTTGTATTAGTACAATTACAATTTTCTTGGGGAATTTGAATGATATCCACTTCCGCAGACAAAATTATGATATAACCAATCAGATTTCCATTCAATAGACCAATACATCTATTTGTCATAAGTCATTCTGTGAACTACTAGTAGCTGGAGTAATGTAATAACTTGTTCCCCTTTATATGGTTTTATAATATGTATGAGATGTCTTTGCTACTGCTCCCTACTGCTAGCTAGGAAGAGACAAGTTCTGAGTGATTGCTCCACTTGTAGACAGGACTCTCCATTCCTGTGAAGAGCAGGGTCAGATTCCTCGTGATTGCTCACATTATGCTGTGTTCTATTACTCCCGTTTTTATTAATAAAATGTATATGTGTTGGCATATCCATATTTGACCTGTTTTCATTCCTTGTAATTTAGTGTCCTGTTTGGACTTAATATAGGCGTCAATGCAGACAGAGTAAGTAAAAGCCCATGATGGCCCTAATAGTTGGTCCTTTTAGGACTTCTTATATATGCTTATGTGGGCATATATAAATAAGCCCTGCACAAATGTAGCATAGAAACATCTCATAAACTATTAAAGTCTCCGGGAAGTAATGGAGTAAGGGTCCTTTTTCATGGCAAGATAAATTGGAACAAGCATGCGGCTGGCAGTGATGTAGCAATCATATATCATTCGCTTGGTATACATTTACACTGATTAATAATTGGGTAGTTTTGATTGTTCAATCGCACATAACCATGCCTGCAGTCAATCCTTCTTCCATGGCTTTCTATTCAGCAAATTGTTATGACGCCTGTTTACACCAAAGGTTTGTATCAGATGAACAGTGATTTTTAGTTCCCGCGTTAAAGATCCAATCAGCAATAATCTGATGATTTATCACTGATCATTCAATTACTATGCGTGTTTGCACCTAACAATTATTGGGCAAATCACTTGATCTAATGATTATTCGCATGATAATTGTGCTGTGTATATGGGCCCCTAAGGGCCCTTTATATGGGACTATTATCGCGGAAAATGAGTTCAAATAAATGAATTTGCTCGATAATCGTTACATCTAAATGAACAACCATCATGCACTATTTGTTTGAAGTTCACTAGTCTTCACCTTGAACCAGCATAAAAATCATTGCTGGATCGCTGGCTTCTCGCTGAGTGTAAACGCACATAGAATGTGAAGCACTGAGCAAGAAGTCAGCAAGGATCTGCCTGTCTAAACACTCTGCATGAGTGCTAGCAACCTAGTTAACCAATTGCCGTCCAGTCTAAATTGGATATAAAGCTCCTTCCCCTGAAGACCAAGGAGTGACAGAAGTTTAATACAAAGGCTTATCTATGTGCATTGTGTAGCCTCCAGCAGTACAAAATAGTTGTCAATAAATAGCCCGCCCTTTTGTTCAAATCCTTCCCAGTCTACCCAGCAAAGCTACAAAACAGGAAATGTCAGCCTAGTAATCAGGTAGGAAAACTGGAATATTTGAAGATTTCTTTACATAGTCCCAAAAATAAGAAAAACACCAAAAGTTTCAATGACAGATATTGATAATAAATAACTGAGTTAAATAATGTATCATTTTCAAAATGTCATCGGTAGTTTACAATAGGGATGCCTAAACAGCCATAATAAAATTAATGTACTCGAATGTGTTGCCCTTTATTATGAGTTTTGCCTATCTTCCAGGCACTTATCAGCAGGTGACTTGTTTCCTATTTTCTGTTGCCTGGAAAGCATATTGGAAAAATGTATTTAATATCTTGTGTGCTCAAAATGATATGTTAATCACTAGTGCACAAGGACACATCAATAACAAAGAAGGTTAAAGCCAAGATGTAGATAATTGTATTGCAAGTGTAATCAGTCATTTGCATGACTCACAAAAAAGAATGCTAATACATGCTGATGTATTACACAGGAGATTTCATTTCCAATGTGTAATAATTATCAGACAAAGAATGGCACAATGGCTGAGATAACATTATCCATGAATTAAAAACGGGTCCTTTTACACTGGGTTATTTTCTTTTTTATGTATATATTTTTATTTTATTCTGTAATTTTGTTTTACTTGTGTATTTTATTATGTTTTTTAACATCTATGTCCCTCATGACGTCACACAAGACCTCTGGGGGATATTTACATGTGTTTTGCTTTTTCTAATTTGACACTTTCCCATTGTAGTTGGGGCATCCATAGGACCCTCAATTACAGGGGAAAACATCCCCTGTAGTGACAGTAGTCACTGGCAGAACTGATCAGGGTCTGCTATGACACTGCAGCTCTGCTGTAGCAGAGAATCTCATTGGTCACGTGACTACCAGCTTGTGTAGTGGAAGTTACACTTCTGCTTTCACTTTTTAGTACATAGCGCTCTGTACTCAGGAAAGGAGAAGGCAGAAAGGGTTAAAAACCCATCCTGTCTGTTCCTCCGGGATATCAGCTGTGACAAACAGCTGAAAACCTGACATACTTCTGATTTATTACAGAAGCAGGGGCTTTAAACCCCCGCTGTATTTTTACTATCGTCCGGGTTTAAAGCCCAGGACCAAGTGCCGTAAATTTACTGTGCTTGGTCCTTAATGGGTTAAATACACAATATACAGAAATTATACAGATATAAATGAAATATAAAAGGAATAAAAGGTGATAAAGAACATGCATGAACTCTCTCAACATACACTAGCCCCAATACGCCTAAAAATACTGTATATAAAACACGCCACCAACCCCACATGTATGCGGCAAATGTTATCAGTCTCTTATATAATAGATGTTTAGGGTTCCTGTCCACGAGCATAGCGATCCACCGCAGGAGCCGCCGCCGGGGAGCAAGGGAGAGCTGACAGCTGTCCGCGCTGAGCCTATGAGACAGATAGCCTCACCGCGGAGAATCGCGGCTAATTGCAGCATGCTGCGATTTAAATTCGGCGAGCGAAAAATCGCTATGATTCTCCGCTCGTGGACGGGGGGGGGGGGGCGCTTTCCATAGCAAAGCGTTCACTGCGTTCCCCGCGGACAGATTATCACCACTGTGAACGCAGTGAAAATTCACCCATGGACAGGAGGCTTTAGTATGTTGATATTTTTCTCTGCAATAACAGATATTGCTTTAGAATGGACTTGTGTATAAATCAGACTGGTCAACAAAATTTTTACAAAAGTCATGTTGCTGAAATAAAATAATTCATTTCTTATCAATTTTTATCTGCTCAACACGAATATCCCGATCAGAATGCAAAATTGGCTCTATTTTTTTTGTAATCTGCAATAATTGTTTACATCTCGGAATGCATGCCAATAGTAAAAGGCCTATGGCTAAGGCCTGTAAAACATCAAGTCACAGACTACATCTTAGACATCTTAGATCTCTCTGCCTGTTTCTTGTCCAGCTGTTCGGGAGCATCTCTGTGGAGTGTCCAGCAGTAGTCAGCCAGCATGGTAGTGGGCCATTTTCCCTGGTATCTTTGTTCCATTGTTGCGATATCTTGTTCACCATGATCATCACTAACCATACCACAGTTGTCTGGAAAGAAGTCCAAATGGGAATGAAGGAAGTGGATTATTAGAGACATATTGCAGCCAAGTTTCTGATACTGCATCAGCAGGTCTTGTTCCTTGTAGTTTTCTGCCCTAACATTCCAGGGAAAGTTTGTAGACACTAGGCGAAAAGCATTCCGTGCTTGTTTCGCATCACCCTATATATGAAATATCTTCAAATATATGAGATATCTATATGAAATATCTTCAAAACGAGAGTCAATACAAATTTGTCATATTCGTGTTCAACACAACAAGATACTACAGATTAGGACCTTTTTAAGTCAGGGGCAATTTCAATGTTGTTCAGTGTTATAATATCGGCTTAATAAATAAATACACCAGGGGAAATTTACTTAGTAAAATATGCTGGAATCCTGGCCTCATTCTGCACCAAATTTATTATGTGTTTCTGTGCCTAAGGCCGGTCTCACACCGGCGATCCAGATTCCACATGTGGGAGCCCGCAGCAGAATCCAGCTCTGACCCCGGCCGTTGACCCTGTGTACCTTCACTTTTCAGTTTTGCGGATGACCACGGACATATACCATTGGTCATGTGCAGTACAGATTTTTTTAAAAAAATATTTGTTTCTCCCGTGCCATCATTAGGCGATGATGCAGGTACCTGCCGCCTATCTGCAATGTCAATTGTGGATGGGCTGCAGGTTGGGCAGCTTCCATTGACTTCAATGGAAGTCGTCCATGTGGATTCTGCATAAAAATAGAACATGCTGCGATTTTAAATCCGCTCGCGGAAATTACAATCACTATCTGCTCCTCTGAGCGGATATGTGAATGTTCTATTCTTTCAATGTTTGCAGAATATCGTGGATTCCACAATTGAAATCCAGTCGTGTGAGACCAGCCTCTCTCTAGAACGGAATGTGGCTTAGTGGGAAAAGGCTGTGGCACAATAAACAAAAGATGTGGATTCAAATGCGGCCATGTCTCAAGACCAAGCCAACCAACAGGTGGTGTAAACTTAAGCCCCATTTACATGGGACGACTGTCGGACAAATGATGCCCAACACTCATCCCCTCATGTACTCGCTCCCATGCTGCTGCAAAGGAATAAGTATCGTTGGCTCGCAGCAGGGCGGCTGGAGGAAATTTCACTCCTTGCTCTCCCCCGCCCCTCTCCATTCACTTTAGTAGTGGCCGTTCAGTACTGAACGGCTGCTGTTTACACTGAACAATCATCGTTCAGGATGAACCAACAATATTCACTCCTGTAGGAGCGCGTACATGCAGGGACGAGTGTTGGGTATCATTTGCCTGACAGTCATCCTGTGTAAAGGGGGCTTTAGTCTATCATACAGCTTGAGTACTGTGATAAATCTGGCGCTTTTCAGACCGTCTGGTCTAGTTTTATGTTGTCTATATATTAGAGAGGATTAGTAATTCTGCCGCAATTAGTTCATTTATTTATTCTGTGTATTTGATTACAATTACAAAAATTGTTTACGTTTTACAGCAAACAATGCGCTTTATTATTTTACAACAGTCATTGGTTTTGAAAACTGGAACATTTGGGTTCATCAAAGGAGGTTGAACATGTTTTAACAAAGCATGTAAAAGGGTTGTGTTTTCAGGACCACCTTTTTCCCATATGCCTTTAACCCTTTCCAATCCAATTTCTATCCTGGTTTTCCTAGGGGGCTTACTCTTTTTCTGCTGTCTAAAGCCAGTACTGCATGAGGTGACACGTTGGGATAGGCTCCGACAGCAGAGAGGCTGGCAACATACAGTAAGAGAGCCCCGACGGACGTCTTTCAATATCGGAGCTGTACAACCTTAAATCATAATGTCTTCAGAGGTCAGACAGTGGATTGGAAAGGGTTAAAGGGCATATTGACATCAAATAGGGGAGCACTCTGTTCAGGAATCCACTCTATTAGTCCTCGGGGAAATTATATTCATCAAATCTGCGCGGTTATCCCGCACGTGAAATCCACATCCCATAAGAAAGCATTGACCATCCGTGATTAATTAAATAGCCGCAAGTGATTTGTGGATTTCACACGCGGGAAAAAAAACGCAGCATGCTCCATTTTAACGCGGATCACGTGCGGATGGGCTAAATTGTCCTCTATCTAAATGGATCTCCTGCATGTAAAAAAAAGACAATTTAGAGTGCATCCAATGTGAAAATCTGCGGCAGAAATCCGCACGTGCCATATTTTTCCCGTGGACATGAGGCCTTAGCAAGCAATATACATATACAGAATGGCTGCCTTCTTTTAACTAGTGCACTGCTCTTGTAACAAAATGATACTACAGTACAATTAAACAAGTGGAGCAAAATTCACACTGACTGGATCATTCCCCAATACTCATAGGTCCTCTATCCCACAAACTGCCCTGTGGTAATTGGTACAAGTGGCATACTTTCATAAAGACATGCCACTTCCCAACATTTCTTAGTTGTGAAATATATATGAAATAGTCACTGGAATATTTATTTAGCTCTCTTGGTTTCATGGTGGTATTGGAAGCAGATGCAGTGACATATGTGGACTGGTGTCATTTTGATGAGGAGGTAGGTGTGGGTACCAGTTGTCACATTTTGGCCTTGTGTGACCTTGTCTCTTTTTAAGTTTCAGGCCTGTTTAGTAATGAAGCTTTGACAACCCTTTAGGGTACATCACTGTAACTGTTGATGTAATATGCAGATGTAATGTCCTACATTTCCAAAAATAAACGGCTGTCTAAAACCATGGAGGAAAAGAGGACATGCATTGTATCTCTAATTAGCATTTCTTGAGCATTAATCACCACTCTCAGCACTCCATAAATTTGGAGCTTTGTAGAGCATAACATTTAGAAATATGGACATGCAGTTTTCACAGTAAACAAACATGGGTGATGGAAACATTTGGAACATTTCAATATTTTTTGGCAGGCTTGATGCACCAATGTTTGCAGACACATTTATAAACCAAGCTGTACATGGATTAATCAAGCTGCTTTAAAAAAAAAAAATTTTGACAAGTTCATCTAGTTGATCTAGTTCAGTTACAAAATTGCTTTGTCATTGCAGTAAAATGCTTCAGTTTACAATTGATAGTTTGGAAATCCCTATCATTCACGATCAAACTACATTTTGAGCAAAAAATTGGGTACTGTACTGACATATGCAATTATTGCAAGCAGCTGATCATTCTTTGGAAAAGAGCAGCATAGTGTGAGAGTGATACTGATCTTTATGGACAAAGCACCAACATATTCTTCAGTGCTTTTAATTTCTTTTAGACTCTCTTTGTTGCACAGTGTTAATGTAGTTCCCATATTGGACCACACAGTTCTTACATAGACTTCCAATTTCATATTTATTAGATATTTCACCTAGAAGAATTTCTGAGGCATGCAGAACTCCATCACATGCCAGGTCTCAGAATTACCGTATTCTCCCTTATGGACCTTTCACACGTGTGGACTTTTTTCTGCAAGATGCACCTAAAAACAAACCTAAGGGCTTAAACAGATGAACATATTTGCAGAGGCATTTCCGTATGTGAAAATCATGGTTTCATTTCGTCACCACATGCGGCCGAGATTATCACAGCCGCATAACAGGACTAAAACACTCCCATCTGTTTAAGCCCTAATTAAGTTTTTATTATCCACGTCTATAATATGAAGGCTTGTTAAGAAATGGGATTAGGCAGAATGAAGGGGGACAACGATACATCTATGAGTAGATTGGCTGATGCGCAAATCACATTGCCTCATCATACATTAGGTACATCATGCGTTTAAAATACGCACTTAACCCAATCCAATTTTGGATTTAGGGTTTCCTAGCGGGTTTTCTCTTTCTGACATTATACAATAGCACCATCTGCTGGCTAGAGCCATTACTGCAGTATGGGACATGCTGGAGAGGCTCCCTGATAACAGAGCGGCCAGTAATCTACGCAAGAATACCCTGCTGGATGTCTTCCGACATCAGAGCTAAACAGTCTTAAACCAGAATGTCTTCAGATGGCAGACAGTGTATTGGAAAGGGTTAATAAATTTCACCGCCATGTTTTTTGCTTTAAAAATCTGAAGATCCTTCAATACAGAAATCCAGGTTGTTCCAAAGGGTTAACTTACTTTTTCTTGCAAGTATATGCCTGCAAATTGTCTTCTTACACAATTTAAATATTCAGTTCTGAGTATTAGGCATACATCATAACACAAGTCTTTCTCTTTCAAAAATGCTTTTTTTTTGTATGTTTGGCATTTTAGCCCTCCTATTTTTGTAGAACCCCTACATAATGTATTTCTGTATTTTCTGAGTAATATAAAATTGGAACATTTTTTAAAATCTCTTTATGATATCAAAAGAAAGTACAACTTGTTCTCACAAGAAACAAAGTAAACTACAACCATGTAGACTGGCTGAGGTTGAAGGAAGGTACGCTGCTTTCTTCATTCAGTTCTGTAACTGTAGGTGGTCTTCTTGAAGTTATGAAACTTCTAGGGTTTTTACGGCTGGCATTGCTTTTGCACAGAGATTAGATCAAGGGGATGCCAATGTCAATACTCTTTTATTAACATCTGTTCACAAGTATTTCTTGGGGAAAACAACTTCTAGCATGACAAAGATGCCAGTCAGCTCACTTCATGTATTTCAGAAACGTCTCAGCAGAATCTTGATTGAGCTGAGAGAGCTTACTTCCAGGTAATGATGTTAGGACACAATTCTGACAAGTCATTTACAATAGAGAATGTTTGGACTTGTTTCATTATAGACAACCTGCTATTAATGTGGATTCTTTTCTGCATCCTTCAAATTGATTTATTTCACAACAAACAATTTTACCATCAATATACAATCATTTACTTTTCTTCTAGAAGTACAGTAAGGGAATACGTCGCATGTGACAATGTCTTAACATGTATGTATCTACTTCCAAGTCTAATTACAGCAGGGGAAATTATTCAGGGTTCAGTGTTATGGCTATCAAAAAAGTTGTCCATTCTTAAGTAAATTAATCATAATCACTGCATAATTTTAAAAAATTACATATTCCTTCCCATTTCCAGGATCTCTGCTTGCCATCAGTAAATTAACACTTTATTGTTTCATCAATGAATAGCTAAGCGCTGCCTGTAATTGGCTGAGCACTCAGCTAATCAGCACAGCCGTTTCAGGAGGCAGGGATTTTTAAATCCCCGCCAGCTTGAAGTGCTGGACAGCAGTGCAGGGGATCCAGCTTGAGGACGTGTCTGAGCAGCGGAGAGGTGAATAAAGATTTTTATTGTTTGTTTAACCAGCTAGGGATGATTTTCAGGGGAGGGCTTATATTTCAAGCCCTTTCCCGAAAATCATGCTGCGGGGGTTGCACTGCTTTCAATGGGGCTGGCAGCAGCGCTGACCCCATTGAAAGCAATGGGATAGCACCCAGGACTTCTGCCACAGCTGTGACAGCTGTGGCAGAAGTCCGCGATATTCTCCCTATGTTTTCAATGGGGCTTAGTGCTGCCGCTGGCTCCATTGAAAACACTGAGCGATATTGCAGATTTCGTCTCTGCGATGCGAAGCTTTGCTGAAACATCACAAATGAGTATTAAACCATAGAAAATCATTGGTTTCATAAGCATCGCATGTCGCATCACTGGGAAAAAAATCGCAAGTGGGTGTCCACCCTAAAGCATGCAACAGCCGCAACAGGAACACAAACCACTATTCCCAGGTGAAGTCCATGATAAAGAAGAGTTTGTGGCAGCATAAATCGGTGCAAAATAGATCAGTAGGTTTTATTCTTCCATGCCAAGAAATACAAGCTACGTTTGACCCAAATGACTAAGACCCATTTGGGGCGAAATGTAGCTTGTATTTCTTGGCATGGAGGAATAACACCTACTGTTTTATGCTGCCACAAACTCTTCTTTATTATGGACTTTACGCGCTGCCAATTCGCCCATGTGAATGAATGCATTGGAATTTAATGCCTCAGATGGCCGCGTTTTTCATCCGGGTGTGAAAATGCGGCTACATAGCTGCGTAAAAATGCCTGTGTGAATAAAGCCTTCCCCTTGCTTTTTTTTAAATCCGCCATAGACTTCTATGGCAATTTTCTGCGTAACATGCAAGATAAGGCAAGACCCATCTTTTCTCATGCACGAGAAACATGCTCATGAGAACAACTAATTAAAATCAATGGGTTCGCTTTGTCACGTTTTACAGGCGTGAGTTTTACGCACGCAAAAACAATTTGGCTGTTTAAGCCGTTTAGGTGATTATTCTTAAACTGTTGATATACATGAAATCGCTCTCTTGTTTGGCTGTATCTATACTCCTTAAGCCCCATATAGACATTCATGCTGTATGAGCGTGCTTAAATCAAGTTGTTATGCTACTCACGGAAGATGTGGATTCACTAGGCTACAATCTGTTTGACACTATAATCAGGAGGAGCGCTGAGGGTCAATACCAGAAGATTGTTAGGATGCGACAAGTAGAAGATCATGGCACTTGGTTTAAAGTAGTAGGTTCCTAATCCATATGCAGTATTCAAAAAACCTCTGTACTCTTCAATTGTAATGTTGTTCCTTTTATTTCTTTATAGATGTATAAGACAATCAGCAGTTGTTATCACTCTTTTCGCCTATTCTAGTGAGGTGGGTTATGCTGTGGAGATATTATTGCCACATCCTTCTATTACCTGCTTTGTATATAATGCTGACATATATTGTAGTGTACAGTGATTCCATTAATGCTAGTCCTTCTCCCTATGAGACTATTCTCCTATCTCCATCAGACATGCTCCAGGTTCAATGGAATCCAATTAACCTAACTGACAATTTAGAGGTCTACACTGAGAATGCTGATTAGGAGTTTTGTGTACAGTGTCTCGCATAGTTATTAGAACAGGTTCAATACTATACTTGACTGGAATGCACTACCTATTAAATGATAATACAGTAGGATGTATACTACAGATGAATACTCAGATTAGAAGAAAGGATTTGCATGGGCGAATTTGCATGTGCCAAATTTGTGCACAGAATATGCAGTTGCAGTGTCCCGTAGGGTGACTGTGGACACATGGCATACATTGAGAAGCTGGGAGGGTAGAGTAGTCAGTTGTCACAGTGGCACTTACCAGGCTCCCTCCCGGAGGGACACATAGCCTCGGCCAGTGCAGCGCTGGGCCTCTTCCGGACACCTCTAGCAGGGTGATGGCCAATAAACATGGAAACAGGATATAAGGTGGTCACGGGTGACGCCACCATTCCATTACCCACCGGAATGACTCTCAGCAGTAAAAAAATAAAGGAGTTACAGACAGTATTAAAGTACCTCAGGTCCCTGGGAACGATCAGGGCCTGGCAAACTTTACTTGCAGAAAACTTGATACAAGGCACGAATGCAAAAGACGACAGTGGAGGCAAAACAGCAGATTTGAGGTCAGGGAGGAAACACAGGACGACACCGGTCCTGCAGTCTCAGTTATTTGACAGGAACCCCTCCTGGATGGGGAACTCTCCAGAGGAGGATAGGGGTACAGGGATAGGGTCACTCCCCAGACACTCTTTCAGTACAGTACCTCTGCACGGTGATCTCAGCCTTTTCTGGACATGCTCACTCTCAATCTCTTTCTCTCTCTCTCTCTTACTTCTCTTGCTCTCTCTCCTCCATGATTCCTGGTATAGGGACCCTCAGGAACTGCTCCTCCTCTTCCATCACTTCACCACATGAGGGTTCAAGGTACCCCAATGTGGCTGGCACTCCTAAGACTCTGTGATGGACTCTGACTACCACACCCAAAGGACCCATACTTATAGCAACATAGATCACATGACAAGACAAATATTGATACATTGCAGGCATCTACCAGTCTCATGCAAACATTAACCTCTCACTTGCTGCAGTGGTGCAATACACATAACAAAATGACTAGACAACTTTGCACAGCGCATCTTCAAAAGATATGACATGTATGACATTTATGGAGGGCCCAGCAACATAGACTTCTGGCCACTACACAGTGAAAATAACTCATTGATTTCATTGGGTTCATTCGCAAGCATGTATTTTTTATGCACACTTCCATTGCACAAAAACATAAGGAGCATGTTCTATTTTCCTGTGCATTTGTGCAGGGAAATAGAATGTATGAAACTGTTGTTGTTGTTAGCTGTTTAGTCATTCACGCCCCTCGGTAATCCTAAAGGCGAGCTCCCTCCATGTTTTTCGGTTTTGCACTTTCGGTTGTGTGATATCCATGCCAGTATCAGCTTTGACAGTATCAGCCATCGTGTCCTTTGGCAGTTGGGTCTTCTTTTGCCCCTGATCTGTCCAAGCATTATAGATTTTTCTAGCGACTCTGCTTGCATTACATGGCCAAAATACGGAAGCCTGAGCCCGGTCACCTTGTCCTCCATGAGCCTGAGCCTGGTCACCTTGTCCTCCGTGAGCCTGAGCCCTGTCATCTTGGCCTCCGTGAGCTTGAGTCTGGTCATCTTGTCCTCCGTGAGTCTGGTCATTTTGGCCTTCGTGAGTCTGAATCTGGTCATCATCCCCTCCAGTGATATATCAGGTCTTATACGATTCAGGACTTCCCTGTTTGTTACTCTTACTGTCCAGGGCATACGCAGCAGCTTTCACCAGCACCACAGCTCAAACACATCAATCCTCCTTCTATCAACTTTTTTCACAGTCCAGCTTTGACATCCATACATGGCTATGGTTTGCACTATCCTGTGTTTAGTTGCTATACCGATATCCCTACTTTTCCAGATTTTGTCCATGTTTAGTATCGCGCTTTGGCCCAATGCTGTCCTACGTTTTATCTTTGGCATAGATTCTCCAACCCGGTCAATTTTTGAGCCATGAAGATGAAGTCTCGCACGGATTCTATGACCTCATTGTTGATTTTGATTTGAATTTGGCCATTTTTTGCAGTTCTCATAATTTTAGTCCTCTTTAAATTCAGGTAGACATCCATTTTTTCACTTTCAGTTTTAATCTTACATATCTGCTGCTTCAGACCTGCCTCTGTTTCTGAAAGGAGAGTTGTGTCATCTGCATTACAGAGATTGTTGATGTTTCCTCCGCCTATTTTCACCCTGATTTGCAGTTCTTCTAGGTCCATTTTCCACATGATCACTTCTGCATTTAGGTTAAACAAGAAGGGTGAGAGGATGCAGCCCTGTTGGATGCCTTTGCTGATCCCCAACCAATCTGTGTCCCCAAACTGTGTTCTCACAGTTGTCTTATTGATTCGTGATTGTATTAGCCTGACTAGATGTGCCGATACGCCCAACTCTTGTAGGGCCTGCCACAGCTTGTCATGGTCGACGCAGTCGAAGGCCTTGATTTAGTCGATAAAGCACATCTAGATATTCTTTTGGTATTCTCAAGCGTTTTCCGTGGTCCATTGCAGGTTTGCAATATGGTCGCGAGTGCCGCATCATCGCCAGAATCCTAGCTGCGCATCAGGAAGTGCCACTTTGACTACTGATCTTTCCTCTATAATTTTGAGAAGGATCTTGCTTGCATGTGGAATGAGGGCTATTGTTCAGTAGTTGGAGTAATTCTGGGAGTCATCTTTCTTTGGCAGAGGGATGAAGACAGATGTTTTCCAGTCCTATGGCCATTGTGTGGATGCCCATAATGCCTGGCACAGCGCTGTAATGGTTTTCACTGGTGCTGGCAGCAATAGCTCTGCTATTGTTATCTATGCCTGGTGCTTTATTTTTGGCTAGTTGTTTCATTGCCATAACCACTTCTGACTCCATAATGGAAGGTCCAAGTCCACAGGCTCCACCTCTTGTAATGGTCCAGGCAGGGGCGTACCTAAAGGATCAGGGGCTTGGGTGCAAAAGTTTAGCTATGTAAAAATCTGTTGGTAACCATCTTAGGGCGCCCACCCACTGGCGTTTGCGATTTTCGTGCGTGAAAAACGCCGCGTTTTGTCGCGGCGTTTTTTGCCGCGTTTTCGCGGCTTTTCCATTAATTTCCATTGACTTTCATGGGTGCATTAGGAGAAAAATAAGGACACATATGCAACTGACAGTTCCTATGTTAAAAAACGCAACGCAACGCAAAACGCCAGTGGACAGGAGTACATTCAATTCTAATTGCTCTGCAGGAAAAACGCAAAACGCAAAGAAAAAAAAATCGCCAGTGGGTGGGCGCCCTTAGGCTGCTTTCACATGGCTGCGAAACTCGTGCGAGATTTGTGCGTTGCGAGACGCACAAATCTCGCATGACTATGAACCCCATTCTTTTGAATGTGATCATACACATGAGTGGTTTTTTTCTTTCCTTGAATCGCACGAAAATATAATGATGTGATGCGAGCTGGTTTTAACACAAAAAACCCTGACATCCGCGGGGACAGCACACATTAGTGAGTGTGATATGAGGCATAGTTTCAGGGCCCAATTTTTAAAAAAAAACTGTTTTGCCCAGGTCCAACGGCTCACCTTGTGAACCATCCACAGTACAGAAAAAAAAAGAAATTACAGGTACATGCGGATAACAGCAGGACACAGGGGTTGATCCTGCTGTGGGCTCCCAGATGCGGAATCCGACCCGGTTGTGTGCAGCCGGCCTAAGCCTATGTTCATGTTTATTGTTGCATTTTTGAACCACAATTAAAATCACATCCAAAAACTGCATGCACTATTAAAAACCGCATGCGGATTCAAACAATACATGTGTTTTGTTTTTTTTAAACTGCATGCAGGTTTCTGATGCGTTTTTCAGTTGTGTGTAAAGTGTGCAATCATATACAGTATATACCCAGGTTATACCAACTGTATATATATATAATCATATACATATTTCCCCAGGTTATACCAGCTGTACATATATAATCATATACAGTATGCACCCAGGTTATACCAGCTGTACATATATAATCATACCCAGTATATACTCAGGTCATACCAGCTATACATATATAATCATATACAGTATACACCCAGGTTATACCAGCTGTACATATATTATCATATACAGTATATACCCAGGTTATACCAGCTGTACGTATATAATCATATACAATATACACCCAGGTTATTCCAACTGTACATATATAATCATATACAGTATATACCCAGGTTATACCATCTTTACATATATAATCATATACAGTGTACACTTAGGTTATACCAGCTGTACATTTATAATCATATACAGTATATACCCAGGTTATACTAGCTGTACATATAAAATCATATACATTATATACCAAAGTTATACCAGCTGTACATATGTAATTATATACAGGAGATCTCCAGGTTATACTAGCATGCTCCTTATCACTATATACAGGGAGAAGTATGCACATCTCCTGTATACAGTGATATCGGCCACGCTGGTGTAAGGACAGGTTCACATCTGCGTCAGGACCTCTGGCCGGAAATTCCGTCATAGATCCGGCACCAAATACCGAAATAAAAAATGCTGCATGCCCCGTTATGCATACAGCCGAGCACTCCCAGTGGAGGGTGCAGAAGACAAGCGGGGTGACAGCTGTTTTCTGCATGGAGTGCCCGGCTGTTATACAGCTGAGCGCTCCATGTGGGGTATGGAGAACGCAGCTGGACACCAGGGAGCGGGATACAGCTGAAACAATAGTATCAGCTGTATCCCGCTGTGAATCGCTGATAAGCACGCTGAAAGACAAGGATGAGCGATGCTTTAATGAAAACTGCACGATGTCAGTGCAGTTACACACAACGACTATCGCTCAAAAGATGGCTTTGAGCGATTTTTGAGCGATAATATGTGACAATATGCTCATCTGAAACTGGCCTTACCAAGCATAAAGTATTTAGCTCAATCTGTTGAGAAGGGAAATGGTTAAGGATCTAGTCCCGCACATAATTACACCTCCACACAAAATGACACATTTTAATATTAAAATGAATTAAGTACATGCAATGATTTCACAATGTTATGATTTGCCTTATAAACAAAAGAAATCCTCTCTTATTTCTCAAGTCTTTAGAGATAATTGTTTAATGTAAATGAGTAAGACATACAATATCATTCTTGGCTTTCATGTGTGCCAGCGATAATTAAATAGGTCTACTTATGTTTTCTTTCAGGTCCGGGTTTTAACTCTCCCAAGTTTAACAAAAGATCCTCTGTAGTGCATCACATGCTCAAACATTGATCCACATTACCTCAAGGCATATTCACGGGTCAAGAGCAGATCCACCCGATTTCTGTGAAAAGCATTACAGAGTACAGTCATCTTGTTCATAATATAATATTGCATGAAATATCTGTTATGCCTGGAGCTAATATAGGATCCCCTTGTAGACTCATTAGACAATAGCAGCAGAAAGAATATTGAATAATAAAGAGCTATTCATAATTACAGCCTGTTCACCATTTAGAAAGGTTTTTACATGATTCATGGATTTATGGATGATCTGTCATAGCTATCTCTGCTTTAAAATATATTATAGGGAGCAGACTGATCATTTATACAGTGCTGCATGTTACCTTCTTTTATTTTAGTTACTATTTTGCTATCTTCCCAATAGGTCTGTAAATTATCTTGCGAGGGCAGAGATGGGTCCTGGCTCTTGTTATACATTTATCCCTCTATAAAAGACTCCCCGACTGGTGTAGAATTCTTCTGTGCTCATACCCCATTTTATTGGCTCCTCTTTAAGACGACCACTGCACTAGAAGAGATTATTTTTGGTACTGTGGTTATGTGATATGTCCTTTTAGGCTACTTGCACATCAGCGATTAAGAAGTTGCACCTAAGATTCTCGGGTGCAGCTCACAATGGACAGCACTCAGACATCCCGCCTGTGTGCTGTCCAATGTGTGGGACACTGCATATTGAAATGTAATATTCTCATCCGAAAATCAGACAAGAGTAGGACATGCTGCAATATATTTTACTCTGACTATGCCTGTGTGCATACACCCATTCAAATGAATGCGTGCTATTTCCATGTGATTTTTGGACCTATTTGTTGGTCTGCAAATTGGATGGAAAACATTTCTGTGGGCATGTACCCTTAGAAAGGCCAAGAATCAGCCCATTGTAATGAGCATTGATCTATAAATAATGTGTAATGATGCTTGTTCACTGATTTTCACACAAAAGAATGCTTAATGGGAGCGAATGATTGTTAATATGATCCTTCGTCCTCATACAATTATCATTGGTCGGCTGCCCTCCTGCGGAATATTCAGCCCTTAAAATCTGCACTGCTAATGTGCAAATTTTGGTGTGGAATTAAAAATAGCAGAATCTTCCTGCCCATGCCACATCAAAATCTGCAATTAGTAGTGCAGTGTTATGCCCGCAAATTACGTGCTGGACCAGCACCTGCAGACATGCACAATAATTGCTCACAGTGCGGCGGCTAAAACAAACCAGCAAATAATAAATGAGAAGTCTTTCCCTAAATGCACAACAAACGAGGGAGAGGGCCCTGCCTGACACGGCAGACTGATCGCTTCGATAGATGCGGGCCGGCACTCGTTTTTGAGACCTAAGTAACCCTACTTGGCCAACAAGATAAAGGACAAGGTAAAGTAAAACACTTTGTAAAGCACTTAGCTTGGAAGAATAAGCTGTACATGGAGCCGTCCGGAGTAAGGACCAGTGGACACCACGCTGTCCACGGGAGCCACTAACTGCCAGCTCAGACAGCGAGCAACTGACAATTTACAGCACATTAGCTCACTATGCATCCCAGATAAATAGACAGCTAATCACCCACAGATGTGAGCACATTACGTCACACATACTAAGCTAGAAGGTGCAGAACCATGTCTATAACCCGCACCGGACTCCGTCAACCCAGCAGCGATCCCAGCACTGCTGCAACATGCAGATTTTGGTGCAGAATTCCGGGATGGCATATTCCGCAAAGCTATTGTGGAATATTCCATCCTGTGTGAAAGTTCACAAAGGCTGGTTTCACACACTGCATAGTGGTTATAGAATATTTCACAGGAAGAGGTACAGCTGACCAGCGAACATTTTTATACTTGTTAAAAATGCATTATCAGCCAATGAATGAGCACTTGCTTATTCGCAGGCTGAGCGCTTGATAATTGGCCTATGTAAAATTCCTTAAAGTCCTTTAGAGAAGGGGATTCAGAACGACCCGTCCACGTAGATTGTGATGTAACCCTAACCAAGCATGATCAAAAAAGCACATGTATTGTAAAACCATGTAATAATTTTCAACTGTGTTCTATACACAGAATATTGGCAACAGTCTCATTCTGTAGATACTTAGGACAGTAGAGGGTCAACCTGCTCAAACCAACATTGTAGTTTCTCTAGATCAAGTTAGCAAAGAATGCCATACATTAAATAGTTTAGAATTAGAGATGAGCGAACGTACTCGGATAAGCACTACTCGTCCGAGTAATGTGCTTTATCCGAGTACCTCTCCGCTCGTCCTGAAAGATTCGGGGAGCGCCGCTGCTGACAGGTGAGTTGCGGCGGGGAGCGGGGCAGAGCGAGCGGGAGAGAAGGAGAGAAAGATCTCCCCTCCGTTCCTCCCCGCTCTCCCCTGCAGCTCCCCGCTCCGCAGCGCGTCCCGAATCTTTCAGGACGAGCAGAGAGGTACTCGGATAAAGCACATTACTCGGACGAGTAGTGCTTATCCGAGTACGTTCGCTCATCTCTATTTTGAATCTAACGCATGTATCGACAGATGGACGAGGGATAACTAAATACACTGAGTCTACAGCAGAAACTGTATATGGAAGCTACTCAGTCTTGTTAAATGAGTACGTGAAGACGTTAGACCAATGAATACTACACCACAAAGACTACTTAAGAGGACACAGTGCTTTGTTATAAGGATCTTTAATATGATCTTTGTTTTCTGTTTATACATGTTTGCTGCCATGTTTATGCTAAGTTTTCTGGAACCATCAACGTTTTCTTTGGAAGATATGAATATATTATCCTGATGGAACAGGTAATTTAATAACAAAACACACTAGTGTCTTTCATGGAAATCAATACAGCCTTTTACGTAGTAACTGACACCAAGGAAAACAAACTTAGTACTGGGTGCTAGTATTAGCCATGCAATCTATTTACCTGGTTGGATTTATGAAAAAGGGATTAAATAAATACTTTCATACTGGAGCAGAAGTTTAACTCTGTTAAGATGTTATTAGATGATAACAAGAGATGAGCGAGCACACTCGTCCGAGTATTGGGGTACTCGAGATGCTTGTTACTCGAGACGAACACCACGCAGTACTCGAGTCAATTGCATTTCCTTCCTCGCATTTTCTAGCCAATAGACATGCGGGGAAGGCATTACCAGTTCCTGCTGTGATGTGCCAGCCCTCTCCTCCCCTGCTTATATAGGGAAAGTGTTAGAGTAGGATCCTGTCTTCAAGAACCCCAACGGTCCTTCTTAGGGCTACATCTGACCGTGTGCATTATAGTTGTGGCTGGCTGGGAGTAGTAGTGCATCAATTTTTGTATTACGCATCTAGGCCCGTTCCCAGCCTTTCAGTAATAGTGTTCTCAGCCTGCAGTGCTGTACAAGCAGCTCTCACCGTGAAACTGCACTCTAAGATTTCCTAGCCTACTGGAAATGACTTCATTTATACCGTTCTGTTTCTGCAGTGCATTAGACAGAGGTCTCACCGCTAAACAGTACTGTAATATTTCCTGGGCCACTGCAAAGTATTTCAGCTCTGCTGCTGTGCAGAGAGTCTCACAATACTCTTTCCTTGGTGGGGTTGAGATAGTCGCAGTTACCAGCACTATCCACTGGCTTTAGAGTCTTCTCCCACTCCACACAGCCTCTCTTATCTACAAGTCTCTGCGAGCGGTAACTTACCCCTATGTATCAGCACAAGACAGCGGGTTAATTTTTTCAAGTCACAGCATAGAGCCTCCGCTATCTACAAGTCTCTGTGTGCAGTGAATTAAGCCACAGTTGTCAGTGCTGTACAGTGGGGTAATTTATTTGGGCCCTGCTCTATTCTTAATCCGCCATGATGAGGAGTAGGGGTAAGGGTCGAAGACGCGGGCGTCCAAGTGAGGGTGTGGGCACAGACCGAGTTCCTGGGCGTGGTGAATCACAGCCAGCTGCTGAGGGATTAGGCAAGAGTCAAGTTTCTGGGGTCCCCAGCTTCATATCACAATTACAGAAATTACTGTAATATTCTGTAAAATTCTGTAATATTACAATTACAATTACAGAAATGTTACTGGGGTCTGCCTATGCTGTGGGTGCACAAAGACTTCCCATTGCAGTGTTTTACCTGGGGTCTGCCTATACCTTTTCTACTGAAAAGTTTGAGGGATTCGCCTATACTCTTGCTACGGAAATGTTACTGGGATCTGCCTATACTCTTGCTACAGAAATGTTACTGGGGTCTGCCTATACTTTTGCTACAGAAATGTTACTGGGGTCTGCCTATGCTGTGGGTGCACAAAGACTTCCCATTGTGGTGTTTTACCTGTCTGGCACAAATACACTGACTGATTAGGGTAGAAATGTGGGCTGAGGTCCTTGGCGGGGTGAAACTCTGCCATGTTTGGGTGCTCTGATTTCTTTATGTGTAATACCATCTTTAAGTTCCTTGGGCTCACCTATGCTGTGGGTGCACAAAGACTTCCCATTGCGGTGTTTTACCTGTCTGGCACAAATACACTGACTGACTAGGGTAGAAATGTGGACCGAGGTCCTTGGCGAGATGAAACTCTGCCATGTTGGGGCGCTCCGATTTCTTTATGTGTAATACCATCTTTAAGTTCCTTGGGCTTGCCTATGCTGTGGGTAAACAAAGACTTCCTATTGCGGTGTTTTACCTGTCTGGCACAAATACACTGACTGACTAGGGTAGAAATGTGGGCCGAGGTCCTTGGCGGGGTGAAACTCTGCCATGTTGGGGCGCTTTGATTTCTTTATGTGTAATACCATCTCTAAGTTCCTTGGGCTCGCCTATGCTGTGGGTACACAAAGACTTTCCATTGCGGTGTTTTACCTGTCTAGCACAACTACACTGACTGACTAGGGTAGAAATGTGGACCGAGGTCCTTGGCGGGGGGGGGGGGGGGAAACTCTGTCATGTTGGGGCGCTCTGATTTCTTTATGTGTAATACCATCTTTAAGTTCCTTGGGCTCGCCTATGCTGTGGGTGCACAAAGACTTTCCATTGCGGTGTTTTACCTGTCTGCCACAAATACACTGACTAACTAGGATAGAAATGTGGACCGAGGTCCTTGGCGGGGTGAAACTCTGCCATGTTGGGGGGCTCTGATTTCTTTATGTGTAATACCATCTTTAAGTTCCTTGGGCTTGCCTATGCTGTGGGTGCACAAAGACTTTCCATTGCGGTGTTTTACCTGTCTAGCACAAATACACTGACTGACTAGGGTAGAAATGTGGACCGAGGTCCTTGGCGGGGTGAAACTCTGCCATGTTGGGGCGCTCTGATTTCTTTATGTGTAATACCATCTTTAAGTTCCTTGGGCTCGCCTATGCTGTGGGTGCACAAAGACTTTCCATTGCAGTGTTTTACCTGTCTGGCACAAATACACTGACTGACTAGGGTAGAAATGTGGACCGAGGTCCTTGGCGGGGTGAAACTCTGCCATGTTCGGGCGCTCTGATTTCTTTATGTGTAATACCATCTTTAAGTTCCTTGGGCTCGCCTATGCTTTGGGTGCACAAAGACTTCCCATTGTGGTGTTTTACCTGTCTGGCTCAAATACACTGACTGACTAGGGTAGAAATGTGGGCCAAGGTCCTTGGCAGGGTGAAACTCTGCCATAGGCGAGTCCAAGGAACTCAAAGACTTCCCATTGCGGTGTTGAGCTATCCTACACCTATACAGAATGAATTGTCTGGGGACACATGGATTTCCTATTGCTATGTAACTCGCGGCAGCTTGGGTCACACAAGGTGGAGGCTGGGACCGAGCCTGACCCTGGGCCCGGCCATTTGCTTACCACACAGAATATTGCTGGATTGTGGAGATGTGTAGAAGTGCTGGCACCTGAGTCCCCTTCATGCCCACGTTTGCGGCTCCTGACAATTTTGTGATGGAAGTGGCACAGGATTGGAATGATGATCGTACGTCAATTTATCATCAATTCTCAACAGCATTGTGGGCTATCGCCAACACTTTCAAAGAGGGTTACTGCCTGGCCCTGCCAACCCTCTGCAGTGTGTGCCTCCGGTTCCTCCTCATCCAGTACGCACTTATAAATAGACATGAGTGTCGTGTGGCTATGAAGCGAGCGTATGGCATGAGGGCAGCCGAACACTGCTAATGAGGGTTTGTCCCAAGCAAATTGTTAGGAGGGTGACGCCAGACTCTTGCCCCCATTTTAGGTTAATAGTGGGACCTGGGAGCCTCAGATGCAGCCATGCATGCTGCCCCTGCCCTTCCCTATCCATTTCTGTGGTGTTTCCATGACTTTCTGATGTTTTCTGGTGTTTCACAAGTCATCAGCTATGCGGAGCATTGGTCCCATACAAAAATGCTCGAGTCCCCCATTGACTTCAATGGGGTTTGTTACTCGAATCGAACTCTTGAGCAGTACGAAAAGTTTGACTCGAGCATTTTGGTGCTCGCTCATCTCTTGTGATAACTTTTAGGGACGTCCGCACCTGTCAAAAAAAGAACATATGGGTGGCAATGGAGCTGGCCATGTGGATTTTTGTCCGCACGCGGTTCGGCTGTTTTTCCACACAGAAATATGAGGATATCGCTGCCCGTGTGACTGAGCCCTAAGGGACCTTTTACACAGGTTGGAATATTCTACAACACCGTTACGGATTATGCCCACCTGCGGAATATTCAGCCCCAAAATGCGCACCGCTAATGTGTGAATTTTGGTGTGAAATTGAAAATAGCAGAATCCTGCTGCCCATTCCGCATCAAAATCCACAGTTAGCAGTGCAGATTTTAGTGCAGAATTCCAGGATGGCATATTCTGCAAAGGTATTGCGGAGTATTCCATCACGTGTGAAAGTTGCTGACACCATGTGTGAGAGTGGCCTTAGAGAATCCACTTTCTAGAATTCTGCCTCAACCACTAGACACAGACAACCCACTTCCCTTTCAACACCATTTTATAGTTTATGTTTAGGATGAATATACATGTAATGTTAAGTAACTTTATAAATACACTGCATTACTTATATCTCATTGTTTCTCTGTTACAATTTATATTTTAATCCAGAGCTGCATTCATCATTTCTCATTCTTCAAAGCTAAAATCTCCAGTATAGCTCAATGTCTGCACAGAGTTTGCATTGATTATTCTATTTTAAGACACACAGTCAGATGTAGGGTAAACTAACTACTACATTGTATTAAAAGAGCTCAACTGATTGGTTTAGGATGCATCTGAGAAACAATTTATTAATAGTTTCCAATGATCACCAGCAGAATTGTGAATTCAGCTCTGGACTATAAATGCTGTAAATCAGGATCTGAATAAAGTTACGCAATGTATTTATAAAGTTATTCAAGTTTTCACATAAATTATGCCTATAAATACATTCATTGTCAAAATAAATCAAGCACCTAGAAGGAGTTGTCAGAATCTAATGAAACTTTCTATGCGATTGAAACGTTGTTATAAGTAAGTAATTACAATGTCAGAGTAAAAGGATAATTTATTTTTGAAAACTGAACCTTTATAGGGAGGCTCAAGTACCCTGTTGTACCACCTCTAGCTTGGATACAAGATGTGATATGGGGGTCATGGAGACTCTAGTATCCTGTAGGGCTGCCTGAAGCTTGGATACAAGATGGGATATTGTGGGCATGGAGGCTCTAGTACACTGTTGTACCGCCTCTAGCTTGGATACAAGATGTGATACGGGGGTCATGAAGGCTCTAGTATCCTGTTGGGCCGCCTCAAGCGTGGATACAAGATGAGATACAGGCATGGAGGCTCTAGTACCCTGTTGTACCACCTCTAGCTTGGATACAAGATGTGATACAGGCGGGCATGGAGGGTCTAGTACCCTGTTCTACCACCTCTAGCTTGGATACAAGATGTGATATGGGGGGCATAGAGGCTCTAGTACCCTGTTGTACCGCCTCTAACTTAGATGCAAGATGTGATACGGGTGGGTATGGAGGCATACAGTTTCTGTATGGTATCCTGCGGCATATAGATTTACATTGGCTGTAACTGAGCCTCTAGATTGTGCAAAATCGCAGGCTGTTAAATTTGGTGCCCCAGATGGTCCCTTACATGTTCTATCAGTGACAAATCTGGCAACTGGGCAGGCATGGAAGTGTGACAATGTTGTGCCCCCCTTGTGTGCCGAGCATTATCCTACTGGAAAATGCCTCTTGGAAGCCCTGCTTGCATGTCCTGGTAAAATCTTGCACCAAGTTAAGTCTCTTCAGGAGGTAGTCAAGATGTGAGTGCACGAAATGTACTTTGGGGGACATGTTACACCACAAATATTTGCATGATTTCAACATGTCGGTCACAATCTGTTTGAAGTCGTTTACCCCAGAAATTTGTCTGACACATTCTTGAATGCCTATGAGGCAGATTTTTCTTTGCTTGGTAAGCATTCACTGAATCTATTGTCGCATTTTAGTACTCTGATCTGTGGACCCACAAAAACACCCTCTTTTAGCTTTGCTTTTGAAAGATGGGTAAATTTGGTCTTGAGATAAGCAAATCCTCTGCCTAACATAATATGTAATGTAGGAAGCAGGATGTCTTAAGAGGATTGTGGCCGACTTTCGTGTTGAACACTTTTGCCCCCAACTCTCCAAATTCTGGCTGGTCAGTCCTTCCTTATGTAGTGAGATTGCCTGTCAGGGATATCCCACTCACACGGAAAACAGGAATACTTCATGAACCCTGTCTGCATTCCTAATATGACAGCAATGACTTTCAGGTCTCAACAGATCTTCCACTTATGATCAGATTATTTAATTTAATATGCTGCAGGACTTTATAGGACTCCTTTGCCAGACTGGCCTAATTGACTGAAACAGAATGCAGCTCATTGCCGTTGTGAAGCAAAACTGTTTTCTAACTGGTCTTTCAGGCGTCTATGAAAATTCACCATGCTTGGGACATCAAAAAAGTAACCCAGAGCTGACATCATACCCAGAAAAAAACAGAGAATCTCACCTATCCAAGGAACTTGCACTTTTCCGCTCCTGCAGTCACACTTCTTATGTCAAATCCACCCGCCCCAGTCCCAGCAGTTTTTAGCAAAGGCAATTCATAGAAAAAGGCTTGATGGACTCTTAAGAAAAGAGCTTTTTTCTTTTTTTTCTCCCCCTCTTCTTTTTTCTTTTCTTCTTCTCCTTTTCATTAGATTTTTGACTAGATTTATAAAATTTAATATGATAGCATGATTGTTACTGTATGTTTTAATATCAGCTACATATTTAGTATTATTTTAATTAACCCCTTAATGACGCGGCCCTTTTTTTTTGCCATTTTCGCTTTTTTCCTCCCCCCTTTTAAAAAATCGTAACTCCTTTATTTATCCATCGACGTCACTGTATGAGGGCTTATTTTTTGCGGGACGAGTTGTATTTTTCAATGGTGCTATTTAAAGTACCATATAATGTACTGAAAAACTTTAAAAAAATTCTAAGTGGAGTAAAATGAAAAAAAAAAACCGACATTTCACCATATTTTAGTGCGTCTTGTTTCTACGTCGCACAAACGGCAACAAAAATGACATGATAACTTTATTCTATGGGTTGGTACAATTACTACGATACCAAACATGTATAGGTTTTTTTTTACTATACTCCTTTTTTTTTTCAAAGACATTTAATTTTTTTCAATTATTTTCTGCGGTCATTTTGTGCGCACAATAACTTTTTTATTTTTCTGTCGACGTAGTTGTGCAAGGGCTCATTTTTTGCATGATGTCCTGTAGTTTCTGATAGTACCAATTTGGAATACATATGACTTTTTGATCGCTTTTTAGTGCGTTTTTTCTGGGAGACAGGGTAACTAAAAAAGTGCATTTCTGGCGTTCTTTATTTTTTTTTTCAGACGACGTTCACCATGTGGAAAAAATAATGCACTACTTTGATAGTTTGGACTTTTACGGACGTGGCGATACCAAATACATATTTTTTATTTATTATTTAGATTTTTTAATAATAGATATGGCAAAAGGGGGGTGATTTAACCTTTTACAACTTTTTTTTTTTCTCACTTAAAAATGCTATAGCATTACGTCATACTGCTTTTTGACAGGCAGTCTATTAAGCCACCCCACGGGGATGGCTTGATAGGCAGGCTGTTAAGGCAGCCCTGGGGCCTTTCCTTAGGCCCCCGGCTGCCATGACACCTGCAAGGCTCCCCTGATCTCACAGCGGGGGGGGCCGTGCAGGACCCCCGAACATGGTTCGGGGGATTTAAATGCCGCTGTCAGAATTGACAGCGGCATTTAAATGGTTAAAGGGGTTGTCTCATGAAATCAAGTGGGGTTATATACTTCTGTATGGCCATATTAAAGGGGTTGTCCCGCGCCGAAATGTTTTTTTTTTTTTTTCAATAGGCCCCCCATTCGGCGTGAGACAAACCTGATGCAGGGGTAAAAAAAAAAAACGGATAGTACTTACCCGAATCCCCGCGCTGCGGCGACTTCTTACTTACCTTGCTAAGATGGCCGCCGGGATCTTCACCCACGGTGGACCGCAGGTCTTCTCCCATGGTGCACCGTGGGCTCTGTGCGTTCCATTGCCGATTCCAGCCTCCTGATTGGCTGGAATCGGCACACGTGACGGGGCGGAGCTACGAGGAGCAGCTCTCCGGCACAAGCGGCCCCATTCAGAAGGGAGAAGACCGGACTGCGCAAGCGCGTCTAATCGGGCGATTAGACGCTGAAATTAGACGGCTCCATGGAGACGAGGACGCTAGCAACGGAACAGGTAAGTGAATAACTTCTGTATGGCTCATAATTAATGCACGATGTACATTACAAAGTGCATTAATATGGCCATACAGAAGTGTATACCCCCACTTGCTTTCGCGGGACAGCCCCTTTAATGCACTTTGTAATATACATCGTGCATTAATTATGAGCCATACAGAAGTTATTCACTTACCTGCTCCGTTGCTGGTGTCCCCGTCTCCATGCATCCGTCTAAATTCGCTGTCTTCTGGCGATTTTAGACGCGCTTGCGCTGTGCGGTCTTCTCCGTGGTGAATGGGGCCGCTCGTGCCGGAGAGCTGGTCCTCGTAGCCCCGCCCCGTCACGTGTGCCGATTCCAGCCAATCAGGAGGCTGGAATCGGCAATGGACCGCACAGAGCCCACGGTGCACCATGGGAGAAGACCCGCGGTGCATCGTGGGTGAAGATCCCGGCGGCCATCTTGGTAAGGTAAGTAAGAAGTCGCCACAGAGCGGGGATTCGGGTAAGTACTAAACTTTTTTTTTTTAACCCATCCCTTGTGTTTGTCTCGCGCCGAACGGGGGGCCTATTGAAAAAAAAAAACCCGTTTTGGCGTGAGACAACCCCTTTAATAGCCGCGATCAGCCGCGCAGCTGCTCGCGGCTATTGCCCGCGGGTGTCAGCTGTTATAAACAGCTGACGCACGCACTGTATGAAGAGAGGTTGCCACGCAACCTCTCTTCATACATACCCCGCGGCTCTATGACGTACCGGTACTTCATTGGTCATGAAGGGGTTAATTATTAATATAATAAATTTAGCTAAAGATAATTTTGATACAGTATGCAGTCTGACAAGAAATTTATGGTTTTATTAAAATACCCACAATTTATAGATATAATTGGGACAAACAAAAAATTATTAAAGAAATTAAGTAAGCCATGATTTTAAAAGATAAGAAAGTAAAAATAGGATGATGAACTCTTGTACAAACACGAAGCGTCCAGTTTCTTCCGAATAACAACAAGAAAGGGGTTAATGTAATCTAACTGTTACAGCATATGGAAAGATTCATTATTTTGTTTCTTTTTCTATGTTATGTTACTATGTATTGAACATAAGTGTGTCATCGTTTATGTAGAAGTATATATTAGTTCTCTTTAGAGCGTGTGTTTGTCAGCTGTTGAGCGGCAGCACTGAGGTGGTTAATGTATCAGGTGTCGTTTTTAATTGATATGTTTAGTTTGCCTATTTAAGGAATCATGTTAGAAGGAACATTGAGGTGAACAAGAACTCAGTCTAGAGTTCGAAACTCGTTCTCTGTATCCTGGTTTTATGGCACTCTTCTAATAAAGCAGAACACATTTTTCTTAAGGGTCAATCAAGTGTTTTTCTATTAATTGCCTTTGCTGACATCATACCACTTATATTGTTACAAAAAGTTAGGGTTCCATCATTTAGTAAAGAAATGCACAAGATTTAATTCTCTGTGTCTATAAATTGTTACACTTGTTTCAGGTTGGAGAAGATTCCATCATTGCAATCTGAAGCCCAGAAGTTCTGCCTTCCTTTTCCTTGGGCATTAATCACAAGACTAAATCATTGGCCTCTGCCTGTGTATAGAAGTGAGGAGATGAATGTCCTGTAGGCTTAAATGTAGGATCATTTCTTTCACTGCTTGATGGAAATGTGTTCTCTTCCTGCTTTGTTTCATCACAATCATCTTCGAGCCCTTTACTTGAAGGTTGTAAGAGTTTAGGAATAGTCTCAGAGAGCCATAAAGACCTCATTGCAGATGGTAAATTGGGATACAAAATGTGACTTTTAGATTTTTAGTTTGTGAAACCTTGATGCTTTTTGACAGAAGTAACAGTCTGTCACATGGTCCTTTTGTTCCCTCCACATCATAGGTATCCCAAGTGACATTAATGTATCTGAACCTTCCCACCAGATTATTAATTTCACATAGCAAGTAGTACAACAGAAATGCAGACCCAAGTCTTGCACAGTGGGCAGTGACTAACAGAATGGTATTTAACAAGGAGAAATGCAAAGTCTTATATCTGGGCAAGAAAAATGAAAAAAGCACATACAGAATGGGAGGAACAGACTTGGGTATGCTAATAGATTATAGACTGAACATGAGTCAACAATGTGATGCAGCAGCCAAACAGACAAACACAATTCTGGTATGTATTAAGAGATGCATAGAGTCTAGATGACATGAGGTAATTATCCCCCTCTACTCTTCCTTAGTCAGACCTCTTCCGGAATACTGTGTCCAGTTCTGGGCACCCCAGTTTAAACAAGACTTAGACAAACTGGATCAAGTTCCGAGAAGAGTTTTCAGGATGCTGAGCGGTCTGCAAATCATGTGCTATGAGGAACAGTTAAAGTATCTGGGAATGTTTAGCTTGCAAAAAAGGCTGAGAGGAGACTTAATAGCTGTTGACAAATATCTGAAGGGCTGTCACAGTGCAGAGGGATCAGCCCTATTCTCATTTGCACAAGGAAATAGTAGAAGCAATGGGATGAAACTGAAAGGGAGGAGACACAAATTAGATATTAGAAAAAACTTTCTGACAGTGAAGGTGATCAATGAGTGGAACAGGTTACCATGAGAGGTGGTGAGTTCTCCTTCAATGGAAGTGTTCAAACAAAGGCTGGACAAATATCTGTCTGGGATGATTTAGTGAAACCTGCATTGAGCAGGGGGTTGGACC
The DNA here is from genome assembly GCF_035609145.1 of Eleutherodactylus coqui. Classification (NCBI taxonomy): domain Eukaryota; kingdom Metazoa; phylum Chordata; class Amphibia; order Anura; family Eleutherodactylidae; genus Eleutherodactylus; species Eleutherodactylus coqui. The sequence continues at coordinate 141,102,032 of NC_089838.1, read as the reverse complement.
AGATGATCCTGGAGGTCCCTTCAACTCTACCATTTTATTATTCTATATTACATAGTGTTTTTCCACTCAGGTGTTGATTGGGTCCAAAATGCATGACACTATTGATATAATAACTGAAATGCCATGAGTCATAGGCGTACATATAGAGGTTGCTGGGGTCGCGATTGCGACCCGGCCCCTGAGCCCCCGGGGGCCTCCTTTCCACACACTGACCGCATTACTTTCACTAAGGTCTCTGCGCAGACCGGCAGCTTCCTCCCGGACCTCTGCTCAGACTCCTCCCCTCTGAAGATCTCAGTGCAGAACCAGATAGGGGAGGAGTCTGAGCAGAGGTCCAGGAGGAAGCGCCGGTGTGTAGGAGAAGCTGCCGGCCTGTGTGATGGGGGGATGGGAGAGAGAACGAGGGGGGGCCCTGTGTGATGGGGGGAGGGGAGAGAGAACTAGGGGGGACCCTGTGTGATGGGGGAGGGGAGAGAGAGCACGGGGGACCCTGTGTGATGGCAGAAGAGAATGAGGGGGGACCCTGTGTGATGGGGGGAGAGAACGAGGGGGACCCTGTATGATGGGGGAGGAGAACGAGGGGGACCCTGTGTGATGGGGGAAAGAGGGGGACCCTGTGTGATGGGGGGGAGAATGAGGGGCATCCTGTGTGATGGGGGGAGAACGTGGGGGATCCTGTGTGATTGGGGGGGAGAACAAGGGGGATCCTGTGTGATGGGGGGAGAACGAGGAGGATCCTGTGTGATGGAGAGTGGGGGGAAGGAGACGTGTCAGTTTTGGCCCCTCCCTGCTGCGCACGTCAACGGCAATTTTTTTGGCTGGCTGGGAGTGAGAGAGAGAGAGAGGGAGAGAGAGGGAGAGAGAGGGAGAGGGAGAGAGAACACATGCGAACCAAAAAAAAAAAAAAAAGCTCGGCACCGGTCGGGTCCCATACAAAAATGCTCAAGTCTCCCATTGTAGTCAATGGGGTTTGTTACTCGAGTAGAGCTCTCGAATTTTACGAAAAGCTCGACTCGAATAACGAGGACCTGAGCATTTGGGTGCTCACTCATCTCTACTAATGATCCATTGATGGGTCATTTAAAAAAAACAGTAATGTAGCTAAAAGTGATGTACAAGGAGTAGCCGTAAAAAGGTGTGGGGGTTGGAGGGGTCTGGAAGGGGGCCCCAAGCTAAACTTTTGCACCCAGGCCCATGAGCCTCTAGCTATGCCCCTGCCATGAGTAATCAGTTTTTGTCTCCCATATTAGTTTCAGACTTTTTGGCTGGGACATGCATTTGCTGCTTTCTTCTATTTACTGTATAACCGTATTGAATACTAGCATTGTTCATTACAGGCTTGATAGAACATGACCTATGAAAAAATCATTCTGGTTATGAAGAACTTTGCATGGTTTCTAATGTTTGCATGTCTGGTTTATAAAAACACCATTGAATACAACTATTTGTACAGCTCACACATTTTCAGGAATGGCTATTACATGGTGTATTGAATCACTGGTTTTCATGCATTTTATTATATAGTTGCATGACATATAACATTTTAAGTCTTGCCAGCCAGATTTTACACTGGTGCCCAGGGTCTTCAAGTTACACCTGCATAATTCAATGATCACAATGTATTGAAATAAGAAGAATATTAGAAGGTTGTCTAAATGTAATTCTAAAATGAGTATACTTTAATTATATATGGATATGGAATTATTCTACCCTTTCCCATTCTACCCTGACCCAATACTTCTCACAGCTGACAGTTTTCTACAGTTGCATCTAGTGTAGATAATCTTCTCTGAGCTAAATATCCTGGACTCCAGATTGATACATTTTACTTACACTAATACACAGTAAGGCTGGGTTCACACAGGGCGGATTTGTTGCGGTTTTGCTGCGTTTTTTCCGTTGCGGTTTTGCCGCATGAAAGGTTATTTTTGACTTAGCGAGTATGCTCGCTCATCTCTACTAAGGAAATCTTGAAAACATCACCTGTTTGGTTTATTTGTTGACTGGAGTTCAGAAGAAGTGATATAAAGGCAACACTATTAAGTATAAATTGCACATAACACATACATATAATACTAGATTTCTTATAGAATGTATACCATAAACAGATCCAACCTACATGATATCCAATGCATAAAAATACTCTAAAGCTTCGCATACAAATAAGATAAAAGTCAATTGAATGCCTATTTCGGCTGATGATCTTATGTGTAAGGTGACCTCCCTACTCTCCCTGACATGTGTAGGCATGCCCCATCGTTAGTTACCATGGAACTCTAGTAGGGGCTTCTGGTTCTTTCCTCTTACCCCATTGAAATAAGCAAGCATGTTTGGTCAAACCAAGAGTGTATGCTGATGGTGAAGTCGGGAGAAATGGCTGTCGACTAAACTAGCCAACAGTTATTTGAGGCGCACAATGGCTATGAATTGAAATTAGAGTTTGTCAGATCTTATAAAGTGAAATGTACATGAAGTGGCATGTTTTACATAATTCTGATCGCTACTGACATTAAAAGCATCAATAAAACATTTCTGTCTTTGTGACTTCCCGAAGAACGATGTCATTAACTCCTCAATTGCTGGTAAGATCTCAATGCTCCAGTGTTTAGATTTTGATAAGCATCCAAAAGTCACACAGAGCTTTTCACTGTAGTCTCCTCTGTGAATCGCCTTGGGTCTATACCACCAACACAGTACATTCTGGTTGGAGATGACAATATGTGAAATGTTCACTGGGGTTATTTTTTGTTAATTATCTGGGGTTCACATGATTTCTCAGCATTAGAATTTAATTAGTCACCAAATATGGCACTTACTGGGTCATGTCATTGTTTTTGGAAACAGATATGTAACAAAAGTGTAATGATATACACTTTCTATATTTCTGTGACATCAGTGGCACCAGCAAGTCAAATTATTGGTTCATCTATATACTCAATACCGCATCTGCTATTGACAAAGTTGAAAGTTTCTTCACTCATATGAGTCTCGCTTTCCAGAAGACCCAGTATTTTGTATAGTAAGCCATTTAATGGTCTGCTATTAGAGTTTTCATGTATACAGCCAGCTTGCAAATGTGTAAAGGTATTATATGTTATACCATATTATCTAATATGGTATTAAAAGAACTCTGCCCTCACATGTATGCATTATGTAACTACACGCTATGCCTCACACTCACTCATCATCACCATAGCGTCTATAACAAACTTCATGCCTCACACCATCTGCATCCATATAGGCGGTGTAAAGCTCCCTCTCTCAATCAAACACACAAGCCTACATCGTAAAATGTTCACTTTTTCATCAATCATCTGCTAAGGTTCCACGACGATTGTTTCACTAAATGGGAAAATCTTACTATAACAAACCCTAAACTTAAAGGGGTTGTCTCGAGGCAAGAGTGGAATTTTTTTATTGCCCAGTCCCCCTTTTTAAGCATACATAACTATGCACACATGTAAATGGGTTTTAAAGCTGGATTCTACTCACAGTTCTTGTATTTCAGCAACTTATATCACGTTTCCCAAAGATGGCCACCGGTTCTTTTCCCATGGTGCACCGCGCTTGATGTAGCCCGATGTGCGCGCTCTCGAGACGCTACCAGCTGTGTTTCCCTGACAACCAGACGCCCCGCAGCCGCCGACCGGACCCCGGGATTGAACGCGGCCGACCACAGCACACAGTCACCCACCGCCAGGCAGCAGGTAACCGGCGCTAGGCCCCAGCTCCCCCGCGCTAGGCCCCGGCTCCCCCGCGCTAGGCCCCTGACAACAGACGAAGGCTCCGGGGCCCAGCGGCAGTCCCCCCGGCCCAGCGGCAGTCCCCCTGGCCCAGCGGCAGTCCCCTCGGCCCAGCGGCAGTCCCCTCAAGACAGGTGAAGGCCCCGGAGCCCAGCGCTAGGCTCCGGGGCCCAGCGCTAGGCTCCGGGGCCCAGCGCTAGGCTCCGGGGCCTTCACCTGTCTTGAGGCTCCCCGACCCATCACTTACCTGGGTGGCAGGGCGGCGGGACAGCTGGGCGGCTTCTCGGGACAGCTGGGCGGCTCAAGTTACTGCACCCCTCTCTAAGAGAGGATGGTACAGAATGGCCGCTCCAGCGTGCTCCCGAGAAGTGACAGCTCGTCTGCGCATGCGCAGAAGAGCTGTAGCATCTAGCAGGCTGAAGCGGCTCGTGCTGAGAGCAGAAGACCGGACTGTGCAAGCGCGTCTAAAAAAGCAAGCCGCCAGCGAATTTAGACGGAACCATGGAGACGAGGACGCTAGCAACGGAGCAGGTAAGTGAATAACTTCTGTATGGCTCATATTTAATGCACGATGTATATTACAAAGTGCATTAATATGGCCATACAGAAGTGTATAACCCCACTTGATTTCGCGAGACAACCCCTTTAAGTCCTGTGAATTCATGGCATGTCCCTGAATATTTAATAGTGTAGGGGAGAACTGAGCTGTACAAGCCCTGGGTACAATCCTTGGGTATTTCATGCACTCGAAATAGCAGACACCTTTGCATTAGAACTAATATTTAGAGATGAGCGAGCACCAAAATGCTCGGGTGCTCGTTACTCGGGACGAAATTATCGCGATGCTCAAGGGTTCATTTCGAGTAACGATCCCCATTGAAGTCAATGGGCGACCCGAGCATTTTTGTATATCACCGATGCTCGCTAAGGTTTTCATTTGTGAAAATCTGGGCAATTCAAGAAAGTGATGGGAACTACACAGCAACGGATAGGGCAGGCGAGAGGCTACATGTTGGGCTGCATCTCAAGTTCCCAGGTCCCACTATTAAGCCACAATAGTGGCAAGAGTGGGCCCCCCGCCCTCCCAACAATTTTTACTTCTGAAAAACCCTCATTAGCAATGCATACCTTAGCTAAGCACCACACTACCTCCAACAAAGCACAATCACTGCCTGCATGACACTCTGCTGCCACTTCTCCTGGGTTACATGCTTATAGCTGGTTCCACTGAAAGCAATGGGCTGCCGGCGTGCGCAAGATGAATTGTCGGGAAGGGCTTAAATATAGAAGCCCTTCCCTGCAATTCATCCAGAAATGTGTAAAAATAAAAAAAATATATATACTTACCTTGTCCCAGCAGACGGAGTTCAGCGCGGCCTACAGTGGGTGTGAAGGGGGTGTGAGTCAGACCTGCCCCCTGATTGGCTCAGCCTCAGCCAATCAGAGGCAGGTCTGACTCACACCCCCTTCACACCCACTGCCGACCGCGCTGAACTCCGTCTGCCGGGACAAGGTAAGTATATATATATTTTTTTATTTTAACACATTTCTGGATGAATTGCAGGGAAGGGCTTCTATATTTAAGCCCTTCCCGACAATTCATCCTGCGCACGCCGGCAGCCCATTGCTTTCAGTGGAACCTGCTGTATTGCCAGCTCCATTGAATTCAATGGGCAAACATCGTTCTTCTCTGCCACAGCTGTTACAGCTGTGACAGAGAAGAATGATTTGTCTTCTATATGTTCTCAATGGGGTCGGCGCTGCTGCCGCCGGCCCCATTGAGCGCATATAGAGAAGAGAACAAGAATCGCAGATCGCAGATAGGTGCGATCTGCGATTTCTGACTATGGCCTAAGAAGGACCGTTGGGGTTCTTGAAGACTAAAATAACTCCTAATGCTCTCCCTATAGCAGCTCCGGCATCAGCAGGACTGTCCCTGATCTCTGTCAGAATGCATCTGTGGTGAGCCGTGGGCGGGCAGATTTTAATACTCGGGTGACACCTGATCTCGCCAGCCACTCACTGCAGGGGGGTGGTATAGGGCTGGAACATCACAGGAGGAAGTTGTAATGCCTTCCCTGTCTTTCTATTGGCCAGAAAAGCGCACAAATTTCTCAGGGAAGAAAATGAAAGTGACTCGAACACTGCGTGGTACTCGTCTCGAGTAACGAGCATCTCGAACACCCTAATACTCGAACGAGTATCAAGCTCGGACGAGTACGCTCGCTCATCTCTACTAATATTCTTAATTCCAAGGAATAATTTTTCTGAGCATGGATATTTATATATATAGATTAAAGCCGCCTTCCTTTCTTCTAGTATATGATGTTCTTATTTTCTACGTACATATTTATGTTAGTTTAATTTATTTCCATTCTACCTCTCACACTTGGACTGTTCCTTTATTTGAATTTATAGTGACATAGTATGTAAGGCCGAATAAAGACAATGTCAATCTAGTTCAGCCTGTTTCAACCTCCTTGTTGATCCAGAGCAAGGAAAAAAAACCAAAAGCAGGAGCCAATTAGCCCCTTTTGAGGGAAAAATTCTTTCTCAACTCCCTAATGGCAGTCAGACTAATCTCTGGATCAACCTCTAATAGTTCCTACATGACTGTAAGACCCGGATCAACAACGCAGCAGAGCATTGCTTTCTGTAAGCAGGGCTTGAATGTCCCGCCTCCAGAAAGCTAATGCTCTGATTGGCCAACTTAGTCTGGTGTTAGCCAATCACAGCCATTCATGACGTCAAAGCAATGCTCTGCGAACGTGCACGGGGGAGCAACAGCCTGCAGCAGCGCCGCCAGAGGTGAGTATTGATTTTTTTTTTCACACTGTATTCCCGGCATATAAGACGAAAAGTCGGGGGTCGTCTTATATGCCCCGTCGTCTTATATGTTTTCAGGGGCCTACATCAATCTTGGTGTTTTAAAACATATATATATATTTGATAGAAATACAAACACATCTAACATGTATAAGACTCTGAAACTTTGGTTTTGTTTCAAATAGTTTTTTGTATATGAAAGTGACTGATTTAGAATTGAGTACGTTAAATAATAGCATGCAGAGTTTGCTTTGGACTGTATGACGGGTCACCTTGTCCCAGTAAATTATTTTGCACAACAGGAAAAATATGTTCATCAAATAGTGATTTACGCAGCCACAGGGAACAAAGCATTCATGTTACATTAATTTCTCTTAATATTATACTGTTTATTCGTATCACACACTACAAGGATTGCAAATAGACAAAAATGTGTTTGGATGCCCCTTACTATTGTATAATTGTCACATGGAATAGTTATTGAATTATAACTGCATTGGACTAAAGTGAAATTCTGGCTTAGTTAAATAAGTAAATCCATGAGCATTCCTTTATCCTCTTATGTTATGTTCTCTTTTCCAAATGCTCATTTTTGGGCGGTCATTTGGTCCAAAACACTTTAAGGCTGTATAGTAAACACAATCACTTCAGCATTTGAAACAGGCTTGGATGGTAGGCCAGTCAGGCAAGGGTAGTAATGGGGGCAGCAGGTCGCCAGAGAGGGGTACATACAGCTGCAGCTGCTCTGGAGGGAACATTCACCCCCAGGCACCCCCACAGTAGGGAATGTGGAGGGCTGAGATGAGGGGTTACATCAGTACAGACCACATTACACAGTTTTTCAATGCTCCAAATGAAATCATTTATTGAACAAACTGACCTTGCAACAGAGTCAACTTAAAGGGGTTGTCCCGCGGCAGCAAGTGGGTCTATACACTTCTGTATGGCCATATTAATGCACTTTGTAATGTACATTGTGCATTAATTATGAGCCATACAGAAGTTATAAGAAGTTTTTCACTTACCTGCTCCGTTGCTAGCGTCCTCGTTTCCATGGAGCCGACTAATTTTCGCCGTCTAATGGCCAAATTAGCCGCGCTTGCGCAGTCCGGGTCTTCTTCTTTCCTCAATGGGGCCGCTCATGCTGGATGCCGGCTCCTTGTAGCTCCGCCCCGTCACGTGCCGATTCCAGCCAACAGGAGGCTGGAATCAGCAATGGACTGCACAGAAGCCCTGCGGTCCACCGAGGGTGAAGATCCCGGCGGCCATCTTCAGCAGGTAAGTAAGAAGTCACCGGAGCATGGGGATTCAGGTAAGCACTCTCCGGTGTTCTTTTTTAACCCCTGCATCGGGGTTGTCTCGCACCGAACGGGGGGGGGGGGGGGGGGTTTGAAAAAAAAAAAAACCCGTTTCGGCGCTGGACAACCCCTTTAAGCAGTCTCTTAAGGGGTCAGAGGTGTGCACCTTTAGTGACCCTGATACAGTAATGGTAATTCTTCTTTTGTTCAGCGGAACTGAGACAAAATTCATGCACCGATTTTCTTCTTCTCTTGTTTCTTTTCCCCTTAGTATAGCTGATTCTTTTATTTTGCTGCATCTATCTGGTCCTGCATCTTCAGGAATTTTAGATCAGCCCTGGGGTGCAGAAACCTCTAATGTGCACAAACAACTCTTACTCTTGTCACTTCCTGTGAACTCAAAGCCCAGGAAAGCCACTATCTTTATAGGGTTCTAATCTCATGAGTGGAAATTGGTCACCAAAGACATTACTCCTCCTCACCCCGATGTCCCTTAAAGGAACAGTAAACAATATTTCCATTATCAGGAAATAAAATATTAAATAAGAATAGACACTACAGGAGTAACAAACTATATTCCCTTACATACTTAGCAGGAGTTACCCAAACCAAGCCACTGTAGCCACTAACCACTAATGTCATTGCTTTACATCCATTATGAGGCTGATTTTTCCAGACTCTTAGGCTTTAATCACATGACATCTTCACCCCCATTCAGGGGTTCGGTCCCAGAGATCTGTCTGGATGGCCAAAAATAGTGTCTAGTTGGAATCCTACATAGCTCCATTGGCAGCTATTAGTAAAACAGAGACCAAAGCTGCTCTGGTCTCCATTTCAACAGGTTTCTGTTCATTTTCAGTATTTTAGGTGGACAGAATAGTGTAGTTGCAACTTTGCCATCTGTGTTTTTGTCATGTTTTGCGGCTGTGAAAATCACGTATGCAAAACGTGACGAAAGAAAACCATGTTGGTTTCAATGGTTTTGTTTCGATTAGCGGGATTCTTGTGCGTTGATACTATGCGCATGGAAATATATGACTTTTAAAGTATGAACGACTGCCTGTTTACAGTGAATGGAGGTGGGTGGCCAGAAAAGTTTTCTAGGCGCTCTGCCTCCATTCACAGAACAACTATCGCTCCTTGTAAAGCACAAGAGGGATATCATTGGGAGAGCTGTTGGGTGCTATATGCCAGACAGTCGTCTTGTGAACACCCAGCTATAGAAATAGTAACAATTACTATACATGGCAACATGCCAGGTAGCAGGCAAAGTGGGCAACATCCTAAAAGCCAACAATACTGAAATCAAAGACTAATAACTACTTGTCTGTAGTATGTGAGGGAGTGATTCTGATGCTTCACCCCTGGTAATGTCATTGACCCCTGGGGCCCCATCAAAGGTCCTACAACATATATAAAACACAGAGTCTGACCGCCAGAAGAACAACACAGTTAGGGCTCTTGGAAGGGGAGGATAAAAATAACACCGAGAATACAATTAAGCATTATTATCTCAGAAGACACAACTCAGCGGTCCTGACAGAAGACAACAACCTACCACCACCACAGAGATCCAGTAGGCTAAAAGACCTGTAGTGATGTCACTGCTGTGAGAGGAGCCAAGCTCTGTGTGGGGTGTAGCAGAGCTGTGTGTGTTGTGTGGGGATCATAATGCATGTATCATGTAGCAGAGCTGTGTGGCACATTGCGCCACCAGAAACACTGGTATTATAATTTCCTACACAACTCAGCAGTCCTGACAGAACACACTGACCTACCACCACCACAGAGATCCAGTGGGCTAAAGGACCTGAGGTGATGTCACTGCTGTGGGAGGAGTCAAGCTCTGTGTGGGGTGTAGTAGAGCTGTGTGTGATGTGTGGGGATCATAATGGATGTACCATGTAGCAGAGCTGTGTGGCACATTGCACCACCAGAAACACTGGTACTATAATTTTCTACACAACTCAGCAGTCCTGACAAAACACACTGCCCTACCACCACCACAGAGATCCGGTGGGCTAAAGGACCTGCGGTGATGTCACTGCTGAGTCAAGCTGTGTTTGTCTTTTGTGGTAATCAAGCTACTGTGAGTGTGATGTGCCACCAGAAACACTGGGACTATAATGTCCTAATAATTACTAGTACTATATAATGATGATGCAGACCTACTCGTGCTGCATACATAATGCTCATAGTGATGGCCATGACCATGCCTATAGTTTACTGCTAGAATGTAGTCAAGTTAGTCTATTACACATTTCAGGGCTTTTTGTCATACACATGATACTATTGCATTAAAACTAACGGTAGATTTTCATCCATTTACTTTCATCTACATCCATTCTTCTGAAGCATAGGCGTAACTATAGAGGATGCACCCGGGCCCAGGAGCCTTAGGGGGCCCATAAAGCCTCTTCTTCATATAGGGAACCCAGTGCTATGAGTAAAGCATTATGGTTGGAGGCCCTGTTACAGATTTTGCCATGGGGCCCAGAAGCTTCAAGTTACGCCTTGAGCTGGAATATGGTTTTCTCCAGCCGGTTTCGGGGTATTCTGTAGCTTCCAAATTGTATAGTGTGCACACATCATCGATCAGATCAGACACAAGTTATCAGTCTCATATCCAAAATGGCTCTCTGGGCAGAAACACCCAGACAGCCCCTTTTATTGTAAAGCATAACACCTGCCCTTTAATGGGCGTGCAACAGATTACATCAGTAACATATAGGATTCTCATTTGTCGGATCATATAGAATCCCCTCTCCTTCCTGCCCACCTTCTCTCAAGTCCAATGTATAAGCAAGTCTTTGTCTTACAAACATGTGCTCAAAACTGAAACTGAAAGTAAGTATCTCTTTGTTGAAGAAGATTCTGTGTGGGGGGATGGGGAAGGACTGGGAAAACACTCAAGATGAACACAAGCAATAACATATAACACTGTGATTTAACTCTTTCCTTATGCAGCAGAGTTCCACATTAGGCTGAAGTCACAAAACACATATCTTTTCACCATGCCATTGTCCGGCAATTACTATAATGAAATTATGCAGTCATTAGCCTCTAAGAGTTAAAGTCACTACAGCTGCGTAATACATCTAGTTTAGTACAAATCAATAGACATTTTACACTGACTAATCATCATGTCTATCACAGCCTCTGTTCTGAGAATATTATTATGACAATATTTTATATACTTCATGCGTCTACTATGCAATAAACCTTCCCCTATAACTTGAAAAACTAACTTTTCCAAGGGATGACTGTCAGGCACTACTGCGTCCAACAGCTGTCCCAGTGACTATGGCTCCTGTGCTTTTACACAGGCGCGAAGATCGTTCAGTGAATGGAGGTGGAGTGCTCAGGAAATCGTTCTGGCCCGCCCACCTTCATTCACAGTAAACAGGACGTCATTAGTTGATGAACGACTGCCTATTTAGACAGAACGATGCAGTGGCAGACCAACAATGATTTTTAGGTCTACAGGAAATATTTTATTAGCGATTTATTGCTGATCATTTTTTTCACAGCATGTATTTCCACCTAAAAATTATCATGGAAACTGCGTGATCTAATGAGAGGTTTGAACGATAATTGTGCCGTGTAAAAGCGCCTTGAAAACTCAAGATTGCTTTTCTTGAAAAGGGTTGTGAAATCACTGCCTGAAATAATTTTTACTTTAATCTCATCAAAAGGTTTGCAGGAGGCCAAGTAATGTCTAATGAATACTAAGGCATGTGTGCCAGTGTGCTGATAACATTAAATGCATGTTCCTAGTATTTCTCTGTGTTATCACCTCCTCTGTGCTGAAATAAGATTAATAACATCCTTCATAGGATTTTTAGACTGTGTCCAGCTGGCAGTCTTATCACCCTATGAAGTTATGCTGATGAAGTAAGATACTTACATGTTGATGGTTTGTATCACAATGACAGATGATATCACAAGATCTATAGAATTAACAGAGGTAAAGTGAATAGCAGCACCAGTACCACGCACAGATATCAGTGAACACAAATACAACATCTGTTTGTTGGTATCATCTATCCTTTCCTGAGGCATTACCTTCTATGAGCACAGACATACAAAATTTAATTTAAGGATGGCAGTATGGGAGTGCAGGATGACCAGGCAGTTAGCTGGGTAACAGTTGGAAGGAGGGATAGAGGGAAGAATGCCAGGGAGGCTATACCTGAACTGGCACACCCCGGGAAGTTTAAAAAGCTGGCAGATGAAGAGGATGCCATTACAGGATTAGCACTGCTGCAACACGACATGCCCTCTGACTGCCAGGGGGATGATTGCTCCAGTAAGTAGGGGAATGCTAGACAGGTCCTGGTAGTGTGAGACTCAATTATTAGGGGGACAGACAGGGCAATCTGCCACAAAGACTGGTATCATCAAATGGTGTGTTAACTTCCTGGTGTTGCAGTTTGACACATCGCAGATCAGGTTGACAGATTACTGGGAGGGGCTGGTGAGAGCTCATGGTACATAGTGGCACCAATAACAGAGTTATAGGCAGGTGGAAGGTCTTTAAAAAGGTTTTTAGTGAACTAAAATGTAAGCTATGGGCAAGAACCTCCAAAGTTGTGTTTTCTGAAATACTACTTGCACCACGTGCTACACCAGGAAGGCAGCAGGAGGTTAGGAAGGTAAAAAGTGGCTCCAGAGTTTGTGTAGTAAAGAGGAGTTTGGGTTCCTGATGAAATGGGCTGACTTTGCTGTTGGCTACAAGTTCTTTCATAGGGATGGGCTGCATTGCAATAGGGAGGGTGCAGCTTGGCTGGTGAAGAAGATGGCTAGAAGGTTGGGGGGAGGGCAAAAATAGAGATAGAGGGGAAGACAGTATAGATACTGGCCTGGGATTAAGTAATGAAAATGGGATGTGGAGTGGTGGGAGGGGTTAGTAAAGTTAGAACTGGCGGAAGAATTATTAGGGATACAATTAATATGAGAAAATAACCAAAACTTTCTAAATTGCATGGTGTCTAATGCTAGAAGTCTGAGCAATAAGATTGACGAACTGGAAGTAATAATGTCTGAGGAAAACTAGGATATAGTGAGAATACCTGAGACCTGGTTGGATGAAGGCTGTGACTGGGCAGTGAGCTTACACGTTTACAGTCAATTTAGAAAGAATTCCACTGGATTCGCGCATAGCTGATGTGGTGCCAATGTTCAAAAAGGGGTCAAAAAGTGAACATGGAAACTACAGGTCGGTAAGGCTTCCTTTTATTGTGGGTAAAATGTTTGAAGGGTTTCTAATAGAGATGAGCGAACGTACTCGTCCGAGCTTGATATTCGTGCGAATATTAGGGTGTTCGGGATGCTCGTTACTCGTAACGAGCACCATGCGGTGTTCTGGTTACTTTCAGTTTCCTCTCTGAGACGTTAGCGCGCTTTTCTGGCCAATTGAAAGACAGGGAAGGCATTACAACTTCCCCCTGTGACGTTCAAGCCCTATACCACCCCCCTGCAGTGAGTGGCTGGGAAGATCAGATGTCACCCGAGTATAAAAGTCGGCCCCTCCCGCGGCTCGCCACACATGCCTTGTGAGTTAGCTGAGGGAAAGTACTATCGTGCTGGTGCTGCTGTAGGGAGAGCGTTAGGAGTCAGTGTAGGCTTCAAGAACCCCAAAGGTCCTTCTTAGGGCCACATCTACCTGTGTGCAGGCTGCTGCTAGCAGTGTTCTTTTTTTTTTTTTTCTCAAAATCGGCAGTGCAGAGCATTGCACCCGGCATTAGGGACAGAAGTGGTGCATAGGCAGGGAGAGTGTTAGGAGTGAGTGTAGCCTTCAAGAACCTCAACGGTCCTTTCTAGGGCCAAATTTAAGCGTGTGCAGTACTGTGCTGCCTCCATTGATACTACAGGGACAGAATTGTGTAGGCAGGGCCACAACACAGTTATTGTTCATTGAATATACGCAGTGGGTCCTTCCCTTTGCAAAAAAGGAAAAGAAATTATATTTGGCCTGCCTGTGTCAGTCCTAAGGTCTCCGTGTACGTGTGTGCTGCGTGCACAACGTACAAAAATCAGACGCAACCAGCTACGGTTTACTGCAGGCTTGCGCCATTGTCTTTCCTGACTGGCAAATACCTGCTCTGCTAGAGTTAATAACTCTGCTACACTAAAGTTGTGTGTCACTTTTTCAGGGCCACACTACAGTTCTAAAAGTTATTGTTCATTGAATATACGCAGTGGGTCCTTCCCTTTGCAAAAAAGGAAAAGAAATTATATTTGGCCTGCCTGTGTCAGTCCTAAGGTCTCCGTGTACGTGTGTGCTGCGTGGACAACGTACAAAAATCAGACGCAACCAGCTACGGTTTACTGCAGGCTTGCGCCATTGTCTTTCCTGACTGGCAAATACCTGCTCTGCTAGAGTTAATAACTCTGCTACACTAAAGTTGTGTGTCACTTTTTCAGGGCCACACTACAGTTCTAAAAGTTATTGTTCATTGAATATACGCAGTGGGTCCTTCCCTTTGCAAAAAAGCGAAAACATTATATTTTGCCTGCAGGCTTGCGCCAATTTATTTCCTGCCTGGGAAATCAAATCACTGGTAATACAGCATGCTGAGGGGTAGGGGTAAGCCTAGAGGACGTGGACGTGGCCGAGGACGCGTAGGCCCAAGTGAGGGTGTGGGCACAGGCCGAGCTCCTGATCCAGGTGTGTCGCAGCCGACTGCTGTGCGATTAGGAGAGAGGCACGGTTCTGGCGTCCCCACATTCATCGCCCAATTAATGGGTCCACGCGGGAGACGTTTATTAGAAAATGAGCAGTGTGAGCAGGTCCTGTCCTGGATGGCAGAAAGTGCTTCGAGCAACCTATCGTCCAGCCACAGTTCTGCGCCGTCCACTGCTGCAAATCCGAATCCTCTGTCTGCTGCTCCTCCTTCCTCCCAGCCTCCTCACTCCACTACAATGACACATGCTCAGGAGCGGGAACACTCCCAGGAACTGTTCTCGGGCCCCTGCTCAGATTGGGCAGCAGTGGTTCCTCTCCCACCAGAGGAGTTTATCGTCACTGATGCCCAACCATTCGAAAGTTCCCGGGGTCCGGGGGAAGAGGCTGGGGACTTCCGCCAACTGTCTCAAGAAGTTTCTGTGGGTGAGGAGGACGATGACGATGAGACACAGTTGTCTTGCAGTGAGGTAGTAGTAAGGGCAGTAAGTCCAAGGGAGCAGCACACAGAGGATTCGGAGGAAGAGCAGCAGGACGATGAGGTGACTGACCCCACCTGGTGTGCAACGCCTACTCAGGACAGGTCTTCAGAGGGGGAGGCACGGGCAGCAGCAGGGCAGGTTGCAAGAGGCAGTGCGGTGGCCAGGGGTAGAGGCAGGGCCAGACCGAATAATCCACCAAGTGTTTCCCAAAGCACACCCTCGCGCCATGCCACCCTGCAGAGGCCGAGGTGCTCTAAGGTCTGGCAGTTTTTCACAGAGACGCCTGACGACCGACGAACAGTGGTGTGCAACCTTTGTCGCGCCAAGATCAGCCGGGGAGCCACCACCAACAGCCTCACCACCACCAGCATGCGCAGACATATGATGGCCAAGCACCCCACAAGGTGGGACGAAGGCCGTTCACCGCCTCCGGTTTGCACCGCTGCCTCTCCCCCTGTGCCCCAACCTGCCACTGAGATCCAACCTCCCTCTCAGGACACAGGCACAACCGTCTCATGGCCTGCACCCACACCCTCACCTCCGCTGTCCTCGGCCCCATCCAGCAATGTCTCGCACCGCACAGTCCAGCCGTCGCTAGCGCAAGTGTTGGAGCGCAAGCGCAAGTACGCCGCCACGCACCCGCACGCTCAATCGTTAACCGTCCACATAGCCAAATTTATCAGCCTTGAGATGCTGCCGTATAGGGTTGTGGAAACGGAGTCCTTCAAAGCTATGATGGCGGCGGCGGCCCCGCGCTACTCAGTTCCCAGTCGCCACTACTTTTCCCGATGTGCCGTCCCAGCCCTGCACGACCACGTCTCCCGCAACATTGTACGCGCCCTCACCAATGCGGTTAGTGGCAAGGTCCACTTAACTACGGACACGTGGACAAGCACAGGCGGCCAAGGCCACTACATCTCCCTGACGGCACATTGGGTGAATTTAGTGGAGGCTGGGACAGAGTCAGAGCCTGGGACCGCTCACGTCCTACCCACCCCCAGAATTGCGGGCCCCAGCTCGGTGGTGGTATGTTCGGCGGTGTATGCTTCCTCCACTAAAGCACCCTCCTCCTCAACCTCTGTCTCGCAATCTAGATGTGTCAGCAGCAGCAGGACGTCGCCAGCAGTCGGTGTCGCGCGGCGTGGCAGCATAGCGGTGGGCAAGCGTCAGCAGGCCGTGCTGAAACTACTCAGCTTAGGAGATAGGAGGCACACGGCCCACGAACTGCTGCAGGGTCTGACAGAGCAGACCGACCGTTGGCTTGCGCCGCTGAGCCTCCAACCGGGCATGGTCGTGTGTGACAACGGCCGTAACCTGGTGGCGGCTCTGCAGCTCGGCAGCCTCACGCACGTGCCATGCCTGGCCCACGTCTTTAATTTGTTGGTTCAGCGCTTTCTGAAAAGCTACCCACGCTTGTCAGACCTGCTCGTAAAGGTGCGCCGGCTCTGCGCACATTTCCGCAAGTCCCACACGGACGCTGCCACCCTGCGCACCCTGCAACATCGCTTTAATCTGCCAGTGCACCGACTGCTGTGCGACGTGCCCACACGGTGGAACTCTACGCTCCACATGTTGGCTAGGCTCTATGAGCAGCGTAGAGCTATAGTGGAATACCAACTCCAACATGGGCGGCGCAGTGGGAGTCAGCCTCCTCAAATATTTTCAGAAGAGTGGGCCTGGTGGGCAGACATCTGCCAGGTCCTTCGAAACTTTGATCAGTCTACCCAGGTGGTGAGCGGCGATGCTGCAATCATTAGCGTCACCATTCCTCTGCTATGCATCTTGAGAACTTCCCTGCAAACCATAAAGGCAGCCGCTTTGCGCTCGGAAACAGAGCCGGGGGAAGACAGTATGTCGCTGGATAGTCAGAGCACCCTCCTGTCTATATCTCAGCGCGTTCAGGAGGAGGAGGAGGATGAGGAGGATGAGGAGGAGGGGGAAGAGACAGCTTGGCCCACTGCTGGCGGTACCCATGCTGCTTGCCTGTCATCATTTCAGCGTGTATGGCCGGAGGAGGAGGAGGAGGAGGAGGAGGAGGATCCTGAAAGTGATCTTCCTAGTGCGGACAGCCATGTGTTGCGTACAGGTACCCTGGCACACATGGCTGACTTCATGTTAGGATGCCTTTCTCGTGACCCTCACGTTCAACGCATTCTGGCCACTACGGATTACTGGGTGTACACACTGCTCGACCCACGCTATAAGGAGAACCTTCCCAGTCTCATTCCCAAAGAGGAAAGGGGTTCGAGAGTGTTGCTATACCACAGGACCCTGGCGGACAAGCTGATGGTAAAATTCCCAGCCGACAGCGCTAGTGGCAGAAGGCGCAGTTCCGAGGGCCAGGTAGCAGGGGAGGTGCGTAGATCGAGCAGCATGTACAGCCCAGACAGTGCAACAGTCTTTAAGGGCCTGGCCAGCTTTATGGCTCCCCAGCAAGACTGTGTCACCGCTCCCCAGTCAAGGCTGAGTCGGCGGGAGCACTGTAAAAGGATGGTGAGGGAGTACGTAGCCGATCGCACGACCATCCTCGGTGACGCCTCTGCCCCCTACAACTACTGGGTGTCGAAGCTGGACACGTGGCCTGAACTAGCGCTGTATGCCCTGGAGGTGCTTGCTTGTCCTGCGGCTAGCGTCTTGTCGGAGAGGGTGTTTAGTGCGGCTGGGGGAATCATCACAGATAAGCGTACCCGCCTGTCAACCGACAGTGCCGACAGGCTAACACTCATCAAGATGAACAAAGCCTGGATTTCCCCAGACTTCTCTTCTCCACCAGCGGACAGCAGCGATACGTAAGCAATACGTAGGCTGCACCCGCGGATGGAAGCTACGTTCTCTCTCACCATCCAAAACGGGGACATTTCTGCTTCATCAATCTGTGTCAAATATTCCTCCTCCTCCTCCTGCTCCTCCTCCTGAAACCTCACGTAATCACGCTGAACGGGCAATTTTTCTTAGGGCCACAAGGCTCACTCATCTAATTTTTCGAAACAATTTTTATATGTTTCAATGCTCTTAAAAGCGTTGAAACTTTAACTTGAACCAATTTTTCGTTAAACTGGGCTGCCTCCAGGCCTTGTTACCACTTAAGCCACATTAACCAAAGCGATTAATGGGTTTCACCTGCCATCTTGGTTGGGCATGGCCAATTTTTACTGAGGTACATTAGTACTGTTGGTACACCAATTTTTTGGGGCCCTCACCTACAGTGTAATCATAGCAATTTGTATGTTCTTCGCCTGCACTCATGGTACAGAAGTGTGTGTGGGGTTGGCCTACACTTTAGCTACATAAATGTAACTTGGGCCTTGGCTATACTAAGGCTACTGAAATGGAACTAAGACTGCGCTCCCACTATACTGCTGCTTCAGAATTGTTACTGGGGCCTGTCTTGAGTGCTACTATTGCTGACATGGAACGAAGACTGCGCTCCCGCTATACTACTGCTTCGGAATTGTTACTGGGGCCTGTCTTGAGTGCTACTATTGCTGACATGGAACGAAGACTGCGCTCCCGCTATACTGCTGCTTCGGAATTGTTACTGGGGCCTGTCTTGAGTGCTACTATTGCTGACATGGAACGAAGACTGCGCTCCCGCTATACTGCTGCTTCGGAATTGTTACTGGGGCCTGTCTTGAGTGCTACTATTGCTGACATGGAACGAAGACTGCGCTCCTCCTATAATGCTGCTAGTGATATGTTAGTGGGGCCTGTCCTAATGCTACGGCTGAAATGTTACGAATTCTGGGCTCTGCCTATACCGCTGCTAATGGTATGTCTCTGGGGTGTGGAAACAGAGGCTTCCCAAAGACGTGATGGCGGCGAGGCCATTTCCCACCAACGCGGTTACTGTTAAGGTGCATATAACCACGGACACGTGGAGAGGACACGTAGTGCCTCAAAAACGTCCCCCTCCTCCTCCAACAGGGAAAACATTCTTGGCAAATGCCTTTGCATTGGTTCGTCTGGTGGCAGTCCAAGAATTTCACCTTTACCGACACTACAAGAGAGCCCCCCCACCATCCCCCCGCCACGGCCCACTTAATCCTGGCCACATTCCGAAAACCAACAAAATACAACCGCGCTACTAGGTCCGCAGTCACCACCACATTACCACCAACGCGGTTACTGTTAAGGTACATATTACCAGTCTGACTGGGGCATGCAGAGACACCTTGACAGAATGAATAGTGTGTGGCACATAGGTTCCCCATTGCTATGCCCACGTGTGCAGCTCCTGATGGCGGTGGCACAGGATTCTATTTCTCATTGCTTCTGTACAGCATTGTGGGCTATCGCCCCACCACTTTTAAAGAGGGTCGCTGCCTAGCCGTGCCAACCCCTCTGCAGTGTGTGCCTGCGGTTCCTCCTCATGGCAGACGCACTTCTAAATAGACATGAGCGTGGTGTGGCATGAGTGCAGCTGAAGACTGCGCAGGGACACTTTGGTGTGCGCTGTGGGGGGGAGGGGGGGCGGTTGGGCAGCATGTAACCCAGGAGAAGTGGCAGTGGAGTGTCATGCAGGCAGTGATTGTGCTTTGTTGGAGGTAGTGTGGTGCTTAGCTAAGGTATGCATTGCTAATGAGGGCTTTTCAGAAGTAAAAGTTGTTGGGAGGGGGGGGGGGGGCCCACTCTTGCCGCTATTGTGGCTTAATAGTGGGACCTGTGAACTTGAGATGCAGCCCAACACGTAGCCCCTCGCCTGCCCTATCCGTTGCTGTGTCGTTCCCATCACTTTCTTGAATTGCCCAGATTTTTACACATGAAAACCTTAGCGAGCATCGGCGAAATACAAAAGTGCTCGGGTCGCCCATTGACTTCAATGGGGTTCGTTATTCGAAACGAACCCTCGAGCATCGCGAAAAGTTCGTTCCGAGTAACGAGCACCCGAGCATTTTGGTGCTCGCTCATCTCTAGTTTCTAAGAGATACTATCCTGGAGTACCTAAATAAAAATAGCTGTTTAACTCCATATCAGCATAGGTTTATGAGGGGTCGCTTCTATCAAACCAACCTGATCAGCTTCTACGAGGAGGTAAATTCTAGACTGGACCGGGGAGAGTCACTGGATCTTGTGTATCTGGACTTTTCCAAAGCATTTGATACTGTGCTGCATAAAAAGTTGGTATATAAAATGAGAATGCTTGGTCTGGGTGAGAATGTATGTAAGTATCTGGCTCAATGATAGAAAGCAGAGCGTGGTTATAAATGGTATATACTGTGGTTGGGGCACCGTTACTAGTGGAACACAACAGGGGTCAGTTTTGGATCCTATTCTTTTTTATATATTTATTAATGATCTTGTAGAAGGATTGTGCAGTAAGATATTAATATTTGCAGATGATGCAAAATTATACAAAGTAATTAACAGAAGAGAGGAAGTACCGTATTTTCCGGCGTATAAGATGACCTTTTAACCCAGGAGAATCTTCTCCAAAGTTGGGGGTCGTCTTATACGCCGAGTATAACCTGTAGAAAAAAAAAACAATACTCACCTCCCATAGCGTTCTGCGGCACAGCTGCAGGCTGTCGCTCCCCCCTCCTCGCCGACAGAGCATTGTTTCTGGATGCGGGGCTTTAATGCCCCGCTTCCAGAAAGCTAATGCTCTGACTGGCTAACTCAGCGCGGCGTCAGCTAATGAAAGCTGGGGCTGAGTTAGCCAATCACAGCCATTTTTGATGTCATTGAATGGCTGTGATTGGTTAACGCAGCGCCGGCTTTGATTAGCTGACGCCGCGCTGAGTTAGCCAATCAGCGCATTAGCTTTCTCGAGGCGGGGCGTTCAAGCCCCGCATCCAGAAAGCAATGCTCTGTCGGCGAGGAGAGAGCGACAGCCTGCAGCAGCGCCGCTGGAGGTGAGTATTGATTTTTTTTCCTACACCGTATTCCTGGCGTGTAAGTCGACAGTTGGGGGTCGTCTTATACGCCCAGTCATCTTATACGCCGGAAAATACTGTGCACACTACAAATGGATCTGGATAAGTTGGAGAATTGGGCATAAAAGTGGCAAATGAGGTTTAACACCTCATAAATCTAATGTTACACATGGGCAGGGGAAATACATGTCACTGTTATACACTAAATGAGAAACCATTGGGTAAAACTGGCATGGAAAAGGATTTGAGGATTTTAGTTAACTGTAAGCTTAACTGGCGCAATCAGTGTCAAGCAGCTGCTGCCAAGGCAAATAGGATAATGGGATGCATCAAATGTGGTCTAGGAGTACATGATGAGAACATTGCTCTTCGTCTTTACAAGTCACTGGTCAGACCACACATAGAATATTGTGTATAGTTTTGGGTACCGGTACTCAAGAAGGACATATCAGAGCTTTCAGGGCTTTTAAAGCAGGTTCAAAGGCAGGCAAATAAAGTAGTAAATGGAATAGATGGACTATAGAGATGAGCGAGCATACTCGTTAGGGGCAGATACTCGAGCGAGTATCGTCCTTTTCGAGTACCTGCCTGCTCATCAGAAAAGATTCAGGTGCCGGCAGGGGTGAGCGGTGGGTTGCGGGAGTGAACAGGGGGGAGAGTAAGAGATCTTCCCCTGTCACCCCCCCCCCCCCCCCCCCCCGCTCTCCCCCGCCGCCCTCCGAATCTTTTCTGACAAGCAGGCAGGTACTCGCAAAGGATGATACTCGCTCGAGTATCTGCCCTTAACGAGTATGCTTGCTCATCTCTAATGAACTACAATACCCAGAGAGGCTATCAAAATTGGGGTTATTTAGTTTAGAAAAAAAAATGTCTGAGCAGCGATCTAATAACTTTATATTAAACTTATTTACTAACGATATAGAAGATGGGATTAACAGCACTGTTTCTGTTTTTGCAGATACCACTAAGTTGTACAGCATAGTGCAATTTATGGAAGATACATAGAAGTTATAAACTGACATCCTGAGTTTTAAGCCATCCACTTAGCAAATGAGTTTTAATGTGGATAAATATAATGTTACGTAAAACTGGGAGAGTCAATTATAGAGAAGGATCATAGTGTACTGGTAAATCATAGACTAAATAACAACATGCAGTGCCAATCAGCTGCTTCTAATGCAAGAAGGATATGATCGTGCACAAAAAGAGGCACAGACTAGAGGGCCAGGAACATAACATTGGTGTGGCCTCATACGGAATATGCAGTTCAGTTCTGAGTACTAGAGTACTGAGTACTAGTAACATAGAAATGATGCCATGGAGTTAGAAAAGATACAAAGAAGAGCAACTAAACTAACAAGAAATATTGAAAATCTTAGTTATGAGCAAACATTAAAAGAAATAAAATAAGGTTCTGACGAGAACTGAAACGCGTCCTTGTTTTTAAAGCTGGATATGTGAAGGCACTGTATTAATAAAGCAAGACATATCCTTTTTCCACTTTAAGTCAGCCTTGTTTCCTTGGATTTATTGCTTCCAGTAACAATGAATCTATCAACCCGATCTGCAATGTGTCGAACTCGAGTTCCAGGAACACAAAACACTGTTAGACGATTCTGGTCTTTGTAGCTGATTGCCCTGTCTGTTCCCCTAATTATTAGGTCTCCAATTACCAGGATCGGTCTAGCCTAACTTGCACTCCTATTCCCCTACCTACTGGAACAGACATTACCCTGGTGGTTAGAGGCTATGTTGTGCTGCAGCAGTTCTAATCCTGTGATGGTATTCCCCTTATCCGCCAACTTTGCAAACTTCTTGGAGTATGCCAGTTCAGGACTAGCCTCCATGGATCTATTCCCGCTACACCCAACTAGCTGCCTGATCATCCTGCACTCTCATTCTACCATCCACCCCCACATCTGCCCCAGCGAGTGTCTGCTTACTAAACAGCAAACTCCATTCCATATTATCAATAGAGCTCAGTATTACAAGCTGCTCATTTAGATCCAGGATCTGGGCTTCCAAACGTGCAACACGATAATATCTCGTACATCAGTATGAATTGTAATTTGTCTGAAGCATCTCAACATTTTGCATTGGTATGTCATGGAAATCTGGATACATTTTCTGTACTGGGGTAGAAAGGGCTAATAAACCCTAAAGAGGGGGTGACTGGGAAAGTAGCCTGCGAAATAGGGAGGCATATTGGATTATGTCAGTGCACAGTAGACATCCATGGGGTTTGAACCTTCGTTCTGACCTCATGTACATTTATTAAGATTATTACCATAGTGGATATTAGTTGGCATTTAACTTCTGACATCATGTGACTGCATGCACCCAGATATGTTGAGTTAATGCTGTATGTTACCTAATTAATTAGTGCTCACAATGGGGGCAGTGGTTTGTTTTCAATGTGGATGCAGTATTTTGGGACAGTAACCCATTTTCTCTATACTAAGAGTTAGAAGCTTTAGTCTAATTTCTGATAAATATGATACCTGTTTTTTTATCAAACATTACAAAATGAATAATATCTACTTAATGGCTATTTTGACTACAAATAATGAAAGAGTGATCTGACTTTTATAGCATTAGTTCATACATATCGGCAAATGGTTCGGTTGAGCTATGACTGTCAGTGCTATTCTTATTGAACTATTCAGGGTGTTAGTTTCTCCACTGTTCTTTTGCTGCTGACCATTACTTTATTTTGGATAGCTGAGGTAAGACATTTTAGGAAATGCAGTAAACGAACAGTAAATAATATGTGACTTTTAATTACGTGTTGAAATTTCCTATTTTTGAAACTTCCAAACTGTGTCGGACTGGGGTCACAGGTAAAATTCATTCTGTGGACCCACTGTATAGCTACATGCAAATATTGCCTGATTACCTGATCCAGGTTCACAAATTCCTCACTGCTGCTTTCTCTATATACTTCAACAGAAAGGTGATTGCATTTGCATATGGCCCTGTTTCCACTGTACTGTATGGGGAATGCAGTGGACAAGAATTGGTAGACTCTCATTACTGTCATTTATCCAGTGTGTGCAGATCTTGTACTTGGGGTCGGAGGCCGGGGGCCAAGCCTGGGTCAAGGCCTACCGGGAAATTCACCTGTCCCGCTGTGGGCCAGTCCGAGCCTGCTTCCAAACATATCTTTCCATATTAATCTATAGCCGGGCTGCTATTCAGCACATTCTTAGCATGGTACCAAGATCAAATACCTACTGGTATGTGATAACTACACGGCATCCATGAAATACAGCATTGCACCACTGTGTGTAAACTCAGTTTTATCATATTGCTAATAATCCTCCCTGTAGGAAATCTGTTCATTTACCAGACTTCTGGGTTTACAACCCAAAAGTGTAAGTATGTTGAAATATGTATTATTGTATAGAATGGTGGTCAGATTCTCCTACATGCTACTTTCTGATTAGGCCAAGGAAAGTCTCTATATCTGTTAGGTTGTGTTCGGTCCACATAGCATGGTGTACGTTTGTCTTAAACACATGGAAATGCTCCTAACATAAATGTAGGAAATCATTGAAGGGCCTGATAAAGGCCCAAACACACTTTGCAATATATTTTACATTATTCATATTAAAAAAACAAAAAAACCCACAAAAAACAGTGGTTTCCAATGTCATTAGTGAGGCTAGATGAAGATAAATATATTGCATGCACAGTGTTGTTGAACATGTTCCTCTATACCAATGGGAGATTATGAAATAATGTTGCCACCATAATGGACATTATGTTCTACCTGCATGCATTGCAAGAATGTATATGTCCTTGTGGCCTTATTTTTCGCAAACTTTTTTCTAACAAAATTTCAGTTTTTAGCATATAATTTAGAGTCCACGACCTCAACTGAAAGCAGTACTTTGTAAACCATATAATCACTCTGTGGTGGATTTGTAATTTTGCATTGCAGTGGAATTTTGAAACTATTTTTTCATTTCGGTTTATTCTTAAAACATATTCTAAGCCGGCGAAAAAAAGTGATTGTTAACATTTATAACGTTAATATGATCAGAGAAAGATCTATGTGCAACACCAAATACAGCCCATAGAGAAGACTACACATACAGTATATCCTGACATCTGGGGGATTTGCTACTTCTCAGGACCACTATCTTCCTACATAAGATGGTTGGCTCACAGAGTAAATTCACTTCCACTCTGCAGTCTCTTTTTAATCTAGCTCCTGTCTCAGTTTTGTTGCTTCATTACAGCAAGTATTTCACATTTTTACAGTGCAGAAAAAAATCTAAATAACACCTGGGTGCCAGACCATTCTGATATATGTAGTTCACTATGCAGACCAGCAACCTATTAAGGACGCCATGATAATTCGGCGGGTTGCCCTGCACTTCCATCAGTGAACCACATTGGTACTGCCACCCTGGGCTCCCCCTGGAGTCTTAATGCCACGCTGCATGTGAATGATAGATAATAAATGCAAGGCATTGGTTGGATGTTGGCCAGCTGCCTGCATGGTGAGAGGAGGATGCATCTATATGCACTCCTCAGTCAGTAAGTAACGGTCATTTTCTGTGATTGCTATTATAATCCCAGACTTGGCCATAAGCAGAATGCCCCATTTTATGTCCTCAGTCCAGTTGCATGCAATTATGCTTTTTTTCCTTTAATGAAGGCATGTTAATTGGTGCTTCCAAGCACAATGCTTTCATGAGAAGTAAACTTGTTTTGTTATTGGTGCTAGAAGAATATTGCATATATCAGTCAGGAAATTGCTCAATGTTTTACTGGTTGTCCTGCAGTGAACAAAGTCACAACTATGTTATTATTACGTGATTTGTGCTCTATAGGTTCTCTCTCATCCTGCATGTCTACTTTCCCACAACTCCTACTACTATTTCCTTTGGGCTGTGACTTTGGAAATGTTTTTCTAAGCTGGTGAATAGTAGAGCAAAAATGTAGATAGGGTGGAAAAGAAATAGTTGCAACATTTATAGTATTCATAGCGCTGTCCAATATGAACCCTTTAATCCCTCTAACATGTGTTTTTCCCACTCCGGGCCTCTCGCCTTTTTGGTCTCCTTTCTGCAGAATAATCCAAACCAGAAATGTTAAGAGAGGGAGAGGGAGGAGGTTAACCTAGCGGCTCTGAAGGATTTATCTAATCTAATTTTACCTCCATCTTTTCTCAGTGATTCAACGAATGTCCCAGGAGTCATAATACCACTCTCAAATTGTACGCAACAGCTATACTGGCAGGCAGCCCCGCATTAATGCCTTTATTATCTGCTAACTTTAATAAGAATGTGCCTCCTTCCAGTGATGAGAAAAGGAAGCATTGGGAATAGCCGTGTTACTATGGAAATGATTCATCTTTGGCTGAATGGGGTTGTTTCCTTTTTATTTCTAACATTTCCAAATATAAGACAACATCAAGTTTGGGAAATCATGCTTTAGCTGAAAAATAAAAAGTCTGAAAAAAAAGAAATTCACCGTCAGCCAACATAAAAATAACAGCATTTTATAGAAGAAATGTGAATTCCTTTGTGTTTTAGCTACAGTGGGGCACATTTATAAAGTCTTTTATGCCAGTTTCTTGTATAAGAAATGAACAGATTTTTGCACAAGTGGGCGTTTGTTCAAAAAATGTGCTACTTTTTTGCATTCTGCACAGTCCCCACCAATTTTTGGAAAAGTGGGTGGGGTTTGTCAGGACTGAGAGATTTATCTAAACTGGCTGAAATTATACCAGAAGGTCGGACATGACATATATATCTTAAAAGGTGCACAAAGGTTCCAGGGATGCACTGAATACATGAAGATGCGTGTGCGGTGAAATATTGTAATAAGCCTGGTGCAGGAAACGGCGGGCTTAGTAAATTTATCCCCAGTATGTATTTGTCAAAAGTAAAAAGAACTAATGAATTATGCTTAAAGGGGTTGTCTCACGAAAGCAAGTGGGGTTAAGCACTTCTGTATGGCCATAATAATGCACTTTGTAATATACATCGTGCATTAAATATGAGCCATACAGAAGTTATTCACTTACCTTCCCTGCGCTGGCGTTGCCGTCTCCATGGCTCCGTCTAACTTCAGCGTCTAATCGCCCGATTAGATGCGCTTGGGCAGAAGGGTCTTCTGCCTTCGGGTCTGTCCGGCAGCAGCGGCGTTCTGGCTCCGCCCCCTTCTACGCGTCATCGCGTAGCTCCGCCCCATCACATGTGCCGATTCCAGCCAATCAGGAGGCTGGAATCGGCACACGTGACGGGGCGGAGCTACGCGATGACGCGTAGAAGGAGGCGGAGCCAGAACGCTGCTGCTGCCGGACAGACCCGAAGGCAGAAGACCCTTCTGCGCAAGTGCGTCTAATCGGGCGATTAGACGCTGAAGTTAGACGGAGCCATGGAGACGGGGACGCCAGCGCAGGGAAGGTAAGTGAATAACTTCTGTATGGCTCATATTTAATGCACGATGTATATTACAAAGTGCATTAATATGGCCATACAGAAGTGTATAACGTCACTTGCTTTCATGAGACAACCCCTTTAATATTTACAACATTCAGTAAAGGTAGTTTTATCCTAATTTAAAATTTTAACCAACCCTTTAATGCATGATGTAGAATTTTGCATACAAATGATTCAAAGTGCAAAGTGGACACAAAAAAAATCATGCATTGTAGGGTTAATTTATTTCCAGATTCTTAAGGCCCTTTTAGACAGGATGAATGTCGGGCAAATGATGCCTGACACTCGTCCCTGCACATACACGCTCTTGTGCTGCTGCACAGAAGCTAGTATCGCTGGCTCACAGCAAGGCGGCTGGAGGAGATTTCTCTCCTCACTCTCCCCCGCCCCTCTCCATTGACATAACATAGCGGCCGTTCAGTACAAATACTTATGCTGCATAAATTATGGACGATTCGCTGACTGCTCAGTATAAATAGTGGTGGCTCAGTACTGAACGGCCGCTATGTTATGTCAATGGAGAGGGGCGGAGAGTTAGGAGGGAAATCTCCTGCAGCCTCCCCGCCCCCTGCTGGCTGCTTTGAGAGCAAGCCATCAAAGGCACACAGGGACGAGTGTCGGGCATCATTTGCCCAACATTCATCCCGTCTAAATGGACCATTACACTCATGTACATGGTTGGAAGTACATCCACAAGTACATGAATATGGTGGTACTGCAGTAAAACATTGTACAGCAAATAAAAATAAATGTCGAATAGTTAAAGTCATTAATAGAACTAAAAAATGAATTGATTTCTGAATTAAGTAAAAAACCAAAAAACAAACAGAATTTTTGAATGTGTTTTATTCAATATTCGTTCCAAAAAGTAAAAAACATACATATTTGTTATCCTGATACTCATAACAACCTCCATAATAATGTTACTGTATCATTTAAGGTGAAAGTTGAATAAGATTAAAAGAAAAAACATGATTATATACAGTATTATGTGTTCCACCATTGTAAAAAATTCATATACAGATGCTCTAGTGCTAATTCATCTCGCATTAGCGCAACACCGTAACTTACTGCTGTGACTATGCTATTTGCGTAGCATGGCTACTATTCAGACTCAATGGCAGCAGGCGAGCTACTCACACAGCGTAACAGTGCCGGCTGATCTAATGCTGATGCTGTTTCATCTGTATATTAAAAACTAATTTAAATGTATCCCAAAATGATACTTACAAATCTGAAACTCCTCCAGAAAAAAATGAAGATTTGAATAGCAATACAGTCATAAACATAAAAAAAGTTATGGAAGCAAAAATATCAAAATAGAAGCCACCCCCACTCCTGATGGGGTCAACCCCCATTCCTCAGTAGGTCTGTAAGTGCTGTTTATCAGTATGTTGCACCTGAGCAACCTCCTCCATATTGCCTTTTCTACATGTTTCTGGGAATTAGCATTGTACCTCTTTATTAGTAAAAATGGCCTTTTCTGTGATTTTTGAATATAATTGATCATTTTTTTCTGTGATTTGTTTGTAGGGACTCACAAGACAACTAAGACCTTTAATATGGCTTGCGAGCTTGTATATTTGACCAAAATAGTAACTAATATCTCTTGCTTATTATTTTTGCATGAAGCACTCCGCCTTAAAATGGGGAGCCCAGGGTGTCAATACTTAGGCCACATGCACATGGCGGGGTTGGATTCCGGATGTGGGATCCCGCACCAGAATCCGACCCTGTGCCCCGGCAGAGACACCTCCGTACCTGTCATTTTTTCTCTTCTTCTGTGCTGCAGATGTTCCGGCCGTCGCACATGAGCAGTACAGAGTTTCCCGCACCGTCGCGATGATGTGGATCCCGCGACCCTTCTACAGTGCTCACTGCGGAAGGGCTGTAAGATGGATGGCTTTCATTGCCGTCAATGGAAGCCGTCTGTGCGAGGCCCGCACTAGAATAGAGCATGCTGCGATTTTCCCCCATGAGCGGAAAATTGCAATTGATTTCCACTCGTGGGCAGGGAAAAGCAATTTTGCTTAGCATGCTATGGCCGGTATTTGCTTCAGAATCCGGTGGGCAGACACCGGCTTCGGATTCGACACTGCAAATACGTCCGTGTGTTTTGGGCCTTAATGTGCTTCACATAGGAGGTACCTGCTTCATCTAAGAAATGGACATCATTTACAGGTTGTGAAGCTGCATGGTCACTACACATAGCAGTGTGACTGTCACCCTATACATTATCTATCTGCAAGCATGAGAGTAAACAACCACTTCCCCATGTATGGTAAGCATGTGAGTGATTGTTCATCAGTGTTTTGCTCCTGTGCAACCTCCTCTATTAAGCATTTTGCTTTTTCTGCATACCCTGCCTTTTTTGTGTCACCCTTCTACCTCTGTATTAGTAGGCATGGCCTTTTTCTATAATTTCAGCAAGTACAGTATATGCAGCTTCTATTTCAACCTGCTCCACTTCAGGATGGGATGTTGCTAGAGCCTTTAGGTTTAAAACTATATCAAGAATGCGGCTCTAGGTCATCCACATTCTAACCTGAGCTAGAGCCTTTAGAAATGGCTCTCCTCTGCAGTTACACTGCTTTGAGCTGGGCTCATTTTAAACAATAGTGTCCTTTTCTACTTGAACAAGCACAGTTCAAGATAATCAATAGTGCAAATAAATCAGTTTTCCTATTCTAATAATAATAAATAATAATCTTTATTTGTATAGCGCCAACTTAGTCCGCAGTGCTTTATGACAACCCCT
The DNA here is from genome assembly GCF_035609145.1 of Eleutherodactylus coqui. NCBI lineage: Eukaryota > Metazoa > Chordata > Amphibia > Anura > Eleutherodactylidae > Eleutherodactylus > Eleutherodactylus coqui. Next base: position 141,071,909 of record NC_089838.1, on the reverse strand, counting down.
GACCGTATGTCCTTTTAGGTATATATAGGTGGGGATTTCTCATTGTGTAGCAAAAGAAAGAGGGGCATTCAGCTGAACATTAGGGGTTGGGGGCTTTCATATGAATAGGTGTTGTCCATATAGGAAATCTCTTTAACCCTTCAGTGACTGCAAATACGACTTTTTAGTGACCTAATTTTAAATCTTGCACATACATCTGTTCAAGGCAGTGGCTTGGCTGACTACTGATAGTCAGTCTCTTGCTCTTATTGCCAGGGGCAGAGAAACCTCTGATCTTGGCAGTTTAACCCCTTAAATGTCACATTAAATAACAACTACAGCATGTAAGTGGATTCCATGGAGAGGGGCTCCTTCTGTTACTTATCACCACCCTACAATGTGATCACAAGATACTAATGGGTTCCCATGGCAGCCAGAGTCCTCACAAAGGCCTCCATGTCTGCCATGTCTCTCAGCTTATTAGACTCTGCATCTGGCAGTGTCTAATAGGCTGCTGTCATAGACATAGTACAATGCACTACATAAGTAATGCATTGTACTATCCTAGAGACCCAACAACTGCAGCTTCAAGTACCCTTTAGGGACTAAGAAATATTGACAAATAAGTTGAATAAATTAAGAACAAAACTAAAAGCTGTTTCAGAAAATATTGTGTTTGGGGAGCCACACAGACCACCACTCACGATCCGGCCCACTGGACCAACAACCCATCATTTGCATGCACTGCGGAAACACTTATATCTCTGATTTTACAGGTATGCCCAGACCGGCATGATTAGCAAACTTACTATGAAAATGGCCATTTTATCATCTATTAAATGGTATAGAGGGTTTAATAGGTGTAAAAATGGTGACAAGTTTCCTTAAATCAGTGAAGTCCCTCTAGTGATACAACATATCCAGCTAAAAACTGCTGTCCGTAATATACAACTATTGTATTTGTATCTGTTGCTATGTTATTACCAAATCAAAATATATTTGTGAAAAAATAAAGCAGAAACCTGCTATTTATATGTAATATGTCCTTGGCTTGATAGTCAGACATGTTCTTAGACTATTCACCAGTGACGAATAGTAGTCACATTGGTCAACAGTTGACTCTGGCCATGCAATAAAGGGCAAGTTGTCTTGATTTCCTCCTCTCATTTGACTGCGGAGCAGCATATGCAGGATATCTAGTCATTTCTCTGTGATGTTCTGGCTTCACCGAGGATGAGTGATTGTTATTGAGCTAAAAGTCTCCTTTTCCTCCTTATTTGGAAGTTGAATATTGATGTATGTGCAGTGTTTTCTGTTTACATCAGCAAGTACAGCCTCTGAACAACACGTTGATTACAGATTGTCACTTGTTATTAGAAGCACTGGCAATTATAGATAAATGACAAGGAAAATAGACAATTAATTCTAGTCTTAAAGACTTCATTGTGTATTCTGAACATCAAACCTACTGGTTCTTGATCTCATGGGAACAGCTGCAATATAAACATCTGGATTACAACTAATATATTGTTCTGCAATGTAAGGGTTGAAGGAATATTAATACATTGTAATCTAGTCTAAAAGGTTCTACCAGCCTATATTAATATGGATTAGAGATGCCCATGAAATCCAGAAATTGGTTATTAGCATCAGTTTCATTGTTAGACTATTTAGCTAGTTCTGTTCAAGAGAACTGACCCTCAAAAAAAGAGACATCATGACCTTAAAGGGATTGTCTGTTCTAAAATAACCTATTAGGGTATTCTGAGCTGACAAAAGGAGGTTCATCCTTTATCCGTCATCTTTGGAGTCCGCGTGAACCGGGTGATCCTTAGAAGTTTCAGTGGGCAAAAGTTAATGCATTTCAGGAAAAATGAGCATTTGTATTGCAATTTCTTTACTGTCATTGTACTACATAAAGATAAATTGCTCAAATGAATCATACTGCACATAATTATTCTAGATACCAGCCATTGCTGTATCTTTTAAAACTATAATCAAGGGTAAATCCTGTTGCTTCTACAATGCCCAAATACAGGCCTGAGTAGCATAGGGAAGATGAGTATTTTGCACTTCGTAATATGCCACGCTGATGCAGTAAATAGTTCAGGCATTCAAGGAAAATTATCTGTGTATAACCAGCCAGACAGAATGACATTGTGGTCCACATGCGGCACCTAGGCGCACCAGGTTGTAGACCCTGAATTTGGAGAGTATGATCGATAGGACCAGACCTGACCTACAGTTCATGAGACTCACCCATTCAAGTCCCTAGGGAGAGAAAAAAATGGATGGCACACAGATGCCATCTGTGGGCAGTCTGTGTGCTGTATGTTTTTTTAAAGATTAAGAAAAAAAGAATTGGGCATGTTTGAATTTTTTTGCGGACATGAAAACCCCATAGCATACAGAGAAAAAACTTGAAATTTAGACCGAATATGAACTGAATACAGAGGCCACATGGAGCATCACATGTGAATAGTCTTTTTTCTGTGGATGTAACACTGAAGTTTTTTTTTACCACAACTGTGCACCTAGCCTTTATCTGTCTCTCAGCAGGGAGAAAGTAAAGGGCTGAAGTAATGCTAGTCTCTTTCTCTGCCCTATATCTAAATGAATGGAGAATGCAGGCTGTGAATGAAGCTAATCAACTGCATAAATTAAAAACTTGAATTTTAAAAACTCAGTGTAAGTTGAATAATGGAAGTATGCTTAAACAAAAAGGCCTGGCTTGTGTGGTTAGTCAGAACATTTATACATTATGAAACTTACATTTAAAATCTATGACTCTTGCTTAGGGTGCAAGGGGTCCCAGGTTCAAATCCCGGATGGGCCCATGTGATAACATTGGCGACTTGGGCTTAAGAGTGTGGCTCTGCCCGCGTTGTTTAATTCAACTTATGTTTGCATTTTGTCTGGGATGATCAAGTGAATCCTGCACTGAGCAGGGGGTTGGACCAGGTGAGCCTGCAGGTCCCTTCCAACTCTACCATTCTATCTCTTTAAATGCAAAACAGAAGAAACTCACAGTGTATATTTCTGTTGCTACCCTGTTTCCCCCAAAATAAGACAGTGTCTTATATTAATTTTTGCTCCAAAAATGTTAATTTTTTAATGTATTTAGCTGCCTGGACACTATTTAAATTGACTTTTTATATAAACTGTAACTTGTGCTTAATTTTGGAGCAGGGCTTATATTTCAATCATTCTCAAAAATCCTGAAAAATCATTCTGCATCCTCAAAAATCCTGAAAAATTATGCTTATAATTGGGCTTATTTTCAGGGTAGGTCTTATTTTCAAGGAAACAGGGTATACAGCTATATTTCATCTGAAAATTAAAGAGAATATGTCAACAGACCTACTATATAAATTACATTATTGTGTTAAACATATTTTATTTACATTATTTACACCAATCACAGCCAGTGCTTCCTGGAGGCGGGGAATTTGAACACCTGACCAGAAAGTTGTGAGAGAAAACTACAAGCAAGTGTCAGGGAACTGCAGAAAAGATGTGGACAGCGTCTGTTGGGTGATGCAATTGTTTTTTCTTGTTTTTCTATGCAGCCAAGGCTTATTTTAGGGCTTTTAGAGTAGGATTTGCTAATGTAAAAGTTGCATTGCACTGCACGAAAACCACGTTTTCTTGCAATGCAACAGAAAGGAACTCTCCATAGGGAAACATGGGCTGCAAAGCATCACAAATCGTGGTCATATTTAGTAACCCCCAATTTTTTTCTCTTGCAATGTCGCAGGCTACAAAACATCGCTAATGTGCAGGAACCTATAGGAAAGCATGGGATTCACATACATGCGATTTGTAGCACTGCCGCATCGTAAGAAAATTGCACGATTTTGGCTTCCGTGTGAAACCGGCCTTAGGCATTATTCATATAACTGTATATATATGGTTAATTTAGCTATGTTAAGAAATTGTGACCTTCTGAAGCATTGGATTTCAATGTATTCATTCAGATGAGCAATTTTTAGCTGTGTAAAAGAATCGCGCTGGGAATAATAGGACATTGGGGACCGATTTTATATGACGTGTGAAAAGATAGGTCTTGCCATATCTTTTGCCAAGATACGCTGGAGGCGTAAAAAAAAGGGAGGGGGAGGGAGTTAAGCTGTGTTAAATGCTGCAAAACTAAGACAGCTTGCTCTATTTAAGTATTAATAGTTATTCTGAGGATTTCTACCTACTGAGGGATTTCCACGCTGCAATGTATTTTCTTCCGATACGCCGCAGCCTCCCATGTTAATGGACAAGAAAAAGCTAATAAAGCTTGGGACTTGATCGCTGCTATTCTTCATTCATGCGAATTTTTTTTTTTTAGCCATGATCATCCGAGCGCAAAAATGCATACGGTTGTATGAAAGAGGCCTAAAGAGCAATAAACAGGACCCCTATTTTTCATAGGCTTAATTGCTTCTCAAATCCAATCTACATGAATTAGAAAATTTTCCTTCTGCTAGTAGCTTTCTGTGTTCACACCGCTCCTGAAGGTGGACATTATACGGGCATATTCTTAATTTATTGATGTTGTTTTTTAGCAAAGGGTCGTCAGTAGAGATGAGCGAGCGTACTCGGAAAAGCACTACTCGCTCGAGTAATTTGCTTTATCCAAGTATCGCTGTGCTCGTCCCTGAAGATTCGGGTGCCGCTGCGGCTGACAGGTGAGTCGCAGCGGGGAGCAGGGGAGAGCGGGCGGGAGAGAGGGAGTGAAAGATCTTACCTCCCTTCCTTTCCGCTCTCCCCTGCAGCTCCCCGCTCCGTGCCGGCACCCGAATCTTCAGGGACAAGCACAGCGATACTCGGATAAAGCAAATTACTCGAGCGAGTAGTGCTTTTCCGAGTACGCTCGCTCATCTCTAGTCGTCAGTTTATATATCCAAACTGCAATAAACACTCCAAATTAATATCAAAGTCATCATCTTCTTGGTTTCCACAAAGTACAGGAGTTGTGCAGTGACAGCATATACACAAGCCAGCAGAAGCATCTGACCACAACATACTGCAGTCTGGAAAGGCAAGGAAACTCTCAAGCAGAAGCTGTGTACAACCAGCTGATTTTCACACAGCTGAGTAGCACTGCCTGTGTAGTCTATAAAAGTGCTGCAAAGGCTTAACTGAAAACCACAAGGGTAAGTGAAACCCTTACCCAAATATAATACTGGATAGGAATAAAATAATCCCTGGGGAGAAGAGCAACAACTTGTCCATGAATACTAGGTAGGGCAATAAAAAAACACAAGGGGGAGAAACTAAGACCCTTCTTGCAGGGTCTGTTTAATTTGAACTAACTCTTCATGTTATCTGCCTAAGGGCGCCCACCCACTGGCGTTTGCGATTTTCGTGCGTGAAAAACGCAGCGTTTTCGGCGCGTTTTTGCCGCGTTTTCGCGCCTTTTCCATTAATTTCCATTGACATTCATGGGTGCATTAGGAGAAAAATAAGGACACATATGCAACTGACAGTTCCTATGTTAAAAATCGCAACGCACCGCAAAAAAAAACGCCAGTGGACAGGAGTACATTCAATTCTAATTGCTCTTGAGAAAAAACGCAAAACGCGAAGAAAAAAAAATCACCAGTGGGTGGGCGCCCTAAGGGCGCATTCAGACGATCGTATATCGGCTGGGTTTTCACGCCCAGCCGATATACGTCGTCCCTCTCTGCAGGGGGAGGAAGCTGGAAGAGCCAGGGGCAGTGTATTGAGCTCCCGCAACCTCTCCGCCCCTCGCCACTATTTGCAATAGGAGGGGGCGGAACAGGGTGGAGCCACATCCGAGAACTTAGCTCCACCCCGCCCCTCCCTCTCCCATTGCAAATAGTGGCGAGGGGCGGAGAGGGGGTGGAGAAGAGGCGGGAGCTCAGTGCACTGCTCCCGCCTCTTCCAGCTTCCTCCCCCTGCAGAGAGGGACAACGTATATCGGCTGGGCGGGAAAATTCAGCCGATATACGATCGTCTGAATGCACCCTAAAGCATGTGGTAGGAGAAAGAATCCCATATGCATATGTGCTGCTGTGAGGACACCTAGGAAAGGCAGTATTACACAGTATTACGCCTGCAAAATGACCTCTGCACAGGTCACATGGCATGTCTAGAACAGTCTCCCATACAAATCAATATGTTGTAAAGCATATCTCTGAATGTTTCAAATGTTGGTAAATGTACCTAAGGCAAGATGGCAGCCGTCCATAGTCATGTATAGACAGCAGAATAAAAATTGTACAATCAGAAAATAAAAAACAGATCAGAAAAATGGAATATGTTTCCCTGCCTGGTTTTAATTAATAAAAAATGCTGATATTGTCCCTTTAAGCAATCAAGAAAATTATCAATATTAATCTTGTTCAAACCAAGGGCCCAAATTTATTACTGTCAATACTAATAATTTTACTTTTTAATACATATGGTCCAGTTAAACTCATATGTATTGTTAACATGTCAAGCTCCCTATCCGCCCTCCTGCTTCGGTACCATAATTGACCAAGTCTTATTTAGCTGCAGACCATTTCTTTCAGCCTTGCTCTGGTATCTGTGTAGAACAACAATTATTAATAGTTCTGCTCTCAGCGCCGCTCTGTAATTGGTTTAATAATCTACTGAGATGAGAAAGTATTGATGTTTGAGTGCTGCGATCAGCAGTTTACAACAGATAGATGTTACAATGTCTTTGTGTAGAATAAAAAGCAGGAGATTCAGCAGTTTGCTGTAACATCACTTCATTTATGATTTCAGGGTCTGTGCTCAATAAATGCAGCCTGCCAACATCTGATTTACAGAATAAAATGATTGCGATTTACAGGAAATAACTGTAATTCTTCACCAAGGAAATACAGTATTTGGCACCCACAGGTTGTTATAGTACTATATAACCAGGTGGTTCTCTAGCTCTGAGAGCAAGACAAGAAACTCGGAGTCTTTGTGGTTTCTTCAGTTTCAAATGGAGATTTTCAAGTTTCTCATGCAATGACAGTATGTGCTTGCGCTCTCTGCTGATCGGCCTCGTGCGCACGGCAAAATCATGCATGGAGCATTATGACAGCACTAAGAATCCCTACGGTACTGTATCACCTCTGCAACCTTGGAGTGATTTACTGTTTTCTTGCCTAAAAGCAATACTTCTATGGGAGAACAACTTTTTAATATGGACAGGCCAGTATTTTTTTCCTACAGATCCAATATTAAATCTGGGGTAAACGGTGGTACAATACAGGCTCATAGACTTCTATGGGTGGCTTTTGGTGGACCCATACAACATGCATACCTAATATGGATGTATGCATGAGTTTTAAAAGTGAGTGTCACACACATTTCCAAGTACTGAAAATTTGGTAAATATGTTTAAGAAAACCAGCGATGTGCACCACAAAAGGCAAAATATAGATAAATGCTTTTTCTAGTGAGATGTGTGAGGAGTAGGATGGCAGGATTCCTGTCATTGATAGAAAAGATTCACATAAAGCCATAAGAAGAGTAGGGAAATTATACTGTGTCCAGGATATAGAACTAAGCCAAGGTATAGCTATTGAGAAAGAGTATGCATCCAAAAGGAAACATAGTAGCAAACAACGATATCAGTTAGCACTACATTTTTCACATAGTGTTAGTTATGAACAATAGTTAGTTAATTATTATACATAGTACATTAACACAAAAAGCCAAAAAATACAAAAAAGGTTAATTTAAAAATGTCAAATATACATGTTGGGCAATGGAAACAGCTAGGCGTGAACGGGTGCACAAATCTAATGTTTGTGCGCCCATTCAGATGGCCCTGACCCAGCACATATACGCCGAGCTCGCAAAGCCATTGGGTGGGGGGAGACAGTTTAGCTCTACTAAACTATCTCCCCCTTTCCTCCCCCTCGCCGTCTCTAAGCAAGGGGAGGAGGCGGGACAGGCGAGAGCTAGTGTGCTAAGCTCCAACCCCCCTCTCTACCCCTTGTTGGCAGCCAGGAATGGGAGGGAGCGGAATGGGGCGAGAGCTTAGCAACTAGCTCCACCCCATCCCACCCCTCCCATTGCAAACAGCTGGCAAGGGGCGGAGAGGAGGAGAGAAGAGGGAGGGAGTTTAGCAGTCACGCTGCTAAACTCTCTGCCACCTCCCTTCTCCGGCAGCTGTCATAGGTTCCCATAGGAGCCCATGCAGTGGCCGACGTATTCTGGCCAGGAAGATAGTTCCAGGACTATCTTTCCTGCCCGGTGTAAAAGCGCCCGGCGCTATATTGGCCAGACGGATGCTTTTACGCCGCTGGAATACGCCAATCTGATCTGATGCATTGGAATCCATCAAATCAGAAGAGTAATCGGAAAGAGCAGACTATTGGAGAAAGTTGTTCTGAACTTGTATTCATGCAGTCAGAAAGCTAGTCTGACCCTAAGCATAGAAGAAGCTGTTGAGGAAGTCTGGCGGAGGGATACATGCAAGTGACTCGGTTAGTTCTTTATCCTGCATAGATTTTAGGTTTCGGTTATATGTACAAAAAGATTCATTTTTAACATTTTCAAGTGAGCAGAAAATTTGCATACAATATGGAGAAATGCAACAAATATTGTTGATTTCCTGTTGCTCAGGGAGACTAGATAGCAATTAAGATAATGTTAGGTGTCATTTAGAAAATAGACAGAATTTGTTGCTTTTCAGAGTTGCTTTTGTTAAAGCTGAAATAATAGATTGACTGCTGACTCAGAGCTTGACATGCTACATTAGGCATGTCAGACCGTGCGAAGATTATTTTATTCATTTGTGAAAATGCAAATTGAAAGCTGATCCAGCTGCTACATAGTATATAACTTCCCTTTGTATCCATGTAATGCAACCATTCCTTAAGTAAAATGAAAGAACAACATAGAGATACACAGCCAGGAATGCACACAAATATTACTCTGGAGAGTTTATGTTCATTGTTTTGCCCAGGATACGGTTTGATAAAATTTAGTGAATATCATGTTGGTTTTCCAAGACTACAAAAGCAGAAATAATACTGACCAGGGAATAGAATGGTACTACGCACTCATTAAATGGCCCCCTCGTTAAGCACACATGGCCACTCTGCTCCGGAAAGCTGCTGCAGCAGTCAGATCCGGTTCATTGTTCACGTGACAATTACAGCCAACTAGTGTCTTCAGCAATAACATGCCATTCATGCCAGTATCTGCACTATAGCCAATGATTGACTGCAGTGGTCATGTAAAAGTGAATGGCATCAGATCGCTGTAGCAGCTTCTAGGACCAGAGTGGTGGATCAGGGTGGCTGGGCTACACTGGGGGGGTGGGGGCATTTAATTGTTGAGTATTACTTTTTCTAGTACAGTATTTGTTTCCTGAGCTATTCTGGTGTCTGTGTCGGTCTGTGCTCATGCATCAGTGTGATACTTGTATCTTTTTTTCCTATGATGAGGGTGTCAAAAATATTCCACCCAAGTTGATATATAACCTTAGGGTGGCACTGGGTAAATATATTAATGATTTGTCTGGTCTGGAGTTTGGAAAATCCAGATGTCTGATCTGGGGTCTAAGGGATTTAGGGGTCTGGTATGACGTCTGAGAAATCAAGGGATATGAGGAATTCAGGAGTGTGTCCTAGTGTCTGAAGAATTAAGGGACCTGGTCTGGGACTGAATAATTTAGGGGTTTGGAGTCTGATGAATTAAAGGATCTGGTCTGGGGTCTGAGGAATCAAGAAGTCTAGTCTGGAATCTGAGGAATGTAGTTGTCTGGTTGAAGATTTGAGAAATGTAGATTTTGATTCATTCATCCATAAGACATTCTTCTCCCCTTCAGTAGTCCACTGGAGGTGCTGCTTGGCACAATCTTAGCAGTGGCTTTCTTACTGATTTTCTACCTGTCAAGATGGGCAGATAGAAGTCTTCTCTTCACAGTTGAAATGGAAATTTGTTTATTTTTTGCTGCATTAAGCTGCGCTTGAAAATTGTGTGCTGTGAAGTGAATCAAACTGTTGATTCTCAAAAACTTGTCATCTGATTTTGTAGTGGCCTTTTGTCTGCCAGACCTTTTCCTGTCAGAGATTCTTCCAATTTCCAAGTGTCTTTTGATGGTACGGGAAACTGTACTGACTGCCTTAGTTTTTTTGGCAAATTCTCTGTAGGAGAGACCTACATTTCTTTGTGTTATAATTGTCTGCCTGCATTCTGTGGTTAATTGACTTTTTCTTTCCATTATGATAGCAATTTACGCTGTTGTAAAGAGCAAAACTGTCCAAATCCTACCTTTGAGGGTGCTGTAATGCAATCTGTTCCAACACTGGTTATATAGAATTACGGGGTTTGAAAGTAATCTACAAAAGTTGAGATAGCTGTAGGAATGGTTTGCATCCAATTTCAAACCATAATTTGCTTTCTGTGCTGCAGAGAAGCTGTCCTTGATGTGTTGCCTGAAAAAGCCATTTGATTACAGTCATAAATTCAAACTATTGTTGAGTTTCAGGTTAAAATTTCATAACATTTTAATTTTTTTAACTTACTTTTGAATCTTTCACATTATTTGAACTAAATGTAAAAAATAAGTGGAAAAATTGAGGTGTTATAAAATGTTTGACCAGTAATGTGTGTCTCAATGATAATAGACTATTCTCTTCCATCTGTCCCCTACTTTTTATTAAGCAATATCTGTTATGTTAGCAAGAAGTAGGGGATAGATGGATGATAATATTAATGCAGGATCAAAGTATACAGAGTTTGCCTGTAGTTTGTTACCATGGAGACACATAAGCCTGCATAGGAGCTGTAGACACAAAATAATATCATATTTTTAATTACAATTATCTACGGGGTTGCTTAGTTTTTCATTTTGCATTGGAACAATAATAAAAAAAAGAATGTAAATGTGCAGCTTTTTCTTTAAATATTCACCAGAAAATCCAGAGCAATTTTACAAAGAACTATTTGTTTTTGTTTTAGTAAGGCCGGGCTCATACGAGCATATGTTTACCACACATTAGGCGCGCAGTATATGCACATGTGATACATGTCAATTTGCAGACAATCAAATACATTGCCTTATGCTGGTTCGCTCACATATGCGTGTAAGAATTGCATAATACGCAAGCGCAAAAAGAACGCAGCATGTTCTATTTTGCTGCGTATTATGCACAAGAGAAACCATAGTTCTCTATGGGTAAGTAATCAAAGCCGCCCATACGCAATTATGGAAATGACAACATGGGACATTTAAACAAAAAAAACAGGAAGACTGCGCTGTCATGTGCAGTACAATAATGCAGCGATAGGCTGGCTCACCACCAGTTCCACGGTGGTAATAAGCATGTGGCCATGTGAGTCTGGCCTAAATGTGAAACACAAAATGAAAATAATCCTGATTACATTGTCAACTTTTGTTTATTTAAATTCTAAATATTTATTGTAAAAGAACTCTTAAAATAACTCGAAATCTTTTAGTAGGGGAGGCTCAATCACAACAGCTGGCTCAGCTGTAACGCTCAACAATTCACATCATGTAAACTGTGTCTGTGATTTGTGCTTCCGGATGCAGAGAGCACCGGTCTAAACACATATTAGTGCTTTCTTTTGAATTAAGGCTATATCCTTGGTGAAAAAGATCATAATAATCAATATGATATGACAGAAAGGTTAGAGATTATTAAAATCTCCAGGAGGTTATGAAGTACAACTCCCTCTTCTGGAAGATGAATACAGAGGCTTATCTGTATGTTCTTCGGATAATATGACTATTCTGCCTTATCTATGCCTCCAGCCGTACAATAAATCTGTCAATATATCACCCATCCACTAATGATAATCGGAAGATTCTCCTCATCCCGCTCCAATCTACCACTCCAATTCTAAAAAGGTTGGGATGCTGTGTAAAATGGAAATAAGTGTTAGGGAAAAAAAGAGTGCAGTGATTTGTAAATCTCATATAAGCATATTTTATTTAGAACTAGATGATTACCCGGCATTGCCCGTGTATTTTATTTTTAGACACGAAAATAATTTAAATGTGTGTGTGTCTATATATATATATATATATATATATATATATATATATATATATATATATATATATATATATATATATATATATGTGTGTGCTGATTTAATATATTAGTATTTGAGGAGGAGGAGGTTGCCTGTGTAATAGATTAGTGTATGATGAGGAGATCATCTGTGTTTGATAAGACTGTGAAATAAAAAAATAAAAAACATCTTGTCAAGTGCAATTCCAGCATTCCTCCCCCCTCCCCCTCAGGGGTAGCGGGGCTCTCTTATCCCCCCCAAATTTATCCCCATAGGATGAGTTATATATGTACCAAGCTTGGTTGAAATTGCTCCACGCATTCATGAGTTATGGTGGCACATATGCACATACATATATCCTATTTTATAAATAGAGGTAGATAGAACACATATCAGAAGTTGAAAGTGAGACATTTTTCCATTTCCCTTTTAAAAAATGAACTCATTTAGAAATTGATAGCAGCAACACAACTCAGAAAAGTTTACAGGGTTAACAAAAGGCTAAAAAAGTAAGGGCTACTAATGAGAAACAGCTGGTTGGTCAATTTTCTATTAAGTCAAATGACTGTGTATAAAAAGAGCATGTTAGAGAAGCAGAGTCTCTCAAAAGCACAGATGATCAGAGGTTTACAAATCTGTGAAAAACAAAAAGTTGTGGATCAATTTCAGAAAAATGTTGCAAGGTAAGATTGTGAATGCTTTGAATATCCCAACATCTACAATACATATCATCAAAAGATTCAGAGATTCTGAAGAAATTCATATGCACAACGGACAAGGCAAACGGTTTTTTAGCAGTAAAAACAGACATGACTTAGTAATGCAAATCACTGCATTTGCTCAGGAACACTTCAAGAAATCATTGTCTGTGAACACAGTTCCCGATGCAACCCAAAAATGCAAGTTAAAGCTGCATCATGCAAAGAAGAAGCGCTATAGTAACACAATCTAGAAACGCCGGCGTGTTCTCTGAGCCAAAACTCATTAAAAATGGAATGAGGTATAATAGAAAAGTGTTCTGTGGTCAGATGAATCAAACATTGAAATTCTTTTTGGAAATCAAGAATGCCAGGTCTTGCGGACTGAAGAGAAGGAGTACCATTCAGCTTGTTAAAACACAGTTTTAAAAGCCTGCATCTCTGATGGTATGGGGTTGCGTTAGTGAATATGACATGGCAGCTTACACATCTCGTAAGGCACTATCAATGCTGAGCAGTATACAGAGGTTTTAGAACAACATACGCTCCCATCTAATGTCTCTTTCAGGGAGGGTCTTGTATATTTCAGCAAGACAATACTAAACCCTAAACTAAATACTAAGCGCTGCGGAATAAGATGGCGCTATACAAATAAATATTATTATTATTATTATAAACCCAATACTACATCCATCACAACAGCATGGCTTCTCAGAAGAAGAGCCTGGGTGCTGAACTGGCTGTCTGCAGTCCAGACCTTTCACCAATAGAAAACATTTGGCATATTATGAAACAAAAATTCTTGCAAAGTAGACCCAGGACTGTTGAGTAGCAAGAATCCTAAATCAGATAGGAATGGGGCAAAACTCCAGCAATTGGTCTTCTCACTTCCTAGACATTTACAGACTGTTGTAAAAAGAATAGGGAATGCTGCACAATTGTAGACATGGCCCTGTCCCAACTTTTGTGAGATGTGTTGCTGCCATCAATTTATAAATGAGTTGATTTTTTTATATGGAGATGGAAAAATGTGTGTTCTATGCTCTAATGTGAATACGGTATATGGTTATATATGAGATATCCAAATCATTGCATTCTTTTTTACTTTACCGGTTACATAGCATCCCAACTTTTTGGACCTGGGCTTGTACACAGTAAAGCTGACAAGTGAGCTATTTATGTTATTACAAGTTCTATTGGAAGCATGTTCCACTCATATAAAGGGTCATTACGTAAAGCTGCTTCATAATCAGTCAGTACTTTCTGGTTGCTGCTGACCAGGACATATGACTGCTGCAGCCAATCATTGGCTATAGAAGGTCATTGCTTTGGCCAGTGATTGGCTGCAGCAGTCACATGTCCTGGTCAGCAGCAACCAGAAAGTAAAGAATGGTTATGAAGAAATTTTAAGTAATGGGGAAACTTCTTAAATCATGCCTGCACACATAAATTCAGCTGAACTTCTGCATTGGGATTTGCTGTAGAAAATCCACAGCATTTACAGTACAAGCCATGTGGACAGGATTTAAAAATTCTCATCCACATGGAGCAGAAAAAATTCAACGTGGAATCTGTAGTGTATTTCAAATATGCTGAGCATTCAAAAACCACAGCATGTCACTTAATGCATGGGAAAGGTTAAAACCCACTGCAAATCTGTCCCAAAATCTGCACCATTTATGTGCTTACTTGGCCCCTGCAGATTGGCTGCAGACTCGCTGTCAATTTTCCGCTGTGGAAAGTTAATTGGTATTCCCAGCATGCATTTTTGTGTGTATTCACATTAATATGCAAAATGATATTCTTTTATTATTTAATAAAAAAAAATTTTTAATAAAAATCTGTAATTTTTCCATATGCCAAAAATAAATGAATAGTTAGGAAACAAATTTACTGTGTTAAAAGGCCCGAGCTTTTATGCCACAGATATTTATTAAAAACATATGCACTAAATGCTGAGCTGCCATATGTTCATGTGAAATGTGTACCAGCATGGGTTATTTAAAGATGAAATCAGCCCTATTAGACATATGCATTTGCTCCTCACAGTTTGTGGCACGTATCAAATGTGCTTGATTACAGGGAAATTCAGAAGCTTTAGATATAAAGACATCATTTGTAAAAAGATCTTAGAGGTAGGCAACCTATGGCAGTCCGGCTGCCATAACACTGCATGCCTCAGCATGTGCAATTAATAGCTAATGTACCAGAACCTTGTATAAAATTGTGGGTGTACATGATTGTGAGCAGGCATTTAATACAATGTATTTCACACAATGATCCCACTACAGGGGTGTACGGAAAAGTGCTCTGGGCTGATGGGCTCTATAGATGCCTATGCGCATGAAATAAAAGTCAACTTTGGCCATTTTGGGAAACGGACATTTAAAAACAAGAAGGGATACAAACGAACATTTCCAATGATCTACGACAGATTATAGTTTGACTAAAGTGTGATCCGTCATCTTGTAAATTATCATCCATAGTCACTGAAAAATAGAAATGTATTCCGCGATCGGCTATATTTGCCTGATTACTCGTCACTTTGTCCAAGCCCAGTGTGTTGTTTTTCACTTTTTTTAAAACCGTATTTCTGGTTGGACAGTTTAGGCTGGCATGTTCTTGGTAAGATCATTCTTTTATGCAAACAATGTAGGTAATCCAAACGGGCTAGAAAGATCTACTCATCTAGAACCTGAAGGGAGAACTGGCAGAATATAATGGTTAGAGTTTTCATGGATACTTCAATAATACCAACATCTTGATGATAGAGAGTATATTTAGACTATTGTAACACAAGTATAATTAAACAAAATTCACCGAGTCCCTAAAATAGAGTATTATTAAAGGAGTTGTCCTACTTCTAGCTATTGATGACCTATCCTCAGGATAGGCCATCAATAGAAGATCAGCGAGGTGAGAACTATTGAAATGAATGCATCTTCACTGAAATATTAAAGGAACCCCTTATTTTACTAAATCCTGTTACTGCAAGAATTCAAAAACATAACCTTTATTATGGATATTAAAAGAAACCCAAAAGCTAATAGTAAATATAAAGGTGTAACCTAATGAACCATCATAGGGAACGAAAATGACTTGCCCTATGCAAATGTGTAATTATGGCCTCCTGCACACGTCTGGAAATTCCGAGGCGGGATTTCCCGCAGAATTTCCGCCCATGCCCACTGCCATAGGATTGCATTAGATAATGGATTTGACAGCGTGAAAACTTGCGCGGTAAACAAATCGCAGCATGTCCTATTTCTGTGCTAGCCTCGCAGAGGCCTGCACAGAAAAGTCACTGGTGACGCGCCGGCTCAGCTCTGTGCGTGTGTTTTTTTGTAGTTTGCGTTGGTACCATTTTGGAATACATACAACTTTTTGATCGCTTTTTATTGCATTTTTTCTGTGAGACAGGATGACTGAAAAAGTGCATTTCTGACATTCTTTTTTTTTTTTCGGACAATGTTCACCATGCGGGGTAAATAGTGCACTACTTTGATAGATAGGACAATTTTTACGGAAGTGGCGATACCAAATATATATTTTTTTATTATTTTTTATTATAGATATGGCAAAAGGAGGGTGATTTACACTTTTAATACTTTTTTTTCACAATTAGCAAAACTTTGTTGATCTGATTTTTACTTTTTTTAGCCCCCCTAGGAGACCACAACATGTGATGCTTTGATCGCTCCCGCAGTATGATGTAATGCCATAGCATTACATCATACTGCGATCTGACAGGCAGTCTATCAAGCCACCCCATAGTGATGGCTTGATAGGCAGTCTGCCAGGCAGCCCAGGAGCCTTTCAGTAGGCCCTGGCTGCCATGACACCTGCACATCTTCTTGTGATCTCATCGTGGGGAGGCCGTACGAACATTGTGTGGGGGATTTAAATCAGAATTGACAGTGGCATTTAAAGGGTTAATGGCCGCAATCAGTCAGCTGTTATAAACAGTGGACACCCGCGCTGTGTGAAGAGATGTCGCCCTGCGATCTTTCTTCATACATACCCCGATGCTGCATGTCATAAATGTACGTCATATAGCAGGAAGGGGTTAAAGACTTGTTTAAAGAGTCATACATTGATTTGAAGGAATGCTGCCATCCAATAAGTGGAGCTGCAGAGGTAGTGTTCCATCTTCCTTATCAGCATACATTACCCAGAGGAGTACGCATGGCCTTGTAAGTCTCCCCACCCACCTCCTAGGTGTCTCCACACCCCTTATGGGTACTCTCCTTGAGGAGAGATGATGCTTTTCTCCCTTAGACCCACTCACCTACTAGTTGTCTCAATACGCCTTCTGGGTGCTCTCCTTATGGAGACATGACACCCCTTCCGACCCAGATTTCTTGCAGAGACAGGACTATCGAAATTAATGGCTCTCAACCTGCAGTACCAATCCAGACCACACTGTACGGAGCTGTCTACTTCCTGCAGCTAAATAATTCAGTATACAAAGACACTGTCACGGGAGAGCAGCTGATTGTCTGGGGTTCGAGGGGGTAGACCCCCACCGATCTGCTGGATATCAATAGTTAGAACTCCTTCTTAAAGGAAAAACAATATATTTTCAATTTTCATTTTGAATGAGCATGGGCCATTCTATAAAATACTATACTAATCAATATTACATCATATCTTGTTGTTTAGGGCCTTGAGCCATTCTACAGTGGACTCTAGGAGGTTAACTGATGCACTACCAAAACATTATTGTCTCAGTCATTTGACTTGACTGGAAATGCCACTGATTGCAAAACACTGTAAGAAATTTTTTTTAATCAGAAGTCATAGAAGTATCATATAATGAACAGAAAATGTTTATTACATTACAGTACATTACAAAACCTCCCCAAGCAGCAATCATACAATTTCCAATTGCTCTACAAAGAACAAAACCAGCTCCAGATTTCTCTTAAATATGCCTTGTTCACATACTGTAAGTCTGTGCCACAGACAATAGAAAACAGCTGTTCTTCTGATTAATATTGCCATTTTCACAAGACAATAAATATTAAACTTACCCTGTGGGTATTTACTTTAGAAATAGTAACTATGATCGAGACGTCGCAGAGCTCTGCATTTCCTGGTGATCGTGCCACAACCAGCGGATGACTGGAAAAGCAATGAAAGCTGCTCAGAAATCTTCAATGTTGTGTGGGACCAATTACCTCTTCATTTTAATAAATAATCACAGGAAATCATTTTGTCCTGTTGATCAGGAAACATAAAAAATGTTCAAGTGTAATTTCGTACAGTTGTAAATGGCTGTATGAGGCATGGGCTGCAAGGAGCCATTGTGCAGCTCTGCATGGGAAACTCTGCAACAATACTAATCCGTATGAATACATTGAGTAGCTACTAACAGGCCACTGAAGCCAGTTTCACAGGAACGTATTGCAACACGTCCAAAATATGGATCCTTAATATAGACATCTTACAGATGACATTGCAGCCATACGCCATCAGTATTTCATCATTCTATGTTCATTCTGTATTTTTCTCCATCTTTACTGTTATTGCTTTTATTGTCTACTGGGCAAATACTGATTTATATTTGCCCAATAGAAAGTCATATGAATTAAATTGACTCTACGGGTCTGGAGGATCACAGATGGCCAAACCACTTTTCCAAGCTGATGCACACTGTGCATAGTATACAGCGGTAGTCTAAGACACTACATGGTGATCTGACTGGTTAGTAATACTCATGTGGGCACAACTGGTTAATCAAAGCAGCGTGCAGTGTCTTATGACTATTGCTTAATACTAATACACAGTGTGCAACAGGTAGTCAAAGAATCTTTGTTTTTTCAGGCCCAGAGGGTCCCTTTAACGAACGCAAGTACAGAGGCAAAAATGGACAAAAGTAGCACATACTGCGTTTTTAAACACTGCAGTGAACTATATGGCCATGTAACTAGATACATAGATTTACATTAGTAAGGTACAGTCCCCTGGTACAAGCACCAAGGCATGACTGACTCCTAGGGTGACGTCACATCATGATGTTTTCTTGGCAGACTGTTTTTTTGCGAGGAAGTTTGCCATTGCCTTCGCTAGTCATCTTTTTACCCCCTGCAAGCTGGGTACTCAGTTTACCAATGGAAGGCTGAGTCAACCTTGGGCTGGTTACCTGAACCTTATGGGGATTGAACGCACAACCTTCAGGTTGTGAGTGAGAGCTTTGGACTGCATTTCTGCTGCCTTAACACTCTGCACCACATGAGGCCTTCATATTTATATTAGATCCGTATTACAGTTCGCAAAACATGGACCAAATATGGTGTAAAATACTCTCATCTGAAAGCGGCCTTACTAGCATTTTTCCATCGCTGCATCATAACATTTTTTTAGAGGTTGAATTTCTTTTTCCTCCATTAATTACTACGTTGTACAAAGCCACTTGAAAATTACATATACTTCTTATTTTCAAGGAACTTTTATGGTTCAGTTCTCCATATGGCTTATTTTCCATCAACAACTTAGCTAAGCTTTGGAGAGTTTTCGGCAGACTAAGGGCTTTTGGATGGAGCAATTTATCGTTCGTACGCGCGAACGTTGTCAGACTTCGCTCCTGCAACCTGTTTATTCAGTCATATAAATCATTCACTCACTAAATCATTTAGTAGTTCACATTCACTGTACCAGTGAATGAGAACGACTAAATGAATGGCATTTAAATCAAACGATTAGCGAATGACCCAACGATGATTTTCAAGCTTGCATGAAATGAATGATAAGCGAACAAATTCTATCGTTCCTCGTTTGATCGTTGGCTATGTTTACACTGAATGATTATCATTTAGATTCGAATGATCCAGTGTTTGTTTGTTTTTAATGATAATCGTTCTGTGCACACATACCTAAAAACTCTACCACCATGAACTGCATCCCAGTGTGATTGATTTATCTAGTAATTGCTCCAATCTGTTAAAGAGGTTGACCAAGACTAAGTTATTGATGATCTATCCTCAGGAGAAGACATCAATATCAGATAGTGGGTGCTTCAACTACTGGCACCCACACTGATCAGTGGTTTTAAGAGGCTCTCTTCTGCTACCTTTGACATCACGTTTATTGGGCATGTGTCCTTTCTGCAGCCCAGCCAGAGAATGAGCTGTAATGTTAAAGGGGTTGTCACGCGAAACAAAGTGGGGGTAAGCACTTCTGTATGGCCATATTAATGCACTTTGTAATGTACATTGTGCATTAATTATGAGCCATACAGAAGTTATTCACTTACCTGTTCCGTTACTGGCGTCCTCGTCTCCATGGTGCCGTCTAATTTTCAGCGTCTAATCGCCGGATTAGACGCGCTTGCGCAGTCCGGTCTTCTTCTTTTCTGAATGGGGCCGCTCGTGCCGGAGAGCGGCTCCTCGTAGCTCCGCCCCGTCACGTGCTGATTCCAGCCAATCAGGAGGCTGGAATCGGCAATGGACCGCACAGAAGACCTGCGGTCCACTGAGGGTGAAGATCCCGGCGGCCATCTTCACCAGGTAAGTAAGAAGTCACCGGAGCGCGGGGATTCAGGTAAGCACTATCCGGTTTTCTTTTTTAACCCCTGCATCGGGTTTGTCTCGCGCCGAACGGGGGGGGGCTATTGAAAAAAAAACAAACCGTTTCGGCGCGGGACAACCCCTTTAAACACCACCGCTCAGTGTTAGTGCCTAAAGTCCACCTGTAAAATTCATTTTGGGGCCCAATATACAACTAGGAAAGGCGAGACCCTTAGTGGCCGGCCTCCCTATGCACCTAGATATAATTTCAACCAACCTATGTATCTATATAAATAGATAAACTAGGCACTTTATTATATGGACATGTAGTCTGGCTGATCTGCTGCCTATCTGTATGTTTTGTAGCAAGAGTACTGCGGGGTTCCAAGAGGGTGTGAGGCCTACTTCAGGCTGAGGGCTCACTGGGCCAGTCTGAGTCTACTGCCACTACACAAGTATGGTGCTGTGCTTGGTTTATAATGAAGAGGCCACAGTGCATGCCCAAACTCCACAGCCCCTAAAAACAGTTGATAGGAAGAGGTCCTGGGAGTCGGACACACACCTAGTTGATATTGAAGATCTATGTCTGCGGCATCTCGCAGCAGAATCTGTCCCTGGTAGCAGCAGCGTCCACGCGTACCTGCTTTTCTTTTTTTCAATATGTAATGCGGATGGTCCGCACAGCTCGATATCAGGCATGCACAGTACAGATTTTGTTTTTAACTCCTGCTTTTCCAGCGTCACCGCCTAGCGATGATGTTAAATCCGAGGTCCTTGTGCAATATTAATTGCGGAAGGGCTGCAAAACAGATGGCTTCCATTGACTTCAATGGAAGCTATCCACATGGAATCCGCGCAAAAATAGAGCATGCTGCAATTTTTCCTATGCAAGCGGAAACTGCAATTGGTTTCCACTCATGTGCATGAAAAATCACTTTTCCATAGCATGCTATGGGCGGTATTTGCTGTGACATCATTGGCTTGCTCGCTAATCCGCCGGTTTGCGTGAGGCCTGAAACTTTCCTAAATTAAAAAAAAAGGTTTTAGCCAGTTTGCAACTTCCAACCAATGCAGTGGCATCAAATGTCATGACTGGAGGCAAGAAATCACATGAAAAACTATGACTTTCACCAGAATTTACCTTGAATACATAGCACACACAAATGTAATTGTCATCCGTGGCAAGGTAACATGAAGTCATACTCGCATTTTATAATTAATTGTGGGCAGAAGATAGCACTGAAGTGTGAATATCCGTATGACATCCAGTGCTCCCTTTTCCCTGCATTCCATCGAGGTAATATCCGAAAATATAGGATATAGCAAAATAGAGCCTATGTGAAAACATTGGATATAAAGAAATGTCAGACAAGAATTAGTGGATTCCAGGTTGGCGGATAAAATAATAGCAATGTCACTTGTGTGGAAATTCATTTATGAGTTTTAAATAATTTTGATAGTATTCAAAACTAATGTACAATGCAAAAAAGTTGGATATTGGTAACCATGCTGTAGGAAAAGGACAAATTGTGCCAAATTAGCAGAGCGCATGGCATATTTCAAGTTTATTATGTGTTTTAGACATTGTACACTTGCCTCAACAGCTTTAAAAAGTGTCTAGGAAGCAGAATGTTTCATAAAATGACCCAAATATATAGGGGATGTGCCAGTTATTATGCAGGAAATTTTAGTTTATATGTATCCCTTAGATCAGGGGTGTCAAACTCATTTTCACCGGGGGCCACATCAGGTTTTTGGTGAACTTCAAAGGGCCGATTGTAAGACAGTACAGTAAGGGCTCGTTCACACCAGCGTATTTGCATACATAATATGCAGAGAACAGAAGCCATTGATGTCAATGATTTCATTGACATAATGTATATTCTCACACAGCATGACCTATATTGTTTCAAACTATGCACCCCGATAGGCCATTGAAGTGAATGGGCCGCGCAAATACGTGGTGAATGCGCAGGAAGCCTATGTATTCAATGCATATTTGCGCACCATCTCAGGGGCCCATCTGCGTTCTTTTCTGCGTGCCCAAATACGCAGGCATAAGCGATTTTCGATTGCGCAAATACGTAGCGTATTTGTGCGACCGAAATGCAATTACGCCCGTGTGAACGAGCCCTAATAGTGACCCCCATAGTGGTCGCAGTAGTAATAGTGACTCTGATAGTGGCCTCAGTAAAAATAGTGACCCCTATAGTGGTCGCAGTAATAATAGTGACTCTCATAGTTGCTCTAGTAAAAATATTGACCCCCACAGTAGACCAGTTAGTAATAGCGATCCCCACAGTGGCCCCAGTAGTAATAGCGACCCCTACAGTAATATTACCCCCTCCCAGCAGCAATATTACCCACTCCCAGCAACAATATTAACCCCCCCACACAGCAACATTAACCCCCACCAGCAATATTAACCCCTCCCCCCTGCACCAATATTAACCCCCTCCCAGCAACAGTATTAACCCCCACCCACCCAGCAGCAATATTAACACCCCCCCCCCCTCCTCCCCTTCCCAACCCGGCAGCAATATTAACCCCCTGCCAGCAACAATATTAACCCCCTCCCAGCAGCAATATAAACCCCCACCAGCAATATTACCACCCCACCCGACCCCCGCAGCAATATTAACCCCCTGCCAGCAACAATTTAACCCCCCCAACACACCAGCAATATTAACTCCCTCAGCCCCGGCAGCAATCAGCATTATTAACCTTCTCCCAGCAACAACAATATTAACCCTCACCCCCCAGCAGCAATATTAACTTCCCCCTTCCCCAGCTATATGCTTACCTCCTCCTTGCTGTCAGCACCGTTCCTCCTCGGATCGTGCTGAGCCCGGGTGGCATATGAACTTTTCCCACAAGACTTCTGCACTATTGAGCAATTCCAGCAACCTGATTGGTTGTTTGGTTCTCTGGGTTGGCTGATTCCCCAATCAGATTGCTGGAATTGCTGACAAGTGCAGAAGTCTTGTGGAAAAAGTTCATATGCGTCCGGGTGTGCACTGACATCAGTGAGCAGCACGGCACGCTTCCTCCCTGAGTCCTCTCCTGCGGAACTGAAGAGCAGGGGACTCAGGGGAGAAGGGATCAGCGCTGTCAGTGTGATTACAAGTGGGGAGCTGCGGCACCCCAGCTGGTAATCACTACAGTGGTGAGCGGCCGTCGGCACGCAGCGGGCCACATAACACAAGGCAGCGGGCCGGATTCGGCCCGCGGGCCTTGTGTTTGACACATGTGCCTTAGATGGTATAAGGAAGAGAAATGTGTTTCAGATGTAAGCAATATACAAACCTCAACTTGTATTTGTTGTTGTTAGCTGTTTTAGTCGTTCCGCGATCCGCGGCGACCCTAAAGGCAAGCTCCCTCCATGTTTTTGTGTTTTGCACTGCTTCTGTCAGTTGTGTGATATCCATACACTCCAGCAGATAGACCAGCACTCAAAGGCTTCTTAAAATCAGATGTTTCTTTATTCCTCAGCAGAGAGAACGCTGCGACATTTTGACCCAGATAGGGTCTTTATCAAGCATGCTTGATAAAGACCCAACTGGGTCGAAACATCACAGCATTCTCTCTGCTGCTTGTTTAAGACCCTATCTGGGTTGAAACATTGCAGCGTTCTCTCTGCTGAGGAATAAGGAAACATCTGACTTTTAAGAAGCCTCTGAGTGCTGGTCTCTCTGCTGGAGTGTTTGGAGTTTCGCCAAAGGGACTTTAAGTCCGGACCCCTTTAGGACCTGTGCACCAATCTTTTTCCCTTTTTTTGTTCTTATTTTTGATATTTTAGTGTGCAGCTATCCATATACTTTCTATTGTGTGATATCCATGTCAGTATCAGCTCTGACAGTATCAGCCATCGTGTCCTTTGGCGGCCAGGTCTTCTTTTGCCACTGATCTTCTAAACCTACCCCAGTTGTAGCCTTAGAGAGGATTTCTGGCCCTGCTGTCGATGTGATCAGCACTGGAAGCAGATAGAGCTGTCAGCACTGCAGTGGCCCAATTTGGTACTGCAGACATTGAATTCAATGGAGCTGTGTCTGCAGTACTAAACTGAGCCACTGCAATAAGGGCAGAACAATCTACTTCCTGCACTCTCTGTACTGGCAGTGGTGGTGGGAATTGGCTGATCGTTTGGGGACCCTGAGCAGCAGACCCCCAATGATCATCTATTGATGAGATATCATGAGGATAGGTCATCAATAGAAAACATCCCTAAAGTCCCAGACAACACCTTTAAGACAATTCTGGGTTGTCAGCGTGAATACCCAGAGACAGTCTAAATTGTTCCAAATGCCAGTGCTCATAGCAGTGATAATACATACTGAAAAGGTGGCACTTTACTGTAAATTTCCACTGGTATACCCATGAAGAACTGTAGTCTATATAGTAGAGCAATAACAATAAGAACTATCACAGAATTGTCCATAATATTATGCCCACCAAACATTATTACCTATAATTAGGGACATGCCTACCATTGAGGCCGACCATATTCCTGGCTTGAGGCCAAGGAGTAGAGAATTTTCTCCAGCATCTTAAGTGGCAATTTGTCTTAAGCAGCAAACCCAGCACCATAATGGAGGGCCCATTTTCGTCTTTGCCATCTCTCTTCTCTGTATGCTGCTGTCAGCCACATAGCAGAGTTCGTGATATAGTTCCAATCACATAGCGATGCCCATTGAGTAGTTGATGATACAACAGTACACATTTCAGAATCATAGAATTGCTGGAAACAATAGTGC
The DNA here is from genome assembly GCF_035609145.1 of Eleutherodactylus coqui. Taxonomy (NCBI): domain Eukaryota; kingdom Metazoa; phylum Chordata; class Amphibia; order Anura; family Eleutherodactylidae; genus Eleutherodactylus; species Eleutherodactylus coqui. The sequence continues at coordinate 141,046,961 of NC_089838.1, read as the reverse complement.
CAATAAAAATTTGCAGCCAAGCAGAGCGCACACAAAAGTGCTACCACAGTGCGCCACTTACCTCCCCCACCGTCCTGCAATGCTCACTACTCCACCAACAGGAGCAAGTAGGGTACTTCAATGCAGATGTTACTACCTGGGTTAGTATTTGCAGTCTGAGGACTCTTTCACACGAGCGTATGCGTTTTTATGTTCTCTCATCAGCGCTGTAAATTTGCATGAATGGCCGATTTTCCCAGAGTTAATTAGCGTTTTCTCGTCCATTCACACGACCGTGAGTGACGTTTTTATCGAAAAAATGTTGCACCCCGGAAAACCCTTGCTCGGCATAAATCCTCAGGAAGCCTTCAAATGCCTAAATACAGGCACCTGTAAGCTTTTCGCAGCGTTAGACTCTGCTAAAATGCCTCCCGCTCCCTTTTTTTCTCATGGTGCCGTATATTGGTCAAAATATAGTTCATGAACTATCTTTCTACGCACCGTATATTTGCACCCACCGTAATTCGTACGCCACAATTTGAATCCCGCGGGCCGTAAATCGCTATAATTCTCGTGAACATCGAGCTGTACTTTCCATAGTTAAGTCTATGGAAAGCGATCACTGCATTACCTGCGGCCGGATTATCGCCGCAGGCAACGCAGTGACATATCACCCGTGGACAGGAGCCCTTAGGTTGCATTTTGAAACAATCAGGATTACAAGGAGTGCTAGATACATCTCAAGAGTTGCAAGATGTTCAGCCACCTTCTTCTCATTCAGATGGAGAGCATGTGTAAAGCTTCTTATAAATCCAAGAGAAATCCGCAGCACTCTCCTTAGGGATGCAAATTCTAAAATCTTTTATTAATTCTCCAGTGCATACTGTACATCCAGTATTTATTAGCAGAAACATGGAATTCACATGTACAGTATATCAAATGTTTCGGTCATGTAAGACCTTTCTCAATGATAAGTCTGTTCAATTGCTGGACAGAGAAAAACTCTCCGTCCAGCAACTGAACAGACACATCATTGAGAAAAGTGACAGCGTGCGTGTAGGGGACTCGCTTTCATTCCCGTGCACTGAGCCCACTCGGATATTAACCCTTTCCAATCCACTGTCTGACACCTAAAGACATTATGACTTAAGGCTATACAGCTCCGATGTTGGAAGACATCCGTCGGGTTCTCTTACTGTATATTGCCAGCCTCTCTGCTGTCAGAGCCTATCCAATGTGTCACCTAATGTAGTACTGGCTTTAGCCAGCAGATGGCGCAATTTTATAATGGCAGAAAAGAGTAAGCCCCCCAGGAAAACCAGGATACAGATTGGATTGGAAAGGGTTAAAACTTCTCTGTGTATAATCATGAAAGACTGCACTGCCATCAGCTTTATCTAAATTTTCAATCCTTTCGTCAGACAAATAAACATTGTTGTTTACATTTTTAATTTCTCTGACGTCTGCTAGATTCATAACTAATGAGCGATTCATTCGCCTTGGCCCAGGCACATGGTGACTAACCTGCAATGATAACATAGTTGTTTGCCAAGCTGTTCTGTAACTGCTGACAATGGCATCACTGTTTGTTTCCACCTTCATATAATTTTTTTTAATAGAAAATCAAATGTTCTTTCCATAATATCAAGACAAGTTCTGTAGATGAGTTCATGTTGTTGGAAGCCACATAATTAAATTTTTATAGTGATTCATTACATTGTCATTATTTTCCCCCATCCGAATCACGTAAGTGGTTTAGGGGTTTGACGTTACCTAATGATGCACTCCAATTGTTCTTTCATAATTATTTCCTGCAATAGCCGGGCCCACACATGTACTGCATTATAAGGTAACACTGCATCCGTCCACAGCTCGCGGTGACTCAAATAACAGGGCAAAGCTAATTTGTATAGATCACATTTCTACACAAGCACAAGTAATTTCATCGGTTTATATCTTCCTAACCTCCGTTCATTATCTCTTGCTTTGTGAGAGGAAACAAATGAAATACAGTACCTGACATTTCACAGCAGGTGACAATAACATCATGTTCAGTTGTACTCAACTGTCAGATGAGCAGAACTCACCACAATTACATATTTACTGAAAGTCAGCATTACAAAATAATTCTAGTTCTTTGGTACTACCGTGTTTCCCCGAAAATAAGCCCTCCCCTAATAATAAGCCCTACCCAGCTTTTCAGACGGGAAGGGGGCGGCTTGAAATATAAGCCCTCCACCAAAAATAAGCCCTAGCTACACTACATGAAAAAAGAAAAAAAAAAAGCAATACTCACCTAGTAGACAGCATTTGGGTCCCATGTGCTGGGCTGTGGCGCTGCTGCAGGCTGCCATATTTTCCTGAATGCCTACAGAGCATTTCTTCCTAGTGGCGGGGCTTGAATTGCCCGCCTCCAGCAAGCGATTGCTCTGATTGGTTCATTGAGTTCCACGTCAGCCAATAAGAACTGACTCTCAATTAACCGACTCAGCAAATTGAGCGCCAGCTCTGATTGCCTGAAGCGGCGCTTGATGAACCAATCAGAGCAATCGCTTGCTGACAGTGGGGTAATCAAGCCCTACTACCAGGAAGAAATGCTTTGTCGGCGTTTAGGAGTACATGAAAGCCTGCAGCAGCACCGGAGACCAGCACAAGGGACACGAACGCCAATTGCTAGGTGAGCATGAAGACACCGCCCTGAAAATAAGACACTGTGCCTCTTTGGGGGCAAAAATTAATATAAGACAGTGTCTTATTTTCGGAAAAACATACTTATAATCAGGGATGATTATATATATGAATCATAACTATTAGGCTTTGATACTTGAGCCAGTTTTCAATGCAATTGCAAATTATACTATGTAAACCAAAAAAAAAATTTTAAACTTATTCATTAAACTATTTTTTTACCATATATTTAAAAGATAAGACCTCTGGGGCTCACATAAGACCTCTGGGGATCATTCACATTGTCATTTTTTTAATTTGACACTTTTCCATTGTAGTTGGGGCATCCATAGGAGCCCTAGTTACAGGGGAAAACTTTCCCCTGTAGTGACAACAGTCACTGGCAGAGCTGATCAGGATCTTCTAGAACCCTGCAGCTCCGCTGTGACAGATGGCAGTCTGCGGTCATGTAATCGCCGGGTCACATAGTAGAAGTAATACTTTAACTTTTTAGTACATAGTGCTCATTGAGCATTATGTAGCCCGGAAAGGAGTAGGAAGAAACAGTTAAAAAACACTTCTCCTCCAGGTCCTTGGCTGTGTCTGACAGCTGAGGACCCAACCTGCTTCTGCTTGATTGCAAGAGCAGAGGCTTTATTTCCACACTTTTCTACTGCTGTCAGCATGCATTAAAGCCCAGGACCAAGCACAGTATATTTACCGTGCTTGGTCCTTAAAAGGCTAAGCATAATTTACACATTTTCTGTCTTTGAGGGAGTTGGTAATACTTTATCAAATTCTCCACATCTACTGTAAGGGTGCTTTCACATCTGCTGCAGGGATTCCGCTTCCTTGCTCCATTCGGGGAGCAGGAATGGGGAATCCCCATGTCTGAATGGTTTAGTCCCTGGAGAGAAATGAACAGTGCTGGATGGGACCTATTGACTATAATGGGCTACAACCACTTTCCACCTAGCTTTTGGACAAAAGAAAAAGGGGTGCATGCAGCGCTTTTTCTTCTTGTATTTTCAGCCAGATCTGCGACAGAATCTCCTGCTGGAGGTGCATGTCACCAAAGTATTGTTGGATACTGTGGCTGGGCTTTTACTAGAGTGCTTTATGTCAAAACGTGCTTTTCGATAAATTATAGGCCACAGCCTGAGTTTTCTCAGTAAACATACAGTTAAATGCTTTGACTTTATTAATGGTTCCATTTACTACTGTGATAAAAATCAATATATAACTGAATGCTAATTTAATATGGATTTGTTTCCATGTTATATCCCTTTAAATAGTCTATACTCTAGTAGTGCTTGATTTGGAAATAAATCACTGCATAAAGAATTTACAATCCCATCGGAGACAGGCACAACTGTATCTTTTGAAGTTTTGTTTTGGCAGCATATTTCATTTTTCATAATATTTATACATTTTCTATGCACAATAACTATCCTTTATCTCCTGTAACAACTTGGGGGGTGTCAACTCAACGGGATCACCATCTCTGGAGTCAGCCAGTTGGCACACAAAAAGAATCCGCCCACACACACTGGATTGGTTAAAGCTGGCTCACCAGCTTTTATAATGGTATTCACAGCAAGGATTTCACATCACTTCAGTGCATTAACAAAAGTAGGCCCTATGTTATCTGACCACTACCTAAATGCAGTGTCCTGAACTGTCAATTGCGGGGTCTACCACTCAGCAACCTCAAAATCAGGCACAAAGTGCATCTTTACCTTCTATGCAAATAAGAAAGATGAAAAAATACCTCTACAGCGCCATCTATTGAATGGCAGCGTTCCTTCAAATCAAAGTGACTTATAGCAAGTCTTTACAATGATTGGGAATATGAAACCAAGCCTGAAGACCATGCATAGACAGACTGTTTCGGGGTGATTGCCCCTCCTCAGTTTGCAGCAGGCTTCTGGCTTAGTCTGTGACGGCCTGTGACGTGGGTCAGAAGCAGTGTTGTGTCTCCTTAAGGAGAGCACCCAAAAGTGTGTGGACACACCTAGGGGGTGAATGGGTCAGGGGATGGTATAGTCTCTGCCCAAGGAGAGCACTCTGGGTGTAACCTGGGTGCACCCACGTCATAGGCCCCTCACAGACGAATCCAGAAGCCTGCTGCACACTGAGGAGGAGCAATCACCCCGAAACAGTCTGTTTGTGCATGGTCTTCTGGCTTGGTTTCATATTCTCATTCATTGTAAAGACTTGTTAAAGTCACTTTGATCTGAAGGAATGCTGCCATCCAATAGATGGCGCTGTAGAGGTATTTTTCCATCTTTCTTATTTGCATAGATTTCCCAAAGGAGCATTGCCTTATAAGTCTTCTTACTCATCTTTTAGGTGTCCCCACAACCCTTTTGGGTGCTCTTCTTGGGGAGAGACTATACTCTCCCCTGACCCACTCACCCCATGGGTGTCTCCACACACTTTTTGGGTGCTCTCCTTAAGGAGACACGGCACCGCTTCTGACCCTTTACCTTCTGCTACACAACTGCCTCAGCACCTTGGCATAGCCTGTCTTCCTCAAGAGTAATGTGAGAAGAGCTCACATCTCTCTTAAAAACTTCTCCCACTTGGCTGCTATTTTCCTTATAAGGCAGATCAAACACAGAGAAAAACCCTTTCCCTGAATGAACATACTCCTTTGACCCCTTGTGGCATAAATATGTCACTCAAGCAGCTGCACAGCCACATTATCATTCCCCATTGGTAACACAGTATGTACGGCTGTAAAAAGACATATGTCCATCCAGTCCAGCCTATTATCCTGCATTGTTGATCCAGAGGAATGTAAAAGCTGGCATGAGGTAGAAGCTAATTTTCTTCATTTTAGGAAAGAAAATTCCTTCCCAACTCCAAATCTGTCAATCAGAAGAAAGCCCTGGATCAATGCCCTATCTAAAGTAAGGCCATAATTTATTATATTGAACAACCCCCCTTCCAGGTTTAAATGTCCTACACTGGAGTAAAATTACTTTTTGGGGTCACCCCTATAGTACACACCATATGAGGGTAATCCTTCATAGTTGTATATGTCAATGGTCTGTGGGTTCATATTTCCAACCTTTTTCTTTACACTAACATGAAGAGCAGTCTTCTCTGCTGTTCTTCAAATTCACTATCTGGAACATCAGCATTCTTCCCTTTTTGTAGTGCAGACTGCTTTTCTTTGTATTCACAATGGCTGATACACAATCTAAACCCTTCCGCCATTCTGTATATCTTGAAACTGAAGCCTCAATAGCTTCAATGTTTCCACTTTACATGTGCTTCCACTTTATGAACTTGAAAACCCTTTAGTAGACGCAATGCGTGACCCACCAAAGGCTTCTCTGTCAGAAGGTTCTCTTGCCGCTTTCTTGTCACCTACTGTTTAGAGCTGACTCTTTTGTAGACTCCTCTTCTTCAGGGCCTACTGCTTTCATCCCAAGCATTGCAGCATCAATCTGCGCCATCATAACCAAGTATTGCTATTAACATTACTGGACATGTCCCCCATATCTGTTGAGCTCGGCGCTGTAACTATCTGAACATTGCTAATATCTACAGCATTCCCTCTTGTTTCTGACAAGCTTTTTTTTCACCATGTGCTCTTTTGTTTTTTATAGAAACGGAGCCGCTCTTGTCCACGGTCAGTGTCTGCAACTCCAACCCTTCAACCCTTTTAATTCGACCATACAATATGTAGGAAAAAGTTAAGGGAAATGCAACTGTAAACAAGATCTTACACAAACATGTTATATCAATAGCTTTACTTGTATATGAACCATTCATTTATTATACTGTCTATATTAGCTAACTTTAGAAAAAAAGAAATATAAAAATGTGCAAAAATGGACGGCATCCAGGCACTGCTGGTGTAGGAAAATGCCAAGTGTGCAGAAGCAGTAGTCTTTTTATCAGCCATGTCCAGTACAATGTGTTTCAGAATATATAACAACATCATAAAAAGATGATCAAACATAGTAAATAGTAACAAATGTTGCAGCCCAGAAGAACTTTCCAGAGTCAAGCGTCAGAGTATAAAATTAATAAAAACATACAAATATCTGCATCTACAATGGAATAAATAGAATATTAGACTAAAAAGTGTGCCTTAATGAAATAAACTGATGAAAAAACATTAGAGATTAAAAATACGGTATACAGCAAGGTGAATAAGGTGAGTGTGTGTAGGTGTTGGTCAAGCTGTGTTCGCTCTACAAACATCTCTTTTTCGTATAAATTATGCTGAATGCAGACTTATTTCTGTATTTAATTAATAATTCTAAATGTTATATTAACGCAATGACAGGTTGAAATTATTTTTGAGATGCCAGCATAGTCTTATAAATTGGTACATTGACATGATAATTTGCTACATGAAGATTTGGAAGCACACACTTAGGTCATGGGTAAAAAATGCATTAATGAAGAACTACATTTCTCTTCATTGCTTTCAGCAGATCTGTCAGCTGGGTTGATGATGCAAATTTGTTTTTAATTATGGAGCCAACATCAATTTTTCACATTACAATTTCATGGCAACAATGTTTACTTGTCTGTCAGGTAAACAAACAAAGCCCTGACCTTCTTACTTTATTGGGTACATACTGTACTGTGCCGTAACACTGTTTCTAGCAGCCCCAGTATAAGCTGCATCTACACCTGGTGCGTTTCCATCAATGGCCTGGTGGGAATGTTCTTCTTAACATTCATCAACCTGACATTCATTCTTCATGCCCTTGGAACATTCACCGATGACATGGAATTCTATAATCTAATTTAGAGGCTGTTTAAATAACTTTTTGCTCCTCTGATTTAGTTAGATTATGGGCTTGTGTGTTCTATTGTAGTGTTCAGTCTATCTGTGCTTGTTGCATATGCCAAACATAATCTTGACTCTGCTTCTGAGACCCTGACTATGTCTGATTCTGATTGCTCACTTGCACTTGTGATTTGGAAACTCAAATGGTCATGTGACCCTTAAAGTAAAGTTTTTACTCTCTGTAGCTATCACTAGGGGAAACTTAGGCGCTTATTGCATACTGTTTTATAATTTAGTTCAATGTACAGCAATGGCAATTAGGGAAGAGTTAATTACAGAGCATTTCAAAAGGTGGTGATGTTATAACGGCTAATACCCCATACCTTTTAAAATTGAGGTTTACTTATTTCTATGCTGTATGTAAATTAAGCCCAGACAGTCTGTGTAGAGGCACAGATTTGGACGGACTGTGGATGATATAATAGATGTCATCCACGTCTCTCAAAGACCGAATAGCCAGGGACTGGAGAGCACTGTGCGCAGCAGAGACAGTCCAGGCCCACCCACCAAACTGTTTGGCATAATTAACATATAGCGCAAGAGTACTTTAACATCAATTTTACAAGGTATGAGGGCATTAGCCACTATAACACCATCAAATGTTCTGTAATTGATTATTCCCTAGTTGCTTTTAGAGTGACCAGCTCCAAACTGGTGACAGGTTCCCTTTAAGCTTCAATTTGTACATTTATTATTCAGCATAGAACTTTGGACCTTTAAATGATAAGGTAACACAGATAATACAATGTATATTGAATTCAGCTCTATTATGCATGAATCATCTCAAGCATCTAGTAGACTGCGTTTAGAAGCAGAATTAATTAGCTTTGAACTCACTTTCACTCTCCCATAGTAAATCTGGAAATGGTCTGTTCTCTATACCATAATGCAGCCCCTACATTCCTAACTTCCAGAGAAATAGTACAGTGGAATCCTATATAATTCATTAGCATACAGAGCAAGGACTGATTGCAGTCTAACTACAGAAGAGTGAAAGTTTAGAGATAATAACTACAACTTTGGAATTTATGCCTGTTCAGCCATCCCCACATTACAGTAGTATGAAGGTTCATGGTAACAGATTCCCTTTTCAGGGGTTTACAGAAAGCCAAAAAAAAAGCTGGTCAGAGAAAGGGCCAAAATAAAAACATAAACATTACTTACCAGTTAGATGTTTCCCAGTCCAGTGCAGAAGTCCCAGTTTCTGATACTTCAGAAATTGCCGTGGTCATGTGCCATTTATTGTACATGTGACTGCCCATCCAATCACTGCCTTCAGCAGTGATCCTGTTATGAATGACACATGACCGCTGCAGCATCTTCCAAGACCAGTAAATGTCATCCCCCTATCTCTGCTGGACTGGAGTGACATCTAACTTGTTATTAATGCTTTTTTTTTTTCTATTGTAGCCTATTCCTTGACCAGATTTTTTTTTACTCTTGGAAAACCCCTATAAGATTTGACCTTCTCATTTCTGGGATTATAATTATTGAGTGCGTCATCAAATATCTGCCTACTGGGAATTTTTTTTATGAGCCCAGGTGCAAATTTGTTTGATCTCTAGCAAGAATATGAAACCATCTGATTTGTATTATTTCAAGAGATTGAGGCTGAGTACATACAGGAAAACATTTTTGTCTTATTAAAGGTGTAGTTCCATCACAGCAAGTTGTGTAGTTTCATCACAGCAAGTTATCACAGGATAGGGGATAACTTGCTGACGGTGGGAACCTGATTCTTAGAACTCAAGAATGCAGCCCCAGTGAATTCCGAATTGTGAACAGTGGAGGACATGCATACACACCTCTGCTCCATTCACTTTAATGAGACCGCTGGAGATAGGTGAGTGCTTGAACTAGGCTCCAGCGGTCCCATTGAAGTGAATGGAGTGGAGGTGGGCATGCGTGTACTCCTCTGCCCGCACCAGGGCTGTATTCTTGGGATTGGTGGAGGTCCTAGCATTTGGATCCCCATTGATCAGCAAGTTAACACTTGTCTTGATGATTACTTGCTGTGATGGGATAAAACCATTTAATATGAATATCACTTCACTTAGAAGCCTTATGTTTAACAATATATTTGCAACCCCTACCTCTCCATTCCACAGTCTAGACTGCAGCGGAAAAGATTTTACATTTCCTCCCAAAATCCCTATTTTTTAATATAAGTTTTTCAGAAATTGAAAGAGCCTCTAATGATATAGTATATTGCTATTTTGATTAAAAAAAACATGTTTTCTTATATGATATTGACATTTATTGCTATTTTCCAGTCCATAAAGTCCAATGTTTTTCAGAGGTCCAATTCGTCAAGTTTCCTTTTTTGCCAAGAATATTGCTGTTGTATAATAAAATGTAAAAAGTAAAACAATATATAGCTCCCTCCTCCAAAAAAGTGCACACTGCTCCGAACCCATACACCACCTGTCCTGCATAAGACTGATGCATTTTCATGGGTGTCAGGTTCCATGTTTTAATATGTTCCTGTCATGCAGACTTCAAATTGAAAATAGTTACCCCCATACCTTCTTTCTCAAAAATGTTTGTACTTGGATGATTATTATCCACATACAGAAGCTGAGGTTAGAGCTAATGGAGGGAGATATATTTAAAACTAAAATAGGGTTCTTGTTTTCATTGTTATAGCAACATTATACATTGTACAAATTACCTTTAGGCCTCCTGCACACTGGCAAGAGTGATTCACAGCCCGATATCACCCTCGCAATCCTTCTGAAAACCTCTGCATGTGAACCGTTTTCACATGGAAACAGCCTCACATCACTGCGAGGGTTCCCTTCATCCCCGCTGTGGCTGTCATAGCCGCAGCAGGGGATCGCGATGTTCGCTGGCCCCATTGAAAACATGTAGAAACCCCTGCGGGGCTGAAAGAATCCCCACTGCAGCTGTCATAGCCACGGCAGGATATCGCGATGTTCTCTTACTGTTTTCAGTGGGGCCGGCACTATTGAAAGCAATGGGCGATGTCACAAAAAGAAAGAAGATGCTGCGATTTTTTTTTCCATGCAGCATCACAGGAGCGAAAACATTGCAAGTGAGAATAAAATTATTGAAAATCATGGGATTCATTATTGTGTTTTCATTCACTTTTGCATCACAAGAAAATCACACAATTTTCTCACCAGTATGAACGAGCTCTTAAATGTTTTCACATGAGCATAAAACGGACACATTTTGATGCCAGTATGGACAGGTGTCTACTGACCTTAACTCACAGCCTCATAAACCCCTATGATGTTGCTAGTGCAGGTCTGTAGTCCCACGGTTAGGCCTGGACACTTGTCTGCAATAAGGTGCAAACAATGCACCTGTATTATACTCCTGTGAACACAGCCTTAGAACATAACATTCCAAAATGTGATAGTTTCTCTGGGCATGAAGGCCAAAACACTCATGAAAGAGATATATTCCCCATTGTGTAGAAAAATTCGAAACGGTCTCACCTACAACCACAATTTAAAATTGGGCACAGGCAATTCTGCCCCATCTAGTAGACATAGCATAATCTTTTGTCTGGTTAATGAATGACATATTTGATTGTTAGTGTCCAGAATTGCCCTTATACAACTTTTTGGTCCCCGTTTTTTAAATAATATTAGCTTTTAATTGACCAGTTCATCTCATTTGAATATTTTTTTAGCCAAAGACAGACTCATCTACTTTATTCAATGTAAAGTCATTATACCAATGTAAAAATGCCTCATGCCAAAAAGGTACGTTTTTTTATACACTTTTTTTAAAATTACCTTCTGAGTCTATCTTTAGATTATTTAGTTTCTATTTTTTACAACAATATTTTTAAAACATACCATGCTATTATTACTCCTGTGCTTTCACATAGGAGCGATAATCACTTACTTCCGGCCACCTGCCTCCATTCAGAGTAAACAGGCAGTCAATCATAGACGAACGACTGCCTGTTTAAGTCATTAGATTTTTGTGCGTGCCTAAACAGAACGACAAATGATAAGTGAACAAATTATCATTTATCGTTCAGTCATTGGCCGCATTTACACTGAATGGTTATTGTTCAGTTTCATATAATCCAGCAATTAACTGAACGATAATAGTTCCATGTAAAATGGCTCTTAGGTTGTGAATGGAGAAGAAAACCACCCAACCCTGGCCCCTCTAAACACTGTTATTATAATCCCATCTAATGCAAAGCAGTTTTCCTCTAGAAGAACGAAAACTGTCACTTTAGTGCCACCTATTGGTAGCTACCCTATAAGTCAATATTTGACCCATTAAACAGCTTTGAAACATGCCAAGAAATTACAGGCAATCAAGACACCCATCCCATCTGATAAAATATTCCACATCACTCTAACTAGTGTCATGACTCACATCAGTTCCTGTCCCCAATCACACACACACCGATTCCATAGCAAGCCAATGAAACATTCTGCACATTTTTGGAGTGTGAGAGAAAACTTGAAAACCTGTAGAAAACTCTCACAAACACGCTGAGTTACATACGCACTCCATGTAAAGTTTTACCACTGGTTGGATTCAATCCAGGACCCCTGTGCTGTAAGAAAACCGTGCGAAATATCAGGAAATACAAATATTTGCAGTTTTGTGATTATTATTCAAATACAGTTCAAAATGGGTTTATAAAAACATGTCCTGCTGTGATCATAAATAAAATGTTATCACAGATGGCCGCCCGGCATCTTAGTACTTTCTCTCTTCAAATGCACATTAAAGAGAACCTATCAACTCTCTTATTAAATATTTGTAGTCACAATTAAGTAATTCTGGGGCATCTTTTTTTATAATTGTACATTGTGCTGTTCCTCTGTTATTTCTCTTAGAAAGTTATGTATAAATTGGCAACTGGGTGTTACCATTTTCCCTGTCAAAGTGAGGTCTCCCTACAATCTGATACTGTCAGCACTGATTGGACAATGTCAGACTGTGTAGGGACCCCCAACTGGTAACAGAAGGAATAACACAAGTTATAAGAAGAGATACTCCAGAATTGCTAATTCATGAAGAATACAAGTATTTACTAAAACGGACATGTCAGAAGAGGTGATAGGTCCTCTTTGAAGGGACGCTGTCATTTCAAAGTAATTAATAATGCCACCTAGATTATATCAATTAGAGGTCTCACAAATATGCCAATCACTGCAAGAAAACACCCCCATAAAAATGCAGTTTATTAATACTTAAAAACACCAATTAATCCAATGCACAGTGGAAAGTCATTGGTGAGCCCGGTCACCCTTTTCGGGGCAAAGACTCCACAGTCAGGTAGGTAAAGCATTAGGGCAATTGTAGGGATATTATTATTGGATTCTCTGATATACTCCTTATAACAAGTGGCCTGTAAAAAAGGCCCTGCTTTTGACCTGCTAACTGTATATATGACCCATTTGGGTCCTCCTATATGTGCTTCTCCTGCCAATGTTGTTTCTGTAACCTTCCCTATTTATATCTTTTTGCCATCTTGGTACGTGTATTGGATTAGTCAATAATTTTTAAATATCATTAATAAACTGTTTTTTATTGCAGTGATTGGGCCTAATTGTGTCCAAAGAGAAGGCCCGCAGCACACCAAGAAATGCAAAAAAAGGGCAGAGGTCTTTAGAAAATATGCCAAGCCACTGATGGGACCATGAACCTCCAGTTCCTGGAACACAGTAGAGAAGGAAGTAGTGGCAGCATTCAGTTGAGGGTTTTAAAGTAAAACATCAAGTTTTATTGCTCCATATTTAAAAAAGCAAATACAGGCAACGTTTCGACTAAAGAGATAGTCTATATCAGGCTTGATAAAGACTATCTCTTTAGTCGAAACGTTGCCTGTATTTGCTTTTTTTAAATATGGAGCAATAAAACTTGATGTTTTACTTTAAAACCCTCAACTGAATGCTGCCACTTCTTCCTTCTCTACTGGGCCTAATTGTGTGGCATAGTGTTAAAGGGGTTGTCCCGTGCCGAAACGGGTTTTTTTTTTTCAACCCCCCCCCCCCCCCCCCCGGTCGGCGCGAGACAACCCCGATGCAGGGACCTAAAGAAAGCTTACCGGAGCGCTTACCTGAATCCCCGCGCTCCGGTGACTTCTATACTTACCGGTGAAGATGGCCGCCGGGATCCTCTTCCTCCGTGGACCGCAGCTCTTCTGTGCGGTCCATTGCCGATTCCAGCCTCCTGATTGGCTGGAATCGGCACGTGACGGGGCGGAGCTACACGGAGCCGGCATTCTGCACGAGCGGCTCTATTGAAGAGAGCAGAAGACCCGGACTGCGCAAGCGCGGCTAATTTGGCCATCGGAGGGCGAAAATTAGTCGGCTCCATGGGAACGAGGACGCTAGCAACGGAGCAGGTAAGTAAAAAACTTTTTATAACTTCTGTATGGCTCATAATTAATGCACAATGTACATTACAAAGTGCATTAATATGGCCATACAGAAGTGTATAGACCCACTTGCTGCCGCGGGACAACCCCTTTAAGGTAGCAGAAATGCAGTTCTAAGCTCTCGCTCACAACCTGAAGGTTGTGGGTTCAATCCCCAAATATTTCAGGTAGTTGTCTCAGCCTTCCTTCCTTCCTAGGTTGGTAAATGAGTGTCCAGCTTGCTGTAGGGTAAAAGATGGCTGGGGAAGGCAATGGCAAACCATTTTGCAAAAATAGTCTGCTGAGAAAACATTGTGATGTCACCTGAGGAGTCAGTCATGGCTCAGTGCTTGCAACAGGGGACTTTATCTTATCTCATGTCATTTCCTATGAGCCCCATGAACTAAAGTTATGGGCTCAGAAGTGATACAGTGCTGAGTCCGGACATGCTTACCTTTTTATACTTACCTTCTCACGCTGTCTGCCTACAAAGTTGCCACTCCATACATACATCCCGTAGACTGTATAGGCACATGCTAATAATAACAGAAGTATATGTGGTGTGCAGGATGCATGGAGTGGCAGTTTTACAGGTAGGCAGTGAAAGAATGGCAAGAAGACAAGCATAAGAGAGGCATTCTTAGACTAAGGCCTCATGTCCACGGGCAAAATAGGATTTTAGATCCGCAGTGGATCACCCGCATTTGGATCCGCACCCCATAGGAATGCATTGACCACCCGCGGGTAGATAAATACCCGCGGATGGTCAATAAAAGTGATTTTTGTAAAAATGGAGCATGAAAAAATCTGGACCATGCTCCATTTAGGTGCGGGTCTCCCGCGCGGACGGCTCCCGCAGGCTTCTATTGAAGCCTATGGAAGCCGTCCGGATCCGCAGGAGACCAAAATCAGAATATACTCACCTGCTCCGGATCTTCCCTTCTTCGCTGCTTCATCTCCTCTCCGTCGTGGCGGGATCTTTTTTCTTCAGGCCGACGCATGCGCGCGGCAAGCAACCGACGTGCCATGCACATCCGCCGGGCCGAAGAAAGAAGATCTGGCCGCGACGGAGAGAAGATGAAGCCGCGAAGAAGGGAAGATCCGGAGCGTGCGAGAGGTGAGTTTATTCCTATTTTCAGCGCTCATGTCCCAGGGCAGGAGGGACCCGCTGCGGATTCTCCATGGAGAATCCGCGGCGGGCCTGATTTTCCCCGTGGACATGAGGCCTTAGTGTCACATTTTCTATGAGCCCATAACTTTAGTTTAGGGGGCTTATAGGAGATCAGAGTTTCTTTAAAGGGATTCTATCAGATTCATGCTGGCCAAACCTCAGGTAGCATGAACCCGGGAGAGGAATGCCTGTTGCCGCCATAGGTGTTTTATTCTGAAACGCTGTAGAGTTTCAGAATGAATACACATTAAAGTTTGACTTTGAGCTGTATGCAAAGTGACTGCTCTCCCTATACACAAGTAGGGAGAGATGCAGTCAGTCTACACAATGCAGACGGGGAGAGGCCTGCCTCCGTGACTCCAAGCTAAGCTATGAATCTAAACTCAAGGTGTATTTATTTTGATTCTCAGCAGTGTTTCACAATATAACACCCATGAGGGCAACAGGCATCCCTGTCTCAGGTTCATGCTGGCCGTGGTTCAGGCAAGAGGAATCTTATAAACAGAATCCCTTTTAAGGCCGCCTGCAGACGAGTGGGTCGGATCCGGCAGCGAGAATTCTCGCCGCGCGATCCGACCCGAGCGCCTGCAGGGACGAGCGCGTACTCACCCGCGCCTGGCGGCCCTGGCTCTTTCATGTGCCGGCTGCCGCGCAGCCGGCGCATGTGCAGACCGGAGCCGGCGGCCGGGTGAGTGCGTGCCCCGCAGAAAATTAGGACATGCCGCGGTTTGTTTGCCGCGCGAGATTTCGCGCGGCCAAACCGCGGCCGTCTGCATAGGAGTGCGTATTTTAATGCACTCCTATGCAAACTTTCAGCGGCGGAAATCCCGCGGGAAATCCCGCGGCGGGATTTCCGCTCGTGTGCAGGCGGCCTAAGGCTATTATACTAAACATATCATGTACTGTATAACTTTTACTAACTATGCACTTCTAATTAGTTTCTACAAAGCTTGGGGAACAAAGGTATTAAAAGTATATATATTTTCCCCTATTATTTTTCCCTTATATGGCTTTGAAACATTTGTATTTGTTTTGTTCAATGTGTTTGGTCTGAGTGTGCACTAGGAACAAAAACAATGTTGAAAGTCGATATATTGTGAGTCGAATGCTCTCTCCAATTCCTCCTTCCCCCTCTCTTAGAGGCAATAAAAGAGGCTCCAGATGTTTTTCATTATTGCGCTGTGTATGTACAATCCCTGGACCCGCCAGCTTCCACAAATTCCAGTATGTTTTCTTTTCATTTTTACTGGAAATAGGAAACAGCACATTGTTTGGTTCACTTAATGTTCATCAAGTAACTGTACATTTCATACTATTCCCAGATGTAGCCTAAGAACACATTGTGAGAGTAGCGTGTTTGTGCTGTGGTTATGCAGTAAGTTGTGCCACATGTAATATACGGTTTATATACAAGTAGAGGAATAGCATTCCCAGTTGAATAGTTGCTCATAAAAGTAACCTTGGAATTCACATGCACAAATAAATACAGAACAGAATTAACTTCTAAGAAACATTTGTAGCATAACTAGACTATAGGAAAAAGTTAATAGAGACAACACTCACTACATATACTACTTCCCTAAATGAAGACAGTACAACGAATAGGTGACTATAAGGGCTCATGTCCACGGGCAAAATAAGAATTAAAATCCGCAGCGGATTTTACTCTTCTCCTGCCCGCGGATCCGCACCCCATAGGGATGCATTGACCACCCGCGGGTAGATAAATACCCGCGGATGGTCAATAAAAGGGATTTAAAAAAAAATGGAGCATGAAAAAATCGGGACCATGCTCCATTTTCATGCGGGTCTCCCGCGGGGACGGCTCCCGCGGGCTTCTATTGAAGCCTATGGAAGCCGTCCGGATCCGCGGGAGACCTAAAATAGGAATTTACTCACACGCTCCGTTTCTTCTCTTCGCGGCGGCGCCATCTTCTCTCCGCCGCGGCCGGATCTTTTTTCTTCGAGACGGCGCATGCGCGGGGCACGTCACCGACGTCATCATGCGCATCCGCCGAGCCAAAGAAAGAAGATCCGGCCGCGACGCAGAGAAGATGGCGCCGCCGCGAAGAGAAGAAACAGAGCGGATGGGAGGTGAGTTTATTCTCATTTATTCTGATTTTCAGCGCTCATGTCCGCGGGGCAGGAGGGACCCGCTGCAGATTCTCCATGGAGAATCCGGAGCGGGCCTGATTTTCCCCGTGGACATGAGGCCTAAGAGTATATCTTTGATTGACAGGCATATCTTGAGTACACGTGTTGTCTGCAGTTATAACCATTCTTAAAGGGGTTGTCCCGCGAAAGCAAGTGGGTCTATACACTTCTGTATGGCCATATTAATGCACTTTGTAATGTACATTGTGCATTAATTATGAGCCATACAGAAGTTATCAGAAGTTTTTCACTTACCTGCTCCGTTGCTAGCGTCCTCGTTTCCATGGAGCCGTCTAATTTTCAGCGTCTAATGGCCAAATTAGACGCGCTTGCGCAGTCCGGGTCTTCTTCTTTTCTCAATGGGGCTCCGTGTAGCTCCGTGTAGCTCCGCCCCGTCACGTGCCGATTCCAGCCAATCAGGAGACTGGAATCGGCAATGAACCGCACAGAAGCCCTGCGGTTCACCGAGGGAGAAGATCCCGGCGGCCATCTTCAGCAGGTAAGTAAGAAGTCACCGGAGCGCGGGGATTCAGGTAAGCGCTGTGCGGTGTTCTTTTTTAACCCCTGCATCGGGGTTGTCTCGCGCCGATCTGCCAATATCAATCTAACATGTACGTGGAGATTATTTAACAGTAATCCTCTGATCAACCCAAGGTAGATCTGTATCCCTAAACAGCTAGGCTATAGCAGGCCATATTATATTATGTGATTCTCCAGTTTTAAGAATTCAAGAGGTGCGATGACAAATTGCAAAGACACCCAAACTGGATTATGGCATAAATTGAAAAGGCAACTGTCTGGAATCCCCAACAGCTTAGGAGCTGGTGATCTGTAATATATGTCATCAGCTGTGGTATAATTTAGGAATCACCTGTTCACTATATTATGTAGGCATGTATGGAGGTATTATGTGGCGGTTAGTAAAAAAATGTCCAGGGAGGCAATCAAACAATAGAAAAGAAACACAAATCCAGCATCCATAGGCAACTTTTAGTTCCCATAAAATCCAACATGACACAAGACAGCTATTGGTTAAGTGTTTTAGGCATGACTAAGGATTGTATCGGCCTGAAATATGTAAATGTCATCTGTCGTGTGTCATGTTGGATCTTACGGGAATTATAATAAAGTTGTGATTTTACTGCCAATCTATGCTGGATATGTGTTTATTTTCTATTTTGTGGTACTGTTAGATGGTATTATAAAGGAACTGCTGTATCATAGTAATATGACAGTATTACACCCAATTTCTGTTCTTACAAAAAGGAATTGAGGGGGGCCAACCAAGACATGCAATGCCAAGGCATCCCTGATGGACTGGATGTAACTCTTGCTGGATGTAACTTCATTGGCCACAACATCAATATTATTACAGCTATGCAAACAGGGAATATGTAAATCTGATGTGTGAGCATTAGGTATAAAGGAGAGTAATACACAGACATATCCCAAAACAGAAACCATCAGAATGGCATGAGGTGTAGCGTTGACAGCCTTCCAACAGGGTATGGTGGTGGGATGTCACCTGAGCAACCAATCGGTATGGGACATTGCAGCACTTTTTGGCCTCCAAAAGTCCACTGTTGGCATTGTTATTCTGAAATGAAAAACATCTGATGTGTAGCGTGCAGTCATATTTGGGGAGGCCTTGTAAACTGACAGAACGTGAACAACAAAGCCTTCTATGAGCTGTGAAGGCGTCACGCACATCATCTACTGAAATACTTGCTCGGGAGCTCTCACGGGCCCTTGGAATAACTATTAGCACCAGAATAATGCTTAGGGAACTGCATGCAAATGGTTACCATGGATGAGCAGCTGCAGACAAGCCCAACATCACAGCAGTGAATGCACAGATGTGCTTGCAATGATGTTTGTAGCATTGTTCTTGGACTGTAAATAAGTGAAAACAAGTGTTGTGGACAGCTGAATCACAGTACAACATCCTCCGATCAGATGGTCGCACTTGGGTGTGGCAGTTGCCCGGAGAGTGGTTTCTAGGTGACTGCACTGTCCCAACAGTGAAGTTTGGAGGAGGTTCTGTTATGGTGTGGGGGTGTTTCTGCTAGGAAGGACTAGGGTCATTGGCCCCAGTGAAGTCCATGCTCGACGTCAATAGGTAGAGAGACATTCTGGACAATGTGACTTTACCTACCCTGTGCCAATACTTTAGTGCAGCTCCGTGTCTCTACCAACATAATCAAGCACCATGTCATACAGCACTCAGTGTTAAGGCTTGGTTTAGGGAACAGAATGTCTGTAAACTTCATTGGCCAGCCCAAAGTCCGGATCTTTGGGATGAACTAGAACGCTGTATCCGTGCATGCCCAACAAGCCCATCATTTCCCGCATAACTATCTGAAGCTCTCCTTGAGGAATGGAGGCAAATCTCTTGAAATTAGGTGGAAAGCATGCCTAGGAGAGTTACTGAAGTCATTGAGGCTAAAAGTGGCTCAACACTGTATTGAAAAATGTGAATAAAATCGAATTTCATCACCTTCTATGTGTGTCCAAATACTGTTCTCAACACATCGTATTCATGTGGGCCTTGCCTAAGAAAATACATTGAGTTTATGTTAACAAAATTCATCAAGACTACCAGAGATGTTTACAAATGGAAATTGATATGCTTATGTCTATTGATGCCTTTCAGACTAAATTATATATGCTAACCACTATATTTACGTAAGTGTTGCAGCTATTTAGCAATAGAGTTTTTAAACTAAAGCATATTTCTTCACCATGACAAAATCTGCACATAAAAGGCAAACATGACAACATAACAGCTTATTATTAACAGACAAGAACTGCAAACAATGAGGTCTCAAGGAAGGAAAAAGGAAGATGAACATTCTTAATGTACTTCTTTCTGAGTACCTAAAGCATTGCTCAAGTGATGCATGTTAAAGTTCTTTGTTCCCACCCACTCATGAGGTCAGATTGCTGAACAAGCTCATTCCTCTGCACAAGGAGAACAATATTTCATTTGTGTAACAGCTGGAGAATTTATGAAAGGGGAAGTACATTCTAGAAATCCAGGCAAAAGAGAAAAATAAAATCTGAGTGTTTCATGTGGCCTCATTTACATAACAAACTGGAAGTCCATCTATATGGAAACCTCCTAAATATGAGTTATTTAAAAGAGTTATCCAGCTTAAAAAATGTATCTTATTGAATTCATAACCCTAATATTAACACTGATACAACATAACACAAATACAACACCTTCTTTACCCAGCCGAAACGACGCCTCCATAGCTTGACATACCCAAATGGGCAGCATCGCAAATCAACTATATCCTCTCTTAGTACAAGTGGAAAGGTTCAATTTTCTCTGCAAAAACACTACCAGATGCAGACGGTGGGTCCAAAAACCAACTCCTTATGGCTAATGGGGTTCAGAAACGCTATGTTTTCTCCTTAGGGAGAGCACCTAGATGGTGAGTGAAGAGACTCAAAAGGCCATTCAAGCTCCTCTGGGTAATATGCAAATAAGGGAGATGGAATAATACCTCCACAGTGCCACCTATTGGAAGGCAGCATTCCTTCAAGCCAAAGTTAATCTCTTTATACAAGCCTTGTAACAATGACTGGGAATTAACAGCAAAGCCAGACCCCATGTACAGACAGCTGTTTCAGGGTATTTACCCTTCATCAGTGTACAGTAGGAGTCTGGCATTGCTAGTGAGAGGCCTGGGATGGAGATCAGAAACGCTATCTTTTCTCCTTAGGGAGAGCACCTAGACGGTGAGTTAGTGAGGAGACTCAAAAGGCCATTCATGCTCTTCTGGGTAATATGCAAATAAGGGAGATGGAATGTCATAGTCAAACTATGTAAGCTCAAGTATCCTGCCATACAGAGGAAATTTAATATCAGCAAGATCACTGCACAATATACAGTCGAGGTGAGGAACAGGTTTGACATGGTCAAGCAGGAATGTGGGGACCCAAACAAACTGTGGCAGAGATAAAGGAAAAAAAATCACTGAAATTGCTTAGGAATACATATCATACAAGAAGGCAGTTTACAGTGGAAGCTGGCTAATTGCAACCACTCTCCAGACTGCTGATAAAACGAGAGAGGCTAAAGCCCCATTTACACGGGACGAATTTCGGGCAAACGATGCCTGACACTCGTCCCCGCATGTACTTGCTCCCATTCTGTTGCACAGGAGTGAGTATTGTTGGCTCGCAGCGAGGCAGCTGCAGGAGATTTCACTCCTTCCTCTTCACCACCCCTCTCCATTCACTAACACAGTGGCCATTCAGTACTGGCCATATTAGAGGGGCTTAAAGGGGTTGTCTCGCGAAATCAAGTGGGGTTGTACACTTCTGTATGGCCATATTATTGCACTTTGTAATATACATCGTGCATTAAATATGAGCCATACAGAAGTTATTCACTTACCTGCTCCGTTGCTAGCGTCCCCGTCTCCATGGTTCCATCTAATTTCGCTGGCGGCTTGCTTTTTTAGACGCGCTTGCGCAGTCCGGTCTTCTGCTCTGAGCACGAGCCGCTTCAGTGTGCTCGCTGCTACAGCTCTTCTGCGCATGCGCAGACGAGCTGTATCTTCTTGGGAGCGCGCTGGAGCGGCCATTCTGCTACCATCCTCTCTTAGAGGAAGGTGCAGAAACTTGAGCCGCCCAGCAGTGCCGCCCAGCCGCGCCGCCCAGCCGCCCAGGTAAGTGATGGGTGACGGACTGACAGGGGTGACGAGTGACGGACTGCCGCTGTGGCCCCGGAGCCTACCGCTGGGCCCCGGGGCCTACTGCTGTGGCCCTGGAGCCTACCGCTGTGGCCCCGGAGCCTACCGCTGGGCCCCGGGGCCTACCGCTGTGGCCCTGGAGCCTACTGCTGGGCCCCGGGGCCTACCGCTGTGGCCCCGGAGCCTACCACTGGGCCCCGGGGCCTAGCGCGGGGGAGCCGGGGCCTAGCGCGGGGGAGCCGGAGCCTAGCGCGGGGGAGCCGGGGCCTAGCGCGGGGGAGCCGGAGCCTAGCGCGGGGGAGCCGGGGCCTAGCGCGGGGGAGCCGGAGCCTAGCGCGGGGAGCCGGGGCCTAGCGCGGGGGAGCCGGAGCCTAGCGCGGGGGAGCCGGGGCCTAGCGCGGGGGAGCCGGGGCCTAGCGCCGGTTACCTGCTGCCTGGCGGTGGGTGACTGTGGCCCAAGAGCGTGTGCCATGGTCGGCGGCCGCGGTGGGTCCGGTCGGCGGCTGCGGGGCGTCTGGTTGTCAGGGAGACACAGCTGGTAGCGTCTCGGGAGCGCGCACGTCGGGCTACAGTAAGCGACGGGAAAAGAGCCGGCGGACATCTTGGGGAAACTTTTATAAGTTGCTGGAACTGTAAGTAGAAACCGGCTAGAAAAGTCATTTACACGGGTGCTTAGTAATGTATGCTTAATAAGGGGGACTGGGCAAAAAAAAAATGTCACTGCTTCCTCGAGACAACCCCTTTAAGGCTAAGGGAAGGCTGGATGAGGCAAGGTGAAATTCCAAAGAGAAGCCAGGAAAGACAAGAACAAATTCCTGAATGCCCGATGCATGAGCCGTGAATTAGCCTATATGAAGGATCACATCAGGGAATTATTTGCAACTTTGAAACAGGTGAAGAAGCCTTTCTCTGCCCACCAAGCAGCCATCAAGGACCATGACGGGAATTAAATCAGCGACCAGCAGATCATCAAGAAGAGATGGAAACCATATACAGATGAACTGTATGCTGGCGCCAGTAGTGACCACCCAGAGGAACACAGGGACCAAGAGGATCTGGAACCTGACCTGCTGGAAAGTGAAGTGAGTTGGCAATAAGACATATGCAAAAGAGCAAAGCACCTGGCATTGATGGAATCCCTGCAGATGTGCTCTAACCAGTTCTAAGAGCTGCACTTGCAACGCGATGCTGGACAATCTGGAGGATCTGCACATGGCCAAAAGATTGGAAAAGATCAGTTTTCACCCCACTGCCAAAGAAGGGCGATGTCAAGGACTATGGAAACTATAGAACAATCGCTCTGATTCCCCAAGATCCTTCTGAAAATCATCTAGAAGTGCTGGGGCAAGATCCTTGACCAGAAACTTCCTGATGTTCAAGCTAGATTCCACAAGGGCAGAGGGACTCGTGACAATATTGCAAACCTGAAGTGGATCATGGAAAAGGCAAGAGAGTATCAGAAGATGTTCTACCAGTGTTTCATTAAATTCACCAAGGCTTTCAACTGCGTTGAGCATGATAAGCTTTGAGAAGAACTAAGGGAGGTAGGAGTAACAGTGGACATGATCACGTTGATCAGGTCCCTTTACAGCAACCAAGAAGCCACAGTGAGAACCAGGTATGGGGATACAGAATGGTTCAAGATCAAAAAGGGCACAAGACAAGGATGCATCTTCTCTCCTTTTCTTTTCAACCTCTATGTGGAAGTGATCATGAGAAGGCTGGACGTAAATGATCAGGGTATTGGGTTGTAAATAGGTGGAAGAACCATCATAATCTAAGATACATAGACGATACAATCTTGGTAGCAGAGACAGTGAAGCATCTGACATGAACATTGAGGATAGCAGACAGAAAAAAAAATGTATGCTTTTGAGCTGTGATGTTGGAGAAAACTTCTATGAATCTCCTGGACAGCTAAGGTCACCAACAAAGCTGTAATGCACCGTATCAACCTAGAGGTGTCCCTGGAAGGCAAGATCACAGGACAGAGACTGACTTACTTTGGACACGTGATGAGGATGAATTTGTTGGAAAAAGACATGTTACTTTGAAAGGTCAGTGGTAAAAGGGAACTAGGAAGGCAAAAGACACCTTGGCTGGACAGCATCAAGAAGGACAGGAGAATAGAAATGAGGCTATTAAAAGCAGCTGTAGAGAATAGAGAAGCATGGAGAGCACTGGCCTACAGAGTATCCAAGAATTGATACAACTGAATGGATTGAATTGGAAATGGAACACTAATATAAGGTACTTACTAATATGTTCTGCACTTAAAAAATGCCCCATTTTGCTGCTCTGGAAATGGATCATGTGACCCTGTTGCCACTGTTTACTCGCAAGATCAGTGATGTTTTGTATTCCGGGCATGTGTACCCTCTCAGCTCTAGCTCCACCCACAAACGGAACGTCACTGATTATGCAACTTCTCTCTGCTCTGCTGTCACCAATGGTATATTACACATAAGTGCAAAGGCTGACACGGTATCTAACTTGTTTCAGGGTTCCGAAGCCCTATACACAAATTCTCACTCCGTGGCAGCAGTACTCTTCTCTTTATAGTCCACAGAGCAGTCACCAGGAGTGCATAGCCATGTAGGGCACTCAGCTGGGTCTCCAGCTGTCCCCATCTTGCTTCTTGTCCAGTCCTCTGTTCCTCTGTACAAGTGTAAGCAAAGACTTCTCACTGCACTGTCATGAAAGGCAAAGGTGACAGTGTAGAGCAAGAAGAGAAGTCTTTCTTTAGAATTGCAAAGGGAAATGGAGGACTTTCACATGTAATCTTGGCATTATTCCTACAAATCAGTGGCATACTGTCAGTGTAGGCAGACCACGTACCTGCTACAGGACTCTTGAGACAGGGTGCCTAGAGCCGAATTACTCCAACCCATTTCTCACTGCTGTCTCACTGGGTCCTCCCAAAAAATCTGACCAGCAGTGCAAAGAGACTTTTGTTGCTGGTCAGGGAGAGACACAGAGGTATCACTACATTAGTTTTAGTGGCCACAGAGGAGGCACTAGTACTTTGTGGGAGTACTGTTACTGAGAAAAAGCATTGGGGGTAGCAGCAGGATGAGAAGAGTGTACAGAAATGAGTCATGGTTGAAAGATGTCTTCATGGTGGTCTGGGTCCAGATGAAGAAGAAAAATGAAAACAGACAACGTCAATCAGAAAAAAATGTGTGATTACTGGAGGTAACTGCACTGTAATCACTATCACTGTGTAGAATTGTTATCTGACCATTATATGGTGACTGCATTGTTTAGAGGTATGCCAAAACTGAATCACTGTATCTAAAGGCCCATTTACATGGGACGAGCTGTCAGGCATATGATGTCCGACAGTGTGTCCCAGTGAAGCTCACTCCTGTGCTGTTACGTAGAAGTGAATATCGCTGGCATGCAGGTGAGGCGGCTGGGGAGCGCTCTCCTCCACCTGCTTCTATTAACTGTAAGCAGGCAGTTGTTCAGAACTGAACAACTACTGTTTACACTGAACGGCTAGTCGTTCAGGTTTCTGCGTGCAGAAACTGAACGACTTTCACTTAGTCGCTCATTTTCTGCATGCATTTACACGGAACGACTATCGTTCAAATACCCGCTGGAGCACGGGCATTTGAACAACTCTGAACAATAATCGTTCCCCGTGAAAGGGCCTTTAGACTATCACATTATAGATATGCTGCCTCCAATTAATTTTTTCCATGAGTTATATGCACATTCCTGCTACACATGCTTGTCATTTCTCATTTTCATTCAGCTCCTGACCCTAATCAGTGAAGGGCTTGCTGGTTGCATTATAGATTTATCAGTTACAGTTTTAACTGTATAAATGATACACAGTTCTGTGTATAAAATACAGAATATTCAATGGCTAATTAGTGGAAGCTGGGCTGTTAGATAACATGAAGATGGAGTAAAGACCCATTTACACTGAAAGCAATTATCTTTGCATAACTCTAAGTAGCTAATTAGCTACTTAAGAGCTAGTGCAGGCGGAGCGGGATACCGCCACGATATCTCCGAGAACAAAGCAGCTGTTTTGTATATGTAAACAGCTGCATTGTTCTTTGAGCTTTTAGCTGGTGTCTTGTTGAGAACTGCTAGTGGGATACCAGCTGAAAGAATACTATTAGCGCCGCCCACTGAGAAGAGCAGTGGGCGGTGCTGATAATAGTCATCGGTGATTTCCAGCTTGCTAGAAATCCCCGATGAATGAATAGTGCACGAACAATGTACGATGGCAGCGCGTATAGACACAACAATTATCGCTCAAAAGATGTCTTTTGATCGATAATCATTGCGTCTAAATGGGGCTTTATGCAGCTAGTGACAAGAGGACACTGACCTGAAGATCAGTCACTTTGTGAACGGAGGATGAATTGTGCTTTTTCTTTACAGTAATGCTTCAGCATTATCACACTGCTAACATTACAGTATATCCACTTTGTCTCCATAAATATTTGCTTCACTAAATCAAAGACAAAGCTACATCTTTATTTATTTAAATCATTGTCTAGAGGTCCAGAATACAGCATTCAAGTATAAGAAGAGACATTGCAAGTGTTTTTCAGTTTCAATATTAGATCAATGGGGGTCTGACTCACTGATCAGCAGATTAAAGGATATGCCTTCATTGTTTACCATACAAACCCCATATTAACCCTTTAAGGCTGGGTTTCCACTCGGCGGATTTACCGCAGTAATTTCATCTGGAATTGCGCCACGGCACATCTGCCTGCGGCCGCTAATCCCGGGTTTAGACAGCCATGTGAACATAGTACACAGGATGGCGAACCCGCAGCGGCAAAGCCGTCAGGAGACGATGCTGCGGCGCGGATTCGCCCGGCCGTAGCAGCATGTTCTTTTTTTTTTCTTCCGCTGCGAAAGCGGTCTCCTCTATGGGAGCGCTGGCCGCAGCAGAAATGCGTGCGGCCAGGCAGCTTCAAAACCCACGGCTAAGTGCTGTGGGCTTTGAAGCAGCGGATTCCCGCAGCCAAACCGCGAGATTTCCACCCGGAATCCGCCCAGTCTGAACCCAGCCTAAGGACATGTCCCTTTTTTCCATTTTTGTTTTTCCTCCCCACTTTCAATAAATCATAACTCTGATTTACGCATCGACGTAGCTGTCTGATGGCTTGATTTTTGCGTGGCGAGTGGAATGAAATGGGAAAAAAACCTAATGCTGTCAGGGGGCGGGGGTCAGTACGAGTACAAAGATACAAAATTTATATGTTTTTTTCTGTTCTACATTTAAAAATATTTTGGAAAGAAAAAATTATTTTTAGCTGCTATCTTCTAACATCCATAACTTTAAATTTTTCCGTCTACATAGTTGTGAGACGGCTCATTTTCGCGGGACATCCTGTTTTTCATTAGCACCATTTTGCAGTACATTCGACTTTTCCATCAGCTTTAGACCAAAAAAGCACAAATTCTGATATTCATTTTTTTTTCTGACGATGTTCACCATGCGGGATAAATAATACGTGACTTTGATAGATCGGACCTTTATGGACGCAGCGATACCAAATATGTTTTTTGTTTGTTTCTTTTTAGAATGTTTTATTATAACTATGATAAAAGGCTTTTTTAAACTTTTAATAACTGTACTTTTATTTTTAAACTTATTTTTCCATTTTTTTTAAAACTTGCAATGGTTTGATCGCTCTTGCAGTATAATGTAATACCTTAGTATTACATTATACCACAATCTGACAGGCAGTCTTTCAGGCTATGCCAAAGGCATAGCTTGGTAGGCAATCAGCCATGGCAGCACTGGGGGTCTTCAGAAGGCCCCAGGCTGCCATGGCAACCTAACAGCACCTTGCGATCTCATCAAGGGGTAGGGGGGTGTCATTTGCCACTGTCAGAACTCATTTCGGCTGTTGCTGATGGATATCACCTATGAGGAAAACCCTCATTGTATGGAGTGGGATCCAATCCTGAAACAAATAAAAACACCAAACACACAGGACCAGAGGCGTAACTTGAAGCTCCTGGGCCCCAATGCAAAACGTGGAACAGGGCCCCCAACTATAATGCTTTATTCATAGTACTGGGCTCCCTATATGGAGAAGAGAGGCCTTATGGGCCCCCTAAGGCTCCTGGGCCCGGGTGCAACCGCATCCCCTGCATCCTCAATAGTTACGCCCCTGCACAGGACGTAAATGTACATCCTGTGTTGTTTAGGCCGCCTTCATGCGAAGCGTAAATGCTGTGGAATTTCTGTGATTTTCCTATGCATCTACTGTTTTCCACTGCAGATACGGCCCTTGTAACGATGGCCTGAGGATATGTCCACAAGGGGAGGATTTGCCACAAATTTTCTGTGTGGACGTTCTGCATGGAAAATGCACAGCATTTACTGTAGCAGCAAAGTGGATGAGACTTATCCACACACTGTGGAAAAAATCCGATATGGAAACTGACATGCGTTACAGAAATTCCAATCTGCAGCTGTCAATTAAAGTACCATATTTTCGATGCAGCTTCCCCCCTTTCATACAAGGGATTCAATTCTGCACCAAAATGCAGGTTTTTGATGCAGATTTTACACTGCAGACTTGCTGAAGAATGTTTGCTGCGGACACTCCACAGCAAATCCACCCAGTGTGAACATACCCTAACAGGTGCGCCTGGTATTCCAGTTCAGTCCCCTTTAGTTGAATGAAGCCATAGTAAACTGTAATAACAGATACCACTGCTACTAAAAGCAGAGCGCTGTACCTGGTCAGCAATGAAGGGGACACGGAAGATGAGTGGCGGCCCCCTCAAATAGCTGATTCGTGAGGGTGCTAAGAGTCAGACTACCACCCATCTAATACTGATAGCCTATCCTGAGGACCGACTATCAAATTTAAAGTACCAGATAATCTCTTTGACCTTAGTTCATTGTGCATTGGCAGTAGAGAGAATAAATTGTGAAGGTACTTAAAAGGGTCGTCCTTACTGTGCAAGCTTTTTAAAAGGGCTGCGTGTCAGGTTGCAGAAGCCCCTGGTGATCAGCTGTTAAAAGCTACATATGGGTGTTGTAAGACAAATGTAAGATCACGCAGTGCTTGCAGCTGCTCTCTGCCATGGCGATTACAAGGGCCCACCGAACAAGGGACACCGTCTATGATTTTCATATGACCTAATAGGAAGTAGACAGAGGTAGTCCAGTTGCTGAGTCCATATTTATTATGTATCAGCCACAACTCCATCCATTATAATACTGCATGACTGTTTTAGAATAATAAGCTTTTTAGCTTTGTAATAGATGCCATAAATAAACTTTAGAACTGTTCATGCAAGGTTTAGACAAGAGCATTTCAGAATGCAGGTCCTTCCCGAGAGCTGCTGCTTGTCGTGAGACCCTACTGCTGGGAAAACCTTGATTAGCTGTTATTGCAACAGGGAAAGCAATGTATTTGTGCTTCCTGCAGGGAAAGGAATTACACAGTGCTCATCTAATGGGTATCCCGGAGAGCGGTGATAGATGCTGCTCTCAGCTCTACCTAATAGAGTGGAATATACAGTACAACCAAGCCTTTGCAATAGATGGTCTTTGTGTTATAATGGTAACAAGTAAGTAACTGCAAAGTCTAGTTTCTTTATACCTCTTATTTCTTCATATAAGAGATGAAGGATTCACATGTAAGCCTCGAAGGAATTGTTTTTTTTGACATAGGATCCTATGGTAACCATAAAAAGCTTCATGAATTATCTGCATATTTCAATATACTTCAAAGTTCTGATGGACATATAAGAAAATGAGATGTTTTATTTAAATGTGTCTTGTATTCATATAATGTTTACATGTCAATAAGAAATTAATGATGAAATGATTGTTTTTATGACCCACTTGACAGAAGATATGAAATGCAGGATGTTCTAGTATTGGTAGGAATACAGCACCCTCTTCCTGCAAGAGGTAGTAATCATTATGGATAATAGCTGCACAGTTTAAGGCTATGTTCATAGAACGTCTGACGTGCAATCCACCTCAAGATTTGTAGATTTTCACATGCGGCTTCTGTGATCTGCACACAGGTTTAGACCAGTTCAATGGGACAGATCTGCGTCAAGAAGCGATAAGTCACCTTATTTTTCCTTCAAATTTTCATGCTGAAAAATCTTTGCAGTAAGGTGCAGATTCTCAGAAGCTTTGTGGCTAGAGATGAGCGAGCATACTCGCTAAGGACAATTGATCGATCGAGCATTGTCCTTAGCGAGTATCTCCCCGCTCAGAAGAAAAGGTTCGGCTGCCGGCGCAGGTGACAGGTGAGTTGTGGCCGTGAGCAGGGGGAAGCGGGGGGGAGAGAGGGCGAGAGATCTCCCCTCCGTTCCTCCCCGCTCTCCCCCGCAGCTCCCCACCCACCGCCGGCAGCCGAATCTTTGCTCCCGAGCGGGCAGGTACTCGCTAAGGGCAATGCTCGATCGAGCAATTGCCCTTAGCGAGTATGCTTGCTCATCTCTAATTGTGGCACATTTTTTACACACATTTCTCCGCTGATTTGATGTGGAATCCAAGCAGAATCCATCGTGTGAACATAATCTACAAGTACCTTCACATATTTGGATTTGCCATAATGTACATTCTTTACAAGAGGATCCACTGCAGAAATCCAAGGCTGATACTTTAATGTTGTGGGCATGCGGCAGATGTGC
The DNA here is from genome assembly GCF_035609145.1 of Eleutherodactylus coqui. Classification (NCBI taxonomy): domain Eukaryota; kingdom Metazoa; phylum Chordata; class Amphibia; order Anura; family Eleutherodactylidae; genus Eleutherodactylus; species Eleutherodactylus coqui. Next base: position 141,016,449 of record NC_089838.1, on the reverse strand, counting down.
CAGCGGATTACCTCTATGAAGTGTGCCACAGTATCTGAGCATGCTCATTCTCTTTGCACTGATTTTCCTTTTTTAGTGCAGTTCAAATTCTTTCCTCTTTGTGTGAATCCTTTATATAGAATAGCCTTTTTACTTGTATTGGATGTGGATGTTAGTGGATTTCATAAGGATTTAAGCTTGGAATCAGAGGCTAAATCAAATCCACATGAATGATGGCTCTTAAGTTATTTATTTGCGAACAATTGTTAGTGATTCCATAAGAACATTTGTAGATAATGGATATTAAGTAGTAATGGATGATTTCCTATAGTAGTGGTGGCGAACCTATGGCACGCAGAGCTGCAGTGGGAGTCACTATAAATACTGGGGCAACTGCGGGGGTCACTATTACTACTGAAACCACTGTGGGGGTCACTATTACTACTAGGGCTACTGTAGAGGTTACTATTACTACTGAGGGGATCACTATTACTGCTGAGGTCACTGTGGGAGTCACTATTACTACTGAGACTACTGTGGGGGTCACAATTACTACTGAGGCCACTGTGGAGGTCACTATTACTACTGGGACTAGTGTGGAGGTCACTATTACTACTGAGGGGGTCACTATTACTGCGGAGGCTACTGTGGGGGTCACTATTACTACCGAGGCCACAGTGGGGATCACTATTACTACTGGGACTAGTGTGGAGGTCACTATTACTACTGAGGGGGTCACTATTACTGCGGAGGCTACTGTGGGGGTCACTATTACTACCGAGGCCACTGTGGGGCTCACCATTACTACTGGGGCCCCTTTGGGGGCCACTATTACTACTGTGGCCATTTTGGGGGCCCACTATTACTGCTAAGGCCACTGTGGGGGTCACTATTATTACTGGGGTATATTTACACATGGCAGAAATGCTGCAGAATGTCCTTAGTGGAAATTTTCGTGGCAAATTCCGCAACAGTTCTGCATCAAAAAAACAGTCAAAATCTGCATGTTGTCTATTTTGAAACAGCCCTGTCCTCTTTATAATGATGGAGGTAAAATCATACGCCGTGATAAGCCCCACCTCCTGACATGATGGCACTTTGCGATAAAAAAGTGGGTTTTGGGTTGCAGAGCCTGACCAACAAAAGAACAACAAAGTTAGGGCTCTTGGAAGGGCAGGACAAAAATAACAAAATGAGAATACAACTAAGCCGCTATAATCTCAGGCACAACTCAGTGGTCCTGAAAGAAGACACCGACCTACTGCCACCACAGAGATCCAGAGCCAAGCTGTTTGTCTTGTGTGGAAATCAAGATGGATGTAGTAGAGCTGTGTGGTTAATGTGTGGGGTCAGCATGTAGAGCTGTGTGTGTGAATCAGGATGGATGTAGTAGAGCTGTGTGTATGATTATGGGGATCATAATGGGCGTAGCATGTAGCACAGCTGTGTGGCGCATTGAGCCACCGGAAACACTAATATTATAATTTCCTAATAATTACTAGTTCTTTTGTGAGAATTACTCATTCTTTCCTTTGGGAGTGTGAGAAAATTGTATTGCACTTGCATGTCATGCAATTTGCATGCAAGTGCAATGCATTTTTTCCCTATTTTAGCTATTGGAACAACATACAATTTTTTCGTGCACATTAAAAAAGCATAGTACAGCTATGTGAATCATCTATTTTTAACGTGTAAAGTAGGGCCTCCCAAGCAAGATTAGTTCCAACTGAGGAGCCAGACTAAGTGTGCTCATCTAGCCATGGTTATGGTGAGACAAAAAAATAAAAAGTCCATACTGAATCGGTTGTCGCCTGTGTCAACAAGGACCGCAGTGGGTGTTGAAGTCCATGGGCACCCATTGACAAGTGGGCTTCAGAATGTATGGCTAGGCAACCAGGGCCTAGTTCTGCAGGGTTACTGGAAAAGAAACCACTACAAAGCATCAAAAGTATTCAATGTTAGAGAACTGTACTATAATGTTTTATTACTATCGTTGAAAGCAGACAAGCATGGATACCTGAAGCGGATGTATGAATGGAAAGAGCATCCAGAATCAGTGAGCAACTTTTAACTAGGTATTCAGTGAAGTGGAACTTGAAGAAATCCTCAAAAAATCGGAAAGTAAAATATCATTGACTTCTACAACAGAAACAGAAGAAGCCGAATGAATATCAGAGGTTACTGAACAAGAAGATTTGCAAACTCAGGAGGAAAATCTGCCATGAAAGATTGAACAAGTGCCAAAAAATCAGTTTTGAAGCATTTGATATATTGACTCCAAGACAAAAAGAACTAAAAAAAAGGTTGGTACTTGACAAATTGAATTGAAAAAGACTCTCTGTTTTGAAAACATTGTCTAAACATACCTAATACCACTTATGAGTGACATAAATAGAGCCATACAACAGTCAAAATTATGTCGATTGAGGAAACCAACCAGCTGGGTTATTGTACAGCAGTGGTAATAACAGAAGAATTAGAGATTCAACAACAAAGATCAAGCAAGAACTAGCAAAATCTAATGTAAAAACAAAGTGGAAAACCCAACTAGAGTTGAAAAGTAGCTGTCAGGCACAAGTATTGTGAACAGTATGAAAGAGTAAAAGTTAAAGAATATTAACCCTTTGCAATCCAATTTTGGATTCAGGGTTTCCTAGGGGGCTTTCTCTTTCTACCATTATACAATGGTGCCTTCTGCTGGCTAGAGCCAGTGCTGCAGTATTGGACATGCTGGAGAGGCCCCTGACAACAGAGCGGCCAGTAATCTACAGTAAGAATACCCTGCTGGACGTCTTCCAACATCAGAGCTGTACAGCCTTCACTCAGAATGTCTTTATACCTCAGACAGTGGATTGGAAAGGGTTAAGATTAAGTGAAAAGTGAAAAAAGAAATACTGGCTGGCCATAAAAAAGTTGATGAAGCATTAGAAATTGTGAAACAACAAATCATACTTACAGCCAGGAAAATTGAGAAATTTGGTTCTCGAGTCATCCAGTACAAACAAAACCAACTGTTTTAATTATATCAAAGGTGATTTTTATTAAATCAACAGACAAAAAAATTTGACTTGAAAAACCATACAAGATTGGAACAACCCAGTTCTAGAAGGAACTATGGGAACATGAAAAAAATTATAATTAAAATACTGTGTGGATTAAGGACTTTCAGAAGATGTTTTTGAAAAATCAAATGCAGGAATTGGTAGTAACAACAGAAATGCTGCAAGAATGTGTGAAAAAAGTCAAGAATTGGACATCACCCGGCTATGATCAAATGCATGTCTTTCGGATTAAATACTTGACCAGCCTGTATCCAATAATGGACGAGCAATTTGGTTAAATTTTGCAAACTGGAAGGATTAGTGACTATTTGAAAACTGGAAGAACCTGTCTGATCCAAAAAGATCCAGCAAAAGGAATACTACCAGGGAATTATAGAGTGTCTGTCCACCGTTTTTAAATTACAGATAAAATGTAAGACTATCTGGAGGCAAATAACATCTTGCCGACGAAGCAAAAAAAGGCAACAGGCGAAGCAGCAGAGGCACAAAAGATCAGCTTCTGATAGATAAGACAACTCTGAAGAACTGTAAAAAGAGAAAAGTGAATCTATACACATTATGGATCAAATATAAGAACGTCTTCAATTCACTTCCATGCAGCTGGATCACTAAATGCCTGGAAATTATAGGCATCAGCCGAAACATCTGCTTATTTAGGAAAAATGTGATGGAACACTGGAACACAGAATTGTTGGTTTGAAACAAAAGTTATAGAACAGTTAACATCAAGTGTGGAATCTTTCAGTGGGACTCTGTGTCATCATTATTGTTTATCATCGCTAGAATGCTGCTGTCTATCAATCTTCAAAATACAAATCTTGGCTATCAAACATCTAAGAACTTGACCAACGCTATTCAAATCTTCAGTACAGATAAGGCTATGGAATTTGGCCTAGGTACAAGTGTTGCACTGAAAAAGGAAAAAACCATGGGAAGTGATGGCACTGAAATGCCCAATAGTCTAATTATAAGATGCCAGCAGCCTGAGGACTATAAATACCTTGGCATTTTGCAGTTGGACAACATCAAGTACAGGCAAGCGAAAAATGTGATTGGTAAGGAATACATCCAAAGAGTACGGGAAATAACGAAAAAATAATTTGAATGGTGGGAATACCATCAAAGCCGTTAACATCTTGGCTATACCCGTCATCAGATAGACTGGTGTTATTGATTGGAGTCAAGCTGAGCAGGATGCTTTGGAACAAAAACCAAGAAAAGTGATGACGTTCACTATAGTTTACATCCACATAGTGGTCCTGCCCAAGAAGATCGGGGGGCAGAGGACAGTTGCTAGTGGAACAAATAGTAGAAGAGGTAAAACAGGCCCTGGCAGATTTACACCAAAGAAAGTCAAGAATTGAAAATGGAAAAAAGAAACAGAAGGACTAATTTTAGTCACACAAGAACATGCTATCAGGACTAATGTGATAAAAGCACAGGTGGGAAAATTTAAAGTGTGAGAAAAAGGCCACAATGTTGGACCCTGTACACATTTTATGCCAAAACATGTCATCCTAGGTTCCTGGGTGGATCCCAATGTGTTCTGGAGACGAACTACGAAGCTGTGATCTTGTGTTTGTGTTGTACTGCACAATAACAATAAACAGCTACAGTATATGATGCATATCTTTCCTGGCAAGGAATATCGTTTTGTCTTTGCATTCTGATGATACATTCTTATTTATAAATAGCTGCTGGTTACATTTTTATGACAAGCACACACAGAATAGAAGTCAGCAAAAGTGATGTGCATGCTTGAAATATTGATATACTACGGTATATTTGTTATGTTTAACTCCATCTTTATGCAGTATATCTAATGTGTTCTTTATTCTTAAGGAAAAGAACTATTGTCCTGTCCTAATATACCTGCTCCAGTCAATGAACAGTTGCTATTTGTCTGCTTGGCTGCTTTTCTATTCTCAATTTGCAGGATTCCTTGCTGATCTTAGACATCTTACATATATCTTGCATTTATTGCCATAAGGAAGTGCCAAGACCATTATTAATAAAAAGTGTTTAAATCCAGTGTGTATTACAACTATCCATTCAGAATGAGGGAAGGGCAGTTCTCCTAACCTGATATGATTATATAGAACTGAACTGTCATCAAATTTACCATGTACTATGTTTCAGAAAACCACATTATATGTCATCCAACTGAAAAATGTCTTTGTCAATATTTTCAACTACTCTTTTAAAATATATTTCTAGTAAGACAATAACAGTATCTTTCCTCAACCAATGCACCTCTACTACTGTGTTTTCCCAAAAGTAAGACGTTCCCTACTAATGAAACCTACCCTGGTTTTCGGGGGGGGGGGGGGGGGTAAAAATATTAGCCCTACCCTGATAATAAGCCATAGATACACTATGTGAATAAAAGCAATACTCACCTTGCAGGTGCCGTCCAGGTCCCTCCCGCTGATCTCCAGCGTTTCTGCATTCTTCCGTGCAGTTGTCAGCACCGACAGAACATTACTTGCTTGTAACGGGGTTCGAAAACCCCACCTCCAGCAAGAGATTGCTCTGACTGGCTCTCGAGCCAATCAAAGCAATGGCTGTGATTGGTGCATCGAGCGCTGGCTCTGATTGGCTGAACCATGGCGCTTGAGAGTCAATTAGAGCAATCCCTTGCTGGAGGCAGGGTTTTCAAACCCTGTTACCAGCAAGAGATGTTCTGTCGGCGCTGATAACTGCACAGAACCTGCAGGAACGCAGGATAGCAGCGGGAGGGATGCAGACGGCACTTGCTAGGTGAATATAAGACTTCCCCCGAAAATAAGACCCTGTGCCTCTTTTGGGGCAAAAAGTAATATAAGACGGGGTTTTATTTTCAGGAAAATACGGTAGTAGTCTTCAAGGCATGATCCAGACAGTACAATGGAATCATGGGAACTTCTAGAGAAGTAGCTGTTAGGGTAAATGGGAAGCCATGTTCACAAAGTGCAGAATTTTCTGACCACATTTTGAGAAATCCAAAATATATCTAAATGTATTAACATATAGATATTAAGTTACTTGCAGACTTCATAATAGGTGGAATATGCATCAAAATGCAAAAAACGTGGATGGCAGTGCATGCTGCAGATTCGAAAATGCTCAACATTCCCTCAATGTGTCTGAGGGGTAGGGATATGGATGTGCAGTACATTTTCACAAGGATTGGCCTTCATTCACACAGCAAACAGTTATATTGGTTTATCTGGAAAAGGGAACAATGTAAGCATAGCCTTTCATCTAACCTTTAATATTTCTCATTTTGATCTGTATGACCTTGTAGCCCAGAATGTTATGGTAGTTGACTGTGTACAAGATACATTTATCTTCTTCAAATATACACTTGATCAAAAGCTAGCCTGATAACCCAGATATCCAGCCATAGTTTCAAGTTCATTTTCTCAGGTATCCATCATGAGAGTCATTATTTTCCAGGAACATGTTGGCTGCTCACATACTTACATTCTACTTTTACACCTTCATTTTCACTGCCCTTTTTGTTGTAACAACTGCAGACCATATATAGACATGACACACAGACCTCTATCTATATAAATACCCGTCAGGTCCAGATGTGGTACAGTGTTTGCCTAAAGACACTTAACAGACACCAATTAAATTAGAAACAGGTTACCGCTACATGAATGCTATTAGCAGCTCCTGCAGTGTATACAGTGCCTCCAATGGTGAAGGTGCTCTGCTTATACTCACTGGCTTGTCTGCTAGCTCCTTGATGTTCTCAAGCCATGCTGGCGGATGTATACACTTAATACACTTAAAATATATCAAACACAAATGTTTAAACTATTTTTGGCCCTGTTTTTATAGCTTGCGACCTTGGATCTTTTTTAAGTATCTTACTTACTTACATACGTACTTACTTTCCTTACTAACTCATAGACAATGTAAATACTCTTTGCTTTCAGATGGACTGTCCTCAACATTCCTAACCTGACAACAAGTAATCTGCCTTCTCCCTCCTAAGTTATTACAAATATACTCCCCCATCCTCACACCAGAAACTATAATCTACTAGGCACTCTTCTATGTTTCATGTTCACTAGTAAGGAAACAAAGCATCAAATCCAACATAAGGCCTCATTCACAAGGGCATATTTAATTTTAGCCCATGAAATACACAGCGTTTGCATGGACCAAAAATGTGTATTCACTAAGCCCATGTTTATTGCGTTTTTCACCTGCGCAAAAAAATACCGCAAGAAGGCCTCATTGATTTCATGCGTAAATAGGCAGTGAATACATATATAGCATGCATATTCAGTGCATACTTACATGCTGTCATTGATTTTAATGGGCTATCTCGGTCTATAATGCAGACAAAAATAGGACATCCTGCAATGTTTTTCATGCGTATAAATACGCATGTCTGAATACCCCAGTGCAAATCAATGCGGTTTTGGCTCTCCATATTGCACATGTAAAATGAAGCAAAAATACACTCATGTGAATGAGGCCTGAAGCAAGTAAAATACCGCTAAAACACAAACTCAGCCTTAGGGCGCCTACCCACTTGCGATTTTTTTTCCTGCGATGTTTTGCGTTTTTTCTCAAGAGCAATTAGTATAGAATGTGTTCTTGTCCATCTGGGGTTTTTTTTCCGTTTCGTGGGGTTTTTTCACATAGGAACTGTCAGTTGCATATGTCTCCTTATTTTTCTCTTAATGCACCCATGATTGTTAATGGAGGGCTGCAAAAAACGCACAAAAAAGCAGCGAAAAACGCACAGAAAACGCCGCGTTTTTCACGCGCGAAAATCGGCAACGCAAGTGGGTAAGCGCCCTTAGGGCCAATATACATAAGTGTATATCAGCTGGTGTTTTCACAGCCGGCCGATATACACTTCCATCTGAGCAGTTCCCCCCTTCACCAGCTTTCTGCTTCTCTCCTCCCCTCTGGCTGTTTGCAATGGGAGTCAGCAAGACGGGGGTGGGGGGTGGGGGGACTGAGCTCCAGCCTCCTCCCCGCCCCTTGTCCACAGCCAGCAATGGGAGTGGGCAGGGCAGAGCGCAGCCAGCAATGGGAGTGGAGGAGAGAGGCAGAGAGGGGGAGGGAAGGGGGGGAACTGCTTAGATGGAAGCGTATATCGGTCGGCCGTGAAAATGCTGGCCGATACATATGCTAGTGTAAATAAGCCCTTAGGCTACATTCACACAAGTATGAATCTAAGGCAAGTTTTCTCTGTTGCAAGACGCACAAATATCGCGTGAATATGAACTCCACTCTTTTAAATGGAGTCATACACATGAAGGATGCATTCAAAGCATTCACTGCATATCCTATTTTCGTTGCATCCCCCATGTTTTCAATGGGACAGTCAAACACATTGCATGCCGTGTGATGTGCAATAAGAGTTCAATGTGATGTTTTCCATTGAAAACAATGGGAAACACTAGCCGATTCTTCAACATGCTGCTGTGTCATGATTGGTTTTGAAGCTGTAAGGCTTCATAATTAATTTAAAATAAATAGTAAAGATAATCTTAAAAAAAAAATAAAAATTGGTAGTTTTTTCTCAAAATATCTTCCGATTAGTCTTCCAATAATTGGTAGAGATACTTATACAGTAAATGTGCTTTTCGTTTGTAAAGGGGAAATGTTCTGAAAGTTCTTTATAAATTAACAGCAGGTCCTCAGCATCTTACAACAAACTACTACTTCATCATCAACAGCACACTGAGAAATAGGCAGTTTGTTGTCATCTGCTTAAGAGCAACTGCTGAAGTGATAACAAGTATAACACATTTCATTGAAAACGATCTAATGCTTAAAGGGGTTGTCCCGCGCCGAAACGGGTTTTTTTTTTTTTTCAACCCCCCCCCCGTTCGGCGCGAGACAACCCCGATGCAGGGAGGTAAAGAAAGCTCACCGGAGCGCTTACCTGAATCCCCGCGCTCCGGTGACTTCTCTACTCACCGCTGAAGATGGCCTCTTCCTCCGTGGACCGCAGCTCTTCTGTGCGGTCCACTGCCGATTCCAGCCTCCTGATTGGCTGGAATCGGCACGTGACGGGGCGGAGCTACACGGAGCTACACGGAGCCCCATAGAAGACTGCAGAAGACCCGGACTGCGCAAGCGCGGCTAATTTGGCCATCGGAGGGCGAAAATTAGTCGGCACCATGGAGACGAGGACGCCAGCAACGGAACAGGTAAGTATAAAACTTTTTATAACTTCTGCATGGCTCATAATTAATGCACAATGTACATTACAAAGTGCATTATTATGGCCATGCAGAAGTGTACAGACCCACTTGCTGCCTCGGGACAACCCCTTTAATGGTCACTTTAAAGGGGTTTTCCCAGTTAAGAACACACTTGTCACCAGGTCCCACATTGCATAAAATAACAGTGAACTGAATGGACATATGTCTTTTTTCGGCCATACTATGTTACTATGTGACAAATGAAGTTACTCACCTTTCCCTTGTTCGTCCTATGCCGCTGATTCCGCTCTCCCTGTGACGTCACTCTGCATGCTGAGCCGTCTACACACAAGCTGCAGCAGCCAATGACAGTGCTCATAGATCATGGCTAAGTGGTGACATTGGCTGCTACAGCAGGTTTATTGTACGCCAGCAAAAACCGGAGCTGGAGGCAAAGGACGACGTGTGATGGGGAGAGGTTACTGCTCATTTGTTATTTATACCATGGTGGACTCGGTGACAGGGGATTTCCTCAATGTGGACAATCTCTTAAAGAATATGCATGCTAGTTTGCAGAATTGGGTTTATCTTTTGGTTGGCTGCATATATCTGTTGTATAAGTATACAAGAAGGGGGTGCCTAAAAGAAACGGGAATCATCTTGTGATGGGTGGGGTGTTACTAGTACCGGCTTCTGCTGCTATGTGAATGTCTGCAGAACCCTTCTGAGGCGGTGCACCAGCAGATGTTGTTGCTGGAGGTTGCGTTCGGCTCCAGTGTTTTCTTTTTAACAGGTTGTTCAGTTTTTTGCCTATTTTTGGCAGGCGCGTTGTCATAATGGAAGAACCAGTCACCTTATGGCCCACACAGTGCTGAGTGTATTTGTGACAAAAACCGGCATGTCACCCTTGCCTCACCCTCCGTATTCACCAGATCTCTCTCCGTGTGACTTGTTTTTTTCACGAGTTCTTTGAGCAGTGGAAAAAGAAACCAAATTTCCAGGCTACATGTTGTTCGTATGAATCAGCCATCACAAAGTAGACAAAAAAATCAACTTGTTGAAAAAACAATGGCTCCTGGTATACCGTCTCAGAAGGGGTCCACAGATATTCACCTAGTAAGAGAAGCCTGTACTAGTAACGTCCCGTCCATCAGGAGAAGACTCCTGTTTCTTTCGGCTACGCCCTCATATATTCCATCCATTGTCGTCAACAGAACTGTGGAAGCAGGGCATTGTAAAATTGACAAGACTGATGGCACATAGGATGACTGCATGATTTGCTACTAGGCAACAGATTTATATCTGACATTGTGAATGGTTTTCAAGTGATTTTTTTACTTTTGCGTTTATCTTCTTTATCATTCATACAGATCATAAAACATTCAACAAGAATTCTAATTTTCTGAATAGAAAATCTGCATAATAAAACATCAGTCATTACTGAAATACAACTCCTTTTCTAAAATGTTAATAAAGCAAATAGGATTGTCCCAAAGCAATTACATGAAGAATATTGCCTAATTGGACATGTTCTTCATTACCATTCAGAGTCAGGATCATAATACCAAGTAATGGTGTCGTAATTTATTCCATTGAGAAGTAAAAAAGACAGCTGGCTAACTCAGATGTGAACGTATGTTTCCAAGAGCTGATCATTTCAAGAAAGATTTGCATGTTATAATGGTACGTGTGAAACATAAACGTGGTCATACTGAAACAATGTTGCTTCAAGCACATTCAGTCTAGGAGCACATGGTGACTTTTGGCTGCGACAATGGCTGAATGACCAAAAATCACTATGTAGCCCTGTGACCTCACACTGTTTACTCTCATGGTAGGATTTTATCCTGAACCATGAGTATATAACAGACAGTCTCTCCTGGCCACACCCCCTCTAAGTACAGTGTACAGCAGGAGAACATGCTGTACTGTAGAGGGACTCAGAGGGGGCAGGGCAGAGACTGTAGAGGAGCTCAATAGAGGTGGGTATGTCATGGGCGGGGCTAGGACAGGAGCTGAGCAAGGCCAGGAAATCCTGCTTTTTCATGCCTTTTGCTGCCATTGTGCACACAGAGGGGGGAGAGCACAGGGCATTGTGGGAAGGCAGTACAGAGGCGCCATCTTTGAAAGCTGCATTGAACATCAGATTACAAAGTAAGAAACTAACATTCCAGCTTATCTGCCTGCTGGTTTGAAGTCATGTATGCTGTGTGTTACCATGCTTACTGAAAGGGCATTTTTATAAAAAAAATGTTACCCTGCGTGGCCGGACAACCCCTTTAAAGTCAATGGATTTGTAGTGCAAACTGCAAGTTGCCATGACCTTGGGTGGGAGGTTGCAAAAACTCCACCAACAGTTGGATGCTTTGTGACCTGTGGTTGCCGAAACAGGTGACTTGTATTGTGATCCCCCACTGAACTCAATGTGCTAGGCTGCGGAGCTACACAGCGATTTTGGGTCATGCAACCTTTGGACATGCTAGTGAATGAATACCCAGGTGTGAGTTGCCCAATGGGTTTTTAGCACCTCGTAATACACAGTGACAATGCACCCATGTGAGCCCTAAGGCCCACTAGGAATTCATGTATTCTCCTGTGGGGCAGTCCAAACCTGACTAGTGACCAAACACAGTTGCGATGTCACAGCATTTTACCAAATTAAAACTGACTTGTGAGGTCACGGCTCACCTGACTGCAATTCACTTGTGATATAGCAGCGAGTCTCCAGTCCTCCTCTTTCCTCTACTCAATGAACTTCTAAGCCGGGTTATAAGCAAATCAAAGTTGATCTTTATTGTAAACATGATTTTCAGCACAAACTGCATGCATTTAAGAGAAATGCTTCAAAATGTGTTCATAGAACCACTTCTTCTCTCCTGACACATCTGTTTTGGTCTCCTTCACACGGACGACATCGCATTGCTGTGAGAAAATCGCAGTGGTATTGCATAGCTCTTTCTTGCGATATCGCTGTGTCCTCTCGCGGCAATATCGCGATTTTGTAGCGCTACAAAGTCAAGCATCTTTGTAGCACCATATGCGTGGATTTATGGGAGAGGGAGGGGGGTTGAAATATAAGTCCTACCCTGAAAATAAGCTGTCCGGGACTCTGCTGCAGTCCCTGACACTGGTCTTCTTCAACTCTTTTGGCAGGGTATTGAAAAATCCCCGCCTCCTGGAAGCGATGACTGTGATTGGCTTATGCTTAGCCAATTAGAGCCAGTGCTTCATGAGTGGCTGTGATTGGTTCATCGAGCGCTGCTGTGATTGGCTAAGTGTCAGCCAATCACAGCCGATGCTTCCAGGAAACAGAAATTTTCCAATCCCTGGCCAGAAGAGATGAAGGAGAATAGTGTTGGGGACCCGGGCAGAATATGCGGCCAGGCTGACAGCGCTTCTAAGGTAATGTATACTGGTTTTTTTTTTTCCCCCTGCAGCTAGCGCTTAGATTAGGGCTTTGACAGTAGGATTTCCTACTGTCTGAGTTGCATCACATCGCATGAAAATCGCGTTTTTGTGTGATGCAACAGAGAGGAAGGCTCCATAGGGAAACATGGGCTACAAAACCTCACGAGTCGCGTTCATATCGCCAGACCCGCAATGTTTTTGTGTCGGGATGTCGCATGCTACAAAACATCGCATGTGTGAATTAATCCATAGGAAAGCATTCACTTCACATACATGCGATTTGTACCATTGTAGCAATGCGACAAAATCGCGCGACTTTGTCGCCCGTGTAAAGGAGGCCTTAAGAACTACTTGAATTTCCATGACATATCAGTTCTGGAGCACATTTTCTTAGGCCTCCTTCACGTGGGCGACACGGCATCGCCACGAGAAAATCGCAGCGATATTGCATATCTGGTGCATACGATATTGCTGCATCTTCTCATGGCAATACCGCGATTTTGTTGCACCGCATGCAAGGATTTTCGGGGGGAGCTTGAAATATAAGTCCTACCCTGAAAATAAGCTCTAACTGCAAAAAAAAAAGTATATATCACCTAGAAGCACTGTCTGGGGCTCTGCTGCAGCTTCTTCCTGGTCCCTGGCACTGGTCTTCTTCATCTCTTCTGGCCGAGGATTGAAAAATCTCCACCTCCTGGAAGCACTGGCTGTGATTGGCTGATGTTTAGCCAATCCGAGCCAGCGGTCCTTAATGGCTGTGAGTGGTTCATCGAGCGCTGGCTGTGATTGGCTGAGCATTAGCCAATCACAGCCAGTGCTTCCAGAAGGCGGGGATTTTTGAATCCTCGTCCAGAAGAAATGAAGGAGAATAGTGTCGGGGACCCGGGAAGAAGATGCGGCCGGCTGACAGCGCGTCTAAGGTGATGTATACAGTTGTTTTTACTTTTTCCTGCAGCCAGGGCTTAGATTAGGGCTTTGATAGTAGGAAGGCAATGCAACAGAGAAGAAGGCTCCATAGGGTAACATAGGCTACAAAACCTCACGAGTTGCGTTCATATCACCGGACCCGCAAGCTTTTTGTGTCGGGTTGTTGCATGCTACAAAACATCGCATGTGTGAATTAACCCATAGGAAAGCATGGGCTTCACATACATGCGATTTGTAGCATTGTAGCAACACAACAAAATTGTGCGACTTTGTTGCCCATGTAAAGGAGGCCTTAGAACTCTGCTGTGTGCGGTTACTGTTAGGATAAGATCACATATAGCAGAAATGCTGCAGATTATCCATCCGGACAGAAAATGTCGGAATTAACCTGTGGTGGGGATTTTCAGTCACCAATTCGTCGGGTTCATTCTGGATGTTTTCCGATGACTTCAATCTCAAGGTCAAAATCTGCAACAAAGCACAATTGTTCATACGGGTTATAAAATTGTGCGGTTTTGTATGTTGCAAGAAGCACAAAACTCGCACAAAGATAAAGCAATTCTTTTCAATGGGTCTATTTACATGCTGCTATTGTCAGACTGCGATATTGCGATATTGGGTCGCTACTAAATCGCACGACTTTGTCGTGCTCTTTTCCCGGGATTTTCGGCGTTGGGGGAATACAACTCATTCTGTAAAAAACAGACAGTCAAGGGATATATAAAAGAGTTATGATTTTTTTCAAAGTGGGGAGAAAAAAATGAAGAAAAAAAGGGGCGGTCTTTAAGGAGATAAAAATGCTGAAAGCAGCAGTTTTGTACTTTTCTAAAACATTTAGTATGATGTCTGACTGTATGTGTCTGGCTCCATCTAGTGGCAACTATAGTGAATTAAAGTTGTTCAAAAATGTAAGCATAAATTTGGTGTTTCAGGCTCCCTAATATTTATCAGCCCAATTGTAACAACAGGCTCTTACTTGCACCTCACTTTGACCCCTTTGCATGATCTTTGGTGGATAATTTTGGTGTCATTAGATTTGTGACATCCTCACCACTGCCGTAAAATCATAAAATTTGAGTTTGATACATTGAGTGACCTGTCAGGCCAGGGCAAAGTTCCTATGGAAAGTCTACCTGTGCTGTTGTGCTTCAGCCAACAGCGCCACTACGGAGAGAGTCAGGTCAAGTCACACTGGCGAGGGCGATATTGGGCAGTGAATCATGGCCGGATATCGCCCCCGCAATCCATGTGGACACCCCAGGATGTGAGGCATTTTCATATGAAAACAGCCTTGCATCCCTGCGGGGTTTAAGGAATTCCCCAGCACTGCTGTCACAACTGCAGCAGGGGATCGCGATGTTCCCCCATTGTTTCATTGGGGCCTGCGCTGCTGCCGCCGGCACCATTGAATGCAATGGGCGATATCCAAAAAGAAAGGACATGCTGTAATTTTTTTCCCTGCTTAGCATTGCAACGTAGTACCATGCAGGAAAACATTGCAAATATGAATGAACCCATTTTATGTAGACACATCATGTCAATCTAGTAATAGGAATGCCTTAAAAAAAATCAAATTCCAAATGGCATTATTGGACACATAATGCATTAGTTATCAGAATGTATTAAATGGCACTTCTATTTATGGCCTAGAGGTCTGCCAAACTCCTATGCGTAGCTAGTGTCATAAACCTTCCGTGTTATTATCTCTAAATCATAGTCCTTCCACTATCCATCCTTCAGGTCATGGGGCATTTCCCCAAATCATGAGGCATTAAGTACAGTATGTATGACAAGATGCAACCGTGATATAGCCATGGTCTGTATTCTTGAACTGCATTGCTCATGTTTTCATAGCTTATGCAAATGGTGACGTCCCATACACAAGCTGACAGTAGCTATTATTTTATGGCATGGGAGCATCTTTTAAGAAAAAAAATAATTGATCAAGCTCAACCCCATGGTTTACCCCAATTATCAGCAAATACAAAAAACTCTGAGCAGGCTCACTTAACTATATGAGTGTAAATCATTATATAAGCTACAATAGAAAATCTATACCATGCTCAGTAAGGTCGCTTTCACACGGCGGAGAATATCACACCAGATTGGTGTGTTGTGAGACACACAAATCTCGCGCGAATATGAACCCCATTCTTTTGAACAAGTGGGGGAAAAATCATAGTATGTCCTATCTTTGGGTGTTCCCTTGGAATGCCTCATTCATTGTTTTTAATCGGCTCGACAAAAGCATCACACCATGTGCCAGGTGCACCCGAGTGCGATGTGATGTTTCCCATTGAAAGCAATGAGAAACATTTGCCGATCCCCCGACGCGTCAGAAAGAATCGCTACTTCCCTGAAGTGATAGTGGTATGAGGCGTTTTTGACACGGCCCAATATCGCACTAATTAGCCTTAGTCTGAGACACTCTCTCCTACTCTCGGGGCAAGGAATCTGCAGGACAAGATAGAGGGAGGACACAGGGCTGATGATGTTAGTGCTGGTCCATCCGACTGCAGCTGCAGTGTCTCAGATTACTGAAGAACACTGTGCATAGGATAATCTGAGAATTTGACAGCCACTTTACATACACATGAAGGTGCTGGGAAAAGGAAAAAGTGCAGCAGCAACACTCTAGAGGGGGCACCAGGTATGTTAATTATACATTCTGCATGTATAGTAAAACTTTTACTGAGAACCCGGAAGGGTCAGTAATATACTTACAGCGGATCTCTGCAACATAGAGCCTATTGTCCTCTATGGTTGCGGATATACCAGCAGCCCATACGTAACTACATTGTATACGGGCTGCGGGTACCCACATAATCGCTAAGTGACGGCGCGTGAAATACAAACAAAAAAAGGTATACTGCACATGACCGTCTGTGTGAGTAGGCAGTTATGCACAGAACATTACGCGGCCGTACGCAGGACCGCGGCCGGGCTCACACCTGAGATTAGCTGCCGGCCTACGCAAGCGGATTCTGCATACGGCCGTGTGAGCCCGGCATTATTCAGAACGCTACCTGTAATACGTATTTTACAAGAAGCCCCGGGAACGCTCAGCTTTCTGCAGTTCCAGGAGCAGCTTGTTGAGCGCCTTCTCTGTGAGACCGCTGCACCTCAGCAAGCTTACGAAGCCTCACGGAGCGCCACTTTTTACACCATCCTTGCCACTGAGGTCAAGAAATACCCCCCAAAGAGCATGGGAGGGGAGGGTGGATACACGGTTTTATTGCCCCATGTACCCATCCCAACCAAGCCTCCGTAATTACCCCTGCCTTCAGACATACCACAGTTTACATTATTACTTTTATGTAAGATTTAGGGAATGCTAAAAAGGCTGCGTGGGGGGGGGGGTGTTATTTTTGGGAAGTCAATTTTATTTCTGCACAAGTGGGCAATGGGGCCTGGAATTTATTAAGTTGTGCCCTGAAATCCAATGGGTGCTCTCTCCATTATAGGCCTTGCGATGTGTCCTGTAAGTAGATTAGGGCCACAATGGATATGTTTCTGAACACGGAACAAACAGGGAAAAACAACTGTTTTTAAATTGACATAATTGCTAAAAAAATTAAAATCGTAATTTTATCCTTCTGCTTTGCTTAGATTCATTCAAAAACTGTGGGGTCAAAATATGCAGTACACACCTAGATAAATTCGTTAAAGGGTCTAGTTTTCAAAATGGGGTCACTTGTGGGGGTTCTCCATCGTTTTGGCCGCTCAAGGGCTCTACAAGTGAACAATGGGGCTTAAATCACCTTCAAGCAAAATGTCTGTTCTGAAAGCCATCAGTTGCTCCTTTCGGTTTGGGCCCCCTTGTGTATACGGACATAATATTAGGGCCATAATGGGTATGTTTGTGAACACAGGACAAACAAGGGTACCCATTTTGGGGTGAAAGTCTTCATTCATATGTGTGCTGTAGAAATAAAACCGTTTTTAAAATGACAGAATTGCCAAAAAATGAAAATAGTAATTTTTTCCTTCTGCTTTGCATAGATTCATTCAAAAACTTTGGGATGAAAATATGCAGTACACCCCTAGATGACTTCTGTAAGGTGTCTAGTTTTCAAAATGGGGTCACTTGTGGGGGTTCTCTGTCGTTTTGGCAGCTTAAGGGCTCTACAAGTGCGCAATGCGGCCTAAAACGCCTTCAAGCAAAAGGACTGTTCTGAACAGCTCCTTTTGGTTTGGGCCCTGTTGTGTATGCAGATAGAAGATTAGGGCCACAATGGGTATGTTTCTGAACACAGGAAAAACAGGGGTATCCATTTTGAGGTGTAAATCCTCATTTTCATGTGCACTATAGAAAAGAAATTTGCCTTTAAAATGACATATTTGCTAAAATATGAAATTTTATTTTTTCCCTCTAAATTACATTAACTCCTGAGAAAAACAGTGGGGTCAAAATACTCATGACACCCCTCAGTGTCATATATTAAGAGGTGTAGTTTTTAAAATGTGGTCATTTGCGGAGGTATCTATCATTCTGACACCTATGAGCCTTTGCAATCTTGGCTTGGTGTAGGAAAACAAAGTGTTCCTCAAAATGTTAATAATTAATGTTAAATTTGTACATCTCCAAAATGGTTAAAAAAATAACACTAAAGTTTTTCAAATGTGCGTCCAGAATAAAGTAAACAGATGGAAATATATATCATATCAAAACGTTGTACAGTATGTTTACACATATTTGAGATATTGCAATTGAAAATGTGAAAAAATGACATTTTAAAAAAAAAAATGTTCCCAATTTTGGAGCTTTTAATAAATATACATAAAATGTATCAGTCCATTTCTATCACCTAAATTAAGTACAATATGAGGCGAAAAAACAATGTCAGAATCCCTTGGATATGCAAAACCTTCTATGTTAAAGTGACATGTCAGATTTCCAAAATTTGGCTCCGTCACTAAGGTGCCAACAGGCTTGGTCGCTATGGGGTTATGGTTATGTTTACACGGGGCAGAAATGCTGTGGAATGTCTACAGGGAATGTCTACGCAGCATTTCCGCATCCAAGACAGACTTGAAATCAACTGCATACCTGCAGCTGATTTCAGAAGATACACCTGTCACCTCCAGAGGCTTCCCCCGGTAACTGGTAGCCTGTACTGATGTGGATATAGACTGGGCTCTGCAGATATTGACTCTGTAGACATTCTGCAGCATTACCGGCCCCGTGTAAACATACCCTTAGGCTGGGTTCACACGGGGCAGAATTTCTGTGCAGACTTTCTGTATGGAAATTCTGCCAGCAATCTTAAAGGGGTTGTCCCGCGGCAGCAAGTGGGTCTATACACTTCTGTATGGCCATATTAATGCACTTTGTAATGTACATTGTGCATTAATTATGAGCCATACAGAAGTTATCAAAAGTTTTATACTTACCTGCTCCGTTGCTGGCGTCCTCGTCTCCATGGTGCCGACTAATTTTCGGCCTCTAATGGCCAAATTAGCCGCGCTTGCGCAGTCCGGGTCTTCTGCTGTCTTCAATGGGGCCGCTCGTGCAGAATGCCGGCTCCGTGTAGCTCCGCCCCGTCACGTGCCGATTCCAGCCAATCAGGAGGCTGGAATCGGCAATGGACCGCACAGAAGCCCTGCGGTCCACAGAGAGAGAGGATCCCGGCGGCCATCTTCAGCAGGTGAGTATGAAGACGCCGGACCGCCGGGATTCGGGTAAGTACTACCCGGTTTGTTTTTTTAACCCCTGCATTGGGGTTTTCTCGCGCCGAACGGGGAAGGGGGGGGGGGGGGGTTAAAAAAAAACAAAAAACCCGTTTCGGCGCGGGACAACCCCTTTAAGCCCGAGACTAAGCAGCAAAGTGGCCGAGATATGCAAAAATCCTGTTCATATGCTTTGGACAGTCCGCTGTGAGGAAGCCGCGCTGAAACTGACATGCTGCGCGGAATTCAAATCCGCAGCATGTCAATTATAGTGCTGATTTCACTGCCAGCTCTCTCCTTTTTATGGGAAGACATGGCCGCAGCGGAATACAGGTGGATAAGCCGCTTTAAACCCGAACTGATTGGCGCGGGTTTTGAAGTTGCCTTTCTGCTGCGGAAATCTTGCGTTATTTCCGTGCGGTCCCGCTGTGGACATTCTGTGAGATTTCCGCCCCGTGTGAACCCAGCCTAAGAGTGCTGCGATTGGCATGCCCAAGTAAGGCCACCATCGCACATGCCTTCAGAAAATGACGCTCAAAATCGCGTCATTTTTAGGCTGGATTCACACGAACGTATATCGGCTCGGTTTTCACACCGGCCGATATACGTCGTCTCTCTCTGCGGGGGGGGGGGGGGAGCCTGGAAGAGTCGGGAGCAGGAACTGAGCTCCCGCCCCCTCTCTGTCCCTCTGCACTATTTGCAATGGGGAGAGGCGGGATGGGGCAGGGCTAATTATCGAAACTTAGCTCCACCCCCATCCCACCTCCTTTCATTGCAAATAGTGCAGAGGGGTGGAGAGGAGGCAGAGAGGGGGCGGGATCTAAGTTCCTGCTCCCGGCTCTTCCATCCTCTCCCCCCCTGCACATGAGGACGACGTATATCGGCTCGGCGTGAAAACCGAGCCGATATACGTTCGTCTGAATCCACCCTCACTGTGATTTTGAGAACGTTTTCGGAACACACGTGTGAGGGTGGCCTTAAGCTAAATCAGCAGCGACCAGCGTAGTATGCCGCCATCTCCATGATGGGTGACTTCGACCGCGGCTCTTCACGCCTGGCTTGTCTGGACTGCTGTGTTATGGAAACTTTGCAAAAGACTCAGGAACCATTTGAAGTTTCATCTGGCTGCAAAATAAAATTAAAAAAAAGATGCAGTGAAAAATACCATGAAAAGCGCGATATGTGGAAATATGCTGCACGTAAAAGCTGTTCTATAAACCCAAACGAGACACTTCTTCCTTTAGAAATGGGAAACAGAAACAAAAATCTTTTTTTCTGCATATTTTTCTCATTTCTATGTATTCTACCCCCCACCCCACGTTCTGATAACAATGCAGGTCTATGAGGGGAGGAAGGACTAGATTTTAGGTAGTTTCAGTCTAAGTCCTAACGGAGACCGCTGTCGCCTTCTGAGCACACAAGCCGGAACCATTCTTCGTCTTACTCTGTTCCCCGGAGGGTGGTGTTACAGGTTGCACTTGTGCACTGTTTAGGTCACGTGGTGTAGCGGGTTGACGGCAGCATGGCGGAGGAGGCTGTGAACCCGCAGCCGGGTGGTAGTGGCGGCGGCAAGAAGCGTCTACGGGAGAGCCACCCTGGTGAGTGCAGCGCCGGGCACTGTCCTGTCAGGAGCATGCGAAGTGTTGTGTCCCCCTACCGTGCGGATATGACATCCTGCAGGGAATGCCTCGTGTGACATTAGTGCCAGGCAGCATCTCCTCAGACTGTTATACAGCATATTCTGTGCTCAGGTGGAGATTGTGGCGCTGTGGTGATGTCTCACTGTCGCTTCCATTAACCCTTTCCAATCCAATTTTTTTGCCACCTGCATTTTTCCCAGCTCCTATTTATTTTGGCAGCAGAGCTTGGGGGAAAGAACAGCTGGTGTTCCCTGAGTAAAGAACCCGGCGCTGGTCAGTGCTGTTTCCAGCTCACCAAGTAAGGCTGGGTTCACACAGGGCGAATTTGCCGCAAAATTTCCCGACAGAATTTCACTGCGGCAAATCCGCCTGCGGCCACTAAACCCGGGTTCAGCCAGCCATGTGGGCGAGATTTGTCAAAAATCTCGTCCACACGGCGCGTACAATCCTGACGTGGCAAAGCCTGGATTAGCCGGCACTGTGGCGCGGATTACTGGGACGCAGCATGTCAATTCTTTTTTTTTTTTTGTTGTGGCCTCACTGTTTTCTAAGGAAGAGGGGGCTGCAATGAAAAAACATGCAGAGAAGCCACTCCAAAACCCGCGGCTAAGTGCTGCGGGTTTTGAAGCTGCGCTTATCCTGTAGAAATCTTGCGTTTTTTCGCTGCGGCAAAACAGCAAGATTTCCGCGGTGAAACCGACCCATGGGAACCCAGCAAAAATGTGCTGGGTAATCTCTGGTGGTACTGTGTATCTTGTCCCCACTGGAACTGTGGGTGGAGACAAGGGGTTGTTCTGCTGCAGTCATACGGAACACCCTGAGCTGGCTATTGGTCCCCGACTCCCCGATCATTCAGTCCACCCCCCCTACCCGGTCATCTTACCTCCCCACTGCTTTCATATTCCATGCTTTGTGCTCCGGACCCCCCTCTCCCCTGGGCATTTCACCTCCCCGCTGCTG
Source organism: Eleutherodactylus coqui (assembly GCF_035609145.1). Lineage (NCBI taxonomy): Eukaryota > Metazoa > Chordata > Amphibia > Anura > Eleutherodactylidae > Eleutherodactylus > Eleutherodactylus coqui. The sequence goes on along the minus strand of NC_089838.1, from coordinate 140,994,639 downwards.
TCACTTTCCCTGCTTTGCACTCCGGATCCCCTCTCCCCCGGTCATCTCACCTCTCCGCTGCTGTCACTTTCCCTGCTTTGCACTCCGGATCCCCCCCCCCCTCCTCCGGTCATCTCACCTCTCCGCTGCTGTCACTTGCCCTGTTTGGAGCTTCCTGACAGGGAGGTAGCAGAGAGCCGATAAGTGCAAGCTGCTGGAACAGTAACAGCAGCGGGGAGGTGACATGACCGGGTAGGGTGAGGGTTTGATCTGGGATTCGGGACCAATAGCTAGTTTGGGGCATTCCATATGACCGTGGCAGAACAGTTCCAGTGGAGAAAAGATACCACAGTATCAGCTTTGGCAGCAGAGCGGGGTACGCAGTAGTGCAGAAGCAGCATGTCGGGCCTGTCCCGACATCGGAGCTATAGAGGAAAATTATGATGTCGGCACAGGTCCGACATTGGATCGGAAAGGGTTAAGGCTGGGGACACTCGTGGAAGCGCATTTATATGTGCAATGGGCACTGCATATTTACATGCGTGTGTTTTAGGCTGGCTGCACACTGGCTGGTCGAATTCCGCCTGCAGGAGCCCACAGCAGAATCTGACCCTGTGCCCGGCCGGCATCCGCACGTACCTGACATTTGTCATTATAGTCTGTACTGCGGACGGTCCGCACGGCCAGCAGATCTATTTATCCTTTTAAACTCCCATCCTTCCCGCAGAATCCACAGCCTGTCTGCAATGTCAGTTGCAGGTGGGCCGCGGGTCAGGTGGTTTCCATTGACTTCAATGGAAGCCACCCATGCGGGAATCGCAGGAAAATGCTGCTTTTTTTTTTTTTTTTTCCTACGTGAGCAGAAACTGCAATTGATTTCCACTGGTGTAGAAAGCAGCGGCTCTCCATAGGAAGTAATGGCGGTATTTTCTGCGGATTCGCAGTGCGGATGCCGACCGAGGGTCCCACAGCAAATATCCGCCCATGTGCATTCATCCTAAGGCCGAATGCTCACGGACAGATTTCTACTGCGCTTCCCATTGCGGAAATCTGCGCATCAATTCCGCAGCTATTAGGATCTATTGAACCTAATAGCTTTCTGTCTGCCAATGCACACTTGCGTAAATACTCAGCGTTCGCTCTTTTGGACAATTTGGGCAATAGTCATCCTGTGTAAAGCCACCCTTACTCTGGTCCTTTTAGATGAACCGATTCTCGTTTGAAGGAGCGAGTAACGTCACACTAACTCGTTCGCACTCGTGCCGCCAGTAAGCACAGGCAAATGCATCGTTGGCTCGTACAAACAAGAATCCAGTCCCTGTATAAGTGAATAAGAGGGACTGAACAAGCACTAATTAAACCAAATGATAAGTTAATGAGCCAACGATGATTTGTATGCCTGTAGAAACTAAACAAGGAGCAAAACATTCCGTGGATGAACACATGGCCCTCACATATGTGCGGGGGTCTTATACTGCGGATGATCACTGGAGAATTCTCCCTTTTGTAATGCATATAAAGTGAATTCTGCTGAAAATCTGTGGAAAATCCACATGTAACAATCGGATTTTGCTGCTGGTGCATTGCAGCTTTTGCCATAAAGTTGCAATAAAGTCTATGGTAGCTCATCCCATGCGGAGTGTATAAACCTGTGGATGTGCACAAAGGTGTCTGTGACTGTAGCGAACCTCATTTGTTGGCAATTACTGTAATTTACCATGTATCAGGCTGTAAACTGTTACTTTTCCTACAGCTGTGGCCGAAGCTGAACTCCTCACAGTTCCTGATGGCTGGAAAGAAGAGCCTTTCACTAAAGAAGACAATCCTAGGGGGCTGCTGGAGGAGAGCAGCTTTGCCACTCTATTCCCCAAATATAGAGAAGCTTACCTCAAAGAGTGCTGGCCGCTAGTCCAGAAAGCACTAAATGAGTTTGTAAGTATCTGCTGAAGTACAGACGGGCACCCTGGGTGGGGGCGGGTTTGTGGTGCCACATGAAATGCCAGGTGAAGTACTTGGAACAAGAATAATTGCATCATTCCTCTTCATTGATGTGTCCATTCAGATTGTTCACTACTAACAGATCTGACTGAATGGCACCCTTTGGTAACGCCAAAATGTGCATTAAAGACTTGATTATATGGAACTATTTTGCAAAGCACTAAAAAACCAATGGTGGTTTGAAAAAGTAATAAAAGTGAATATCAGCACAATAAATGTGTATCCTAGCAGAAAGGTAAAATGGAATTAATATAAGGGCAGACTAGATGGACAGTTATTTCTGTCTTCAGTATTCTATGAATGGAATTTCCAAAACTGTTTGTTTTAGAATTTGAGTGTTACAAATTCACAATTTTGGTGCAAGAAGGCTTTTGCTCCAAAAACTGTGATCTTTTGCTATTTTATGCTGGCCCTGCCCCTTAAAAAAAAGTGGACAGCGTTTAGTATTAGGAGTGTGACTGCTCACTTCCCCGTCAGACTTACTGTAGTTAATGCCAGAAACTGGTGTAAATTTATGTCTGTAACCCACACCGGCTCATAGCTGCCGTAGATTTAATATTTGGCACAAGGATTTGACAAAGATATTAAGAGGCTTGCACCTCTTACTTATTTGCACTTCATGCTAGTGCAATCTGTACTTAGACTGGCATATGAAGTGCCAATCTAAGTAAATCTAACTTTTCTAGAATTTTTCTTAAGGATCCATTAGATATTTTCAAGTTTCGATCTTCATGTCCATCAGGGCCTAATGACAGCTGTCAATGACCCACATAGTTAAAGGTGTTGTACAAAGAAGTTAAAGGGGTTGTACCAAGATTGCAAGTTACCCCCTATCCATATTCAGCAGTGGCATAATCAGCATGAAGGGAGTGCTGCCCGAACATGCATGGTCAGCGCTCCATTCAGTTTAAAGGATCTGATTGAAATTTCTGAGTGGGTGCTGCTTGGGTATTTCTGCAGCCCCATCGAAAGTGAATAGAGCACTTGTGTGCTTCTGTGACCAGCGCTTCATTAAGTCTCCTCATTACATTGGATGCAATAACCCTGCAGTGAGGAGGGGGGACACGGGACCCCCAATCTTGAGATCGGTAGGTGTCTCAGCAGTGAGACCCCCACCGATCAGCAAGTTACCCCCTATCCTATGGGAAAACTTGCAATCTTGGTACAACCCCTTTTAATCCATCTGGAGCTGACTTGAAGCCAGTCACTTGCCACTAGTGTCTTTTTTTTTTCACAAATAACCTATTTGTAAATTCATAATTACAGAAATTAGGATGGAAAAGTGGATGTGCACATGTATGTGTATATAAGGGTCCCTCAGAATGTCCTCTGGATGGTCAAGAACCTCAGTCCAACTCTGACTATACGCTAGGAAGTACATATGTAAATATCGCTAGGAGAAGCATTTAACCCAATAAGGAACAAGAGCCATAAATTTATGATGCTTGGTCCTGGACTTTAATCCTGTGCCGTATTTTTGATCCTGCAATGGAGCAGGTTGGTTCCTCAGCTGTTAGGAGGAGGAGGAGGCGGCAGATGCAGGTTTGCACTTTTGTAGTGTATAGAGAAAATGGTAATGCCACCTTTAAGGCTGGGTTCCCACTGGCCATAAATCCTGCAGAATGACTGCAGTAGGTCCACACAGAAATCCTGCGAGATTTCCGCACCAGAAATGCAGCTTCAAAACTTGCGCTGTCTGGCACGGGTTTTGAAGCGGCTTTGCCGCCCGCATTCCGCTGCGGCCATCTCTCCCCATAGAGAGGAGAGATGGCCGCAGCAGAGACGGCGATATTATTGACATGCCGCGGCTTGGATTTCCACGTGGCATGTCAGTTTCAGCACGGCTTGGCCGCAAATCTCGTCCACCTTGCTGCTTAATCCCGGGATTAAAAATGCAACAAGTAATTTGGTATCAGCAGCACTTCTACTTCAATCACCATCAGATCTTGCAGGAAATGATGAATTTTGCACGCCCTGTTCAGGCAGGATTCCAGCCCAATAGTTCCATTAGTAGATATAAATAGGTAGGACCGCAATATTATGGTGCCAATAAAACTGACATCCGTCAGGATGTGACTTTATTCCTTTTCTGCAGCATGTAGTCGAAACGTTGCTGCTTTTTGTGAAGGAATAGTCACATCCTGACGGATGTCTGTTTTACTGGCACCATAATCTTGCTGTCCTACCTATTAATATCTACTACTGGGATTAAAAATGCAGGCGGACTTTCCATGCGGAAAGTCCGGCGGCATTCCGCCCAGTCAGTACCCAGTCTTACTATTCGGCCCGGTGATCACCAGGTGCTCACTGGAAAGCAGAGCTGCAGGGTCTTAGCAGACCCAGATCAGCTCTGACAGTGACTACTGTCACGAAAAGGTGATGTTTTTCCCTGTAACTGGGGCTGCTATGGATTCCCCAGTCACAGCGGAAAAGTGTTGTTTATTTTTATTAACTTGTGTGAATAAACCCCAGATGTCATGGGAGACATAGATGGTAAAATAAAAAAGTTACAAAAATAGGTAAAAAAGAATTGCAGAAAAAAATACATATGTATACATAAAAAAGAGAACGATCCACCGCCAACCTGACCCATCGCCATATGCGCCATATACAAGACTATAAAAATTCCATATCAAAACGCCCAACACAAAATGAGGAACCCATTTCCATACTTTATTTTAGTGTGAATATGCTAATTTAGAAAATCAACTACATTTGAAGAAAAAGTATTTTTAGCTTTTATTACCTCCAATAAAACTAAAAGACTGAAAATTTCAGTAGAAATCAATAAAAATAAATTGGCCCTATATGCCATGGAAAAAAAACAAGCAAAAATAATTTTGGTAGTTTAAGAAAAACATAATAGGCCCATAAAAAATGTCTGGTTCTTTGGGACCAAACTCCCTGGTCAAGGGGTTAAGATTAGAGATGAGCGAGCGTACTCGGATAAGCGGTACTCGCTCGAGTAATTGGCTTTATCCGAGTACCGCTGTGCTCGGGGCTAAAGATTCGGGTGCCGGCACGGAGCGGGGAGCTGCAGGGGAGAGCGGGGAGGAACGGAGGTAAGATCTTTCTCTCCTTCTCTCCCGCCCGCTCTCCCCTGCTCCCCGCTGCGACTCACCTGTCAGCCGCAGCGGCACCCGAATCTTTAGCCCCGAGCACAGCGATACTCGGATAAAGCCAATTACTCGAGCGAGTAGTGCTTATCCGAGTACGCTCGCTCATCTCTAGTTAAGATATACAGATCTCTCCAAAGTTTACAATTTTTATGTTTGTATGATTAACCAAAGTAAATTCCTGTTCTAGTACAGTTACACTGGTCACTTACTGATACAATTGCTCTATAATGAGTGACCGTAACAATAATTGTACAGTGTAAACGGGCTTTGACTCTCCTATGCCGGGGCAAAATTGGTCAAGCAGGGTGTAATGTTACCTGCTGCTGTCCCTTTGTGGCATTCTCCCCTAGATCTGCAGTTTCTGGCCCCTCTTCAGTGTTTCAGGATGATGGCACCGCTCCTCTGACTACTTGATGCAAAATGTGCATTGTAGTTTGAGGCACGTCTTGCCGCTCTCTGGTTTGCCAACTCCTGCGTGAGCAGTGCTAGCCGATTAGGGCAGCAGCATCATGTAAATCAAGTAGTTGAAGTGATGCTGCCATCTTGGAAGACCAAATAGGGACACAAGACCCACAGCAGAACATCACAAAGTGAGAGCAGCAGGTAATATTCATATACCCCCCCCCCCCCTTCCCAATCCTGGCGCAGATATGTCACAGGACCGGTGGGTTGCTTTGACTATCAAAAGCTAAGTGACTAACATTCATAATGTTTTGCTGCTTGTGTGTCGGTCTTTTTCTAATTTGTGAATTTTCTTTTCAGTTTGTGAAAGCAGAATTAGATCTAATTGAAGGCAGCATGACCGTCACCACTACCAAGAAGACATACGATCCTTATGTTATTGTACGAGCAAGAGACTTGATAAAATTGCTAGCCAGAAGTGTGCCCTTTGAACAGGTGAGCAATGTCTTCAGGCATAATTAATTCATTTATGCACGCTTTCTGATGATAAGGATGCATCACTAATGCCATATGAATTACTTTTGAACAGAAGTAGTTTTTTTTCCCATTATTATGCTTTTATTGGATTTTGTAAAAAACAAAATTACAAATTATAAGGACTAGTGATTTTTTTGAAAATACACCTTATAAATATGAAAAAGCCCAACCAGGTGTAAAAAGTGAGAACATTCATAACCATACATGGTACAGTATTCAGATGTGAGAAATGACAGCACATCTTAAATACAATAAACGATTTAGTACTTTTATTGCAGCATCTTATTGTGTTACCGTAGGACAAATGTTGATGGGCAGGAGGGTCTTTACAGAATTTCATTAAAAAGATATGAATCAACTGGTTGCCCATTTATGGTGCATTTATAGAGAAGAGATCACATATACAACATAGAAAAATTAAAGAAAAGAGGCGAAAGAACGAAAAAAAACCATGAGGGGGTAAGGTATGAAGGAAGGGTAGTAGAACCCTGTGGAATCCATGACTCCCTAGAGAGACCTCTAAGTAGTTTTTGGAATCTGCTCTTCTAGTCATCTAGGGAAATCCTATCCATCCTAGAATGGAATCTAGGTGCGCATGAACTTATCAAATTTCTCTTCATTATCAGCTGAAGGTTGATTTAGACACAACGATTTTTGCTCAAAAATCGCTCAAAGCCATCTTTTGAACGATAATCGTTGTGTCTAACTGTACTGAAATCGTGCAGTTTTCATTAAGCTGTCGCTGATCTTTCAGCGTACTGAAAGATCAGCGATTAGTTATCAGGAATTCACAGCGGGATACATCTGATAGTATTGTTTCAGCTGCACCATGCTCCCTGAATACAGGCAGGGTATGAAGAACATAGCGGTCCAGCTGTGTTTTACATCCCCCGCTCAGAGCGCTTGGCTATATAACAGCCGGGTGCTCCGAGCAGAGACCAGCTGGATACAGAAGACAAGCGGGGCCACCCCGCTTGTCTTCTGCATCCTCTGCTCGGAGCGCTCAGCTGTATAACAGCCTGGCGCCCCAAATGGGAAACGGCTGGATGCAGAAGGCAAGCGGTCCCGCTTTTCTTTTGCATCCTCTGCTCGGAGCGCAAGGTGATCACTCAACGTTTGAGCGATCACCTTGCACTGTAAAGCACACAACGATTATTGCTCAAAAGATTTTTTTTGAGCAATAATTGTGTTTAATCCAGGCTTAAGATGTTTTCCATCTTCATTAAGTAATTAACTTCTACCGCTCGTTCTCCAAGAGATGGTGTGGTGATAGATTTAAAGAGAGTCTAAATAGGACTTTTTTCATAGCTGAAAGTGATCTAGTCTGCCATCACAGACTGGGAACACCTATGAAGAAGAGTGTGGTAATGATACCATTGCGTATCTTATTATTTTTCATCGGCAATTTGTGAGTGGGTTAAAAAGCTTTTTTATATCAATCTTCATCTGAGAATTGAGTTCAGTCTCCCACGCTCTAGTGAATTAAATGATTATTAAGCGCCTCAGTGCCTGACTGCCGTCCCAATCATTATTGCTCCAATGCTCTCACACAGGAGTGATCATCACTCACTGAATGGAGGCGTCGCGGGCCAGAGATCTGTTCCAGCCTCCCACCTCCATTCAGGGTAAACAGGCAGTTGTTTGTAGAGGAACGGCTGCCTGTTGATTCGGGCTGATTATTGTCAGGATTTATGCCTGCATAAAACTATCCACAAATGATATGAATCATTTGTCGTCCAGTTGTTTGCCCTGTGTCCACTGAATGAGGAGCGTTCAGTTTTGCACAAACCAACGATTAACTGAATGACAATCATTGTGTAAAAAAGGCCCTTAGATTTAAGCTGCAAATATAAAAACCAAGATGAACTCCTCTGGCGGAGCGTTAATGACTTGTCAGGGCAGGGACGTCGTCTGTGCTTGTTAACGTTTGGACTAAGCAGATGCCATCTCTCGAATATTCCAGATCAAAAAACAAACTGGCCACAACAGTAGCGGGAGAAATCAGTGTTATGGCAGAGTGGTGTGATCGGACCTGGATTGTGCGGAAATTCAGTTGCACAAATGGCGATATCCCATGTAATTATAAATTGTTGAGGAAGGAAGGGAAGACCTTGTCTGTTATTGATCCATTGTGAAGGCTTTATTTCTCAGGGGGATAAGTTGTCCTCTAAACGTACCCTTTGTTTCATACTAGATGCCAGTCCACCACCCTTATGAGGGCAGTAGCTTGATGGCATTGTTTAAAATCTGGCAATCAGTACCTCCCTCCAGCTTTGGCTGACATAAAGTCCTCCTCTGAATCTACTGGTGCCCCATATGAATTTACTGACTGATGTAGATAACTTAAAAAAAACAATTGTGACACTAAAATGGAAAGTGTCTTGAAGGGACATCTATCTTGATGGCCTTTAACTTGCCAAACAAGAATTAGGTGTTTAGAGTTCTAGTCCGTTAAATCTTTCAGCGTGCGTTGAAGAATAGGACTATAAATGATAATGGTCAGACATATTCCAGGGGATGTGTACACCCAGATATCTGCTGATCAAAAGTTGTGAATTATGGCACATGCCATAACTTGTGACTTTTGGCCTATTTTTGCATAGTGGGTGGGACTTGGCAAAGGGGAGTGGCCTTCAGGGCCTGTTAAATTTACTTTAATTTACGCATCGCGGCAAAATCGCAATTTATCGCGAAATCGTGATTTTGCGTGATGCGATTTTAACATAAACAAGTCCCCTAGACCCCTGGAGAAAAAAAACGCGAATTTCGCAGTGAAAAAGAACTGTAGTGGGTAGTCACCCTTAGGCTGGGTTCACACGGGCAGATTTGCCACGGAAATTCCGTCCGGAATTTTGCCGCGGCAAATCCACCTGCACCCGATAATCCCGGGATTAGCCAGCCATGTGGATGAGATTTCTCAGAAATCTCGTTCACATGGAACAGCGAATCAACCGTAGCAAAGTCGGCAGAAGCCAGCGCTTCTGCGCGGATTCGCTGGCCGCAGCATGCTCATTTTTTCTCTTCTTCAGGTGCGACTGCGCTCTCCTCTGAGAGTGCCGGCCGCAGCGGAAGAGCGAGCGACCAGGCCGCTTCAAAACCCGCGGCTAAGTGCCGTGGGTTTTGAAGCAGCGCTTCTCTCAGCGGAAATCTCGTGGTTTTTCGCTGTGGCCAAACCGCGAGATTTCGGCTGGGAATCCGGCATGTGAGAACCCAGGCTTACTGGGAAAAACCCTATATGAGACCATGGGAGAGCAAAAATGTTTCCGATTGATAAGGCAGTGATAACATGAGCAAAAATTCATGTCATCCCTCCCCTGTGACAGGGAGTCGCAGGTCTTCCCTGCTGCAGGCTGGTCTCACCTGCTCCCTTTGCACTGTATACTGACTGAAATCACAGCTGTAAATTCAGTATTCCCAACCGTATGTCAACCAGCTGTAGCTCTGGCTAAGAACATGCCAGAGAAGTAAGTGCCCTAAGACACCCCAACAGGTCATGTTTTCAGGATATCCTATGGTAAGAACGCCTGTGGCAATGTCTGAGGCACCGACAATAATTACATCACCTGGCAACACTGAGGAAATCCTGATAACATGACCTGTTGGGGTGGGATGGCTGATCTTGGTGATTGTTTTCACGTTATGAGTGGAATCTGGCCTTTATAACAGGAGTCCGTTCTTTGCTTCTGAAGCAGATGAATATCTGTTGCTGTTACAAGGATGGTAACAAGATGTGATTTCTACTCCTTCCCTTTCCTCAGGCTGTAAGAATCCTACAAGATGACATGGCCTGCGACATTATTAAAATTGGAACACTGATTCGAAACAGGGAGAGATTTATTAAGAGGAGACAGCGACTTCTCGGCCCAAAGGGATCAACTCTCAAGGTATTTTCAAATTGTATACATGTAGAAACGGATAAGTAGTCTCCTGACACACAGACATATTTACTGCATTGTTATCCCGCAGGCTCTGGAGCTGCTTACTAACTGTTACATAATGGTCCAGGGGAATACTGTATCTGCTCTGGGACCCTTCAATGGTCTGAAAGAGGTAAATGGAATAAAACGATTTTCCTAATTCTTCTGCTTGGCATTTAGTGGAGACTGATGCCTTATCTCTATCCATAAGTCACAGGTGTGTTATCCTGGCGTGTGTGGCTGAGTGTTCGTTCTGCTGTGCAATAATGTATCGCCTCTGTTGTCTTATTTAGCTTTCTTTTTCTTTTTGTTTAAGCTAACTACAAACGGACACTAATATTTGCTTAAACTTTTTTTTTTTTTTACTTTATCAGTTGTAGATTTTACATATTTTGTACATGTTTTTGGGGTCACCTTGCCCAAGCTGCTTCTCTGCTCTATTCACAGCAGTTCAGGGATTTGCTTTACTGCAGCTACGTGAACATGGATAACACCAGTAAAATGTTTAAAATTGTATACCATGAAATATTAGCTTCTAGGACTGAACTACATCTGGATAGGTCATCAATGGCTGATTGTTGGGATTCCACTGCTCAGGACCCTTGGGGATCAGTTGTTATCCACTCTGTTGTCGGTGTGGACAGAGTCAGAAGCTGACAGCTTCATACACATTGCAGCAGCCTGCGTTGGTAATGTGAGTGATGGACCCCTGCTGATCATCTGTTGATGACCAATTCTGAAGATGGGTCATCAATAGCTCAGTCCTGGACAACTGCTTTAATGTGAAATAATAGGTCATTTTCTGACTAAACATTTAGTGAGGGTCCCACTGCTCAGCCCCGGCTGATCTTCTCTGCCCATCAACTCCTCTCAGCAGCTCAAGACTAAAGGCCCATTTAGATGGGATGAATGTCGGGCAGACGATGGCTGATCGCTCATCGTTCAGTGTAAATAGCGACCGTTCAGTAATGAACGGCCGCTATGTTAAGTCAATAGAGAGGGGCAGGGGAGCGCGAGTAGAGAAATCTCCTCCAACCTCCCCACTGAGCCAGCGATACTAGCTCCTGTGCAGCAGCACGGGAGCGAGTATGTGCGGGGACGAGTGTCGGGCATCGTTTGCCCGACATTCGTCCTGTCTAAATGGCCCTTAACGCATAGAGGTCTATAGACCTCTATGCGTCTGTTTTCAGCTGCTTGGAGGAGTCGGCAAGCAACAAAGACAGCCAAAAGGGCACCGCACTTGGGCGAGTGCTGCACGTTCCTCATTTCAGCGATCAGCAGGAGTCTTGGCAGCGGAACCACCCCCTCCCCCCACTGTGTTCCTCCAAGATGTCATAAGTTTGTAAAAAGTGCAGTTAATCTACAAAGGGCTTTCATTGATGAAAAGCTAAAATGAGTTACTCTTACAATCTGTTTCTGTCGGCTGCTTTTATTAATACTGTTATTGCAGGTTCGGAAAGTCGTCCTGGACACAATTAAAAACATTCATCCCATTTACAACATAAAGGTAAATCTACCTTGTATTTCTCCAGAGAAGTGGTACTTATGGAAATGATTCTGGAGGTTCTCAGAGCTGGAGATATATGTAGTAAAGTAGTGTTCCTTGCTTGGTATTGTTCTCATCATTAACTACATGTTTCTGAGATGTTGAAGACTACTGTTATACTAAAAGTGCAACGTGCTCATGATGTAAACTAGACTTGTAATTCTTGCACTTGTGTGTCGTATGCTTAATCACACCACATTGGCTATTAATTGCTTTCTATCAATAAACGGCATTAATATAACTTGGCACCGGTTCTTTTTTTTAGTGAAGACCTCTAATCTTTTGTTATGTCTTTAGGCTTTAATGATCAAACGAGAGTTGTCTAAAGACCCAGAATTGAGAACAAAAAGCTGGGATCGATTTCTACCAAAGTTTAAGCACAAAAACGTGAGCAAGAGGAAAGAACCGAAGAAGAAAAGGATCAAGAAAGAATATACCCCATTCCCACCACCACAGCCCGATAGCAAGGTACAGGGGGGGGGGCACCAGATAATGGCAGGCGGCATCCAGGCAGACTGTGTAAAGGTGGCAGCACATATATTTAAGGATTAATGATTTTAATCTGTTGGCAGATTGACAAGGAAATCGAAAGTGGTGAATACTTCATGAGGAAAAGCGAGAAGAGGAAGCAGAAGCTTAAGGATATAAAGGTTCTTATCAGTGACTTGGTTTGCTCTAGAGCCTCAGAGCTATACCTTACTTTACTCATGCTATTTTCATTCGATTTCCTTTCCAGACTAAACAAGCTGAAGCCGTTTTAAAGAGGCAAGAAGAGCGAAACAAAGCCTTTATCCCGCCTGAAGAAAAGCCTGTTGTGCAACCTAAGGAAGGTAACGGATGTAATGTCACTTTATCATGCTGGCACTATGGCAGGACGCCCCTTCAAGAATTGCTTCAGTTTCACCAAAAAATGACACTTCACATTATGAGGCTGTGTATACATCTATACCTTTTTCTATTTTACCTGGCATGTGTATTATATAGTCCCACAGCTGAAGTGAAGTAGGGATCATTTAATAAGGCTTGTGATGTGCTGCTTTTTTTTTTCTTCTAATTTTAAACATCCTAACTTAAACGAGGTGCAAAATAGTGAAGCAGAAGGGGTGACTTTCCTATTGGTTTCTCTACATATGAAGCATCGGTTAACCCTGAACTGCCAGGTTTTGGAAAAGGAGACTTTTCTTATGGCACCTTTACATGGGATGACAGTCGTATAAACGACTGCACTTCGGCGCTAAGGTCGTTGGCGCTCGTGCAGAGCATTTAGACAGAGAGACTTCGCTGCTGGTTTCTTGCTCAGTTCTTCACCTTCTATGTGAAGCGCTGAGCGGGGAGCATTTACATGGAACGAAAAGCCAGTAATAGTTTTTATACTGACTTATGTCGGCAATAACGACTTGTGAGTGAATGTGTTTTTTGTTTTTTTTTGCATTTGAGCTCCACTATAATTACTCAAATTCGTTTGAATTTTGAGCGATAATAGTATGTAAACGGGCCATTAGAAATGTATTAAGTTTCTTTACTCCTAATGACTGGTGCTGTGCCATTATGTAGGTTCCCTTGATAATAGAAGGTTTAGACTGAATTAAAGGGCTCCAGTTGCGAAGCTTTTACAAAGGCATCAGGGTGCTAATGTAGCTCTATCATTTGTATTCTGCGCTCTGACTGCTTTTTATATTAATCGCCACAAGACTATCCTGAGATGGTAAACGATGCCCAACACTCGTCCTGTGCTGTTACACAAGAGCACGTATTGCTGGCATCGCTGCTGGTATGGAGGCAGAACGGCCAGGGGAGCGCTCCCCGCACCCCGCATCTATTCACAGTTAGCGGACAGTTGTTCAAGATTGACCGACTGCTGGGTCCTGCAGAAACTGAATGACTAAACAATTCTCGTTCAGTCGCTGCATGCATTTGCACAAGACGATTATCGTTGAATTTCCCACAGGAGCGTGGGAATTTGAACGATTCTCGACAATAATGGTCCCGTGTGAATGGGCCTTAAGTGTGTGTTCATTTTATTTTATGTGGTGAACTAGAGCCGCTAATTGCTTGAAACGTGTCTTCCTTAGTCATTTTGGACTTTTTATCCTGTTTTTCTACAATGGAATAAAAAAGAAGAAATAATTGATGTGCCGGCCATCAATGTTCTCTTTCTGAAGATTTGTGTGTTTGAGTTAAGCCACAGACAGACAGCTGTAGCGGCGGCTTATCTCCCGGGGAACAAAAGCATCAGGCTTTGAAATTCAATGTCCAGAATCCTTTACCCCAGAATTATCTGTCAAAGGGGAAAGTTGAGCTGCCCCTATACACATTACAGAGTCATCTGGCCCAGCTGTTGTATGGGGGGCCTTAAAGCTGGCATAGACAAAAGGTGGCTGCTGGCCCGATTACCACTCTTGAGCAAAGAGAGAAGGATGTGCCTCAGACATAAATGAATATAAAGATTGTTCACTTCACCCAGGTTTAATGGATACTGACCAAAATATTGAGAACAATTGCTATCAAAGTCCTCTTCCAGGCTGATTGCAAGAGCCATTTCCCATCTAGTATACCGTATGTATCCCTTTTAAGAAGCCAAGCTCAGGTTTTCCTCCCTAGGCAGCCCTGTCACTCTCGTCCTGAAAATGGATGCTGATGGAGGGGCATGTGACATGACTGTCCATCGGCGCCTCTTGATGCACCTGTTTCCTGGTGATGACAGCTTGGTACAATACTAGCACTTGTAAGCTTGCATATGAGGAAATAACGAGAGGCACTGATGGACGGACCCATTACACATGCACCTCTGTCAGTGGCCTTTTTAAGACAGGCGCGGCACAGCTGTCTTCAGAAAGAGACCATACGGTGCTGCACTTCTAAACAGTATATAGTATGTTCCCTATTCCCCCATAGCCAGTTTTTAGTGCTGATTTATCCATCTATACATTCTGTGTGACTAACCCCTTTAAGGAATGTGTTCATGGCATGTGAGGGAAATATATGTATATATTTTTTTTTTTTATTAGTACTTTATGCTTAAACTTGTTTTCTTGTCAGCAGTTTGGGGGGAGGTCAGATCAAGTGAGAGATTTGCTTTAACATTTGAACTTCCTTATGTAATATCTTGCATATAATTCAGTATTTACAGCTGTCTAACCATAAATGAGGAGTTCCCACTGGTGTCCAGCACCAATTTAGTCCCATCATAATTTAGTCCCTTTCTAATGATGCCTGAGATTTTCCAGATGATGTAAAACTTAACATTGTACTTGGACGCCTATGCTGTACTATTTCATGCTCGGTCTGAGAATACACATAACGCATTTCATGTATGTTCTATTTTAGTTGCTGCTTCCACCAAGATTGATGTGAATGCCATTAAAGAAAAGTTGAAGAAAGCTAAAAACAAGAAGCTTGGTGCCCACCCTGAGGAAGTAAAACAGAAGCTGCTAGATTCAGACAAGAAGAAGAAAAAGAAGAAATGAAAGGATTGTCTTGGATTTTTGAACTGATATCCTCTATTTTGACTACTTTTCTTCCTTGAGGAAGTGTTTTGGGTTTTTTTTTGTTTTGTTTTTTTCTTTTATCCCTTTAATCAAATCACTTTAATGAGAGTAGATGGAAGACATGTGGACCTCCGCATTACAGTGTGTTACAAACGTCATATTCATGTATCCTTTTTATATTGTGAACTTTCAACCAAGTCTTATTTTTCCTCCATTCAGATCGTACTTTGTAAAGCGTGCCGTGGTAAAAATTTATTCCAGTTGTACTACCTTCAATTTTATACCAGATGTGTAATTAAAAGCTATGTCCACATTTTGAGCACAGTTTTCAAGTTTACATATTGTATACATAAAAAGAATAATTGAGTACATTGCGTTTTTGCCCCATCCTCCTCCATTCATGCTAAGTACAGTCGTTCAGAAGTGACCAGCTGCTATTGACGCTGAACGACGCGTCATTCAGTCGCTGCATGCGTTCACACGGGATCATTATGGTGCAGATTCCCACAGGAGCAGAGGAATCTGAACAATTCTGAATTATAATTGTCCCATGTGGAAGCGTCATAAGGAAGGACATATCTCTGCAATTGTGTTGGTTGTCAGTGAAGAGTCAACAAGATGTGATTACAATGCAGGCTGTAACTAAGGATCAGTACAGGATGAATAATGCACCGTATTCACAAATGGGTTCATTTTTTAAAATTAGATATGTAAGCTGTAAAAGGTCCTTGGGTGTTCACACTCTGACACCTATTTTTGTACGCTTGCTCATATAGGCATGGCTTTCAGGCAGTATTCAACCTTTTCACTAGACCTTCTTATAAGGCTGTCAAATGAAATCAATAAAATAGAAGTTAAAGGGCTTATCCGATAATTTGAAATAAAACTACAAAGCAGCTGCAAGTATTCTAAAATATAAATGCAAAAAAAAAATCCCGTCAGTCTCCTGACAGCCAGTCTTTATGTACAAGCTGCCAGCAGGGGGAGCTTGAGAAGATGAGTACCGTATTTTTCGCTCTATAAGACGCACCTGATGATTAGACGCACCTACGTTTTAGAGAAGGAAAATGGGGAAAAAATAATTTTGAACTCTCCCAGAGCAGGCAGTGAGGGAGGTATTACATTAGGAATAAAGAGCAGTAGTACCGCTTCGGAATGAAGTGTATACCACCAGATCAACCTGCCATTAAGGATCCCGGAAAGCTAAGTGTAAATGTAATGGTTATCTTTCTACTTGTCACCCAGCTTTTCAGGGGCCCTGAATGCCATGTTTGACTAGTTATGTATGTGCTATAAATGCTTGCATAACTTTGCAGTTGGCATTCAGGATCCTGGAAGAGCTGGGTGACAATGTAATGAGGATTCCATTAGTTGTCACCCAACTTTCCAGGAGCTCTGCATGGCATGTCTCATTATAGCTATGTATGGAGTATGCATCTGTGCATAACTAGGCAGAAATGTATACAACAGACAGGCAGCTCTTTCTCCCCTTCCCTCTGCTATGTAGCTGGCAGATGTGAGAGCTGTCTTTAACTACAGCTGATTGATAAGTCAGAGGGGGGGCAGCAGTTCCTCTTACTAATCAGCTGTTTTATGGGCGCTGGGCTCTGCTATTACGCTGTCTGTGGCCTTCAGAGCAGGAGCCGCTGGCTGTTTGACCAAGTGTTGAGCTCCTTGCTGCTCCCCTGCCCCCACCAATCAGCTGTTTTATGAGCGCCGGGCTCTGCTATGGAGCGATCATTATCACACTATCTGTGAGCTTCATAGCAGGAGCCGCCGGCCGCCCGTAAAACAGCTGAACTCCCTGTTACTCCCCCGCCCCACCAATCAGCTGTTGGGTGGGCCGCTCTGCTCTCCTGCTGTGTTGGCTTTGTATGCAGGCTGCACATTCACTCTATAGGACTCACTGACATTTTCCCCCCACTGTGGAGGGAAAAAAAAAGTGCGTCTTATAGAGCAAAAAATACGGTACTTTTTTTTTTTATTTAATTTTTTTTCAAAACTGTCAATCTCTTTAAATAGTTTTGTGGGAAAACTGCTCCACATATCAGTCTACTCAGCTCCTACTGCTCACACCCTTTTCATGCCAGTTTACTTGCGTGAAAAAAAAACATTTTTGCACAAATCCGCGTTTCGCCTTTTTACAAACTTGGCACTCTTCACTCTGCAACGCTCTTTGCTTAGACCAGTGTATGAAATGCCGGTCTAAGTAAATTTCCCCCTTTGGTTTTATAAAGAGACTGTTTATAATGTATACTAGTTCGATGGCTTTAAACAATTTTTTTTATTACTTTAAATACAAGGCTTTTTGGTTTTACACAATGAAAATGTCACATTTTGTGCACAACTTTATTTTGTTTGCTTTCCAATGTTTGAACTGGCCACTGATGGTGATCTAGCATCAGGGGATTTTTCCTAAAATAACTATTAAAGCTGATACAACCCTGCAGATGTTCTGGACAGCATCCATTTCCCTCAGTTCTACAATAAACTGAAAAAGAATCTCTGGCTATGTTCACTTTTGGTATTTTTAAATTGTCAGTTTTGGGGCATTTCTCATATTCTGTAGAATAAGTCTGTGCCTAAATGCACATGGCACCCCAAAACTACAATAAAGAAGCTGAATTAATATTACCAAAGTTTATTGAAATACATTAGCTAACAAACGTCCCAATAATGGGGAATATACTAATGAACAAACGACGTGACCCAGAATAGAAGTGAATATGGGATACTGAAATCTTCATACATTGTCCTCCGCACCAATGGTATAAGCAGGTTCAGTCCATATGGGTTACACAAGTACCACTGTACATACACAGCCTAGAACAGTTAGCCAGCATAGAAAATGCGATTTCCAGCAATCTGGTTCAAAGTGGCCGTTTGACCTTGAGAAAGCCACCATGCTGGTGATGCACGTTGGACCATGGGTATCTTTATGAAGCGTCTTAACTAGAGATGAGCGAGCGTACTCGGTAAGGACAGATAGTTGAGCAAGTATCGTCCTTACCCAGTACCTGCCTGCTCGCCCGCAAAGATTCAGGTGCCGGCGTGGGTGAGCGCTGTGTTGTGGGAGTGAGCGGGGGGAAGGGGAGAAGGATCTCCCTCCCACAACACAGCGCTCACCTACGCCGGCACCCGAATGTTTGCGGGCGAGCAGGCAGGTACTCGGTAAGGACTATACTCGCTCGAGTATCTGTCCTTAGAGTACGCTCCATCATCTCTAGTCTTAACTTTTCAGTGTAACTCGCATCACTCAGCAAACAAACATTCTGTCCGTTTGCTGTCCAATCTGCGGGAGACTACACGTTGACATGTACTGTTATCAGCTGAAAAACAGAACAATGATAGGCTGTGGGTTTTTTCTTTTTAATTTTTTTTACTTTGACTATTGATTACAGTCTAAAAAAATAAAGTTAAAAGCCCTTGTGCATTCACCCATTCAAATGAATAGGTGCTATTTCTGTCCCATTTTCGGACCAATTTGCCTGAAATATCGTCCGTGTGCAAGTAGCCTTATGCTGACTAACCTTTCTAGGCTGTTTGTAAACTGGGACTTGTGTAACACATAGGTCTCATGTTCAGGGGGAAAATGGATACGAAATCATTGGGCACCCTCAGGTAATTAAATACCTGCGGACATCATTTTCTCCTGGCATGCAGATCGCACACACAGGGAAACACCCACAGCATGCTCCATTTTCAGCGGGTTTCCCGCACGGACGGCTTCCATCAAAGCCAATGAAAGCTGTCTGATCTGCGACACAGCCGCGGATGACACTGTGGCTCTGCCGTGAAAAAGCAGGAGTTTATATATATATATATATATATATTTTTTTTTTTTTATTTATTAAAGGCACAGCCCATGCTGCCTTCAGCCTGAGTGCTTCCACCATGCAGAAGAAAGAAGATCCAACTGCAACGGAGGAGACCCGCATCTGGACAGGTGAGTTAAATGTCATTTTTGGCCTCATGTCTGCGGGCATGGCTGGAATCCGCTGCGGGATTCTGCACTGGGAAACCATGTGGGCCCGTGGACATGAGGCCTAAGGGATTGAACCAGTTTACACCATTGGTATCTAGGGCAAGATATGAAGATTTCAGTATCCAGTGTTTAGTGCTGTGTATTTCTG
Organism: Eleutherodactylus coqui; assembly: GCF_035609145.1. Taxonomy (NCBI): domain Eukaryota; kingdom Metazoa; phylum Chordata; class Amphibia; order Anura; family Eleutherodactylidae; genus Eleutherodactylus; species Eleutherodactylus coqui. Next base: position 140,975,520 of record NC_089838.1, on the reverse strand, counting down.
TTAGCAAGGATATCCTGTAATCTGGGTTACATGTGGTCTATACTTGCTTTGTATGCGGCCCTTATTTAATATTTTCCCAATTATTGCAACTTTCAAGTGTTCTTAGATTTTATTAGCTAGTGTGTTTTCAGCAAACTTTGGTAATTATTTCATCTTTTTTATGGTGATTATTTTGGAGTGGCAGATGTATTTCATGCATAGCCTTTTTCTACAGTAATGTGTTCTGGATGTATGTTAACCACTGAGCACCCAGTACATTTTATTTGGCTTCGGCGCCTACCCCAGCTTCTGAATCTCTTGGGTGTTTTTTAGTAGCAAGGACAGCACAGTCTGAAGCGTTAATACTTCTTGTAAAAAATACCAGACCACATTATAAGTTGATAGGGTCTGTCAGGATTCTTCAGAAATGAATCACTCCTAGTTGTTATGGCTTCAATTTACTAGTCTGAACAGTTAATACATTTATCTTGTATTAGGAAAACAATTGACTCCCACTAAATATGTGCAGAATAAAAACATACATGTACATGGTTTTTCCTTGTAGTTATTGGTACTAGTGCAGTATGTCTCCACCGACGGTATGGGCGGAGACATGTTGGCCAGGTTGAGTTAGAGGGACCGCCCACAGCTGGCGATTGGCTACTTTGCCGGCGGAGAGAGTGACAGCGGGTCTGGAGATGGTTGCCTGCCGGGGAGAGTGACAGGAGATGGGAGGCTGGTGGGGAGAGTAACAGCGGAGATGGGAGGACAGTGACAGTGGGGCCAGGAGTGTAGATGACAGAAGGCCGGGGGGATGTGTGAGCCATCAGCGGAGATGGCAGATCCATGTGTGTATATGTGCGCATCAGCCAATCCGCAGCTGAGGCTGTTACCTGGCAGTCCCCTATAACTAAACTCGGCAAACCCATGTCTCCACCCATATTACCGGTGGAGACCTAATGCACCAGTACCATAGTTCTCTTTGACTCTGTGCTGTGGTTGATCAATGGCAGGAAAGTTATTGCCTCTTGTTTTAGGTTCTGCACCTATGTTTTGTTTTTGTAAACTTATTTTGCTGTCAGTTAAACATGACCACCAGTATAAAGTATACTTTCACATAACGCAAAGCAGGAAAACAAGGTACAGTTTAATATGTATATAGTATACAAGGACTTTTCTGAAGCTTTCATGGTAACTGTCCTTCATTCCACCTCCTGCATAACTATTTATCGTTTTAGGGCTTACTCTCATGGCCTTATGTTCAGTCTGAGTCTACAGTGGAGTAGATGAGTTTATAATAGCCAAGTAGGCTATTTAGAGAGGTAGTTTCCTCCTCTCTCCTCCTCCCCCCCCCCCAAAAAAAAACAACCTTCAATCTATGTGAGGGGAAAAGAAAAAAAAAAAAAAAGCTGCAGCATGTTCTCTTCTATTCTCACAAATAAGATCCCCTGCCATGTGTTGGGCTCCGGGGTCCATGTGCTGCCTGATGCTTTTTGTGTCTGAATTTTCAAACCGTATATGGTCATGTGAATGAGCCCGTAGGCTAGTTTCACACAGGTGAGCCCGATATCGCTGTAAAAAAACTAACATCACATATGTGCTCATGCGAGGTCTGAGCTTATTCTTGGAAAAACATTACATCGTTGCGGTCTGATTTTTTTTTTTCTTTGTGCAATAGGCAACAACGGGAGTTTCTAACGTTAAAAAGGCATCACACAAAACCTGCAAGTTTGTGCGATGTGGTAAAACAAAGGCTTCATAGGGAAAGATGGGCGATAAAGAGGTAATCGCAGAAAGATTGGCCAGGCAGCAATTTCTAAATCTCGCAGATGTGAATGAAATATTAAACAGCATGGGTTTCATAGTTCTGCATTTTCACTCGCATCATGTGATTTTATCTCCTGTGTGAAAACAGCCTCAGTTTAAGTAAAGGAAAAAGGTGAATGAGAGATGCAGTTGGACAGCATTTGAAAAACATGCTTTCTTCCAAGAACTGCGCCACTCATTGCTGTTTTTGGAAGAAAGCAGTTCTGTTTTGAGTGGGTCCTATACATGAGCACTATTTATTTATTTTTTTGGCCTCCACTTTGCCGTAAGGGAAGAAAATTGCAGCATGTCCTATCTTTGGCGTTCCCTTAGCAAATCTCACCCTTTGCTTTCAGTGGGGCGGAAAAAGCATCACATGATGTGCGAGTGCAGTGTTTCCCATTGAAAATAATGGGAAACACTTGCTGATCCTCCAATGTAGCTGAAAGGATTGCTACTTACCTAAAGTAATGCGTTTGACACAAATGTGAAGTTAGCCTAAAACAACCGTCTGTGGAGGCTTTTAAAAAATTCTACCAAAGTAGGCCAGTGGGGCAAAATGCAAAAGGGCCCTTCACGTCGGTCTGCCCCGAGTATTGTGTGTACTTGAAGTAGTTGACGCCTTTACACTATAGCTATTATTCCTAATTCCACTGAATAATTTCCTGAGGATGGATATATTATATATATTGCAGTTACCGTCCTGTGACGGACTTTCTACTAGTATATTATAAAATTAATCTTGCTACATATTATCTTGCTTTCACCATTTGATAAAATAGTATATTAGATATCTGTACAACATAATTTAAAATGAGAACTGTACATACATAAGCCACTTCTTTCCAGACAAGCAATATATAAGCAAGGGTTAGAGTAAGGGCTGGTTTAGGTGTATGTGGGTTTTGGTCACGTGAATACACTGCATATTTGTATTTCAGCCAGTTTGGTGTGGAAATATGCTACATCTTCACCTGCAGAAAATATGCAAAAGGGCCGATTGTTTGGCTGCACAAGTACCCAGTGAATGCACAGGTTTCCTGCATATTTGCGTTACCACATTCATTCAATGGCCTATTGCAGTGCATATTATACACCAAAATAGGACATGCCATGTCTTTTTTTTTTTTTTTTTTACACGCAACCAGTCAGTGTGAACAGACACACATGTGAACAAACCCATTGCAATCATGCTGCACCAACACACCCATGTGAACCAGCCCTAAGGCATAATGTTTTGGGTCAGTCTTTTACATTGCGTTTTCTCAACCCATCAAATGTTTGTCTCAATGCTACATCCTGCTCATCAAGCGGCGAACCATCTTTACAATGAGACGCTCCTGGCTGAAAGGCTGGCTCTTCTGAGACAGGGTTATGTGCGGGCGACTCAAGATCCTTCCCATCAAGCTTTGGAACATCCTTTTCTGCTTCAAAGAGTCTTGGGTTCTGACGCTTGAATGCGTGAATGAGATCCTCAAGTGTATCTTCACAGGACTGATTTACTGGCAAAAGAAAAAATGGGGTTAGTAACTACTGTGCAGATCAATGATCAGGACGTTCTCAGTGCACAACTAGCTAATGGCAGACAGCATCTCACTTCTAGGAAGGTAACATGACTGCTCAAGCAACCCAACAGTCTGAGAAAGTATTATATTGCTGTGAAAATCTCTACATCTCCTGAAGTCTGACTTAAACCACGGGCACATAGCCTCTATTAATGCCATAGTAGGAGGCTGGCCAACCTCCATATGTACAGAGATACGTACTCATCCAAAACCATGTTATTTGTACAGTCTCTGATGGAACATGCTCCTTATTTCTGTAGCATTTGCATATAATCTGAGGCATATGGAGATAGAGTAGTTGCCCATGTAGCTCTATTGAAGAGTATTACAGCCCCATACACAATGAAGCAGTAATCTGGCCATGTCCTTGCATGCAGTATCTGTATGACATGGATTTGGAGATCCCCAGCCATAGGCCATATTTAAAGCTAAAATTAAAAATCATTACAAGCTTCAGCGACATCCTAGAAAGTTTTAGGGAATTTCTGAAACAAAACAGCTGAGGTGTCCTAATAGTGTTTTTTTTAAGACTAAGATATTGATGACTTGTCCTTAGGATAAGTAATGAATGTAAGATTGGTAGGGGTCTGCCGTTTGGGACCCCAGGACAGTAAAAAAGCATGCAGATATAATTTAGTACGGAAGGAAATGGCAGCATGCTCCATTTTTCTGCAGATGACTTCCATTGGGGTCAATTAAAGCCGTCTGATCCGCGGCACACACGCAGCTGACACTGTGGACGTGCCGCGTTCCAAAATAAATAAAATAAATAAATAAATAAATAAAGGACTGCGCGTAGGCGCGCAACGCGCATTGGACGGAGGATACCCGCACCGCCTCCTAACAAACTGTTCATGGCTGCGGGCATGGACGGACTCAGTGTGGAATTTCCTGCACGGAATCTGTGTGCGCGCGCAAGTGGACATTGGGCCTTACTCGACCAAGATGCAGTGGCTCAACCTGAAGAAGTTTGTGCACAGAAGGCATCCCAGAAATATTGATGAACACACATTTATGAGAAGGAATGCTCAAATATTCCTTCTCAACATACAAATCGTATTGCAGGAAACATTTGAGGGAGGTGACAGAGTTTTACTAAAAAGGATCTACAGGTTTATAAATTCAAGGGTTCACTTACTTTTCCTACCTGCATTGTGGATGTTTACCCAATAAAATACATGAGTGACACAACTGTGTGTTATTAGTTTAGTAAGATTATGATTGTCTATAATGTTGGGTTCCCATTGGTCGGTTTCACCACGGAAATCTCGGGGTTTTTCCACAGGATAAGCGCAGCTTCGAAGAACCGCGACACTTAGCAGCAGATTTTGCAGCGGCTTTGCCGCATGCTTTTCTATTGTGTCTGGCTCTCCCAAAGAGTGGAGCGAGGCCGCAACAGGAAAAAAACATTTTTTGACATGCTGCTTCCTGGGAATCCGCGCGCAGCGCCGGCTACTAACTGTTTTGCCGCGACAGATTGTACGCCCCGTGTGGACGAGATTTTTGCCAAATCTCGTCCACATGGCTGGCTAATCCCGGGATTAGCGGCCGCAGTTGGATTTGCTGCAGCGAAATTTTACGGCAAATCCGCCCCGTGTGAACCCAGCCTAATTGTGAAATTTTACTAGAAATTAATACAAAAATCCAGGTTAATTCTAAAAGGATTCACTTAATTTTTCTTGCAACTATATAGGTGTGATGATCAGATGTCCACATACATTTAGGCATACAGTGTGATGGGGCTTGACCTAAAGAATCATTTAACAGAAAGTTGTAGTAGATAGTTACCAATATGCATTCATTGTACAAAAAAATAAATAAAAATGAGGCATCTAGCAGGAGGTGTCAGAATTAAATGAAACTTCTGTGCGATTGTAACATTGATATAAGTGATTACAACATCAGAGCAAAGGACTAATATAGTGTGGAAAACTGAACACTTCAATGGAGGCACTAGTACCCTGTTGGGCCACCTCTACCTTGGATGTAAGATGTAATACGAGCGGGCATGGAGGCATACATGTTCCACATGGTATCCTACAGCATATTGGTCCACATTTGCTATAACTGAGATTCTACATCGTACAAACTCATAGGCTGTCGAAGTTGGTGTCCCAGATGGTCCCAAGACAACCTAGTTCTACTCTGTGGCAGTCCTATTTCGTCGTTCATGACACTATTGCAAACAGAGGTGACGGTGGGTGAGTCTCAAAGGCAAGACACGTAATGGGTGCCGTGAGACCAAATGTCCTTCAGCCAAGTGCCAGGAAGTGATTCCGATATACACTGGCCTGTAACGATGGTGCCATCTGTCTCTGGATGGCGGACAATGAAATAGTTGGTGCTGCTCCTGCTTGGATGATCATGCGATTCTCTCTACTGGTGGGCTTTCGAGGGTGTCCTGGCAGGCATCAACTGGTGCCAACACCTCCTAACACTCTGGTCGAAATGGCGGGCAATTTGTCAATACAACCATCCAACTTCTCACATTCCAATAATGCCCCCCTTTCAAACTGTTAACTAGGCAAAATGTCTTCAATTACATTGTAGAGGAGTTTAGTGGTCAACAGTCTCTATAAAAGCAATAAAAAAGGTCACTACACACCAGTAGCCTCCGAGAGCCTATATAAAGGCCAAGGGTGGAACCACTTTTAGGGGCTCAGGTGACAAGACCATTTATCTATGTATGAATAGGTATCGCCCGAATTAGGACCTGACCTTGATCCAAAACTACAGAATACAGATAGAAGATGGGCAACATATATGGTCCAAAAGCATCCAAAAGGATGTGTCTATTTCCTCACTGGCATAAGAACAGCGACGTTTCGACTCCCATCTTCTATATTAAGACCGTTCATCTAATCACACCACAACTCTAATCATTTGTATATCTGCATGCTGGGTTTTGCAGCAGAACTACTCCTTCTTTCGAGGGGATGGATTTATTTTTTTTGACAAAGTGTATTTATCTCGGACTCGCACAATTAGGTCTCTGACAGTTACCTGAGTTATTGAAAGTCGATTTATCCATTCCGCTTTTCTTCATTAACTGTCTGATAGACTGTAGCTGATTCATAATTTCATCTTTCTGCTCAGAGGCCAAAGAATTAACACTATAAATAAGCACAAAGTTATCGTGAGCGATTCATTTACTATATCATCTATTATAATTATAAACAGTAGGAAGTCATTGACAATTTAGATTTTAGCTGAAGACCAGTTCTGCAGCTCAGCTTTATGAATAGATGTGGAAATAAGCCTGTTAATTCATATAATATATCTATATCAATGCAAAATTCATCATGTGAAAGATAGCCTTACTACCCCGCAGTCATAAGTATTCAGTATGAAGGTCTCAATATAAAATAGCGTTACTTACGAATTGGACAATGGATCCAGTTGGGTCAGTAATGAGTTTAGCATTTTCTCGGTGTGGGACAAGTGTCTTTCCAACTCCAAAAGCTGATTTTCTGAATGAATTAAAGAAAAAAAAAGGGACAACCAAAATATGTCATACATATAGCCAATTATTAGTAGAAATAAAGTGTATACTGGAAATTGTTCTGCAGAATCAAAGCAGTGTGCAAGTTTCTTTGAAAAACAGAGCATGCTGCGATTTTCTTCCGCGCGTGCGAATCACACACCGGGGGAAAAAAAAAATTACATCTGCATGCTTTTAAATCGTTTGCGGACACTAATCTATCCCTATGGGCTGCTTGATTCGCAGGTGCCCCGCGCGGGTTCCGCAAATCAAATCCGACTGTGGACATACACAGTCATTCAGCAATCAGGTAACATGTTTCAGGGCACTTCAACAAAATGGTACGACAAGTTGTTTTTTCCGTAATACACCACACTGTGGGCCATCTGTCACGGGTTTTTTGCTGTTCCCAATTTATTTCTTTGTTTCTGCATGAAGTAAAAAATGCTACAGTTGCCACTTGGCATTTGTGAATACAGTCTAGCCCTTTATATACGCACTTGCATGACATTTATCAGGGTTTACCAAACAAGTATTACACGCTATAGGTAAATTATACAGTACCTGTTTCCTTTGTTTTCTTCTCATCATCTTTGGAGGATTTTAATCTACTCTTCTCATTTGATTTCATCTTAAAGTGGAAAAAAAACAAACAGACATTCAAACCAACCACTAAACAAGAAAATTATAGGTATCTTTCATATTTTCTACCACAATGTCCATTCCTACATGAAAAATGCACTCCTACGTCCTCTGGGCCCTACCCATCATTGTTCCTCTGGCATAGTTAATATATCTTCAAAGTCAACTTTGGCTATTTATATGGTGCATACAGCGAGGCATATTTACACTAAGACTACGTATGCCTCATATCATTAAATATATTCAAGCTTCTAGGGTGGCTCAAGTCTCCTAGCTTCATTCCCGAACCCCATGTGAGTAGAATTGGAGGTAGCACCCTGTCCTGGTTCCATGTGGACCTTCTCTCTTGGTTGCCTGCTAAGAGAAGGCCGGTCATGTTACGCTCAGCCCTGTCCTGCTCTGCTTCCACATGGCCCTGTGGAAGTCAGGTGATCGCTGCAGTCAGAGGCTGCAGTGTCAGTCTCAAACTCCTATCATCATGGTACCCAGAATGTAAGCACTGATGCCAGGAGTTTAGACACACTGCGGCTTCTGAGTAACTGCAAAGATCACCTGACGTCTGCCCAGCTGCTAGCAGAATTTTCATAGTAGTGCTAAAACCCCTTTAAGGCGCATCTGACCTTGCTTTGCTTATGTGTAAATCATTCTGTTACATTCTTTCACATGTTATCAAGAATATGTGTTTCAGTTTTTAAGTCATTCAGTGAATGGAGGCTTAGTGCTTTGGAGATCTCTTCCGGTGCCTGCCTCCATTCACTGTGAGCAGGCAGACATTAAAAAAAAAAAAAAAAAAAGTGTGACTCCGGTTTACACGTTTTCACTCACAAGTCACTTATTATTTCTATGAACTGAAACAACGCAACTACTGATAGATTTCTTGCTTAGTACCACGTCAGATTTTGTATGTATATGGGGCAACTATCACTCATTTGAGCGATTTTTTTGGCCATTGGTTGGCCCATGTAAAGCAGACCTTCGAATGATGGATCTGCTGTCGACAGGGACTCAGTGGAGGCACCCCTGTAATATATTGTTTTATACAAAAAACAAGAACTATGTCATGCCAGAGTAGTTTAGGCTGAATAGGTCTCCAGCCCTCTCCGGCAGTGATGGGTTGGTCTTTACAATTGCGGTTAGTACCATTAGGTATAGTATCCCCTATGCCTGTAAAGTCGCTGCAGTAAACTACTGTAGCAGCCAGAAATTTTTCTATTCTCAATGGCATTTTATGACATTTCATTCACACGATTTAGTTGTACAGTGACATTTAAACACCATGCAGGTTTTAGGTCCAACATCTGATTCAACTCTGGTGGCAATACCGCAGAAGCATGGGGTTCCTTAGTTGAGGGTAAGGTGACATTTCTTCCAGGTCCTGATTAATTAATAATTCATGTGGAAGGAAACAGTGTTGAGAAGTTTAGATCTGTTACATAAAATTAAAAAAAAGAAGATTTGCTGAACGTTTCCGCATTGCCATTTAGTTTTCTCAGAAACTATTCTGCGTTCAGCTCGGAAAAGGTTTTAGTATATGTTTTTTGAAAAAATTCTGAAACAGGTGAATAGAGAACTATTTACTGGTAGCAGGTGGTTTTTCTTTCAAACATCGGGACTCGGGAGTGTTTTCTCTCTGGCCTCTACAGGAGTGACTAAGTTCAACGGTCTGAGGTTGGTATAGATGTTTTTATTTTGGGCTAGAAGAGACCCCAGTTTGTGGGGCGCTCCATGCCCGTTCTTAACCAGCATGGCTTGTGGGGTTAGTCGCCCAGTAATTGCTGGGTGAACATGGTTGAAGCTGTATTTATCTAAGAAATGTTATTTATATTTCTGATGACGTTTGCTTAAGTATTTTGGTTTATGGTCAATTTATTGATGGTTTATCTACTGTAGGATTAATCCCTTAACCGTTTCCAATCCACTGTCTGACACCTGAAGACATTCTGTTTGAAGGCTGTACAGCTCCGATGTCGGAAGACATCTGGCAGGGTATTCTTACTGTATATTACTGGCCGCTCTGTTGTCGGGGGGCCTCTCCAGCATGTTCCATACTGCAGTACTGGCTCTAGCCAGCAGATGGTGCCATTGTATAATGGCAGAAAGAGAAAACCCCCTAGGAAACTCTGAATCCAAAACTGAATTGCAAAGGGTTAATAAAGATCACATCCATTTAAGTGCACTTAAGAGGTAGTCTGTTATTTATTAGATATATAGTGTGTTAGATAAAGTTTATTATGTGTTACGTGGCTTTTGCCATGGTATACCCAGATGTCTTCAGAAATTATGAATATCACTGAAAAAAGCACTGAAAAGTGACCAGCTACTTACTTTTGAAAACTTGTATGCAGCAAAAAGTGCCACTCCTACAGCATAAATTGGCATAAGTGTAAATGCCATGCTGCGACCCGTCCCCGTCTTCTCTGTCTTTAGCTGGTTTTCCATCTCGCTTTTTATCTGATCGAGGTGATTACCTTTTTCTAATATTCTTCTAGGTGACTGATGACTTCTTTGGTTTGCTAGAGCAATTGAGAAGAAACAATAAGGCACTTGTAGCTAAATTCCAATATATCCTCCAATCACTACCATGACATCTCATGTTGAAAAGAATGCCGTATGATCAATACAAGAGGATCTGTGAAATGTCCACAGCACGGCAGGATTTTTCTACATCACATAGAAATACATTAAACAGTTTTTTACCATTGATATATCAAAGTGAAGCTGCAGCTAGATGCGGTTACATCACAGATTACATTACTATTGGATTATGTCCCCTTAAGGAAAGGTCAAATATTCTGCTGTTGTCCTGCAGATGCAACGGACTTTAGAGAAGTGCTGACAAGCATTGTAACAGTCACGGAAGCCTCTATTGACAGACTATAGGCTGCTGTAAACAGGGCTATTAGCACATGGGTCATGAACTGCGTGAGATATTGCTGTAGAGCAGGTTTTCACAAACTGCAGATCTCACAACCTCCCCAACAGGTCATAGTTTCAGGGTTTCCTTAGCATTGCACAGGAATTGGTGTTTGCGAAACACTGCTGTAGAGCATCTGATTGGACAGAGAAGGCGAGCTCCAAAGGAAGACATCCCACCCTCTGAGCACTTGCGGTGGGCTCATGCTGGGAAGTTGAATTTAGTTAATATGCGGCTGCTGACAGTTTTAATAATGGCATCTTCACGCTCTACTCCCTGGCACCTATATAGATCTGTTAACAGTTCTACAGGGAAAAACCCCTTTGGCCAGTCTCACACGACTGGATTTGGATAGTGGAATCCACGATAGTCACTCGCACGGACGATCCGCGGAATTCCCCATCTATTACCAAGCATAGGGCATTGGCATATCCGCTCACGAGTGGACAGCGATTCCGGTTTCCACTTGCGGAAATAAAATCGCAGCGTGCTCTATTCTTGTGCATATTCCACACTGGCGGCTTCCATTGAAGTCAATGGAAGCCGTCTGACCCGCAGTCCATCCGCAATGGATATTGCAGATTCACGTGGGTACCTGCAGCCTTCGCCTAGCAACGGTGCAGGAAAAAAAAAAAATCTGTATTGCACACGTCCGGACCTTTCGCAATACAGGTTTAAAATTTTCGCGTGGCAGAGCCGGATTCCGCATGTAAAATCTGACTAGTTGGTGTGAGACCAGCTTTATAGTACCCCTTTAGTTAAAAAAAATTCTATTATTACGTTGGTTCTATAGCTCTGTGCAGACCTATGTGTCTCCATGGTAACAGACAACAAACAAGCCTTGTATAGTTTGATCCTTCCGCTATATTCTCTTTAATGTATTTTCCTCTTTATGTTACTATACATTCAGTAGGTTACCAGGATGTTGGGACAGATAGGGAAAATTAGAATGGACTATACAGGGTTTGTTTGTCCGTTATCCAGAGGAGCTAACCAAAACTATAGGAAATTTAATGTATTGTAAAGTTACTTAATTTTTCTTCTTAGATGCATTGACAATAAAAACAAATTGGTTGTGAAGATGTACCCAGAATGTCTAACTATACGTCCACAGCCACTTCCACTGCCAATGTAAGGACATCACAAGAGCATGGCATTCAATTGTGGCAAGCTGTGGTATGTCAATACGGTGGATACATGATACAATTGGCCTTACACCAGCACGAAGACCTGAACGGTTTATTCTTTTTGTATTTTAAGCTGCCTGCAAACAATTTTACAGTATACACTCAGAAGACCCCTTCCTGGAGAATCCTCAAGATAAACTACTTTGCCAACGCCTCTCCATTATTTCTATATTATCTGTGCAGGAGATGTACCTAATGAGATAAAAGCTTTCCAGTTATCGGAATGACTGTTCCTGAGCAGGAAACGGCAGAAGTGGATGCACACGCTAATGGCTCACCCGCTCACCACATGCAGGTCTGATGGTGTACGAGACGGGTTGTGGGCGAGTCCCGTCTGGGGAATACTGAGCTGCTTCTACATGAAGACGCCTGAAGAAACATCCAAGCCGCATCACCAAATATAAAGAAGACACCTGGAAAGTCAGTTTTCCAACAGTCAAGACTGAGAGGAGAAGAGCTGCAGAACGAGATTCACTATACATAATGGAGCAGAGGTTACCTAAATGTGCTTGAGTTAAAATCAGCTGCGCTTCCATGGCTGATTTCAGAAGATACCGCACTCCCTCTCACCTGTAAGTCTTCGCGCTCTTGGCGCTTCCTTCACTGGGCACCCTATGGCCTCTAGTGATTGCAGCGCCGCTGGTCAGGTGATGCGGAAATGACCTGCGGTGCTGTGCCCACTAGAGAGCACAGGGTGCCCAGTGAAGGAAGCGCCAAGAGCGCGAAGACTTACAGGTGAGAGGGAGTGCGGTATCTTCTGAAATCAGCTGAAATCCACACTGATAGTTTTGGATGTGGAAATGCTGTGAAATTTGCCATGGAAATTCTGCAGCATTTCCACTGTATAATCATACCCTGAAAGTCATTTAATCATCAATGGGGGAAAAAAAATTAACAGGTCATTAGTAGATGATCAGTAGGGACCCTACATTCGGATCCCCAACGTCCAGCTGATTCTCTGGGCCTCTATCACTGAGGTCAGCACAGGAAGCAAAAAACGCTGACCATAGCGCAGTGGCCCTAGTTGGTATTGCAGGCACAGCTCCTACTGGATTCAGTAATGGTCCCGGAATACCTCTTTAAGAAAAAAAAAAGATCCTCAAGTGTGATCCAACAGAACACGATGTGCGTGACAGGCTGCTATAAACAGCATCGGGATTCTGCTAAGGAGAGTTGTCATGACAGTAATGGGGCAGCAGATATAAACATTGTCACATTAAAGGGCACCCAAAGCCACCTACAGTACACTGATGTAGAGCTAATTTCAAAAAGTATCCAGTTAAGTAAAGTTCTTTGACATAACATACATTTGTAAACAACCTTTTAAAACTTTCCATTCCGCTTGCTAATGGTCGTCGAATGGACCGGTGGGCAGGCAGGACCATTTCTGCTACCCAGAGTTTGTTCCAGAACCCCATCCCTTTCAGTATCTTTGATGTCATCAACACGGTAAGCGAGATCGGGCACATATGAAGATGATTAGGACTTTTTTGTGATTTGGCTCCCCCAACTGCGCATACATAGGTCCACGATCTCCCGGAGCAGGCTGGAGATTTCAGTTCTTTTGTTGATGACGTTGGAGAGGTCATCCACATCACAGAAGTAGAGAGCGGTGGGGGTAATGAAACGAACTCTGGGAAACAGAAATGGTCCAGTCCACCCACCGGAAACTTTTGACTGCCATTAACATGCAGCAAAGGAATTTTGAAAAAGCCGTTTACTAAGCTATGTTTTGTCCAGGAACCATAACCAGATTCATTTTGGAACTAGCGCTACAGAGGTCTGTAGCTGTAGGTGGTCGGACTTGCTGACAGGTTCCCTTTAAAGGAAACCTGACAGCTCCCTACAGCACCTTAAAGGAAACCTGTCACCTCCCTACAGCACCTTAAACTAAGGACAGGCTCACACGAGTGTATGTGTATAACGCTGCTGTGTCATCCCTCTGAAGACTGCGCATCGACATCTGACTCTCTTCATGTGGCCGTGCACACTCTCTCAGAATTGTATGGCAGAGCGCACGCACGGCAATCTTTGGTTTTGCTGTGCGATCTTTAGAGGGTGACACGGCGGGAACCAGGGAGCCGGTATGTAAAATATATACATCTCCCCCACCTCTCGGTCACATCCCCTAACAGCACCATAACTTAGATTATGGTGCTGTGGGAACATGACAGGCTCCCTTTAACCCTAGATCACTAAGCATTAGTCGCACAGACTGTGGGAACGTTTTGATACTGTAACTTTGAGAAGGGATATTAAACCAAGTACCGTATCAAAGATATTTTGAACATTGGAAGTGTTGTGGTACTTCCCAAGCACAGCCAAACAAATACAAAATGTGCGCATTTTTATCCATGCCAGAAGCACAGGATGACCAAGTTCTCATGCCCCTCCTGCAGCAAGGCCATTGTGGCGAACAATGCCCGTCTACGGGTCAGATATTGATACACAGTATGAGCGATACCCGTCTACAGTCTGTAATGACTGCAAGGAATACGTTTATTTAGTTTGAGAGTTTTTAGGTAAATTTAATAAATGTCCTTTCATATAAGTTAGTTTTCACTAATGAAATACGATAAACTAATGAAGTTTAATTTTGTTAGCTTGTGAGACGGATATTTAGTGACATTATAACAGGAAATATGGTTATTGATTTAGGGTTAAATATGATAGCAAAAATTGATCTTGCCCCTCCAGCAGAGACATGACTGAGCTCACAAGGCACGTACACAGGTATGCATACCCAGGTATGTGCACATACACATGTACTTAAATCCACTGCGCCACTTTCTCCCTCCTGCATCACCAGTCTGTAGGTTGCTTTTTTCAGAACAACTTAACCAAATACCAAGTACAGCCAATATTTTTTAAAAGTGGGAAATAATACATAGTACAAGCGATACCCATCTATGGGTCAGCTATTGATACATTGTATCAATACCTGACCCATAGATGTGCATCACTTGTACCAATAGCTGACCCATAGCCATGCCCGTCTACCGGTCAGCTATTGGTACACAGCGTAAGCCATGCCCGTCTACCGGTCAGCTATTGGTACACAGCGCAAGCCATGCCCCTCTACCGGTCAGCTATTGGTACACATTATAAGCGATACACATCTACAGGTCAGATATTGATACACAGTATAAGCGATGCCCGTCTATGGGTCAGATATTGATACATATAAGCGATGCCCGTCTACGGGTCAGATATTGGTACATGTATATGGGTCAAACACGGATATGTACTTCTTACCAGCACGTACATGCCCACAGTGCCAATAACCTGCTCCTGTACCAACGGCCTCAAGAAAAATCACAGACGCATCTATTTATTTTCACGGACGCTGGAAAAAAAGTGCCCTACTTTTGTGGAGTGTGCCGGCATGTCTGCGTGCCCCCCTTACCTCGGCCGTGCATGGCTGCGGGCATCCTCCTGGGCTCCTGCTTGCCAGTGACCCTCACACCTCCTCCAAACATCCTGGGAAGCAGGAAGCAGGCACACAGCGCCAGGGACAGGGCAAGCAGCAAGTGCTGGGAGCTGGAGAGCACCATGATGTCTACACCCAGAGGCAGGCGCACCCCGCACGCTGGAGGGTTCCCCGCCGCTCACAGTCTCATTGGCTTCCCGCAGTGACGTGTCCACACCTCGGGCACCGGGTGGCAGAGACCATCATACACAACTGTCCGCGGCGGTCAATACTGATGGCATCTCTCAGACCGGCACCAGAGCCCGGCTGCTGCACCTAACAGATGGCATGGAAGTGCAGTGTTGTCACGTGGTGCACTCACAGCCAATCCCATCTCTGAACATTAGTGATGGGCGGTCCATGAACAAGTGGGCTCCAAAACCGCTGCAAGTTACAGGCTGTAACCCTTTCACTGCTGGAGCAGTGACATGTGCTTCTCACACAGCAGGGGGGGCAATTAGTTAGCAGTCAGCATACTCTGGCCATCCCGTCCTGTAGGGCGTGAAGAAGGACGACTAAGGGGTCTCACACAGACGACAGCTCGGGGCTTTCTGCAGTGACAGGGAGAAGGCAGCACGAGTTCCCGTGAGTCTGTGGAGAGCTTGTATACTCCAAGCCAGAAGTTGTAAAAGAGGATACAAACCTGTGATCTGTATGGGGCAGAAGTTCTAGGGGAAGATAATATGGGGGAGTACAGAGTGTAATCATCTGCACCGCAATGTTAGAGGGAGTCTGTCCCCTACGTCTAGCCCTACACACTAAGCTTATGGGTGACTGTAAGTAGTCCGCCGAGTCTGGGGATGGTCCTAAGGCTCATTCCCATGAACTGATTTTCACCACTTAATGCGCAGTAAATGGAGTCAATCAAAGTACACTGATCTTCATTGATCCACTCACATTTGCGTATAAACATTGCGTGTAATACTCGTGTGAAAAAGAACACAGCATGTTCTACTTTACTGCGAATTACGTGCGTACAGTCTTAGCCTAGGGTCACACAGGGCGGATTTGCCGCGGTTTTGCCGTAGCAGATCCGCCCGCAGCAAAACCGCCCGCGGCCGCTAATCCCGGAATTAGCCAGCCATGGGGATGAGATTTCTCAGAAATCTCGTCCACACGGGACGGCTAATCCGCTGCGGTAAATCCGGTTGAAACCGCGGCTGCGGCGGCCGCAGCCGCAGTTTCAAAAGAAGCAGCATGTCCATTCTTTTTTTCATTCTGCTGCGGCCGCACTCTCCTCTATGGGAGCGCCGGCCGCAGCGAAAGAGCGAGCGGCCGGGCCGCGTCAAAGCCGCCGCGGTTTAAACCGCGGCGGTTCTCCCAGCGGAAATCTCGCGGTTTTTGCTGCAGCCAAACCGCGAGATTTCCGACGGGAATCCGCCGTGTGCGAACCCTGCCTTATTGTTCTCTATGGGTTATATATTCAACACTGTCCATATGCAATACGGGTATATGCTACACCGCTGTGAGACAGAGCGGGGAATTAAAAGCAACTATTCGCACTGCGCATGACAGTGTGCGTGAGATACGTGTAATGCGCAGTGCACAATCACTGCCCTACACAGAGATGGATGGCGCGCTCAGCAGTATAGCACCGTGTGATTCATGCTGCGTTTTACGTATACACCGGTGGGAACGAGCCGTTATACCTACCTTCCCCATCGCTAACATGATGCAAGTGCTGAAAGCTGCTGCTGAAGCTAACTTCACACGGGCGAGCGTGATGTGGGGGGCTTCCTCTGAAATTAATGGAAGTCGTCTGACCTGCGGCCCTTCCGCAATCATCATTGCGGAAAGGCTACGGGATCCTGTCATCGCCTAGCGACGGTGCCGCATTATCTGTACTGCAAATTTGCAATGGCCGGCACATCTGCAGTACAGGAAAGAAGAATGCGGACAGGTATGCGGGGTCACCGGCCGGGCACTAGGTTGAATTCGCATGCGGAATCCGACCCAGTCGTATGCAGCCGGCCCTAACCGTACGGCAAAGAACACCCTGTGAGGCACCACTTTCCTTGTTGCAAAATAACACCAAAATACGTAAAAGATTAATTCACTAGCCACAATAGTTTATTATGTGCCCCTCCTCACCCTACAGGACTCGGTGGCAGTGAAGGTTTCCACTGCTGTGTGAGGGGCACACATCACCTTTCCAGCAGTGAAAGGGTTCCATCCTGTGCCTCTCAGAGGAGCCGGCATGACGCAAATAGTGCGTTCAGCCGTGGAACGCAAACACTGGCCTGGGTCACGTGTCCGGTCTCCATGGTGACGGATATTACACCTGCTGCCCAACAAGTTAGGCTGTTCCTGTTTCCATAGCTTGTTTTCGTACTTTGAGGTAGGCAGAGAATCCCACAAGAGCGGGTGAGTTACTGGAAGGACGGGGCCGCCTGGATGCGGCGTGCAGACACACACAGCCGGGATCTGGGGCCTCCTGTCATCAGGCTGTGGGGTGCAGAGATGGCGCACATACTGATGTCACAGCACGTTGTCGGCTCAGGAGCTGCTGGCAACCTGTGGCTGCATTGAATTATATTAGGTTACAGTCTTGCACGGCAGTGCTGCAGTCTTTGGCTGCCTGAAGTGGGTTGTGGCCAAAGTTGCTTTGTAGCTGTAGCCTAATGTAATGGCATAAATAATGCTTACAGTGATGTCACAGCATAGGGACGATGCACGCGGTGATGTCGCAGCGTACGGGCGATGCATACTGTGATGCTACAGTATAAGGATGATGCACTCCATGATGTCACAGTGTAGAGTCAGCAGGACTTTTTAGGAAAACCATAAGATGGGAAGTAGGTGGTATGCAGTGCTCAATAGAAGGATACGACTCCACAACCCTCAGAATCTTGATCAGCATAGTTTAGTGCAAAACAAAATGCATCAAGACTGATGCACCCTTATTTCTTAATGATAACACACAGTGACATCACAGCACGGGGCCTCTGCAGGCGGTGACGTCACAGCACGGGGCTGCTGCAGGCGGTGACGTCACAGCACGGGGCTGCTGCAGGCGGTGACGTCACAGCACGGGGCTGCTGCAGGCGGTGACGTCACAGCACGGGGCTGCTGCAGGCGGTGACGTCACAGCACGGGGCCGCTGCAGGCGGTGACGTCACAGCACGGGGCCTCTGCAGGCGGTGACGTCACAGCACGGGGGCCTCTGCAGGCGGTGACGTCACAGCACGGGGCCTCTGCAGGCGGTGACGTCACAGCACGGGGCCTCTGCAGGCGGTGACGTCACAGCACGGGGCCTCTGCAGGCGGTGACGTCACAGCACGGGGCCTCTGCAGGCGGTGACGTCACAGCACGGGGCCTCTGCAGGCGGTGACGTCACAGCACGGGGCCTCTGCAGGCGGTGACGTCACAGCACGGGGCCTCTGCAGGCGGTGACGTCACAGCACGGGGCCTCTGCAGGCGGTGACGTCACAGCACGGGGCCTCTGCAGGCGGTGACGTCACAGCACGGGGCCGCTGCAGGCGGTGACGTCACAGCACGGGGCCGCTGCAGGCGGTGACGTCACAGCACGGGGCCGCTGCAGGCGGTGACGTCACAGCACGGGGCCGCTGCAGGCGGTGACGTCACAGCACGGGGCCGCTGCAGGCGGTGACGTCACAGCACGGGGCCGCTGCAGGCGGTGACGTCACAGCACGGGGCCGCTGCAGGCGGTGACGTCACAGCACGGGGCCTCTGCAGGCGGTGACGTCACAGCACGGGGCCTCTGCAGGCGGTGACGTCACAGCACGGGGCCTCTGCAGGCGGTGACGTCACAGCACGGGGCCTCTGCAGGCGGTGACGTCACAGCACGGGGCCTCTGCAGGCGGTGACGTCACAGCACGGGGCCTCTGCAGGCGGTGACGTCACAGCACGGGGCCTCTGCAGGCGGTGACGTCACAGCACGGGGCCTCTGCAGGCGGTGACGTCACAGCACGGGGCCTCTGCAGGCGGTGACGTCACAGCACGGGGCCGCTGCAGGCGGTGACGTCACAGCAGGGGGCCGCTGCAGGCGGTGACGTCACAGCAGGGGGCCGCTGCAGGCGGTGACGTCACAGCACGGGGGCCTCTGCAGGCGGTGACGTCACAGCACGGGGCCTCTGCAGGCGGTGACGTCACAGCACGGGGCCTCTGCAGGCGGTGACGTCACAGCACGGGGCCTCTGCAGGCGGTGACGTCACAGCACGGGGCCTCTGCAGGCGGTGACGTCACAGCACGGGGCCTCTGCAGGCGGTGACGTCACAGCACGGGGCCTCTGCAGGCGGTGACGTCACAGCACGGGGCCTCTGCAGGCGGTGACGTCACAGCACGGGGCCTCTGCAGGCGGTGACGTCACAGCACGGGGCCTCTGCAGGCGGTGACGTCACAGCACGGGGCCTCTGCAGGCGGTGACGTCACAGCACGGGGCCTCTGCAGGCGGTGACGTCACAGCACGGGGGCCTCTGCAGGCGGTGACGTCACAGCACGGGGCCTCTGCAGGCGGTGACGTCACAGCACGGGGCCTCTGCAGGCGGTGACGTCACAGCAGGGGGCCGCTGCAGGCGGTGACGTCACAGCACGGGGCCTCTGCAGGCGGTGACGTCACAGCACGGGGCCTCTGCAGGCGGTGACGTCACAGCACGGGGCCTCTGCAGGCGGTGACGTCACAGCACGGGGCCTCTGCAGGCGGTGACGTCACAGCACGGGGCCTCTGCAGGCGGTGACGTCACAGCACGGGGCCGCTGCAGGCGGTGACGTCACAGCAGGGGGCCGCTGCAGGCGGTGACGTCACAGCAGGGGGCCGCTGCAGGCGGTGACGTCACAGCAGGGGGCCGCTGCAGGCGGTGACGTCACAGCACGGGGCCTCTGCAGGCGGTGACGTCACAGCACGGGGCCTCTGCAGGCGGTGACGTCACAGCACGGGGCCTCTGCAGGCGGTGACGTCACAGCACGGGGCCTCTGCAGGCGGTGACGTCACAGCACGGGGCCTCTGCAGGCGGTGACGTCACAGCACGGGGCCTCTGCAGGCGGTGACGTCACAGCACGGGGCCTCTGCAGGCGGTGACGTCACAGCACGGGGCCTCTGCAGGCGGTGACGTCACAGCACGGGGCCTCTGCAGGCGGTGACGTCACAGCAGGGGGCCGCTGCAGGCGGTGACGTCACAGCAGGGGGCCGCTGCAGGCGGTGACGTCACAGCAGGGGGCCGCTGCAGGCGGTGACGTCACAGCACGGGGATGCTGCAGGCGGTGACGTCACAGCACGGGGCCGCTGCAGGCGGTGACGTCACAGCACGGGGCCGCTGCAGGCGGTGACGTCACAGCACGGGGCCGCTGCAGGCGGTGACGTCACAGCACGGGGCCTCTGCAGGCGGTGACGTCACAGCACGGGGCCGCTGCAGGCGGTGACGTCACAGCACGGGGCCTCTGCAGGCGGTGACGTCACAGCACGGGGCCGCTGCAGGCGGTGACGTCACAGCACGGGGCCGCTGCAGGCGGTGACGTCACAGCAGGGGGCCGCTGCAGGCGGTGATGTCACAGCACGGGGCCTCTGCAGGCGGTGACGTCACAGCAGGGGGCTGCTGCAGGCGGTGACGTCACAGCACGGGGCCTCTGCAGGCGGTGACGTCACAGCACGGGGCCTCTGCAGGCGGTGACGTCACAGCACGGGGCCTCTGCAGGCGGTGACGTCACAGCACGGGGCTGCTGCAGGTGGTGATGTCACAGCACGGGGCCGCTGCACATGGTAACCAGTAACTCTTTTATTTTGTGTTGTACAAGGGATATACGTACTGTGACTCTTTATTATTCCTATCGGCACTTTCAGCCATTACTAAATCCCATGGAGGCGTGCTCAATCACTTTATTTTTCAGATAACTTTATGACACTGTTGCACTTTCTGTGATGCTGGGCGGTGACCTGAGTTCCCTGTGGGATTCACAAAAAATATAACCTATTGCATTGTGTTCATATGTCCTATTTACATAAATGCTAGCTTGTTATCCGGGGCCTCGTCCGCGTGGAATTTGTATTTTATTATCTACCCATTTTCCCTGAAAATAAGGCATACCCTGAAAAAAAGACATAGCATGATTTTCCAGAATTTTTGAGGATGCAAAATGATTTTTAAGGCTTTTTGAGGATGCTTGAAATATAAGCCCTACTCCAAAATTAAGCCCTGCTAACAGTTAATTTAAAAAGTCAATTTAAATAGTGTCCAGGCAGCTATACATGTAAAAAAGTTAAACCTTTTTGAACAAAAATTAATATAAGACACGGTCTTATTTTCGGGGAAATATGCTAATATGTGTTTTGCTGTATTGTGAAACGTAAAAAGTTGAAATAGTGAAAGGAACGTAACTGCAATCTGCTGTCAGTACAGATCTGGACGTTTTTGCTCGGGTATAAATGTTTTGTGGCTGTATACATGTGAGCTACCACATACAGCTGCCCATGAGAGAAACATGTTTTTTCTAAATGTACACCTGCTAACTTAACCCCATAGTGTTTTTATGGCCTGGATTGCTGGGCCTTAATCCCCAGGGACGTAAAATCATGCTCCCTGCGAGGATTAAAAAACCTGCAAGTCGTTGATGTGATAGCTCCATGCTGCTGGCTCCCAAAGGTAGCCGACAACCTGGAGCTGTCATGCTGGGCCGTGGCATTCGGTAAATGCTGGCAATCATATGAAACTCAGTGAAAAGTAAATAAATGTTAAAGATTCATCTGCCCTGATGGATTGGATCCATCAGGGCAGCTGAAAGTACTCACCCCTGTCCTCTGTGATGTCTCGCGGCATTCTTGCCTCCTAGCCCAGACGGCGCCTTCTGCGCATGCGTACCATAAGTCATACGTCGAGCACGTGCTCAGATGGGTACGCGGTACGGGAAATTTAAAATCTCTCTGCCTCCCGGCTAACGTGTAGCCTGGAGCAGAGAGCTGTCATTGGGAGCTGCTGTATGCGGTTCCTGTTCACATGATCACTGCTATCCAATGGATTACAGCGATCATGTAAAGTGTAAAAAAAAAAAAACGTTTAATTTTTATCTCCCCTCGAAGATCATATCCACGAGGGGAGATGAAATTACGTACCTAAGGTACCCGGATGTATCCACAGACCTCACCATGGGTTCTGCGCACACGCATGCTGCCAAAATGGCGGACGCATGTGCAAAAGCCTCGGTTTGCCAGGGTAATTCAAAATCTCCCTGTTCCTGGCTACCAAACGTAGCCAAGAGCTTGCAGATCTCACAGAGGGCCGTGTTACACGGTACCTGGTCACATGATTACCATTTTCTAACTGAAAACAGCGATCACATTAAATTAAAAAAAACGTTTAAAGTTTCACCTCCCATCATGGATCTGATCCGTGAATGGAGGTAAAATGACTTATCTAAGGACTCTAGCGATGTCCCTCGATGGGATCTTTCTCTGCGGATCTTTCCCCAACTTCGGCGCATGCGCCTATCGGCAAGATGGCTTACGCAAGCGCAGAAGCTGGGGAGGGCTTGGGAAATTTGAAGTTTTCTTGCTCCTGGCTAGTAAAGGTAGCCGAGAGCCTGGAGCAGTGATCGGGGGGCCACGATGAGTGGACCCCAGTAATGTGATCGCCGCTATACAATAGATTATGGCGATTACGTAAAAGTTAAAACACAGTTGAAGTGTAATGCTCCTTTCGGTTTGGGCCCCGTTGTCCATACGGACATAATATTAGGGCCACAATGGGTATGTTTCTGGACATGGGACAAATAGTGGGATCCATTTCGGGGTGAAAGTCTTCATTTATGTGTGTTGTACAAAAAAACTGTTTTTGAAATGATACAATTGCCAAAAAATGAAAATCGTAATTTCTCCCTTCTGCTTTGCTTAGATTCATTCAAAAACAGTGGGGTCAAAATACACAGCACACCCTAGATGAATTTGTTATGGGGTCTAGTTTTCAAAATGGGGTCATTTGTGGGGGTTCTCCATCGTTTTGGCCGCTCAATGGCTCTACAAGTGGGCAATGGGGCTTAAAACACCTTCAAGCAAAATGTCTGTTCTGAAAACCACCAGGTGCTCCTTTCGGTTTGGGCCCCGTTGTGCATACGGACACAAGATTAGGGCCACAATGGGTATGTTTCTGAACACTTGACAAACAGGGGCATCCATTTTGGTTGCAAATCCTCATTATCATGTGCACTACAAAAATGACTTATTTGGAAAAATATGAAATTTTAATTTTTCTCCTCTAAATTGCATTAATTCCTGAAAAGAAACTGTGGGGTCAAAATACTCCTGACCTCCCTCAGTGAATATATTAAAGGGGTTCTGAAACGAAAAATGTTTTTATGCTTTAACAGCCATTGTTCCCTGGTCTGCCTAATGGACACAGGGAACCCATGATTTTTGGCTGTTGAAGCATAGAAACATACCGTAATACTTACCTTGTGTGCCGTTGTTATTGTGCTGCGGGGGTCATCTCCCAGCAGGCAGTCTTCTTCCTCCGACTAACGGGATTGCGCGCAGGCGCAGAAGAGAGGTGCCCTCTGACAGGAGTCAGGACGGGCTGCCTCTCCACTGCCCATGCGCAGCACTCGGGAATTCAGGCAGGACGGACGGGCTGCCCACAGCAAGCACTGCTTGTGACGTGCTTGCTGTGGGCGGCCCGTCCGTTCACCTCAGAAGTGGCTGACGGACAGAGCAGAGCAGGAAGCGCTCATTTTGAGAGCTCCTGCTCTGCTTCTACAAGCCACAGAAGAAGATGCCAGATGGATGGAATATGCCTGGCGATCGGTCCTGGCCAGGCAAGGTAAGTAAAAGATTTTTTTTTCATGTCAGAACCCCTTTAAAGGATGTAGTTTTTAAAATGGCGTCATTTGTGGAGGTATCTATCGTTCTGACACCTATGAGCCTTTGCAATCTTGGCTTGGTGTAGGAAAACAAAATGTTAATAATCAATGTTAAATTTGTTCATCTGCTAAATGGTTAAATAAAAACCCTGAAGTTTTTCCAATGTGCTTCCAGAATAAAGTAAACAGAGGAAAATGTATATCTCATCAAAAATTCGTATAGTATGTTTGCACATATTTGAGATATTGCAGTTGAAAATGTGAAAAAATTACATTTTTTTTCAAGCTTTTCCAAGTTTGGTGCTTTTAATAAATATACACAAATTCTATCGGTCTATTTTTACCAATTAAACCTCTACAGAGTTATTCTATGTTAATGTGACACATATCAGATTTCCAAACTTTAGCCTGATCATTAAGGCTCAAACAGGCTTGGTCACTAAGGCCTCATGTCCACGGTGAAAATCAGGCTCGCTACGGATTCTCCATGGAGAATCCGTAGCGGGTCCCTCCTGCCCCGCTGACATGAGGGCTGAAAATAACAATTACTCACCTCTCCGCACGCTCCGGATCTTCCCTTCTTCGCGGCTTGATTTTCTCTCCGTCGCGGCCGGATCTTCTTTCTTCGGCCCGGCGGATGTGCTCGGCACGCCGGCTGCGTGCCGCGCGCATGCGCTGGGCACATCCACCGGCCCGAAGAAAGAAGATCCGGCCGCGACCGAGAGAAGATCAAGCCGTGAAGAAGGGAAGATCCGGAGCAGGTGAGTTTAATTCTGGTGCGGGTCTCCCGTGGATCCGGACGGCTTCCATAGGCTTCAGTAGGCCGCACTAAAAAGGAGCATGTCCGGATTTTTTCCTGCATGCGGGACCCGCGCCTGCAGGGAAAAATGACATCCACAGGTATTTAACTACCTGCGGGTGTCTAATGCATCCCTGTGGGGCGCGGATCCGCATGCAGGAAAAACGCTGCGGATTGTAAATGTTAATTTGCCCGTGGACATGAGGCCTAAGGGGTTAAGTGTTTGCCCTTGAGCTTTATTGATAGTCATCGCAAATGCTATTTTTAGAGGGAATTGCAGCCTTTTGAATTGTGGACCCAGAAAGTCTAAAAGTGGCATGTGGGATGGCGCAATCCTGGTTTTTATTTAATAATTAACAACACTTTTAATATTTGAACAGGTGCAAAAAGGGTTGCGCCATCCCATGTGCCACTTTTAGGCTGGGTTCACACTGGGCAGATTTGCTGCGGAAATTCAGTCCGAAATTTTATTGCGGCAAATCCGCCTGCAGCTGCTAATCCCGGGATTAGCCAGCCATGTGGACGAGATTTCTCAGAAATGTCGTACACACAGGACGGAGATCCGCTGCGGCAAAGCCGGCAGAAACCGGCGCTTCGGCGCAGATTCGCCGGCCGTAGCATGTTTATTTTTTTTCTTCTTCTACTGCGGCCCTGTTCTCCTCTATGGGAGCGCTGGCTGCAGCGGAAGAGCATGCGGCCAGGCCGCTTCAAAACCCACGGCTAAGTGCTGCAAAACAAATCTGCATGCTTAAATTATTTTGCGGGCGCCCTTGATTCCCGATTAGCAGCTTGATTTGCAGATCTCCCTCGCAGGTGTCTTGTGCAGGTTCTGCAAATCAAGCCCGCCCGTGGACATGAGGCCTTAAGGTACTCCACAGGGTATGAGGTGACATGTTCAGTGTCCATAACATTAGCCACTAACATATACTCTATAATTTCTTCTTCGATTTGTGAAATAATTTTTTCATTCATCTGTCCTACAGTTTCATTACTTGGTGCCAAAATTGTCCTTTGACACAACCGTTCTTTATTTCCCATATTAGGTTGTAGTTGAGAATAAATCTTCCTTATCAGTTCCTCTGTACTATGAACAACATTACATAATTCCCAATTTAGGCCGGCTGTCCACGGGCGATGCGGTATCCCGCAGCGAAGCTCTGCCACGGGAGCTGCCGTGGGGGAGCAGGAGCCGCCGCCGGATCTCCGCTGATCATCCCTATATAATAGATAGGCTGACCACGGAGAATCGGGGCAATTCGCAACATGCTACGAATTGCCCGCCGCAAGCAAAGAATCACAATGATTCCCTGCTCGTGGACAGGTGCCGGCGCTTTCCATAGCAATGCTGTGGGGGCCTTAATGTAATCATACCGTCAGAATCTGTTGCGATACGATCTTCGACAATTTTCAAAAGAGCAGCCACGTATTGCCCTGATTCTGTGTCGTTGTGCACTTGGACTCGCATATTTAGAGTTAGGCTGAATTGTTTTTCATGCTGACATAATGTAGACGACTTTAAACGTACATTTATTTTATCTGCCGGTGTGCCCCTACTTATTACAGGTGGAGTCTGTCTAAAATCGCCAGCCATCAATACTACTATCCCTCCCACGATACTTTTGTTGCCATTAACCCTTTCCAATCCATTTATTTTTTCTCATCCATTCTCCCCAGCTCCAAATAAATTGGAGCTGGGGAGAATGGATGAGAAAAAATAAATTCTCCCTTCAGGAGGGTGCCAGCAGTCACATCACCGTCATCCCTTCACATCACCACATCCCTTCAGCCTCCCTGCTCGGCGGTCACATGATCACTTAGTGGAATGCGGAAGTAACACTTACGCATTCTCTCTTCATCCTCCCGGCTTGGCGATCATGTGATAGCTGGAGTCAGGTGACACCCGACGGTCACATGATCGCTTGGCGGAATCTCTGTGCATTACATAGCGCTAATTAGGCGCTATGTAATGTGTAAAGCAGAAGGCAGAAAGGGTTAAAAACCCTTCTGCCTTCTCCTCGGGGGTCCTCGATGAGGGCCAGTGCAGGAATGCGTCTGCACCCAATGTGTCTGACGATCGGGTGCAGATGCACTCCTGCACTGCAGTGTCGGGCCTCTCCCGACATCGGAGCTGTAGAGGAAAATGATGATGTCGCGGCACGCCCGACATTGGATTGGAAAGGGTTAATATTGGAGATTGCTCCAATGTCTGCGTAGCACCAAGAGACGCGTGACGGTCAGCATCTAAAATTTTGCGGACCTGAGATTGCTCCAATGTATTTCTACCTCTGAGAGATGCATAACGGTCAGCATCTAGGGTTCGGCGGACCTGACCTTGCCCCCAAAGCATCTCTGGGAGACACTCAGAAGCTACAGTCCGACGGGCCTGAGTCTGCTTCGGGGTCTCTACTGCTCGAAAAGCAGCTTGTCTTCTAGCTTGTTGATGCTTCTTGGCTCAGCGCATGCTTCAGATTCTTGGGTTCTAGTCATTTTTACAGCTCGCGCTCTGCTACAGCTATGTGCTAGATCTGACTTGTGCTTGGATGGCATACCAAAAGAAGACCAAAAAATAGATAGGAAATACGATTATCGAAAGGAAACCATTTCCTACACAGCAGAGGTAAAATAAAAGCTGTGTTGTGATTGGTATTTCTTATACTGCTGAGGTAATATAGATGCTGCGCTGTGATTGGTTGCTATGGGCAACATAGATTTTGTTTAAAATCCCAATCCATGTTAATGTGTCTTTCGTTCAAGTTGTAAGGCAAAATCTGCCCGTTTGTGTCGTACAGCCCAGCTTTCATTTGTTAAACTGCTGAGGTCAAATGAAAGCTGCGCTGTGATTGGTTGCTATTTTTTATACTGCACAGCTTGCTGGGTTCCTCCCACTAACTGCTGGCAGGACTGCCCAGGATTATGTTGGGCAGTTGGCTGGCGACTTGCCTGGAGGAGGGTGTGCACAGGACTCAATGGCCACCTATGTGTCCAGTAGTCTCAGACCTTGGGCCACTTCATAGCAAATTGCATATATGACAGCTGAAGTGGAGAAGGAGGGATGGGGCTTCTGCTGCTTTACTCTTGTATGTGTGTGTGTGTAATGTGATGTTACATGATATTTTAGTCTGCTGTGACATGGTGTATCTCTTTCTTAAATGTAGATATAGATCAATGTTTCCCAACTCCGGTCCTCAAGGCAACACAACAGGTCCTGTTTTCAGGATTTCCTCAGTATTGCTCAGATGATGTAATTATTGTTGGTGCCTCAGACATTGCCACAGGTGGTCATACTATAGGAGATCCTGAAAACATGACCTGTTGGGGGTCCCGGGGACTGGAGTTGGGAAACACTGATATAGATCATAGAGCATAGAGGACAAAATAGATTGCAAGGGTCCTTAGGAGTGTCAACTTTTCCTTGTGAGGAAAAAGAGAAGGATGGGGCAAATGGTAGAGGAGAAATTATTGGGGTAGTCAATAAGGTGCTGTCAGCTCAAATATTACCACTGTGTGTGATGGGGCGTGGTAACGCAAATCACAGAAAATAATGGACCATAGGACAGAAGGCTCGTTAAGGCAAGAGGCTGAACCCAATTATTTTATAATAATTGACAACCAGCAAACCAAAATGTATGCAGCAGAGGAAACGTCTTTTCCACCAAGGGCCCATTGTGCCCGTTCAGCTTGACCACATGGGTAGAAAAGGCGTAAGTCCCTCTTCAGGAAATCTGCAACATTGCCTTCTGGCCTGTCCCATCTTCCTTTGTGAAGCACTAGAGCCAACATCAAGGCTTCTGCCTTTGGGCTCATTCGGACGACTGTAATGTCACTGCGTATTACGCAAGTGATGTACATGCGTGTAATGTACGGTTAACGAAGAGGAAAGAAAAAATGGATCTTAACTGAAATTCTACTTTCCTTGAGTCCGAAGGTAGCACACACATTCCCGGAGAAGCCAGCCAGAAGCTACTCACAGGCGGATCGGAGGGCAGTGGGTCAGCCTGTCCTCCCTTCCTAGCCAGACGACTCCCGGGACGCCACATGGGGTGGTAGCCCCCGGGCCAGGTTCCTCCCGCGGCGGCCCATGGGGGGTACAAAGCGGGAGCCTCAGTCCCCCTCCTCCTCCCTGCAGAGTTACAGCGCGGCGCTCCAGGAAGCCCCTTGATGGCGGGGGGCGGGGCGTCACGTGTCCAGTGCGATGACGTCATCGCGGCCGCACCAGGTGGCGCACAGAGGGGGCGGGGCTTAGCGCAGGAGCGCGAAAATTTAAAATAAAGGAACCTGAGAGAAGCCAGAAGGTGGACCAGCACTACAGGTCGCAGGGTGTCTGCAGCACCGGTATAGTAATGAGTGCTCCAGCCCCAGAGATAGCTGAAACCTCAGCCTCAGCGGCCGTAAGTAGCCAGTGCGACAAAAAATACAAATGCAAAATTCAATGTATTGTATATGGAAAAATTGCATATTTACCCGCAAAAAATACTGTCCCTTTTTTGTCAGGGGGATAAAAAAGACATCCCCCCAGAACAAAACTCAAAAAATGCGTGGAGTCCAGGACGAGACTGCCAGCTACGTTCCAGAGGCCTCTCTGCAAGGCGTGCGTAGCTAGGCTAGTCAAAGAGGAATCGGGGGGATTCATGGAGGACGTTAGGAAGCTGGTGAAAGAGGAGGTTCGATCAGCCCTAACGTCACAGCTGGCGCCGCCAGCTAAACGCCAGAAAAAGGCGTATGTTCCCGACGAGCCTTCCGACCCCAAGAGTTCTATCGGATCGGAGCAAGAGGAACAGGCGGCCGAGGAGTCCTCAGACGATGAGGACTACAAAAGATACCTATTCCATCAGGACGACTTAACGGAATTGATTAAGTCAGTCAGGGCTACACTAAAAATGGAAGAGCCCAGAGAACCATGTACCTTACAAGATGAGATATTTGGGGGACTAGGGGAGAGGCGTAAACATACCTTCCCTGTCCACAAAAATATCATTAAAATTATCCAAAAGGAGTGGAAGAAACCAGACGCAGGTTCCTTCTCCGCTAGAGGTGTAAAAAGAAGGTACCCATTCGAGGAGGAAGTTTGCGCAAGCTGGGAGGAGGTACCCAAGGTAGACGTCCCAGTGGCCAAAGTAGCTAGGAGGACGAGCCTGCCCTTTGAGGACGCCGCACAATTAAAAGATCCCATGGATCGCAAAGCTGAAGGCCTTCTAAAAAAATCATGGGAGGCTGCGGCAAACATACTTAGGCCAGGGATCGCAGCCACTTGCGTGGCGCGCACTCTGGGGGTATGGCTAGAACAGCTGGAGCTACACTTAACCAATAAGACGCCAAGGGAACAGATCCTAAATTCTCTTCCTATCCTGCGTATGGCAACAAATTTCCTAGCAGATGCCGTGGCTGAAATGGTTAAACTCTCGGCAAAAGCTACAGCCCGATCTAACTCAGCCAGAAGAGTGTTATGGCTGAAATCGTGGTCAGGCGACCTCGCCTCTAAAAATAAGCTATGCGCCCTTCCGTTTTACGGTCAGTTTTTGTTCGGACCAGACCTAGACAAGATCCTGGAGAAGGCAGACGACGAAAAGAGGGGATTCCCAGAAGAAAAGCCGCAGAGAGGGAAGACCTTCTTCCGAACCCCAGTGCAACAGCCCGAGGCCTACCGAGGCAAGGGCAAGACAGGCCGCTGGAGTTACCCCAAGGGGGGCAGAGGAAGAAATATCCTCTTTAACCCCCACCAGGGGGAGCCCAAGCAGAGACCCTGACGCCAGCTCCGTAGGGGCAAGGCTGGGGAACTTTGTGGATTAATGGGCCGCAATTTGCGAAGGCCCATGGATCCCAAAGATCTTACAGCAGGGATACCGGATAGAACTGGTGTCCCTCCCCAGAAGGAAATTCGTTATCACAGGAGGCTCAGGGCAACAGTTACACTTACTAAGGCAAAGCATTCGGGACCTGCAACATCAAAACGCAATATCCCCCGTACCGCGAAACGAGGAAACCCAGGGCCATTATTCCAGGCTCTTCCTAGTAAGAAAACCCTGCGGGAAACAGCGGATGATAGTGAATCTGAAACCTCTGAACACCTGCGTCAAGTACAGAAAATTCAAAATGGAGTCCATCTCCTCAACGATAAAGTTGATTCCCAAAGGGGCCTACATGGCATCCATCGATCTGAAGGACGCTTATTTCCACGTACCGATCCACTAGGGGTCCCAAAGATACCTAAGGTTCGCAGTGGATATGGGCAAAGGAATAGAGCACCACCAATTCAGATGCCTGCCTTTCGGGATCTCCTCAGCACCCAGAATTTTTACCAAAATTATGGCAGAGGTAGCCGCCTACCTGAGGAAAAAGTCGATCCTAATAATACCCTACCTGGACGATATTTTGATAATAGCATAGTCCAGGAAACTACTAACGAAACACCTAGAGATAGTGCTAGAACTCCTCCAGTCTCTAGGATGGATCATAAACTGGGAAAAATCCAGCTTAGACCCCGACAGAAAGAAGACGTTTTTGGGCATAATGTTCAACTCAGAATTACAATGCTCCTGCCTGCCCGAGGAAAAAATACAAAAAATCCGAAGGCTGGTCAAATCCTTCCTACAGAAACGATCATGCACAATTCGGGAAGCCATGTCTCTCCTGGGAAGCCTGACGTCATGCATTCCCGGAGTAGCATGGGCCCAGGCTCACACCGGAGCTCTGCAGGCCTCCCTCTTATCCACGTGGGACAAAAAGCAGTCCTTGCTAGGGACAAAAATGTATATCCCAAACACAGTGAAAACATCCCTGCGTTGGTGGACATCCCCAGCGAACCTGCAGAGAGGGGTTCATTGGCTACAAAACCCAGCTACGCACATCACAACGGACGCAAGTGCCTGGGGATGGGGAGCGCATGTGGGGAACCAGTTCTTTCAGGGCCCGTGGTCTCAAAGGATAAAAGAACAATCCTCCAATTACAGAGAGCTACAGGCCGTATGGCGGGTCCTACAGCAGTTAGGAAACTCGCTACGGAACCAGCATATAAAGATACTGTCGGACAATACCACCACGGTCACCCATATTCGGCACCAGGGGGGCACAAGGTCTCCTGCCCTGCAAAACATTTCGCAGAAAATTTTCCACTGGGCAGAGGGATGGATCCTTTCGATCACGGCAACACACTTAAAGGGGACGTTAAACCAAAAAGCGGATTTTCTCAGCAGGAGGCAAATAGACCCAGGAGAATGGTCTCTCTCCCTGGAAGCATTCAGAACCTTGACCAAGCGGTGGGGGATCCCACAATTGGACCTGTTTGCAACCAGGGAGAACGCCAAAGTAGGCAATTTCTTCTCCCTCCGGCCAGGAGATTGTCCTACAGCAATAGACGCCCTAGGCCAGGACTGGGGAGAGGGGCTGGCGTACGCTTTTCCTCCGATACCGCTGATCCCCAGAGTCTTACAACATTTCAGAACCCAGGTATGCACGCTAATCCTGGTGACCCCCTTCTGGCCCAAGAGAAGTTGGTTCGGTCTTCTGACAACGTTGAGCGTCCAGGACCCAGTCACCTTTCCTACCTGGACAGATCTGCTATCACAGGGGCCACTGAACCACCCGGGCTTAGACAGACTCCACTTAACAGCATGGCTCTTGAGGAATCCTCACTAAGGGGGAAGGGATTCTCAAAGAGAGTGGTAGAAACGTTAATGTCCAGCAGAAAAAAGACGACCCACCTTATCTACCAGAAGGTTTGGAGAAGGTTTTCCTCATGGAGACAGGAAAGGGATTCCGGGGATTCTATCCCGGACATCCCTTTGATCTTAGAGTTCTTGCAGGAGGGCCTACAGATGGGCCTCTCTCCAAGTACCCTGAAGGTCCAGGTCGCAGCCCTTAGTGCCATATGCGACACAAAGTTCGCGGACAATAGATGGGTCAACAGGTTCCTGACAGCAGCAGCTAGATTACGACCTAGACCCATAAACCTTGTTCCAGACTGGAACCTTAATTGGGCCCTAAGGGCCATGACGGCAGAACCATTCGAGCCGATCGAAGCACTACCGATAAAAATGCTTACGATCAAGACCGTTTTCTTAGTAGCCATCACGCCCGCAAGGCAGGTTAGCGAGCTTCAGGCTTTGTCCATTCGCCACCCATTCCTAAAAATCTCGGACACCAAATTAGTATTTAAAACGGACCCTGCCTTCATGCCAAAAGTGGTATCACATTTTCATAGGTCCCAAGACATAATAATTCCCTCATTTTTTCGTAAACCTAAAAACGAGGAAGAAAAAACCCTAAGCTGCCTGGATGTTAGGAGAGCAGTCCTAGGCTACATAGAGGCGACAAGCCACTGGAGACGGGACGACAACCTGTTCGTCCAGTTCAGTGGCCCAAATAAAGGGAACAAAGCGGCAAAAAACTCCATAGCCAGGTGGATCCGCCTGGCCATTATAGAGTCCTATAAAGCCCTCGGGAAGGAAATCCCCTTAGCTCTGAAAGCCCATTCTACAAGGGCAGTAGCATCCTCATGGGCCGAACATAGCTCAGCTTCAGTCGAGCAGATATGCAAGGCCGCAGTCTGGAAAAAACCCCACATGTTCATTAAACACTATAGGGTAAAAGTGCAGCGGGACGAGGACATGGCCTTCGGCCGCAAAGTCCTCTCGGCAGCAATCCCACCCTAATAAACTTTAGTTGGTACATCTCAATTGGTGCTGTCGTGGAGACGACTGGGGAAAAAATAGATTATACCTACCCAATAATCGGGTTTCCAGGAGTCTCCACGACAGCACCCGTACCTCCCCCCCCCCCCCCCTAAGAACATAGGAAAGAAATTATAGAATATAATTTCCCCTAAAAAAAAAAAAAATCCCAGTTAGGGAAAGAATTTAATTTAAGCTCCTACCCCGGCAATTCGTTAGATAGAATCCACTGAGGAAAGTGGGGAAGGGGGGGAGCTTTTAACCTCTCAGTATGTTCCTGTCCTATCAGGAGGAGGCAATCTCAATTGGTGCTGTCGTGGAGACTCCTGGAAACTCAATTATCGGGTAGGTATAATCTATTTTTTGTCTCTATTTATTACACATTTGTGACAGACTTCTTAATTGATTGATTTATTATTCTATGGTCTTGGGGGGGAGTGTAGGGACAAAATATCTCTTCTGTGCTGCCTTAGAACGGAGAGAAAAAAGTAAAATTTCAGACAAATTTTCTCTATACTGCGATGATACAGTGCAAGAATAATGTGTACTGTGAAGTTACAAAATAGGCATAATATAGTGATGTCATGGTACAGGAATAATGTATACTTTGATGTCACAGAACAGGTATAATATAGTGATGTCATAGAAAAGGTATAATGTATACTGTGAAGTCACAGTAGAGGAATATCATTTACAGTAAAGAAGTAAGATATTCCTAATTAAAGGGAACCTGTCAGGTACTTTACATTGTCCTCACCAATAAAATAATGACAAGCTGCTGATTCCAGTGGTCTGTCTCTTTTCGAGGCAAGTGTGTGTAGCAGTGCTGCACCTTCATAGTAAAGCAGTAGCTGCATGAATGGGATAGATCCGGCCCATGTGGTGCTGCTCACCCATCTAACTGCCGTGATTGACATTTTTCTGGCTATTGCAGTGGTCACTGATAAAAATATCAATCTGGGTGAGTATGTGAGCACCTTATGATTACGCCACACCTA
This sequence comes from Eleutherodactylus coqui, assembly GCF_035609145.1. NCBI lineage: Eukaryota > Metazoa > Chordata > Amphibia > Anura > Eleutherodactylidae > Eleutherodactylus > Eleutherodactylus coqui. The sequence continues at coordinate 140,941,212 of NC_089838.1, read as the reverse complement.
TCTCTCGCTGGGCATATCCCATGCAGAGAGCTGCCACTTGACTGTGTAGTGTAGGAAGTGACAGGTAGTTGGAATCAGCCTGTCTGTCACTACTAGTTAAATGGAGGTGTTGGAGTGTGTTCACACTCCTGAATCCGTGTTGGGTTCTATACCTGGATTTTCTGACTTGTTATTGAAGCTATGTACACTCTGATACACCGCAGCATTTCACAGTTAGGGCGGGCGGCTTCACGTGGGCGTATTTGCAGTAAATAGAACACATTGATTTCAATGTGTATTTTGCGTGCGCATTTCAGCCGCGCAACAAAGGATAAAAAATGCTCTATCTTTCTGCGGATTTGCACACTAAAGGTCCCCATAGAAGCCAATGTGGGGTGCACAAACGCGCGTGCAATACGCATGGAGATGCGTGAAACACTGCGTGATTCCACTGGAAAAAGAACACATCTGGAACTAATTAGCCATTTCAGTCAGTGCCTTCATTTGCTGTACGTAAATGAACAGGTTTTGCGGGCAGAAAAGGCGCAGTAACATTTTCCGACGTGCACAAAAAATATCTCGATCAAAGCGCACGTCAATGCGTTGCACTAAGTTGCGCACAATTGCGCATGATCCTATGTGAAGCCATCCTAAGGGTTTAGTCACATTAGCATATTTTGGCTGCGTAATACGCAGTGCTAAAACGCCATTGATTTACATTGGGCCATTCAGACCTGCGTTTTTCACACACTCATATTACATGCGTGAAAAAAAGTTGCATGTCCTATTTTCGTGCATATAACCCACCATCATAGTCTATGGGTGCATAAAGTACTCAGTGAATACACGTTGCATGCGAATTTGCAGCCTACAGCATATTCCGCGTTGAGGAAAATATGCGTGTAAAACGTAGTCACAATACGCTCATGTGAGTGAGCCCTGAGGCATACCTATATCATTAATAGGGAATCTTGCCCTGATGTCATGCCACTCATAGTTCAGGCAGCATAATGCTTGTGACAGATTCCTTTCAATTAGTACAGCATATAATTTTTAACACCTTAAGTACCAAGCGCTGTTAATTTATGGCGCTTGGTTCTGGGCTTTAATCCAACTGTTAGTATAAATACGGCGCAGGGTTAAAGTCTCTGCTCCAGAGGAGTAGGGAGAAGTGTCTCTTTTCCCAGGTACATAACACTCAATGAGTGAAAGTGGAAATGTTTTTTGCACTACGCGAGCCAGTGGTCATGTGACCGCTGGGATTTCCTGGCACAGCAGAGCTGCAGGGTCCTAGCAGACCCTGATCAGCTCTGCCAGTGACTAATATCACTACAGGGGATGTTTTTCCCTGTAACTCAGGCTCCTATGGACACCCCAGCTACAGTGGAAAAGGGTGAAATAGAAAAAAAAAGACCATGTGAATGACCCTAAGAGGTCTTATATGACATCATGGGGGAAATAGATGGTAAAAAGTTAAAATAAGTAAGAAAAAACTACAGAATAAAATTAAAAAATATACATACACAAAGAAAATGACCCAAAACCGATGCCAACCAAAGCCGTTGCAGTATGTGCCCTGTAATCTAAAACCATACATATTATATATCAAAACGTCCGAAATAAAATGAGGAACCTGTTCACATAAACAATTTTTGCATAAATATACTAAATAAGAAAAAAAAAAAACTATAAATGTTAAAAAAAATATATATTTATTTGTAGCTATTTACCCCAAATAAAAACTAAGAAACGGGGAAAAAAAGTCAGTTAAAAAAAAGCTATTAAAAAAGCCCTATATGTAACAGAAAAAGAAACGCAGCAAAAATAATTTTGGTAGCTGAAGGAAAAAAAATAGGGCAGTAAAACCGCCACATGGGTCAAATCCCTAAAGTGTCTGGTCCTTGAGGTATAAAACAGCCTGGACCTTAAGGGGTTTAATATATTGCTTGAGGTACATTATACACACTAGTGTGGACAAGAAGTATCGCCCATAGCAGCCCGGCTACTCCATTATTTGCAAAAACTGAAATCTGATTGTGTTTTGTTTTTTTTTGTGTTCCCTGACATTTTCTGTACCAGTTTTTACCGGTTTATAGACCCGCAATGTATCACAAGTAGCGATCTACATCTACCGTATTTGTTCTCTTTTTTTTCAGCACGCTTCAAGATGAATTTGGAGATAAAAGGAGTAGCTGCCACATCACAAGCTGCTCTTGCCAAGGTAAGTGGAATAATTCCCATCTCCATTCCTATTCTGCGGCCTCGCAATTTCTATGCCGTAATTTCCCCGAACACGACATGCAAACCTGTGTGGTGGAGTTCTGGTACAGAAATGATGTGTATTTGATTACGTTCTAAGCAATGCAAATAAAAGCTGTGGTTTCTCTCTACCGGGAGATGAGATCACTCTGGTCAGGGACTGGGTGATCTGTCTCAGGTTGACCTCTTTTTATGGAGAGCTGTTTTCTTCTTGTTTATTGAAGTTTGATCCAATGTTATAGAGTTATAATCTTTCGTTGTTGATTTAGTTTTCATTTTTGGAGATGCCAGGGCCCACTGCTGCCCACCCCGTTACCCAGTCTCTGCACAAAAGCTGGCAGCTGCAAATACTGACTGTTGTGTGCCCCCGCCGCGCACTGCGTTAACACACTCACAGCTGCGCCCCAACGCTCCTATGAGCATTAACCCTTGGCTACACGTCACGGGGAGTTCTCCTTTGCCCTTCTGTGACAAGGTATCAACACGCAGGTGCCAGAGTGCGATTGCCATGGCAGTGGTGATGCCCTGATTTCCTGTTGCAGCCTGGGCATTTGCTCTCTCTATTCAGTGGCATTGACAGCTGTCCGACTGAGCACACAAGGACAGCACAGGAGTAAGAAGGAGACTAAAGAAGACAGCATAGAACCATGCTTAGATGAAGGACAGACACGGATAACAAAGGAGGGAAGGTGTACAGTGCAATTTAAAGAGCCACTTCCAGCCCCTATATTGCACAAGGGCCCACACAGACCTGAAACCAGTCCTGTCTTTATATGTTCTACAGAGATCTCACAAGGTCTGAAAGCTGAGAGTGGCACTGATTACCAGACTAGATGGACAGTGGAGCCCCCTAGAGTGCTGTGACTGTTATTTCTTGTCTCCCTCTTTCATTTTCACTACAGGCCCTGCAGGACCAATATAGTCTACAGGCACTACCCATACATTAATTTTAACTAACTTCTGTTCAGGGCTGCAATGACCGGTATAGTTGGTAACCAGCTAGGCTGCCACCTTCCAACACTGATTGAAGGGCGTGACATTTTATTTTAAATCATGATTTGCTGTACATTGCAGTTTCATCTTGATTTGTGGCAAAAACATGAAGAAACCACAATGTGCAATGATGGCTATAGTACAGCTGTGTGCAGGAGCTGCAGAAGGACCTGCAGAGATAAGGTCACATGACCATTTCTGTGCAGGTCCTAAAGCCAGAGGACAGAGTAGTAAGAGGAGTTGAGTGTGATCTGTGTTGTGTAATGGTTCTTTTACACGGGACGAGCCGTCGGGCAAGCGTGATTGGCATTATTTGTTCAAGACTATACACAGATTATTACTAAAAATCCCCCTGACATGTTTTGCTTAAGGGCAGCATCATCAGGGAATGGGGCATGGGGAAATGTATGTGAGGCATTGGGAGGTCTGTTCTGGGATTTATTTGGGGGTCTAGTGTCTCTAGTTATTTTGTGGGGGCTGTATTTATATTGGGGTCTGAGGTGTGTATTTCTGTGATCTGTATTACAGCATGGGTCCACTTTTATTTTGAGATCCATATTCTGAGATCTGGTTTGAATTATGTTTTTGTTTTGGAGTCCTTATTCTGGGGTCTGGTCTAAAGTGTGGGTTTATTGTGGGGTCTGTATTTAGGGGGCCTGGTCTTGGGTGAATGTTTTTACGTGTAGGAGGAGCAGTATATATTTAGAGGGTCTAGACTGCAGGTCTGTATTTATCTAGAGCAGCGGTTCCCAAACTGTGCTCTGCGAGCGACAGTCAGGGGCTCCGTGGCGAACCTAGGGCACGTGTGCCGGGGAGGGCACACAGAGCCCTCTCTACTGGTACGTGCGCCGTCAGCTGCTCACCACTGCAGTGATTACCAGCTGGGTGCTGCAGCTCCCCACCGGTAATTACGCAGCAATGCTGATCCTGATGCACACTCTGACGTCAGTGTGCACCTGGGATCCTCCTCCCCTGAGTCCTCTCCTGCTTAGTTCTGCAGGGGAGGACAAGCGAAGAAATGTTCCAGGCTCACACACTGATGTCAGTGTGCATTGGGATCAGCGCTGAGCAGAGGAAGAGCGGCGCTGACTACAAGGAGGAGGCAAGTATATAGGTTGGGAGGCTATTATTACTGGGGCTACCTACACTAGGGTTAATATTACTGGGGCTACCTGCTGTGGGGTTAATGCTACTGTGGGGTTAATATTACTGGGGGCCACTGTGGGGTTTCTATTACTACTGGGACCAATAAAGGGGATGCTATTACTACTGGAGCTACTGTTGGGGGTCACCATTACTACTGATGCCACTATAGGGGTCACAATTACTACATGGGGCAATATAGGAAATGCTACTTCTACTGGGGCCACCAATATAGGGGCCACTATTACTATATGGGACAGATTTGCTGTGGAATTCACAGTAGCTGTAGCAGCAAAGTGGATGAGATTTCGTAAATCTCATCCACATGCCGTGGGAAAAAATCTGCATAAAACCGGATATTCACATGTGGTGTCAGATTTAATTCTGCAGCATGTTAATTTTAAATATAATGTATATCAATAGCCCATCCAGTGCTCCAGCAAAAGCCTGTTTTTTTTTTTTTTTTTAAACGCCTCTATTTTTTTAAATAACGGCTCTGTTCTTTTTTACAACGACGGATGTAAATATCATGTTGTGATAAGCCACACCCCTAACCCCTCTCTTGACTACATCCTCTATGTCACTTTGGGGCTCCACGAGAAACTTTTTCTTGAAAAAGGGCTCCATAGCTGAAAAAGTTTGGGAACCACTGCTCTAGAGAGTCTGGTCTGTGGAGCTCCATATTTATTTAAGGAGTCTGTTCTGTGGGGGTCTATATGTACGGAGTTCATCTATATGGTCAGTATTTTAAGGGGCCTGGTCTGTAGTTATTTGTCCGCATTTGTTTCAGAGTCCGTTTGTATTCTGGGTTCTGGTCTAGGGTATGTATTTAGTTTAAGGTCCATATTCAGTGGTCTGGTGTGAGGTACACATTTATTCTGGGGTCTGCATTTATTTAGGGGGTCTGGTCTGAGATCTGTATTTATTCTGGGGTCTGGTCAGAGGTCTGTGATTATATTGAATCTGGTCTAGGGTCTTTATTACGTACAGTAATTTTGGGCTGTGATTGAAAACTGTATTTTTGTATGCTCACTTTTTGTTCTCTTTAACTTGCACATTGTGTTTTTCAATGGCGCAGGGTTGGCGAGCACATTCACAGGCTTCAGAGACACGGCCTCAAGAGTAAGTACTTCATGTTCAGCTTCTGTAGTAGGGGGTTGTATTTTGCATTTACAAAGTAAGCCCTTCGAGAGTATATGCTGTAGAATAAGGTTTTTGCAGCTTTAGTGCAGGTAGGAATATTGTATCAAAAGCCTGAAGACTGAGTCATAGACTGAGGTCACGCTCCAGCATAATGTACAGATAGTCACAAGGCTTTCTGACTCATTTGTTTTTTATGCAATAAACTGGAAAAAAAAAAGCAAATGCCAGCAGACTGCACCACCAGATTCATTGCATATACATTCATGGACCTGATTTTGAGTTGTTGAGGACAATAAAACCTTCTGACACTTAAAAAGTGAGCTGACAACACAAACTGAATGTGAACTCTATGGAGGTAGAGGACAAACTGGAGTTGCCATTAGTAATGAGTGGTCTTGAAATCCAGCCGGAGTACAGACCTTATACTGTATGCTTGTATCACAATGCTTGTATCAATAAGACATCTATAGTTGTGGACTGGAAAAACCTCTTTAACCCCTTAATGACATGGCCTATTTTGGCGTTGAGGGCCAAGCGATTTTTGGTATTTTTCCATCTCCATTTTTCAAAAGCCATAACTTTTTTATTTTTCCGTCGACGCGGCCGTATAAGGGCTTGTTTTTTGCGTGGCGAGCTGTAGTTTTTACCGGTGCCACTTTTGGGTACATAGACAATATCGTAAAATTTTTATTATTTTTTTATGATAACAGGGAGAGAAAACGCATCAATTCTGCCATAGATTTTTTTTTTACAGCGTTAATCATGCAGCATACCTGACACACTAAATTTTTTCTGCGGGTCGGTACGGTTACAACGATACCAAAATTCTTATATTTTTTTTAGGTTTTTACACTTTTTTGCAATAAAAAGCCTTTTTTTGGAAATCTTTTTTTTCTCTCTATAGCTGCATTCAAAGTCCTGTAACTTTTTTATTTTTCTATGTACGGAGCTCTATGAGGGCTTATTTTTTGCGAGATGAGCTGTAGTTTTTATTGGTACCATTTTGGGGAATGTACGGCTTTTTTGATCACTTTTATTGCATTTTTTGTGAGGCAAAATGCTAAAAATTAGCATTTTGCCTCTGTTTTTTAGCGTTTTTTTAAACGCTTTTTGTTGTACAAAATAAAAAGCGTGTTCAACTTTTTGTACACGTCGTTACGGACGCGTCAATACCCAATATGTGGGGTTTTAATTTTTTTTTACCTTTTTTTTATGCTAATATTAGAAAAAGCATAGAAAAGGGGGTGTTTAACATTTTTTTTTACATTTTTATTTTCTTTTTTTTCACTATTTGAGTCCCTCTGAGGGACTTGCAGCACTGTGCCTATGATCGCTGTCATAAGGCATGCATGCCTTATCGCTTATACAGTGATCATAGGCAATACAGGACGCCAAATACAGGACGCCAGTGTCAGGCGTCCTGTTGCCATAGTGACAGGCCGGGCTCTCGTGATGACATCTACTTAGATCGCGGCAGTGAAGGGGTTAACAGCGGGGGGCGCATCTCTGATGCCCCCCCGCTGTTGCAGCGGGACGCCGGCTGTGACTGACAGCCGGCTCCCGCTGCGGGATAGCGCGAGGTCAGTCATGATCTCGCGCTATCCCGATGACGTACCGGTACGTCATGGGAGCCTGGTACTTCGCGCAAAATGACGTACCGGTACGTCATGGGGTGGGAAGGGGTTAAAGGGGTATTCCCATCTCGGCTTTTCATAGCTGAGATGGGAAAATTTAACCCTCTGTTTTGGGCCTCCTGTCGGAAACAGCAATCTCTTCCGCCCTGCGCTGTTTCCGTAGCTCTTATTGAAATGAATGAGTGCTACGGAAACAGCGTAGTATAGCTTGCTACACTGTTTCCTTAAATCAGGGTGTTATGGAAACAGTAGCATGCGGTTTCTGTAGCTCCCATTCACTTCAGTGAGAGCTACGTTAAAAGCGCAGGGCTGAAGCACTCTACCGTTTATCGTAGTATCCAGCTTGGTGTCCATTAGCTACAGCAGCGGTTTCCTACCTCGGCTGGGATGGGAACACCCATTTAAGATTATAGGCAGCAGAATACTTCCATTTCAATAGACAGTGATTTGGAACTAAATTGTATTTAACACTTGTTGTATGTGCATGTACGCTCAGGTATGTTATTATCTGTTACCTTTTCCCTTTGTTACAGAGTACCTTCTCTTGACCTTGGAAAACTTGGAGATTCAGATGATGAGGTAATGACAAAACTACAGTATATGAGCACACACTTTCCAGAGAAACGTATAACTCCTATTACTGTCACTTTGGGGGACATATACGTTTTTAGAGAAGAAGAGAATGGCACGAGTCTAGTGGCTCTTAGCGGGCCATTGATACATATACAGTATAATCCAACTGCTACAACCAGTGCGGACGATATAAAGGTTCAGTATCTGATACCTTGGTTGAAATGTTTGGCATTTAATAATCATCTTCTATGTGAGTAATTAAATATTTGATGTGTATGTATTTGCAGACATGACTAGTTGGTAGAAAATGTCCCCTTTACCTAGCAGGAATCATAGAATGGTAGCCATACCAAATCCTAAAGGTCTTGTGTAATAGAAAAATAGTTTGTACATCTCAGCATGCAAGGTTTCATTATAGGTTAGTATTTACTTTGAATGGGTTTTCTTGGATTTAATTTTTCTATTTCATTGTTTCATTAAGACTCAAGTAAACCTCCAGCTTATGAGCCACTTTAGGGCAGTCCTGTGGTTCACAGAAAACGTTCCCACTACATGGAGAATGTATAGTAAAAAGTGTTTTCCTGGCAGCCGATCAGATGTCCGAGTGCCCGCTGTCAGTGCCACAGAATAGTGTGCTGAGTGGAAGCAGATAGCTCAGACCTGTGTAGTGGCCAGTGCTGGTAATTGCAGGCCTGGCAACTCACTTAAAAAAAAAAAATCTATGAAAGCTGCGCCTGCTGCTACCAGTGCACGCCACTACACATAGTCAGAGCTATCTGCTTCCACTGTGTAGCCAATGTTGTGGTGCTGACAGCAGGCGCCTGAATAGCTGATCGGCCGCAGCCTGACTGCTGTGCCCAATCACTGGTCTCTGACCAGTAATTGGCCACAGTGGTCACACTCTTAAGGACCATTTACATGGGACGATTATCACTCAAAATTCATCCAAACGAACAAATTTGAGCAATAATTGTCCAGTGTAAATGAAAAAAAAACTTTACTGTTCGTTCACTATTTGTTATCACTGGATCGCAGGCTTCTCGTTCCGTGTAAACGCTCCCCGCTTCACATAGAAGGTGAAGCGCTGAACTAGAAGCCCGGATCCAGCGGTGAACTCTGCCTGTCTAAATGCTCTGCACGAGCGCCAACGACCTTAACGGTGACATCAGCGCTAATGCAGTCATTTACCCGACTCTCATCCCGTCTAAATGGGACATTAGACAGAACGTCACCAGCTATAGCCAGAAGAAAGTGGAGACCAGGGGACTTGAACAGCAGGGAATCTCAACAGGGGAGAATAATCTGCTTTATTATTTTCTAAGTCATTTAGTTTAACCTGTTAATGACTACCTATTGTAAATGTACAGCGGGTGATTGCGAGTGATGTATGGAGCAGGTTTGCGGGCTGTTTTCAACTACTGATAACTGCCCACAGCCGCTTTGGTTGGAGTTTGTTCCAATTTTGTCTGTTAACTCCTTAGATGCCATATTTAATGTTGACAGAAGTAACTAAATGGCTAACTGTTGGGGTGTCCCCTCTGGCATCTAATCGTCCCCTACCTCACCACAACACAATGGAGGGTGCTGATGGGTTCACATGGCAGCTCGGAGCCTGGTGAAGGCTCCCCGGGCTGCAATGTATTGCAGTCTATTACAGAGGCATTCTCATCTCGGCTTTTCATAGCACTCATGGAGAACTCTTGCTATGGCTACCGGTCACAGCCTGCATAATCGGCCGAGTACTTAGCGCAGTGCTGTTTCTGATCTGGAATATGGTTTTCTCCAGCAGGTTTCGGGGTATTTTGTAGCTTCCAAATTGTATAGTGTGCACACATCATCGACCAGATCAGACACAAGCTATCAGTCTCATATCCAAAATGGCTCTCTGGGCAGAAACACCCAGACAGCCCCTTTTATTGTAAAGCATAACACCTGCCCTTTAATGGGCGTGCAACAGATTACATCAGTAACATATAGGATTCTCATTTGTCGGATCATATAGAATCCCCCCTCCTTCCTGCCCACCTTCTCTCAACTCCAATGTATAAGCAAGTCTTTGTCTTACAAACGTGCTCAAACCTGAAACTGAAAGTAAGTATCTCTTTGTTGAAGAAGATTTTGTGTGGGGGGATGGGAAAGGACTGGGAAAACACTCAAGATGAACACAAGCAATAACATATAACACTGTGATTTAACTCTTTCCTTATGCAGCAGAGTTCCACATTAGGCTGAAGTCACAAAACACATATCTTTTCACCATTGTCCAGCAATTACTATAATGAAATTATGCAGTCATTAGCCTCTAAGAGTTAAAGTCACTACAGCTGCGTAATACCTCTAGTTTAGTACAAATCAATAGACATTTTACACTGACTAATCATCATGTCTATCACATTTCCATAGCGCTCATTGAAGTGAATGGGAGCTACAGAAACAGCAAGCATAGCCTGCCGCGCTACGCTGTTTCTGTAGTTCTGAATCACTTCAATAGGAGCTACAAAAACAGCACTGCACTTAGTGCTTGGCCCTTTCCCACAGGTGGTTGGAACAGAGCTTCCATGTTTTCCCATCTTGGCTATAAAAAGCTGAGATGATAATGCACTTTTAACGAAATTAACAGCCACATAACCACTTCAATATACCTGATTTCCCCCTTTTCACTGTTGCTGCCATAATTCATCCCCTCTCCTAAATGACCACCAGATTTTCGGTGTACCCTATGAACAGTGTGTTTAGGTAGTCTGAGACACTCCCTCCTGCTTCTGGGGCAAGGGACCTTCTGGAGATGCTAGAGGGAGAACACAAGGCTGATGTCATTAGTGCTGGTCCATCAGAGAGCAGCGGGAGTGTTTCAGACTACTGAAGCACACGAATATGCGCAATAATAGTTATGTATGGGCCATCGTGTACTTTTTTGTTCGCTTTTCGCTTGAAGCTCAGTTTCAGCCTACATAAAAATCATCAGCGGTTCTTTCACTTCTTGTTATGTTTAAACACTCCCCACTCAGTGTTTAACATAGAATGCGAGCACTGAGCGAGAAGTGAGCGATTTCAATGATGGTCTGCCAGTCTAAACATTCTGCATGACCTCGAACAACTGCGAACGTATTAGCAGTCACGTCACATGCTCGTGCGCTCCTTGAAACAAGGATCGCCTGGTGTAAGAGTGGCATCACAGCAACCTGCATTCCTTCAATGCAATGCTCTTGCCAGTTATATCTGCATTGTGCTAAGAGAAAACGGGTGAGATTATCGGACCACTCCCACTTGTAAGGAAATGAGTGTTCCCATCTCAGACCTTCATAACGTATCCACAGGATGTGCTATGAAAGTCTGATGGTTGAGGGTCCCTCCTTTTGGGACATCACAGAAGGGGAAATCAAGAATTAAAAACAATCACAGAAAATGGCCATTACTTACTGACTGAGGAGTGCATATAGATGCATCCTCCTCTCACCATGCAGGTAGGTGACTACCAAATGGAGGAGCCAATAACACCTGCGCAGGACACCGATAAGACAGCCACTCACACTGCCTCCTGATAATGAGGGGGGTGGATGCTTGGTGTACACTCCGACACAGTGGATACAGGGTGCCAGACCATTCTGATACATGTAGTTCACCATGCAGACCAGCAAACTGAGATATTATTCGCTCCCCCATTTGGTAGTCAGCAACCTGCATGGTGAGAGGAGGATGCATCTGTATGCACTCCTCAGTCAGTAAGTAACGGCCATTTTTCTGTGATTGTTTTTAATTCTTGATTTCTCCTTCTGTGATGCATTTATATTAGTGTAGGGACCCACTACAACGCAAGGAACTGTGAAGTGGTTAGTGGGCTCATGTATCTTGGCCAACATCCAACCAATGCCTTGCATTTATGATCTATCATTCACATGCAGTGTGGCTTTAAGACTCCAGGGGGAGCCCAGGGTGGCGGTACCAATGTGGTTCACTGATGGAAGTGCAGGGCAACCCGCCAAATTATCATGGCGCCATTAATAGGTTGCTGGTCTGCATGGTGAACTACATGTATCAGAATGGTCTGGCACCCTGTATCCACTATGTGTGGGAGTGTACACCAAGCACCCACCCCCCTCATTATCAGAAGGCAGTGTGAGTGGCTGTCTCATCGGTGTCCTGCACAGGTGTAATTCGCTCCTCCATTTGGTAGTCAGCTACCTGCATGGTGAGAGGAGGATGCATCTATATGCACTCCTCAGTCAGTAAGTAACAGCCATTTTCTGTGATTGTCAGCTTTCGGGACACGCACATATCTCTGGTCCTGTTCCTCAGTGTGGCTGTATGAGGTGGTCCGAATATACAGAAACAGGGAAGTGGAAAACGGTACACTGCTTCCATAACTGCCATAGAAGTCAATGGGAGTTACGGAAACAGATTTGCCCATTGAGCTATGCTAACGCGGGAGCTGTGGAAACAGCATAGCTCTCTGTGCTGGGCTGTGTCTGTAATTCCCATTGACTTTTATAGCTCGCTGTGCTGGGCTTTTTTACGTAACTACCATTAACTTCTATTCTATAGCTCGCTGTGCTGGGTTGTTTCTGTAACTTCCATTGACTTCTATTCTATAGCTCGCTGTGCTGGGTTGTTTCTGTAACTTCCATTGACTTCTATTCTATAGCTTGCTGCTTCTGTAACTCCCATTGACTTCTATTCTATAGCTTGCTGTGCTGAGCTGTTTCTGTAAATCCGACTGCCCACAGCTGTAATCTGAATATATTGTCTACAGATTGCTTAGAGTGAGGCATACACCTTATTACTTTTTAAATTCAATACCACTTTTAAATGTATTTGTGCCATTATAATTAACTTTTGCTCACTTATTACAGGACACTTATGTACCTTTAAGGAAAGAGTACCCAAGATTGGGCCCTCCAGATTCATCCTCAACTGTTAGTTGGGGGACACGTCTGAACACTCCATATGCACAACATGAGCAGAAACAGGTATGCAAAGTTGAGATAATGCAAAATGTACAGAATTCTATAACTTGCCACAAGTAATGTCAATACATTCATTATATACTCAGTATTAATAACCTTAGTCATATTATTCCTAGATTGTTTGTGTTCTAAGTTTACTATTTTAACACATCTATGTGCAGAAATAAAAGATTTATTGTATATTCTACTTTTGCATTACCCTTTATGGTCAGTAGGTGGAGCAATAAAACTAATATTTACATTGATTACTTACTACCAGATACAGAAAAAAATTGTTAAATTACCAAAAGAGATTGGACAAATACTGATTTATCATTCTATGTCAGCAGACAGACGTATACATTAATGCTACTGGCAGTCTGAGTGGTAATTTCCTACACAGATGGTGTGAATTCAGAGCATCAACCATAAATGAACTACAGTTTTTACATTAATTCGGTTACATAGTTAGGCCATGGCCACATGGGGTAGACATTATACTGCAAATTTTGCAATGATTCTCCAGCAAACTCCGCAACAAAGTATTGCAACTTAATATTATTCTAAGTAAATGTCCACTCCTGTACTGTAATAATTAGAGATGAGCGAGCGTACTCGGATAAGCACTACTCGCTCGAGTAATTGGCTTTATCCGAGTATCGCTGTGCTCGGGGCTAAAGATTCGGGTGCCGCTGCGGCTGACAGGTGAGTCGCAGCGGGGAGCAGGGGAGAGCGGGCGGGAGAGAAGAAGAGAAAGATCTTACCTCCGTTCCTCCCCGCTCTCCCCTGCAGCTCCCCGCTCCGTGCCGGCACCCGAATCTTTAGCCCCGAGCACAGCGATACTCGGATAAAGCAAATTACTCGAGCGAGTAGTGCTTATCCGAGTACGCTCGCTCATCTCTAGTAATAATGTTTTTATACATGTATGTCTCACCACGCAACCAACCTTCATATAAGTCACCATTATTTCACTCCCCATCTCCTACCACAGTTCTTCGTTTTATAAGTTTCTGGAATTTTTTATATCTAAGAAAACATTAGAAAAATGCAATTTCTGTAGTTTATATAAAGCGTTGCTGCCGTTTTTCTATATTATACTTGGATATGTGCTCCCTAGGTTTGTATTTACATGTATACACCCCCTGCGTGGAGATTCCAGCTGGGGAAATGCTTATCTTCCATTTAAAATATCTCAAAGTATTTGCAAATCTGCAACAAATTCTGCATGTGTTTTATGTGGATTTCTTGTGGATTTTGTCACATGCAATTTCACTGTGAAAAATCTATGGCAATCTGGTTATTTTTTTATTTTTCAGTCATTATGTAGCTATCCCCCCCCCCCCAGTATATACAAGTTGGCTAGTATCTTGGTTAGTTATTCCTTTCTAACTCCTGGCCTCTTTCTCCTCAAGTGGTTCATATGATTTTAATTCTGAGCAGCTCAGATATACTTGGGGTTATGTGTTCTCAAATTAGTCAGTTTTACAGTAAACATAGCTTATGTGATGGACTATACTGCACAAACTCTTTGGATGGGGATACAAAAACTCATATCAGTTACTTCTGATGATTAGAGGCTCCTGTCACACAGTTATAATGAAGGAGATCACAGCTCATCCTCCTGACTGTAGACCTATGATCTATATTTTATTTAGGCAAATATAGAATACAAAAAGTAATGACCGTGTCTTTCAAGCAAGCAGTGATGGTGCAGGCTGTAGCTAGCCATGTGATCAGAGTGATAGCATAGAGAAAGTGAGCAGGGAGGATGCCTGCTAAGGCTCAGACGGGAGGCTGCACTGCATGGAAGCGACTACAATATACAGATGAGCTGTCCAGAATGTGACAGGCAATCAGATGACAGGGATGGAAAAATGATTTGACCCTTTAACCTCTTAAGGATGCAACCCTTTTTTCGCCTCCATTTTCGATTTCTCCTTCCATCTTTTTAAAAAATCATAACACTTTTATTCAACCATCAATGTAAATGTCTCGAGGGCTTGTTTATTGCGGCACGAGTTGTATTTTCCAATGGTACTATATAATGTACTGAAAAAGGTTTTAAAAAATTGTAATCGGAGTGAAATGGGAAAAAAAAAAAAATCCGCCATCTTTGGGTACGTCTTGTTTCTATGGCGTACACACTGCAACAAAAGTGATCTGATAACTTTATTCTATGGATCTGTACAATTAGTACGATACCAAATTTACATAGCATTTTTTTTTTTTTTTATGTACTACTTTTATTTTTTTTCAAAGGACATTTAATTTTTTTTATTATTTTCTGACGCTATCTTCTGACTGACATAACTGTCAGCTCATTTTTTGCAGGACGTCCTGTAGTTTCTATTGGTACCATTTTGGAGTAAATATGACTTTTTGATCACATTTTGTTACATTTTTTTCTTGGAGACAGGGTGACCAAAAAAGTTCAATGCTAGTGTTGTGGGGTTTTTCTTCTCTGACAACATTCACTGTGTGTGGGGTAAATAATGTATTACTTCGATAGATCTGATTTTTACAGACACAGCAATACCAAATATGATTTTTTGTTTTACTATTTAGATACGGTACTTTTTATTTTTTAATAATTAATAAAACTTTTTAAAACTAATTTTTACATTTCTTTTAGGCCCCATATGGGACAAGAATTTGCGATTGGTTTTATTGCTCCTCCAGTATGATTACACCTCTAACTGATAGGCAATCTATTAAGCCATACCACAGGAATGGCTTGATGGGCAATCTGCAATGGCAGCTCTGGGACCTTTCAGCAGGCCCCTCAACTGCCATGGCAACCTCACGGCAACCCGCGATCTTTTCGCATGGGGCAGTGCGGGACCCTCAAACTCCGATCAGGGCAATAAATATGCGGCTGTCAGAAGTGACAGTGGCATTTAAAGGGTTAACAGCTCTGATGAGCAGTGCCGCTTATGGGAGCTCTTGCAGGCGAGTGTCAGCTGTAAGAAACAGCCGGCACCTGCATTGTTTGGAGCAGAATTGACCCAAGATACGCCTGATCTAGATCAAATGAGGTAATTATCCCCCTCTACTCTTCCTTAGTCAGACCTCATCTAGAATACTGTGTCCAGTTCTGGGCACCCCACTTTAAAAAAGACAGACAAACTGGAGCAAGTTTAGAGAAGAGTTACCAAGATGGTGAGCGGTCTGCAAATCATGTCCTATGAGGAACGGTTAAAGGATCTGGGAATGTTTAGCTTGCAGAAGAGAAGGCTGAGAGGAGACTTAATAGCTGTCTACAAATATCTGAAGGGCTGTCACAGTGCAGCGGGATCAGCCCTATTCTCATTTGTACAAGGAAAGACTAGAAGCAATGGGATGAAACTGAAAGGGAAGAGACACAAATTAGATATTAGAAAAAACTTTCTGACAGTGAGGGTGATCAATGAGTGGAACAGGTTACAACGCTACCATTCTATGATCTGTAGAATGGGACTCCATGTCCTGCAGGGATCACTTCTCCCACCTCAGTGACGTCACTCTGAATGGTGTGCTCAGCGTCCATTGAAAGGGAATTTCCTTTTATTATCCCTACTTCAAACTGCTGCAGGTTATAGTTGGAAACAGTGTGTGTGTGTGGGTGTATGTATGTATGTATGTATGTATGTATATATGTATGTATGTATATATGTATGTATGTATATATATATATATATATATATATATATATATATATATATATATATATATAAATAATATATATAGTGTGTGTGTATGTGTATATATGTGTGTGTGTGTGTGTGTATATATATATATTACTGTGACAATAGAGGATTAGTCACTACTCAGGATCGTCATCTTTTGCACCTCTGTGACCCAGGTCCATGCCAGATTTGGTGGTGAAATTCAGGTAGTCAATTTACTTTGGCAGCAATAATAGATAGATCTTTGCACTGTTATTTTAGTCACAGTACACAAATGCATTAAATAACATAAATCCTATCCGTCTGGCTACTACCTTCACATAGGTTTTCAGACCTATTTATCACAGAGTCCTAGTGCCTCAATATGACATAGCAATGTCCATAATACCATACGCAACCAAGGTGTTAGTCTAGGGGGTGCCCTTCCCTGTCAAACTCATATTATTCACAGCCTGGTTTCCCTCAGATCCCAGGTCTTTAGCCTCCTCCTAGCTTCTCTCCCAGGGACTAGCTCCCAACAGCAGTGTTGCTGCAGGTTCTAACTCCTCCAACCACACCAATACAGCTGTCCCTTCTAATTAAGACTCAGTCTGCCTGTTCTCCAGCCGCCTGCAGGCCATTCTGTGTACTGCATTTGCTACAATATGTATGAGCCACTGTGTCTAGACGACCGTCTTGTGAACAATGGAACTCTTTATTCTAATGGCTGGCAGGGTTTCTGGGAGTCAGAATCCTAGTGATCAAACGTTAAGGGCCTATTCAAACAATAGACAATGAATGCTTTTGTCTCAGTTAACCCCTTTAAGAAAATTTACTGTGTCCTCACTTCATTTTTGCATCATTGCTCTATACAGTATGAAAAACTACTGTGTGATAAATATAAAAAAGTGAACCTACAGGGTCAGCCATTAAAACTTTTATCATCATTTCCCATCATCACTGTACCAGAGTGTTTGATCTCAGTTTATTCAGCGCACTACTATGAACTGGGAAAGATGTCATTATGATAACTCCCAGTGGACACACTCTGATTTCAGATTGCCACGCGTCACTATGGTTACTTCCACTTCAGCTTTGTATTCTTTAACTGACTTTATGAACATATAAATGAAAGGGTTTTTTATCATTTTATTTGCCTGAAATGCTATTACAAAGGTATTCCCATCTAAGACCTTTATGGCATAGAATGTACTATAAAAGTCTGATAGATGTGTGTCCCACCTTTGCACCTGCACATATCTCCAGATTTGATGTCCCATGACTAGCCTTTATGAAATGGCCATGGTTGGTTGGAAGTATGGAAACAGTTGAGTTGGCCATTCTTAAAGGGGTTGTCCGGAATTTCAAGGATTTCTTTCTATTGAGGACCTATTCTCTGGATAAGTCATCAACAGATGATCTGCAGGGGTCTGCCATTCAGGAACACACTGCAGCGGCCAAGGTTGGTGGTGCAGCTCCTATTGAATTCAATGGGAGCTGCACCTGCACTACCAAACCAGGCTGCTGCAATACGGCGGTGCAATCTACTTCCAGTGCTGTCCGTACTAACACTGGAAATTAGCTGATCCGGAGGGATCCCGAGCAGCAGAATGCCACTGCTTATCCAGAGGATGGATCATCAGTAAAACAAATCCCTGAAGTTCCAGAGAACCCCTTTAACTGCATCTGCAGTTAGAGGGAACACTTCTTATACCCTGTTTCATTGAAAATAAGACCTACCCTGAAAATAAGCCCTAACATGATTTTTCAGTATTTTTGAGGGTGATGAAATATAAACCCTAATTACAGTTACTAAAAAAACTCTAATTTAAATGGTGTCCAGGCAACTATACATGTAAAAAAGTAAAATCTTTTGGAGCAAAAATTAATATAAGACCCTGTCTTCTTTTTGGATGATAAACAAGCCTAATTGTTCATGTTTGTTTGTTTGTTTGTTTGTTTGTTTGTTTATTCATTTTTTACATTCCAACTAACTTTTATGTCCTTTTTTTAAATGCTGCATCTTTTGCAAACCAAATTCAGTCACTTGTGAGACAAGATTATTTATATAAAAACCTACTTGATTTATTAGGGGATTATAATCTAATGCTCTAATCCTCCTGTGATTACTAGGTCTCTCTAACACAGTTGAAAACCGTTCCTGAGAATTTACCCCCAGCATCAGACAGATATCGCTTGCAGTATCAGCAATATGAAGAGGATATGAAAAATGGCTACAAGCAATATACGATGAGAGAGAAGAATAAACCATCTGCAAGACAAGATAATAAAGAGGTGATAATAGATGATTATAGAAGTAATAACTAAATACATGTGGTTTTCTTGTTGGTAAAGTAATCTTTACATGTATGAGAATGATACGTATATCTACATTTCTTAGAATCTTTGAGGTCGCCATTCAGTTTAATCCCTTAGTGACGACCCCATTGCTTTTTTACGTCCCGCTTTAGTGAGCTTTTAATCCTCAGGGCCATAAAAATATGCTCACTCTGAGGATTAAAGCCCTGGGGCTGTGGATGTGACAGCTCCCGGCTGCCTGAGGTAGCGGACAACCCGGCACTGTCATGGGGGGCCGAGATATCTGACTCCCGTTCACGCAATCGGCGCTATCCAATGGATAACTGCGATTGCATTAAAATAAATAGAAGGTAAAAAAAGTTCAAGTGCTCACCCCCGTCCTTGTCGATGTCCCGCGGTGTCTGGCCAATCCACTGGGCACTTCAACGCTAGTTGGGGATGCTAATGCTATGATTTTGGAAATCAGCAATGCCGACACCTGTGATCCGGATGGAGGTGGGTTTTTGACTCCAGCCAGACAAGTGAGTTATATGTGTAGTGCACAGCTGTATTACTGTTAATGAGTGGGAGGATTATTTAAGTGCCCAGTGGATTGGCCTGGATGACTTATGTTTTAGTATTTAAGGGGGTTGGTTGTGATAAGTTGCATGCTTGATATAGACCGTTGTACGGTCGAAACGTCGCGTGTACTTTCTGTGAAGATGGAATAAAAGCCTCGTTTTATGCACCACGAGTCGTCTGCTGCCATTCATACATTTTTTGCAGAGAGCAGGGTGATGTCATTGGGCACTGCTGTATGTGGTTCCTGGTCACATGATCACCGTTATCCAATAGACAACGGCAATCATGTAAAGTTTTAAAAAAAGTTAAAGTTTCATCTCCCCTCACGGATCATATCTGTGAAATTCCGTACCTAAGGCCCCTGGATTTATCTGCTGACCTTACCCCAGCTTCTGCGCAGTGTCTGTTGCCAAAATGGCGGATGCATGCGCTGAAGCCGCAGAAATGTAAAATCTCCCTGCTCCTAGCTACGAAATATAGCAGAGAGCCTGGAGATTTCTCAGGTGGCCCGGTACATGGTTCTTGGTCACATGATTAAGTAAAAGTAAAAAAAAGTGAAAGTTTCATCCCCGTCATGCATCCAATTCATGAGGGGAGGTAAAATAACTTGCCTATGGCCTGGCGATGTCCCCCGATGGGATCTTTATCCGCAGACCTTTCACCAGCTTCGGCACATGCACCCGTCGTCAAAATGGCAAACGCAGAAGCTGGGGAGGGCCCGGAAAATTTAAAATCTCCTTGATCCTGGCTACTAAAGGTAGCCGAGAACCTGGAGCAGTGACCGAGGGCCGTGGTGAGCGGTCCCCGGTCATGTGATCGCTGTTATCCAATGGCTGCATGTAAAAGTTAAAAAACAGTTGAAGTTTAATTCTCCTTTCGATTTGGGCCCCGTTGTGCATACGGACATAAGATGAGGGCCACAATGGGTATGTTTCTGGACACGGGATAAGCAGTGGTATCCATTTTGGGGCAAAGTCTTCATTCATATGTGTGCTGTACAAAAAAAACTGTTTTTAAAATGACACAATTGCCAAAAAATTCAAGTCGTAATTTTTTTCCTACTGCTTTGCTTAGATTCATTCAAAAACTGTGGGGTCAAAATATGCATTACACCCCTAGATGAATTTGTTAAGGTCTAGTTTTCAAAATAGAGTTATTTGTGGGAGTTCTCCTTCATTTTGGCTGCTCAAGAACAAGTGTGCTATGGGGCCTAAAAACGCCTTCATGCAAAATGTCTGTTCTGAAAGCCACTGGCTGCTCCTTTTCAGTTTGGGCCCCGTTGTGCACACGGACAAAAGATTAGGGCCATTATGGGTATGTTTATGAACAAAGGACAAACAGGGGTATCCTTTTTGGGCTGTAAATCCTCATTTTCATGTGCACTATAGAGAAAAAACTGTCTTCAAAATGACATATTTGCAAATATATGAAATTTTATTTTTTCCTCCTCTAAATTGCATGAAAAAAACTGTGGGGTCAAAATACTCCTGACACTCCTCAATGAATATATTAAGGGGTGTAATTTTTTTTAAAATAGGGTCATTTGTAGGTGTATCTATCATTTTGACACCTATGAGCCTTTGCAATCTTGGCTTGGTGCAGGAAAACAAAGTGTTCCTCAAAATGTTAAGTAATGTTTAACATATATGTCTCAAAAAGTTTTTTCCAACGTACGTCCAGAATTTAAAAAAACAGATGGAAATATATATTGTATCAAAATCTGTACAGTATGTTTGCACATATTTGAGATATTACAGTTGCAAATTTTCCCAATTTTAACATTTGTAATAAATATACACAAATTCTATTTTTACCACCTAAATGAAGCACAATATGTGGCGAAAAAACAATGTCAGAATCACTTGGATATGCAAAACCTTTACAGAGTTGTTCTATGTTAAGTGACACATGTCAGATTTCTAAAATTTGGCCTGGTCACTAAGGCGCAAACAGGCTCCGTCGCTAAGGTGTTAAACAAATATTGATAGGAAATATCCTTCCCGTGGATGACTCTGCGGGGCAAGGCAAATATATTTTTGCATGAAGTATCTTCTTACATATTGTATACATATGGACGAATGAACCAGACTTATGATTTAGGGAAAGTGTATTACAAGTGTAGGCTTAGTTTTTGTGAATCTATAAAGAAAGGCCTCCAATGCACTTTTAGGGGGCTGCATTGGCGCATGCAGTTTATTTGTTTTTTTGAGCCAAACACAGTGTCATTAAAAAAAAGGGGTGGAAAGTGTTCGTTATTTATCCTGTAGTGATCATGACATGCAGCCTGAATTACATCCCAGGATTGTGCTCACAATTCTGCTGGTTGTCTTTAACATTAGTCCGCAAGCCAGTTACCAGAGTGTAGCTAACGTCCTATAATGCAATGGGACCCGTAGTGTTTCCATCAGACGTCTATACAAAATTTTGGCTTGCATTTTTAATACATTTTGGGCCTTTTCTTCAATGACACCTCAATAAGGGCTCATTCTGTCAGTATTGCGTCTGTATTTATGGGCGTAATATGGGCAACATGCAACACCATTGATTTGCATTGGTGTATTCAGACATGTTTTTTTACGTACGTAATACAATTGCAGCATATGCGATTTTGGAAGTGATAGAAGAACGCAGTGATTGTACATTTTACATGCATATTCACTGTATTTGTTACACCTGAAGCCAGGAGACAGTGTAAAAAAAAGTGACATCAATTGGTATTTCTTGATTTTGCGCATGTGAAAATCGCATAGGATACTCACACAAAAAAAATACATATGCATCAAATACATGCAGTGAAAATGGTGCGATTTTCACTTAGGGCCGATTCCCATGGCCATATGCGTATGTGTTGGGTCTGCACAGATAGCTTCCATTGACGTTAATGGAAGCCACCCGACCCGCAGCACGCCTGCAATTGACATTGCGGACAGATTGCGTATTCCGAGTCATCGCCTAGTGATGGCGCACGATAAAAAAGTAGTTAAATCTGGCGCCTTTTAAGACTGTCTAGTCTAAATTTGCACTGTCTAATTTTTACACAGTATTCGTAAATGGGCCCCATTGTCAGCAGTCTCTTAGGCCTGTATATAAGTGGGTACAGGCAGTAGAATGTTACTGAGTATTGATGTTCCATATGTAAAATACAGTATACTGGCAATTTATTCATCTCCTTGGAAATCCAAATAACTATTACAAGTTCAGTTCAGTCACACAATTGCAAGACTTTTTGTCAAAAAATAGTTGTAAAGACTCAATCATAGCTTATTTCAATGAAAAGGCTTATGGGTATACTTCTGCAGGCTGCCTGAGCTATCTATTGCTATTATTGCTTTATTGTGGCATTTTATAACAGAATCCAATTGACCAGTAAAGTGATTTGCTGTTCTGCTGTCAACAGGGTGAGAGACCAGAGGATGGAGGTTTTACTGCGATAACACCATTTGATGATAAAGTCTGCCTTCAGCACTGCTACACTAGTAAACCCTACACAGCACAGCATAGCCTGAGGAAGCTGGAAGCTGTAAGTCGGAGAACAATATGTGCTATTAGAATCCACTTTACACCAAAACCATCTGGCTCTATAACCTTTAAACATTTTCACAATTGTCATATCACTTATGGCAATTGTCGGAAAAGTAATATATACTCGCCACTAATTCTCTAACTGCCTGGTGTCATACAAACATGAAATTTGGCAGGACCATTCTTTAGGTCTTAAATGGGAAAAGTAAAGGGGTCACAACTCGATCATCCAATGCTAAGTGCAAAAGTAAGTGCACCCCTAATGTAACTTCCCGGTGTTCTACAAGCGTGAAATTTGGCACAACAATCTAACTGACCTCTTATGTGTATATACTGAGAGAATATAACTGACCTATGTGTATATACTGAAAGGCTATAAAGAACATAAGGAAGCGGCCATGGACTGCAGGGATGGAACAGGCCTTTAAGGCTAAGAGGCTACAACTTCCAGTCTGGGGTTAAATTTTAATAAAAAGGGGCGTTACCTTTAACCCCTTGAGTGGCAGGTTTCCTACCACCCTGTCGTGCCCACCAGGGCAGGTTTTTTAAAATGGTCTAATCATTGAATTTCAACTAGTTTTGCAGTTGCGTCTCAAGAGCCATAACTTTTTCATTTTTCCATTGACATGGCCATATGAGGGCTTGTTTTTTGCGGGACAAGTTGTGATTTTTTAAACAGGGGGGAGGAAAAAAAGAAATGGGGAAAAAAGAAAAAAGGGGCCATGTCATTAAGGGGTTAAATAATGTATTAGCTTCCTTCTCTGGGTCATTACGACGCACACGGATACCACATGTGTGATTTGTATTTTTGATTTTTTACAAAGTAAAGGGAGACAAGTGTTTTTTTTATTTTTTTAATATTTTTTTTACTTTTTTTTTTTAATTTTTTAAAAATTTTTTATTTTTTTTTGTCCCTTTAGGGGACTTCCACAGGGACCCATCAGGACCCCTGATCACATTCCAGGGGTCCGATGGTGACAGCCCTTTACATGCTGCAGTGACAGCCCTTTACATGCTGCAGTCACATAGACTGCAGCATGTAAAGGGTTAACACAGCAGAGATCGGAGGTTTTCTCTGATCTCTGCTGTAAGAGCTAGTACTACCTAGCTGTCCTCTGACAGCTAACAACCAGCTCTCCCTGCCACAGAGACCATCGGCTTGCTTCTGACAAGCCGATGGTCTCTATGGCAACCTGTAAACAAAGCAGGACATTGCCGACATGTCTGCAATATCTTCTGCTGGTTTTTCAAAGCCCTTGCACTGCTCTGTGTGGGTCTGTGCAGGCAGAGCACACTGTCACAGCTTGTGGCATTGTGCTCTGCAGCTCCCATAGTGATACATAGCCTGGAAATCTTCCGGGCTATGTTGCTATGAGCAGTGGAGCTCGTCACGGAACTTTTCCGGGTGTGCCACTCAAGGGGTTAAGAGTAAAAAGTGAGGAGAGTGGGAGGGGTGGCATAAATTTATATTCCACAACACTTCTGCTTGATTCAATGCAAACAACCAATCACTGTAAATCAGCCAACCCAAACAACCAATCACTGTGAATCAGTCAACCCATACAACTAATCAGGTTGCTGGAATTGTAAATCAACAAACCCAAACAACGAATCGGGTTGTGAATCGAGCAGAAGTGTTGTGGAATATAGATATATGCGGAGGGGTGGCACATTCTGCAGAGGGACATTGGTACGTGCAGTCTGAGGAGAATCTAACGCTCCTCTATGTGTATACATATTTTATTCCTCGGTTCCTCTGAAGTAACCATGACTCCATAAAATTTTCCGTTCGAACAACAGGTAAACGCCTGTATCAAATTAACTCGGGCGAAGCCAGATATATCAGCTAGTTATAAATAAAAAGAAAGTATACCTATTTCTTATAAACCCCAGAGTAGGTAACAAAGTAAAAATCCATTCTAAAACAAATTAATAGCTAAAGCATTCTCTTTAGAAGTAGTAGCTCGCCAATCTCCTTCCCCTGCTGTTTATAGCCACCTGTACTATTGAGATACTGTCTTTATATGCTGATTGGCTTTACAATTACAGCAGCCTGAAGTTTGTCAGTGAGCTGCTTTCTGTTTAGAGAGTCTACCACTGTGTGCTTGTGGAATTAAAGATACCTTTACACAAGGCAATTTGCCTGAATTTGCTGTTATTCGGGTGAAATGGTCATCCCAAGTAGACACGGCCACCGACAGGATGCTGAGCAATGAATCGCTCACCTGTAAATGGCTTGGTCTTTAGTAGAGGCAAAAACCCAGCCTGTGTAAATAGAAGTCGCTCATCTATCACTGACTACCTGTTTGCAGTGAATGGAGGCTGGTGGCTAGAAGAGATTTCCAGCACGTTCCGCTTACATTCATAGAACGACTATCGCTACTGTATGAAAGCACAGGAGCAATAGTCGGTGGGACAGCAGTCGTCCCCTCTAAAGGTACCTTTTATGCTCGAGCTACGCAGAAACTTTGGCTGCATCCCATACCATGCGGCTGCAGTTTGCAGGGTTGCGCTGCCTTCCTCGCATGCAATTTAACTGAATGAGGTCACATTGCAACTTACGAGTAAGCAGCAACCTACAATATCAAGAAATCCAAGCTGCTGGATTTTTGCAATTGCCAGCTTGTGGCAGCTTTGGAGTCTTATGGCAGCTTTGGAGCTTTGTGAATGCGACTGCATTCACTTCCATTAGCTTGATAGCATAGGCAATATTGCAGTCTTAAGCTGTGCAAAATGTGCCTTGCATTTACAGCATGGTGAATGCTAAGACACGGGGCCAGCCTCCTTGAACAACCCATTGCAAACAAATTAAAATGTAGCTACCATATTTGATAGACTAGAAGATGCGCCTGACTATAGGACGCACACAGATTTAGACTACAGAAAATAAAAAATGTATGGTAATTAAAATGTTCCTGGTGTTCTAATGAAATGGAGGAGTCAGTGTCCCTAAGTTTAGTGGTCATGGGTAGAGGGGGTTAATATTTTTTACATAGTGTAGGGATTCATATTTGTGTTTTTGGGAATATTGCAGGGGGGCGGAGGAAGGAGGGAGTGGGGGGGTGTTGATGTGATAAAATAGAGGGTGATCATAGAACATCCCCAACAGTGATAATAGAAAGTCCCTGTAGTGTACATTCTACTTTGGTAGTCTTCTAGCAAAGTACATCAGGGCACAAATACATTTATTTGGGGATAACTTATACGCTTGGTGTGTTATGTCAGGTAAATCTTGTCCTTTGCTATTTTAGTGCAAATCTATCACTTTTGCCCATATTAAAGGAGATGTCCCGCGCCGAAACGGGTTTTTTTTTTTTTAACCCCCCCCCCGTTCGGCGCGAGACAACCCCGATGCAGGGGTTAAAAAAACCACCCGCACAGCGCTTACCTGAATCCCGGCGGTCCGGCGTCTTCATACTCACCTGCTGAAGATGGCCGCCGGGATCTTCTACCTTCGTGGACCGCAGCTCTTCTGTGCGGTCCACTGCCGATTCCAGCCTCCTGATTGGCTGGAATCGGCACGTGACGGGGCGGAGCTACACGGAGCCGCTCTCTGGCACGAGCGGCTCCATAGAAGACTGCTGAAGACCCGGACTGCGCAAGCGCGGCTAATTTGGCCATCGGAGGCCAAAAATTAGTCGGCTCCATGGAGACGAGGACGCTAGCAACGGAGCAGGTAAGTATAAAACTTTTTATAACTTCTGTATGGCTCATAATTAATGCACAATGTACATTACAAAGTGCATTATTATGGCCATACAGAAGTGTATAGACCCACTTGCTGCCTCGGGACATCTCCTTTAAGTAAGATCGTGTCGGCTGCATCGTCTTGATAAGGGCTTCCTTCAGTGCTGGAAGGTGCAGTAGCAGACAGCACTGTTTAGTTTTGCTTATTGTACGTGCACTTTTCTGCACTGCTAAGCAATGTGCTGTACATGTTCAAGTGCTGAAGGGATTTAGTGTGGGGTTTTTTACTGTGTGATTTTGAATTTAATTGGAGATGTTGCTGACATTTCAGCTGCTTTAGGATATGCCTGGATTCTCTGCTCATGACGGGTGTCTGGCAGAAGCCTCGCAAGCAAAGAGCTTCCTTGAAAAAGCAGAATGAATTCCCCATGTCATTTTTATATCTCAACACTGTCACTACACAACCATCTGATTATCCTATTTTTTTTTGCTAATCGCAATGTTTTTGCTTTTTCTATTCACCTGGACGCTATTGCAGGAGGACCTGGCGGCGGAGAGAAGGAAACAATTTGTTGTAGAGCAAGTGATGATAGACCAACTTTCCAGGTATATTAACTATTCTTACAATAAGACTGAGTTAGTGGGTGCAATGGTGTGTTCTACATAACCTCTGAATGTACCAGCTAGAACTGGAAAATGGCTTCTCACCTAGGACTCTCCCCTTTGCAAGTGCTCTAATTAACCCCTTAGTGACAGCGCTATCGTAAAACTACATCCTGCTGTTGCAGGACGTGTATGGAGGGATATAGCGCCGCTATCTCCCTCCATACAGCGCGGGCGTCAGCTGTTTATTACAGCTGACACCCGCGGACAATAGCCACGCTCAGCCGTTCGCCCGATCGCGGCTATTAACCCTTTAAATGCCCCGAACGCTGTTTGGGGGTCCCGCACGGCCCCCCCGCGATGAGATCGGGGGAGCCGTGCAGGTGTCATGGCAGCCGGGGCCTAATGAAAGGCCCCAGGGCTGCCTTAGCAGACTGCCTATATCAAGCTATCCACACAGGGTGGCTTGATAGACTGCCTGTCAAAAAGCAGTATGACGTAATGCTATAGCATTACGTCATACTGCAGGAGCGATCCAAGCATCGCATGTTAAAGTCCCCCAGGGGGAATTCAAAGTAAAGTAAGAAAAAAGATCAATAAAGTTTTTTAAATTGTAAAAAAAAAAAGTTAGAAAAGTTTAAATCACCCCCCTTTTGCCATATCAATTACTAAAAAATCTAAATCCTAAAATAAAAATATGTATTTGGTATCGCCGCGTCCGTAAAAGTCCGAACTATCAAAGTAGTGCATTATTTTTCCCACACGGTAAACGTCGTCCGAAAAAAAATAAATAAAGAATGCCAGAAATACACTTTTTTAGTTACCCTGTCTTCCAGAAAAAATGCAATAAAAAGCGATCAAAAAGTCGTATGTATTCCAAATTGATACTATCGTAAACTACAGGACATCCCGCAAAAAATGAGCCCTTGCTCAACTACATCGACAGAAAAATAAAAAAGTTATCGCGCGCACAAAATGAATGCAGAAAATAATTTAAAAAAATTAAATATCTTAAAAAAAAAATACAAGTACTACAGCAAAAAAAAAAAAACTATATAAGTTTGGTATCGTAGTAATCATACTGACCCATAGAATAAAAATATCAGGTCGTTTTTGTTGCAGTTTGTGCGCCGTAGAAACAGGACGCACCGAAAGATGGTGGAATGTCGTTTTTTTTCCCCATTTCTCTCTGCTTAGAATTTTTAAAAAGTTTTTCAGTACATTATATGGTACAATAAATAGTGCCATTGAAAAATACAACTCATCCCGCAAAAAACAAGCCCTCATACAGCGACGTCGATGGATAAATAAAGGAGCTACGATTTTTTTAAAAGGGAGTAGGAAAAAACAAAAATGGAAAAAAGCAAAAAAGCTCCGTCACTAAGGGCTTAAGCTTAGGCCACTCCCACACGACTGTATGTAAAAATGCAGTGTTTTACTGCATGTAGACCTGTATTTTTATACGTTTTTGTCTGCCTTTGCCTGCATTTTTACTGCATATTTTTGATATGATGATGATGTCATAGTCCCCCCCCCCCCTCGGTAGCATAGCAACCTGCATAAAAACACAGTATTACATGTGCACAACAAGTATAAAAGTTGCATCGCACTGTATGAAAACGGCGTTTTCAAGCGATGCACAAAAAGGAAGGCTCCATAGGCAAACCTAGGCTACAAAACATTGCAAATCGCGTCAATATTTAGTATGCTACGATTTTTTTTCTCGCAATGTAGCAGCCAACAAAACATCACTAATGTGAAGGAACCCATTGGAAAGCATGAGCTTCACATACATGCGATTTGTAGCACTGTCACATTGCAAGTAAATGGCACGATTT
This sequence comes from Eleutherodactylus coqui, assembly GCF_035609145.1. Lineage (NCBI taxonomy): Eukaryota > Metazoa > Chordata > Amphibia > Anura > Eleutherodactylidae > Eleutherodactylus > Eleutherodactylus coqui. The sequence goes on along the minus strand of NC_089838.1, from coordinate 140,912,371 downwards.
TGTCGCCCGTGTGAAGCCAGCCTTGATGTGACATTGCTCGCTGCGTTGATGCTCTGGTAAAAGCCTTGAGAGTGATGGAAGCTGCTTGTTAGCCAAGGATGAATGGCTTGTAGGCCCACCACATTCTTCAATGCACAGTTACAAGAAGTGAAAAACAGATCAACCAATATAAAACTGCTGTTTTGGAGAATAATGAGCTAGTGACATGAGCAAGCAATTCTAGCTGAACACTGCTAGCAACCTCTTCTGTAAAGTTTGTTTATTCCGTTAATAGTTTGATTGTGTTTAATGCTAGTCCTTTCTAATTAGTATAATGTCAATGTTTGCATATTGCTTGTCTGGCTGAACGTACATGTGATGTTGTTCTTCTAGGGCTGTTATTAGTGACCCGGAACAAAATGTAATCATGTCCTTTCCAAATAACGCTGAGCAAGACCTGACATCTGCCCCTCTGCGCTTTAGGAAAAGAACTTTACACGAGACCAAGTAATGTCCGACTTTTTGTTTTATTTTATTTCTTCCATGCTAGAGAAATGATTTCACTTCTTAGGTACCTGCAAGTGATTTCCCTTTTGGGGCTAGATTACGATTTGTGGCTTTTTCTCTATTTCTCTTCTTAAACGCCTTAGATTGTTAAAACATATGCTTTCTGAATTACCTTTGCTACCTGTCTTTTGCCTTCTCTTCACATGTCAGTTCCATTGCGTACTCCAGAAATGGAAAAAGTCACAAACTATTAAATGAAGGATATATGCTAGCACCACAGGACATAAGATTCTGCAACTGATCTAAGATGATGGAAATGAAAATGAATGACAAACTGATATCAGATTTGCATCTGCTATCATCTTTTTTTGTTTTGATTCATCAGCTGTGCATCAGCTTATGGGTTCTTATGGGTTAAGACCCATTTAAACACAATGATTATTGCCTAAAATTCGCTTAAAAGCCGTCTTTTGAGCAATAATCATTGCGTCTAAACATCGTGCACTGTTCGTTCATTGCTCATTTCTAGCCAGCTAGAAATGAGCAATGAACCTTATCAGCACCACATGCTGATATCTCAGTGGGTGGTGCTGATAGCATTCTTTCAGCTGGTATCCTACTGGCAGTTCTCAGCAGGACACCAGCTGAAAGCATTGAGAACAATAGAGCTGTTTGCATATTCAAAACAGCTGCCACTCCATTCCTTTTCAATGATATCTCCTGAAATAGGCAAGTACCAGTGTTCAGCACTCTCCAGCGCTGTCTTTAAAATAGAGTGGTGGCGCATATGCGCTTCCACTGCTCCATTCATACGGGGACCATCAGAGCCTCCATTCTTTGAATCGTGGGGTCCCAGTGTTCGGACTCCCACCGATCATAAAGGTAACCCCTGGATGAGAAGACTGAGTTTCACGGGAAAAGCTTCAGTATGACTGTTAATTTATTCATTTAAGTCTCTGCTCATTACTGTGTCTTGCATGTGCTGTGTGCGTGCGTCCATGAGTATTTGTTAGCATATCCGTGGCTGCGACTTAGCCTTAACAAAATCTCATATATGCCTCTGGCTTGAAGTCCACAGAAACATGCGGCAACAGATCATAGATGTTCATCAAACCCTCTTTGTTAATCTAAAATGTGGTCGGATTCATTTAGACTGCTTTCATATGTGTAATTTTCTCGTTGTACGACAGTTCTACAAATTGCATGTATGTGAAGCCCATGCTTTCCAATGGGTTCCTTCACATTCGTGAGGTTTTCTCTGATGCTGTGTTGCGAGAAAAAAAAATCACAGCTTGCTAACTATTTGAACGATTTGCAATTTTTTTTTCATAGCCCATGTTTCCCTAGGGGGCATCCTTGTTTATTACATCGCATCTCACCACTAGCGATTTTTGTGCGATGCAATACATTTCCCTACCCTTTAAATGAGCCCTAGCTGCATTCCCTAAAGAAAAAGGAGTACTTTCCTAGCAGGCTCAGTCTGGGTCCTCCTGCTGCTCTCCGGAGCTCTGCTGTGCATCCTGTAGTCCTCGTTCGGCCACAAAAGATTGCTTCCTGATTTTGGGATTCAAAAATTCCGCCTCCAGGAAGTGATGGCTCTGATTGGTTCATCCAGCGCTACTCAGCCAATCAATGCAGCAGTCGATGAACCAATGCCAGCTCTGCATTGATTGGCTGAGCAGAGTTTGAAGAACCAATCACATTGTGGGGGCGGGATTTATGAATTGGCTGAACCATAGCATTGATTGGCCAATTCATGAGCCATAACTGTGCATACTCCACTAGACTGAACAAGAGGCCTTCTGCCTTGAAATGCATTTCATGGTGGCTTATCGTTCAATGAAGAAGAATGGAAACCTTTCTTATTGTCCAAAATGCCTTTTTCTGGAAGGTTGCACTTCGTGCCAGTTGTTTCGACAACTGTTTCAAACCCTTTTTAACCCCTTCCCTCCCCATGACGTAAGGGTACGTCATGGAAGCGGGGTACTTCCCAGAAAATGACGTACCCTTACGTCATAGGGATAGCGCGAGATCATAGCAGATCTCGCGCTATTCCGCAGCAGGAGCCGGCTGCCACTAGTAGCCGGCCTCCCTCTGCGACAGCGGAGGGCATCGGAGATGCGCCCACCCGCCGTTAACCCCTTCCCTGCCGCGATATAAGTAGATCGCGGCAGGGAAGGGGTTCACAGAGGGAGCCCGCTCCCTCTGTGACTTCAGCCGACTCTCGTGATAACATCGCGAGAGCCCTGCTGGTTGCTGTGTCTACAGGACGCCAGATACCGGCGTCCTGTATTGCCATTGCCTGAGATCGCTATAGTAAGCGATAAGGCATGGCAGGAGAGAAGTCCTGCCATGCCTTATTGTAGCGATCTTCAGTCCTGTAGTGTAAGTCCCTCAGAGGGACACAGATGGTGTAAAAATAAGAGCAAAATAAAGTACAAACAATAAAAATGTAAAAAAAAAAAGTTAAAAAATCCCACATATTTGATATCGACGCGTCCATAACGACGCATACAATAAATTGAACACGCTTTTTATCCTCCACGGCAAAAAGCGTTTTAAAAAACGCTAAAAAACTGAGGCAAAATGCTAATTTTTAGCATTTTGCCTCCCAAAAAACGCAATAAAAGTGATTTTTTAAAAAATCTATGTACCCAAAAATGGTACCAATAAATACTACAGCTCATCTCGCAAAAAATAAGCCCTCAGAGAGCTCCGTCCATGAAAAAATAAAAAAGTTATAGGACTTTGAATGCAGTGAGTTTAGAAAAAAAGTAATTTCCAAAGAAAGGGTTTTTATTGTGGAAAAGTAGAAAAACCTAAAAAAAATATAAGAATTTTGGTATTGTTGTAACCATACCGTCCCAGAGAAAAAAATTTAGTGTGTCATTTATGCTGCATAATTAACGCTATAAAAAAAAAATCTATGACCGAATTGATGCGTTTTCTCTCCCTACGATCATAAAAAAAATAATAAAAGTTTGACAATATAGTCTATGTACCCAAAAATGGTACTAATAAAATGTACAGTTTGTCACGCAAAAAACAAGCCCTTATACGGCCGCGTCGACGGAAAAATAAAAAAGTTATGGCTGTTGAAAAATGGAGATGAAAAAATACTAAAAATCGTTTGGTCCTCAATGCCAAAATAGGCCATGTCCTTAAGGGGTTAATGCCTCTGGTGTATATAGAAATGGATGGTATAATTCTGCTATTAGTTTAGTTAATTTGTGTCTAGAATTGTAACGTACAGTAGATAACAAGATCACATTTTAATAGGCTAGGGTCACACAGGGCGGATTTGTTGCGGTTTTGCTGCGGTTTTTCCGTTGCGGTTTTGACGCAGAAGAACTGCTTCTGCGGCAAAACCGCTTCAAAGGTTAATTTGGGCTTGCGGATTTTGCTGCGGATTTTCGTGCGGAAAAATCCGCAAGCGTTTTTTCCGCAGCGCTTTTTTACTTTTGTCGTGTATTTGTCGCGTATTTGGTGCGGTTTCGGCTGCGTCCATAGAGGTCTATGGACAAAAAAGCGCTGCGGAAAAGACCAAAGAATGAACATTCTGCATCTTTTAAAACCGCGACGCAGTTGCATTTCCGCACTGCGGCTGTGCGGAAAAAATCCGTCCTGTGAGAACAGCTTTTTGGCAAATCTCATTTGTGCTGCATTGCACTGCAAACGCAGCGGTTTTGCCGCAGTGCGGATATGCAACGGCAATCCGCGGCAAATCCGCCCTGTGTGACCCCAGCCTTAGTATTCAGTACAGAAACCCAAGTTATTTCAAAGGCTTTACTTATTTTTCTCTTGGAATCCTATATAACTGATAATTGTAGCTACCGTACTATCATTTACTGCTGAAACATAATGTTCAATTAGTATATATGTTAAGATTCCTTATGATTCTTCAAAAAGAAATATAAAATGTGTGAAAAGTGTAGCTTCATTTAAGAAGGCAATGTTTGGTCATACAGTTACCCCTGTATCTCTTCTGTCCTTGTCATGATTTCTCCATGTAAACTATGTTTTGCCTGATTCTTCTCTACTCTCCTTAATATTTCTCTAGCACTTTCTTCTGTGCCATCCTACCTTGTAAGCAGGTCGATATCTTTCATATTCTTTTCGTGAAAATTTGTCAGTAAGCCTGTCTGTCTATCTATCTATCTATCTATCTATCTATCTATCTATCTATCTATCTATCTATCTATCTATCTATCTATCTATCTATCTATCTATCTATCTATCTATCTATCTATCTATCTATCTATCTATCTATCTATCTATCTATCTATCTATCTATCTATCTCATCTCCCCTAGAATTTGTGCTTCTAGGGGACAATAAAGTCCACTTTAAAAAGTGCCTATAAGTTAATGTGCTTGAGCCCTAATGTTCAAAATTAGTTGCTTCATTAAGTGGTTAATATACTAATGCTGGAATATGCTTAGTAATGCAAATTAATGTTGCTACCGACTGCAATGTATGCCAGCAAGTGTGTATCTGGAGGTTCCAGTAGTGTAAATGTAGCCTATGTCTCGTAATATGTGGGAAGTCTTATTTTCTCTTTATTTTTTAAAGGATAAAAACAAGTTCAACACTAACAGAAAATATGCTGTCCAACAAGCTGCGGTTTGATGCACGAATATTATGCAGGTAATATGCATAAAGAATAATGTGTAGTCCTGTTTCTTTGCTGGATAGGACCATAGTATAAGAGGTATTAATTTCAAGAACTATTACGTTATATAAGCACTTTAGCACTTTCACAGTCAGTACATAACTTTTTGAGAAGTCCTAAAAAAACCCTTTAATAAACTCTTGTTAAAGGACTATTCCGAGACCAAAGCCAGATTCAAAAATAGCTATAATTGATCTCATAGTGCTATAGTAAATCCATCCATTACCTTTCCTTTTCAGTTCTCCTCATCATTCTGCAGAACCCACCCTGCTTTGTTGTTGTTTACATCAGTATTCTTGTTCATTCCTTCCCCCCTGAGGGCAAAAAAACACCAGGGCGTATGCGCAACTACGTTACAGAGCATAGTTGTGCACGAACCGGGGTGATTTTTTATTTTTATTTTTATTTTGGGGCCATTCAAATTCAGTGCCAGGTCCTGCCATATCTTTCTCGCATGTACTTCTAACTATATGCAAGAAGGATAGGGCCAGTCCTATCTTTTCTAGCCCGCACTATTAACTGATAATGAAAACAAAACCATTGAAATCAATGGTTTCACTTTATCCCGTTATGCGGTAGCGATTTTCACAGCTGCATAACGGGACAAAATCGCACCCATGTGAATAAGCCCTTAGGAACTTTTTGAGAAGTCCCGTAAAATCCTTTTACTGAGCTTTTCATCCTTAAGGGTGCATTCAGACGAGCATGTTTTGGTGCGTACTTAGGTGCGTACATACATCCGCACCTAGGTACGAGCAAAAGCACGCGTGAACACAGCTGCATGCTTGTTGTCAATGGAGCCGCGGCTGCTGCTGGCGGCTCCATTGAAAACAGTGCTCTGCCGGTCCCCTGCATTCTTTTCCAGGGAAGGGTTTTACATATAAGCCCTTCCCTGAAAAAGAAACATTTTAGTGCAAAACAAAAAAGAATAAGAAAAAACTTACCTGTCCGCCGCTGCTGTGACCCCCGCGGGCATGAAGAACACATCTGCCGATGTATCCTTCACCCCCGCTAGTTAAGAGAATTCCCTGCTGCTACATCTGCCACATCTGTGGCAGATGCAGCAAAAGGAATTCTTCACATGACAGCTGCGGTACAGATTCCTGCTGCCGGCATCCTGTCAATGGCTTTTCAGGGAAGGGCTTCATAAGCCCTTCCCTGAAAAGCCATTTAAAATAGTGCAAAAAATAATTAAAAAAAACAATTCTCACCTCCCTTCAGCTGCCGGGGCTCCGCCGCGACTTCTAGCTCTGTCCCCGGCTCTGTAGTTCTGAGCTATCAGCAGCCGGGGACTTAAAATCCCCGCCTGCTGGTCGCTCTGATTGTGGTTGGCTGAATTGCTTCAGCCAATCACAATCAGAGCTACGAGCAGGAGGGGATTTTAAATCCCCGGCTGCTGATAGCTCAGCAGCGCTACAGAGCCGGGGACAGTGGCAGAAGTCCCCGCTGACCCCCGGCAGCTGTCAGTGGCTTTGCAGGGAAGGGATTCATAAGCCCTTCCCTGAAAAGCCTTTTAAAATAGTAAAAAAATTTTTTAAAAAAGGTACTCACCTCCCTTCAGCTGCCGGGGCACAGCCCATCTTCTCTTGCTGTCCCCTGCACTGTGGTGCTGAACTGCTGATCTATCAGCAGGCGGGGATTTAAAATCTCCGCCTGCTGAAAGAGTTGTATGTAATTGGCTGAGGTCAGCCAATCACAGGCAACTCTCACCTGTCATTCATTCGGGGAGAGTTGCCTGTGATTGGCTGAGCACTAGATCAGCACCACAGTGCAGGGGACAGCACGAGAACACGCGGCTGTGCCCCGGCAGCTGAAGGAAGGTGAGTATCTATTTTTTTTGTTTTTTAAATCACTTTTAATTGATTTCCAGGGAAGGGCTTATATGTAAAGCCCTTGCCTGAGAAACAATTCAGGTGTGCCAGTGGACCATTGTCTTCAATGGAGCCGCCGGCAGCAGAAGCGGCTCTATTGAAGAGAATGCCAGCATTTTTTTTTTTTACACTAAAACCTTTCTTTTTCAGGGAAGGACTTATATGTATAGTCTTTCCCTGAAAAGGAATGCAGGGAGCCAGCAGGCCATTGTTTTCAATAGAGCCGCCAGCAGCAGCCGCGGCTCCATTGAAAACAATGCGTGCATTCCCTATGGTGCACGCATGTCCTATCTTTGCAGGCACGCACCTGCAAAGTACGGACATGTGCACACACCATAGGGAATGCAGTGTTGTAAATATAAGCGTGTTTTTGTGCGTGCGTATGCACGCACCAAAACACGCTCGTCTGAACGCACTCTAAATGCTCACTAACTTTTTAAACAACTTTTGTTTATATAATAGCCAGTGTGATAACTAGCAAGAGTGCTATTTACTTGAGTTACCTAAAATGACATTTTTGTGCTGAAAAATCCCTGTAAAGTGCTGGCCACTAAGGGGTTTCCCTTACTCCTAACATGCGTAACAGCAGGCTTCCCCCACACGTTCTGAGAGAACTGAAAATCAAAAATACAGCCTGCAGAGGGGGAAAATGGTGGTAAATACAGGTCATATAATGGTTAGACAAAGTATTATACCCCATGTACACACATAGCAGCTTATTCCAAAAAGTCTCTTGAAAAGTTAGGTACAGTATGTGTTAAAAGAAAAGAAAAAATACTTTTGAATTTCAAATTTGCCCATTTACACTGCGATATGAGGTAAAGTGTTATATAATTTTTAAAGTAGTCACATTTGTAATTAGGGATTCCATAAAAGTTGACTAATAACCCGCTGTGAGAGCTGTAAAGGGCAGCTGCTTTGATTATCGCCCAGCTTGGGGAAATATTCTTGCACATGGGTGCTTAAATACATTGAAATAAAAATATGTGGTTGGAGAAGCTAATGTGATTTTTAAGACTAGAAATTGCTGGATTGAGTTGGAGCTGCAATATCAATCCAGCAACATGCACAGCAGGCATATCAGGATGTATTTTCAGATTGCCACTTGAATGCAGTTTATGTATTCCCATAGGGGCAGTTAGGAGCTAAAATAGTCTTTTTATTCTTCCAATTAGTTGGGGGTCACACCACACAAATCCCTAACATATTTGTGTCTTAGTTTTATGAACCAATGGTAATAAATGAATTCTAATAAATTTGAATTATTGTATTTGAGGCATGTGCCCCTATAAAAACTGATGCCTGTCAATTAATAAATAGATAACTTTTGATCACATCCAGTCGTGTGTGGTTTGATAAGTTATTTCCGGGCCCGACTATAAACAACCTAATTTGAAACATATTTTGGAAAGCAATCTTTAAGCTTTGATTAACATTATCTATGTCATTGAAGTTCTTTACAACCTAAGGGCATTTTCCAGGATATTAATGGCCATCCAAGTCACCTGATCAGAGAAGGTGTTGGGAGTCAGACAAGGTCCCATATCAGTAGACCATCAGTGTCAAAGTCTCGAAAAACCCCTTTGAGGTACTCTTTAAAGTGGTTGTCTAGGATTAAAAAAACAACCACTGCTCTCTTTCAGAAACAGCACCACGCCTGTTTCTGGGATGTGTCTGGTATTGCAGTTCACCTCCACTGAAGTCTATGGGACTGATAAAAAATGCGAGATACAACCTATGGACAGGTGTGGTGCAGTGTTTGGAAGAAAGCAGCCATGTTTTTTTAGTCTTGGAAACACTTTTAAGGGTACATCCACACATGGTGGAAATAGTGTGGATTTTCTGCACCAAAAGCCGCAACCAAACCATATCAAAATCAATTGATGCGGATCTTGACGCAATTTTTGATGCGGATCCTCTGCAGATTTCATCTTTTCAATTGAATCTACATCAAAATCCACACCAATGGTGCGGATTTGGGTGCAGGTTTCCCACTGTGGAATATCCGCATAATTTCCGCTATGTGTAAACTGACCCTGAGGCTAATTCCACACGGGCAAACGCGATTTTGCCCCGAGAAAATCGTAACAATATCACATCTTCATTCGCTGTGATTTGTAAGCGTCAGCTGTGCTTTTTCTGGTCTCGTATTGCATCACTGCCGCCCGTGTTAGAATCGCACGATTTTTTTATTGCAAAAGTTAATGGTATTTCGTATGTTAAAGCCGCATTGCATCACATTGTAGCGTTGCGATGCGATAAACAGAAGCCTCCATAGGAATACATGGGAGATTAAAAAAAAATTGCACATCGCAAAAAAAAGCGCAAGCCACGATTTTTTATCCTCTCCGCATCGCAGCAGTGAAAACATCACAGATGGGAATAACACCACTGTAAATCATTGGTTTCATATTCTGCTTTTTTACTGACTATCGCAGCAGGCGAAAATAGTTTAAAACCACCCCAAGGCTGGCAAAAGACAGACCAGTTTAGGCCTTCTGCACACGGGCAGATTTGCATTGCAAAATACGGAGTGGGATTCCGCTTTCGGATTCTGCAGCAAATCCAGCCCAACGCATGCTATCGCAAAGCGCGATTTCCTGTCCACAAGCTGAAATTGATTGCGATTTTCCGCTCGCAGGGAGAAATCGCAGCAGGCTGCGATTTTGTGTGGGCTACGCACATCTGGCTTCCATTGAAGTCAATGAAAGCCGTTCGTCCCACGGACATTCTGCAATCATAATTGCAGAATGGTCGCAGCAACCGCGTCATCACCATAGCGACAGCGTGGGGTCTTCTGTAGCGCGTATGTGTGCAAACGCGTCGGCCGGCACATCAGCAGCAGAGAAGAAGACGCCGCACAGGTAAGCAGGGGTCATTGGCGGAACACCGGGTCGAACTCCTCTGCGGGAATCCCGCATGCGGGGTCTGACCTGCCCTTCTTTTACCAGATTTCAGTACATCAATGGTGTACATCTGTCTTCCAAGACTGTAGTCAAATCTTTGCATGCAATAATTTTTTGTATCTTTTACAAACATTCCGTCTCGATCCTTAAAGTCCATTTACAAGCAAAGATGATCGCTCGTCAGCAACTGACAGCTTTGAGCGATCATTTTGCATTACATTCTAATGAGCTAATCAGCCCATTAGTGTCTAACTAGCTTCATTTGTGCATGTATTTAGAGAACAGCGGGAGGTCCATTCTCTAAATACATCTGCTTTGTTCTGCCACTGGCAGCAGGTTGCATACAATGCTATCAGCGCTGCCCGCAGAGAATGCAGCATGCCATCCCAGTTTTTAGGGCCGACGGCTTTTATGCTGTACTAAACTCAGCGATGGACGAAGAGTGCACGGTAAGTGCGCGATGGGCACATATTTACACGCAACGGCTATCGCTCAAAAGCCGTCGTTTGGACGGATCTTGAGTGATAATTGTTGCGTGTAAATCAGCCTTTAGATAGCCCAATTGTAAGCTGATCACTTATGCAGGTAGAATTGAGCGACATAAGGCCAGATTTAATAGCAGAATATCACAAGTGCCTGATAGGAAGCAGCAGGGTTGTTTCTCTGTGCAGTGAGGCATTGTTCAGCGTGAATGCTCTCTGCACAGAGTAGGCCCAGGATTTGATTTCATAGACCGACCGCTGCATAATCCCTATAATGTCTCCAGTCTTAATAGCTGCACTACTGGATAATGTTACTTTTAATATATATCATATATAAATATAGCTAAGATCACTTCCACAGGGAAACAGGTTGCTAATCGGTATTTATTTCTCCGCAATCATTCTTCTAGTTAGCAAGAAAACTGGATTCTGTGAGTGCCTTAATGTAAAGTGCCTGATTTAGATGTTTCTGAGGCATTGCCTCACAGTATGTATGCTATTAGTAAGCAGGCATGTAATGTATCAGCTTGGTGTAAATGTATACTGTGCATATGTAAGGTAACCGCGGCAAAGTCTTCAGGCTCGCGGTAAGTTTTGCTCCGTGGTGACTTCTATGTGACATTATCAATTGATTGGAGTATAACTCACTGAAAGGCCTATTTGATCCTAAGGATTTTTTTTGAATTTATGCTAGGTGTCATTTATCTTTAAATAAGATGCCCACACATTTTCTTTTTTTTTTTTAAAGCATTTGGAGTAGCTAACTCGTCTGCATATCTCAGTGATTCCCATTATGATTACCTTAGGGGCATTTCGGCTTCGCTTTCATTTGAGTAACAGACTAACAATGCAGGATCCTAAGTGGATTATTTCTGTTGCTTTGTAATGGATATACGAGGACATGCTCGATGCAAGTAGTGTAATGTCACTATGCTTTCTTCTGTTTTCTGTGACTACAGCAATAGAACAAGTGATAGAAAGCAGTAGGTTGTCAGTGATATCAACTTCTCATTCTTTATTGATAAAAGGCTAACCAGAAGTCCCTGGCTAGAGCCCTTTTACACGAGACGATTGTCTGGCGCTAAAGTGCCCAATAGTTGTCCCAGTGATTATCACTCCTGCGCTTTTACAAAGTACCAATGATCGCTCAGTGAATGGAGGCCCAGCCGGATGGAGCTTCTGCTCGCTTGCCTCCATTCACAGTAAACAGACCATCATTCATAGATGAACAACTGCTTGTCTACACAGGCCAAACATCATTTGACTCTTATGTGTGCTGCAACTGAATGATGAACAATAAACGAATGAATTATCATTCATCGGTCTGTCACTGGCAGCATTTACACTGGATGATTACCATTCAGATTCCCGCAATGCAGCGATAATCTAAACAATAATCATTCCGTGTAAAATGCTCCATAGACGTGGTACCTGCCAGTTCAATGATGATGGCACAAAGAGTCAGTAAGACTCTTCGTTCAGTCTTACCGCAGCTGTCTCCATAGTAGTCTGTCATCTGCAGATGTGGCTATAACAGTGTGAGCCACAAATGTCTTCCTATTAGCATGTCAGTAGTAGATGTCCTAATAACAGTTTATCCGACGTAAATGTCCGTAAGTGTGTCAGCCATAGATGTCCCCTTAATAGTGTGTCAACTGCAGATGTCCTCATAGCTTCTTGTAGTATGTCATCTGCAGATGTACCCATGACAATGTGCCAGCCACAGAGGTCCTCATAACAGTGAGTGTATCACTGCATGTGTCCCCATGGTAGCATTTCACCCCAGATATCCCCATAACAGTGTCACCTGCAGATGTCCCCATCACTATCTTCAATAGTGATGGCTGCAGTCATCTGCAATACAGAACTTCAAAGGTACGCGGGGTCGCTGGTCGGGGTCAGAGCCAGATTTGCCTGCGGGCTCCCGCATGCTTAATCCGACTCGTCCATGTGAAGCTGGCCTTAGAGTCTACATTTGTTCATTAACAATAATCAAATTAGGCTCTAACATACAATGCTTTTGCAAACCCTTACAGGGAACACTCAAATAATCAAACTACTAACGACCACTTGTCAGTTAGTGCGGTATGTGAGTGCTTCTCCTGCTCTGCCCCTGGAGGCGTATTGCTCCGCCTCCTTGGTAACATCATCAAAGGTCCTACAACATATATAAAACGCAGTCCTGACAGAAGACACTGACCTACCTCCACTACAGAGATCTGGTGAGCTAGTGGACCTGCGGTGGCATCACTGCTGTGGGAGGAGCCATTCTGCAGTTTGGTAGAAAGTACTATATGTGGGTTCTTCTCATGGTCTGCCCTCTGATGACGTCATTGCAGCTCCTATAGGATATATAAAACACAGAGCCTGACTGACAGAAGAACAACACAGTTAGGGCTCTTGAAAAGGGGAGGACAAAAATAACAAAATGGGAATACAACTAAGCCGTTATTATCTCAGACACAACTCAGCGGTCCTGACAGAAGACACCAACCTACCACCACAGAGATCCAGTGAGCTAAAGGACCTGGGGTGACGTCACTGCTGTTGGAGGAGCCAAGCTGTGTTTGTCTTGTGTAGGGATTAATATAGATGTAGTAGAGCTGTGTGTGATGTGTAGGGATCATAATGGATGTACCATGTAGCAGAGCTGTGTGTTTGTAAATCAGGATATAACGGCTGTGTGTGTCATGTGCTGTGTGTGAGATGTGTGGGGTCAGGATGGATGGAGTAGAGCTGTGTGTCTGATTTGTGGGGTCAGGATGAAAGGAGTAGAGCTGTGTGTGTGATATGTGAGGATCATAATGGATGTACCATGTAACAGAGCAGTGTTTGTAATGTGTGGGGTTAGAATAGATAGAGTAGAGCTGTGTGTGTGATATGTGAGGATCATAATGGATGTACCATGTAGCAGAGCGTTGTGTGTAATGTGTGGGGTTAGGATGGATAGAGTAGAGCTATGTGTGTGATGTGTGGAGATCATAATGGATGTTCCACGTAGCACAGCTGTGTGGCGCATTGCGCCACCAGAAACACTTGTACTATAACTTCCTAATAATTACTAGTAGCTACTAATATATAAGAAGTCAGAAATACGTCTTATGATTTATTTTGTTGTAGCTCAGCTTGAGTACAATTTCTTGAAAACTATTAAATTCTCTTGAACGCAAATCATTAACATTTAGACTGTTAATGGTTCTGGTAAACTCAATGAATGTGTAAACCACAAGTTAGTACTCCCAGGGCATTTGATGTTAATTTTGTATGATGGAACGAAGCTGGACATTGAGGGTTCCACATGGGATTATGAATATCCCTTGTAGTCTCATTTCTGTGTTTGGGTGGGAGTTTTTCTCGCTTTTACTGATCATCTTCAGGCACATATTTTCCCTGGAGATGGTTTTAGATGATAGGTCAATGGTTGGACCTATCGGGCGCTGTTGCTGGGGTCAGGATTCCCTGTCCGACAGCAACAGCAGGTCATCGGGGCTCATAGTGAGCCCAAGTCACCAGGAGCTATAAAGTCCACACGCAAAAACACGCTCGTGTGAAGCCACCCTTAATGTGGATTAGATATGTATCTTGTTTGTGTACGTGTAAGTTATCTGTCACCACTCTTTTAACATATACCATTCAACGCTAACTTGTAAGCTATTGCCATGTTTATACCACCGGAATGATATTATATGTGTTTTTTACACATATGTGTTGGTGGAATATTTGTTAATTTAAAAAGTGCTGACCGATAACCCACAAGTACCCTTGTTTGTTGATCATTTCTTCTTTCTTTCCATGAAACAGTTTTGAGTTTCCAATATAATCTGAATTCCGTTAATCAAGTGCATTTGCTCTTCAAACACATGAATCACACAGTACTGGTTCAATGAAGCTCTGTTTTTAATATATCCCTTTCTATACCTCAAACAAATAATTTCAGCTTGTTTAATTTGTGATCCTTTGTTCTGTTTTAGAAATGGTCGTGATGCCTGCAGGGAGCTTATTGGGTTCTTTTTCACACATGACAAGTCGATTACAATATATGAATATCGTCAGTTTGGCAAAAACAGGTGAGATGAAAGGAAATGAAAAATTAAGGTATGAAAGTAATGCATGACATGACCTTGCTGCAAAATGCTACAGCTCTTTGTGGGGGTCACAGGGCAAGGATCTCCACAAATGAGAACTTTGGACATGTCTCTTTAGATATAGTTTAACGATATCTCATTTTTTGCTCAAACAAAAGTTTCCGAAACTATAGTTATAAAGAAAACTGTGGTTTAAGTCTGGCAAAGTCACCTTGACCTTTCCTGACCTCACTTCATTTGCAGTGTTGCCTGAGCTGAGATCTTGAGTAAGGATCCTTTTACATGAAAAGATTATCGTTCAAATAATTGTTGAATTATGCAAAAATGAATGATAATCGTTCTATGTAAACATGGCCAACAATTGGATAATGAATAATAAATAGAGATGAGCGAGCACCCAAATGCTCGGGTCTGCGTTATTCGAGTCGAGCTTTTCGTAAAATTCGAGAGCTCTAATCGAGTAACGAACCCCATTGACTACAATGGGAGACTTGAGCATTTTTGTATGTGGGACGCCGGGTCCCGAGCTGCTTTTCTTTTTTTTTTTTCCGTTCCCCCTCTCCCCTCCTCTCTCTCCCCCCCTCTCTCTCCACCCCTCTCTCTCCACCCCTCTCTCTCCACCCCTCTCTCTCCACCCCTCTCTCTCCACCCCTCTCTCTCCCCCCCTCTCTCCCCACCCCTCTCTCTCCACCCCTCTCTCTCCACCCCTCTCTCTCCCCCCCTCTCTCTCCCCCCCTCTCTCTCCCCCCCTCTCTCTCCCCCCCTCTCTCTCCCCCCCTCTCTCCCCCCCCCCTCTCTCTCCCCCCCCTCTCTCTCCCCCCCTCTCTCTCCCCCCCTCTCTCTCCACCCCTCTCTCTCCCCCCCTCTCTCTCCCCCCCTCTCTCTCCACCCCTCTCTCTCCACCCCTCTCTCTCCACCCCTCTCTCTCTCCACCCCTCTCTCTCTCCACCCCTCTCTCTCTCCACCCCTCTCTCTCTCCACCCCTCTCTCTCTCCACCCCTCTCTCTCTCCACCCCTCTCTCTCTCCACCCCTCTCTCTCTCCACCCCTCTCTCTCTCCACCCCTCTCTCTCTCCACCCCTCTCTCTCCCCCCTCTCCTCCCCCTCTTTCTCCCCCCCCTCCCCCCTCTCTCTCCTCCCTCTCCCCCCCCTGTTGCCAAAGGAGTTTCTGACAGAATTTGAAGTGCTCGTATAGTAACTTTTGCCAAAGGTTTCCTTTTACTTATGTTATAAGTTCACTTTATTGACTTGATGTTTATGAAGCTTTTGAAATGAAAAGTTATGGCTCTTTCACACAGAGGCTGTTTGTTAACAGCAAGAGCAGTATGCAGCACTTTTCTTGCAGGTAGCAAAAAAACCATACACCTGATGGACTTCCTTTAAAGTCAATATGATCTGTCGGGATTTGGTGGGATCTGAAAATGGATCCGTTATAACTGTCATAACTCCGATAAGAAAAAAAGCCATGACAGTAGCCTGAACTGAGTCTTTAACATCAGTTAACATGTGCCATACTTGTTTGATTGTTCTCAGTGCGAGAAACCAAGTAATCTTGTAGATATGATACCTTTTATTGGCTAACAAAAATGCATGATGTTATAGCGAGCTTTTCACTAGCCTGACGAAGGGGGCGATATCCCCGAAAGCTTGCTTGCTGTAGTTTTTATTGGTACCATTCTGGGGTACATACGCCTTTTTTGATTACTTTTATTGCGTTTTTAGGGAGGCAAAATGCTAAAAATTAGCATTTTGCCTCAGTTTTTTAGCGTTTTTTTTAAACGCTTTTTTCCATGCACAGTCAAAAGCATGTGCAGCTTATTGTACGCATCGTTACGGACGCGACAATACCAAATATGTGGGGTTTTAATTTTTTTTATGCTAATATGAGAAAAAGCATAAAAAAGGGTTATTTTACTTTTTTATTTTTTATTAATTTTTTAAATCTTTTTTTTTTTTTACACTTGTGTCCCTCTGAGGGACTTACAGCACTGCCCTGATGATCGCTGTGATAAGGCATGGAAGGGCTACTGCCCTGCCATGCCTTATCGCTTATACAGTGAGCTCAGGCACTGGCAACACAGGACGCCAGTGTCTGGCATCCTGTTGCCATGGCAACAGGCCGGGCTCTCTGCGATTATATCGCGAGAGCCTGGCAACTTCACAGAGGGAGCGCTCTCCCTCTGTGAACCCTTCCTATGCCGCAATCTACATAGATCGCAGCAGGGAAGGGGTTAACAGCGGGGGGCGCATCTCCAATGCACCCCAGCTGTTGCAGCAGGAGGCGGGGTATGACTGACAGCCGGCTCCCGTTGTGGGATAGCGCGAGATCACATATGATCTCGCGCTATCCCTATGACGTAAGGGTATGTCATTTTGCGGGAAGTACCCCGCTCCCATGACGTACCCTTACGTCATGGGGAGGGAAGGGGTTAAGGATGTGGTCCCTATTTTTTTCATTTTCATTTTTTCCTCCCTACCAATGAAAAATCATAACTCTTTTATTTATCAGTCAATGTAGCTGGTTTTTTTTGTGTGACAAATTGTATTTTTCAATGGTACTATGTAATGTACTATATAATGTACCTAAAAAATGTCTAGCTGGAGTAAAATGAAACAAAAAGCGCAATTTTGCCATCTTTGGGAGGTCTTATTTCTATGGTGTACACACTGCAGCAAAAATGACATTACAACTTTATTCTATAGGTAAGGACGATTACTACAATCCAAAATATTACAGTTTTTTTTTTTGCTGTACTACTTAAAAAAAAGTAAAATTTCTGGAAAAAAATGTAATTATTTTCTGCCAACATCTTCTGACAGACACAACTTTTTTATTTTTCCGTTGACTTACTTGTGGGAGGGCTTGTTTTTTGCAGAACAACCTGTGTTTCTATTGGTACCATTTTGGAGTACATATAACTTTTTGTTACATTTTTCTTGGAGACAGAGGTGACAAAAAAGTGCAATTCCGCCTTTTTTTTTCTTTCTGAAGTCGTTCAACGTGTGGAGTAAATAAAGTGTCACTTTGATAGATCGGACTTTTATGGATGCAGTAATACTAAATATGTTTTTGGGTTTTTCTATTTAGATTTTTTTTTATTATGAAATGGAGAAAAGGTTTTTAATTTAACTTTTATTAGGGTGAGGAACTTGCCATGTTTTGATCGCTCTGACAGTATAATGTAATACCATGGTATTACATTATACCGCGATCTGACAGGCAATCTGTAATGGTAGTCCTGGGGCCTTCAATGTTTTGATCGCTCCGACAGTATAATGTAATACCGTGGTATTACATTATACCGCAATCTGACAGGCAATCTGTAATGGTAGTCCTGGGGCCTTCAGAAGGCCACCGGCTGCCTTGGCAACCGAAGAGCACCCATGATCTTATTGGGGAGTGCCTTTTCGGGACCCTTGATTTCTGATCGAGGTATTTAAATGCCTCTGTCAGAATTGACAGCAGCATTAAAGGAATGACTGCCGCAATCAGCGGGAGTGCTGATTGCAGCTGTCGTGGGCAGGTGTCAGTTGCAAGAAACAACCGGCACCTGCAGTGTATATCCTTTTCCATACAAACCCTGAACCTCCAAGACGTACGTGTGGATCACGGAGAGTTAAGGGGCTAAGTAGAATAGTGGAACTGTCTGCCATTGGACCCTGTAGGCTATTCTAAGAGTGAGGAATGGTGACTGTTTCACACAGCATTGAAGTGTCCACAGGATGCAGTGCAGAATTCAATCTTACGGTTTTGAAGTAAAGATGCACGGATTTTACAGGTGCAGAATTCAAGCCCTATATGGATAACATTGTGACGCAGAAATGTCTGTGGGGACAATTCCGTCCCGTGTGAAAGATATCTTAACCCTTTAAAGATCAAGCGTGGTAAAAATGGGCTTTAATCCCCACCGAATGCAGATGTTTGGCGTGGGATTAAAGCTTCTGCTCCTGCAATCAAATAGCAGCAGGTTAAGTCCTCAACTGTCAGACACAGCACAGGACCCAGAGAAGAGGGGAGAAGTGTAAAAAAATAAGAGACAGTGTGAATGACCCTCCGAGGTCTTATACAACATTATGGGGGACATAAATGGTAAAAAAAATAGTTACAAAAATAAGTTTAAAAAAATTACAGAATAAAAATATATAGATAAAAAAAGAAAATGACTCAAAGCCAACGCCAACCAAAACCATTGACATATGTGCCCTGCAATCCAAAACTATACAAATTATAAATCAAAATGTCCGAAACAAAATAAGGAACCTATACAATTATATATATATATATATATTTTTTTTTTTTTAAATTATTTTTAGTTTCTTCCACCCAATAAAATTTAAAAAATGGAAAATATCATAAAAAAAATATATAAAATAATAGCCCTATATGTCACGGAAGAAAATGCAGCAAGAATAATTTTGGTAGCTGAAGAAAAAAAATAGGACAGTAAAACCATCACATGGGTAAAATCCCTAAAAACTGTCTGCTATATCTCTTCCTCAGTGCTAATTACACTACTAGCTAATTTGAGGAATTTATTCATTTATGGCATTGAGCTCTTGTGGCTAACTGACTGTTCTCACAAATCAATTTTCTTCTCTTTTTTTCCAATGTATTAGTGCAATAGTAGATTTAGCATCATATCAGTTAGTGACCAAGATAAAAATATGCTTTAATAAGTCCAAGCTCACATCACATTTATGGCCTCTGTCTAAAGTTTTCGGTAGGACATATATACATTAAGCGGACTCCTCTAAAGGATGCTGTACAGTGGCATGTGTTCCCCATCTGGACCGTTCCCACGGGACAGAATATTTAACAACTGCGTTGAGAATTATGCCATTCCTGTATTCCGCACCAAACTGCACACTGCTATCTGCGGATCTGGATGCAGATTCCGCATCCAAATCCACATTACAGCAGTGCAGATCTTGGTGCTGAATATTCAGCTGTTGCTCGATACTCCGTCCTGTGTGAAGGGTCCCATACAGTTCCATTATAAAAGATAGATCTGTTTATATTAAACATATATGTAACATATGTGTTTTACTGGATAGCTTTGTATGGAAAAACTTTTTTGTAGTATACTGTCATGTATCAGACTGTACTTACACGGCAAGCACAGTATCGCCCTGAGAGACTTGGACTGATATTGCACTTGTGAGACTGCAATTTTTTATGTGAATGAGAAATTTGAAATTTTCACGAACTTGAATATCGTGTGAATAGGAATCAATAGGAAAAACAAAAAATTGCACTCGCGTGAAACCCGCATGTACATAATGGGTGAGGTTTCTGCAGACCCACAGAAAAATAGAACGTGCTGCAATTTTTCAATCTCGCAGCATCACTGCAAGAGAAACGTTTCCTGTGGGGATACACCCAATTCATATAATGAGTTGTATTTTCATGTATTATATGTATACATTTGTGGCTATATCTTATAAGTTTGGCTGCTATACTTATACTGCCTTTTGGGTCTATGGGAACACCTGTTGCAGCCAGCATTGACTCTGTTTGGTCTTAGGTGTATGCCTTAAATATATACATTTTTTCCCCCACTTACAAGGTTAGATTAATTATTCACTTTTCATGTGAATATGCACATTATTATTATTACTGTATATGCACTTTATTGATTAATGAAGATATTAGACCAGGTAGCTGGTTTGATATTATCTTATCAATTAACGGATATGCACTTTTTAGGCTGGGGTCACACGGGATACAATTCCAGCGGAATTCTTGCTGAATGGCCGCACCGAAAAAACGCGAGAATTCTGCTGGAAAAGCGCAGCTTCAAAACCTGTGGCCTTAAGCCGCTGGGTTTGGAGTGGTTTCGCCATCGGCACTTCGCTGCGCCTTTGTCTCCCCACAGAGGAGGAGAGAGGCCGCTGCGGAAACAAGAAAATAATTGACATGCTGCGGAATTGAATTCCGCGCCACATGTCAGTTTTCGTGCGGCTTGGCCTCTGCGTGTGGACAAGAATTTTACAAAATCTCATCCACTTTGCTGGCTAATCCCGGAATTAGGAGCCACAAGCGAAATTGCCGTGCAGACTTTCCGCATGGAAATTCCACTACAATTTCGCCCCGTTTGAACCCAGCCTTAGATGAGTGACTGTGATTGGCTTGATAACATGTTTGATATTACATATTACTGTGGATTTGTTTTTGCTACACTTGATGGATTTTTGGATCCAAAAGGGCTAAGTCTATATATTTGCATAGATTTGCTCTCACGTATGTATACACGGAGTAATTTTGTGTATCCTCTGTTATACCCAAGGTGGACACAGAAGTGACTTTATTTTGAACCTTTTGTGGTGTTGTCTCTGTACCTAGAGTATAACAGTTTGCATTAGGAATAGGCTCCAGTATGGGGCTGCCCTTTTTGGGGCGCTAAATTTGTCTCGGCCTAGGTGAGTCTTAAGGGACGATCAGGGGTCAGTATCAACAGTTTTAGTTGCAACACAATTGGATTTGTTGCATCATCAGCTTTTCACCTCATTTACGGATTGCTATTAATTCTGTTGGGGATATCAAGACCGATATTAATTGGTCTGTAAATTTATGTGTGTTTCTGTCAGTTATGGTCTGTGTGTAATAAATTAGTCACTAATTAGTCACTAACTGATATAAATAATAAAGTAATACTTTTGGGCCAGCTTTTTCAGTGGCACTTGTGTTTTGAGGCTGTGGCCTACAGTATTTATCTTTGTTCAGTGATAAATATCTGATCACTGGGGATTTCACCACTGGGACCCCTGCAGTTGTGGGAATGGCTCATCCTGAATGTTACATGTGAATTGAGCAGCAGTGCACATGCATGACTACCTCTCCATTCACTTGCATGGGAAGGAGGGAGATTGTTGAGGGTATCAATATTCCTTGGTCCTGTAGAGGTGAATGGAGAAGAAGTCACTCATGTGCACCTCTGCTCCTTTCACTTGAGGTGTTCGAGGTGCACCGTCCTTATATTTGAGGGTCTTGGGATAGCAGGTCTTTTCGATCCGGTAGGTGCCATGGTGTGTCGGTCAACATTTCTATGATGGTCGCGTACCAGCTTCTTCTTGGCCTATCTGGCGCTATTAATATCACTGGTCGCCCTTCCTGTCTGATTTTCCACAGGATTCTTGGTATGAGGGGGATTGGTGGAAATACGTACAGGAGTTTTGTATCCTCCCCACGGAATGGTCAGTGCGTCCGTTGCTGCCGCTTGCGGATCCCATGCTCGGGCCACAAATGGAAGAATTTTGTAATTCAGTCTGGACGCCATGAGGTCCACGTCCGGTGTACCCCATTTCCGACATATTGTCCGGAATACTTCTGGGTGCAACCCCCATTCGCCGGGATCCACTGTTTCCCGACTTAGGTAATCTGCCACCCAGTTGTCTACTCCGGGAATGTAGACTGCTGATATTGAGCTCAGATGATTCTCTGCCCACGTCAGTATGCAAGCTACTTCGTTCATTACTAACGCGCTCCGTGTGCCCCTTGATGGTTGACATAAGCCACCGCTGTGGTGTTGTCCGTCTGGATGCGCACACCCTTCTTTTTGAGACTGGACCTGAAATGCCGGAGAGTCAGGTAAATGGCCCGTAATTCTAGGATGTTGATGTGCAACCTTGTTTCTTTCTGAGACCAAACTCCCTGAACTGACTGGTCCCCCAGTGTTCCGCCCCAGCCTGAGTGGCTGGCGTCCGTCGTCAATACTACCCATTGTTTTGGGCCCAGAGGCCGTCCCGCCTGAAGCCTCCCGGGTTTCAACCACCACTTCAACGCATCCTGGACTTGAGGGGTTATCCGAATTCGTTGTTCCAGAGTCAGTGTGGACCTGTTCCAGCGGGACAATATCAGATGTTGTAGCATCCTTGACCGGAATTGGGCAAAGGGGACCGCCTCGAAGGCTGCTACCATCTGGCCCAGAAAACTCATACAGTGTCTGATGGTTAGCGTTCTCTTCTGTATTAGAGACCAAACACCGTGTAGAAGCTTGTCTACCTTTTGTTTGGGGTAAAATGTAAACAGGAAAAAAGGGGGGGGCACCGCGCTCCTTAAGGAAAATATCCTCCGGTATCCACAATCGATATAACAAACGTTTTATTCTGTACAACGCGTACCGCGTTTCGTCACTTGGACTTTATCAACTACATGAACATTCCAAGTGACGAAACGCGGCAGGTGTGTGGCAGGAACTACTGCGGTGCTGCTACAGCTGCTGTTGCCCGTTACAGGAGGTGCTGCTGCTGTCCGGGTGCTCACTCTGTAGCCAAAGTGTGCTGGATGCTGCTGTGTGCTGCGAGCGCTAGCTGCGCACAGTGCTGGGCTCAGTGGTGCCAGACAAACGGAGTGTCTGCTGAGAGTGGCCATTCCTCTGCCTAGCCGCCTCTATTAAGTCTGCCGCGGTTGGAGGGGGCGTGGCTTTCCCCGGAAGTCCGCCCGCGACCCGGAAGTGACGTTTTCCGGCCCAGCATCGGCGCCCCGCCCCCCAGAGCGCCGCACCCGGAAGTGACCTGCCCAGCCAGCGCCCCGGCGTCCTGCTAGCACGCCGTGCTCCTACCCCTGCTGCCGGGAGAGCTGCTGCTGCCGCTGCCATCCTGATGTCCGTTCCTGTCCCATTACGTCCTTCTTGAGGTACCCGTCGTCCGGGAGCCACAGCCTGTCTGCACGCCGACTTGTCTCCAGCAGTGCTGCCTCCTATGCGTCACCGGTAAGACAGTGCGCTACTCCAGGGAGGGGGAGCCCTATGGCTGGCGGGTAACCAACGCCAATGCGCATTGCAGGGTTGGCCCCTTTTTCTTCTATGGGTGAGACGCCGCAGAAGTGGTGGAGACACCCCCTGCCTGCGTTTCCCCCGGGAGGCCAGTAGAGCCAGGGAAAAGCCCCGACTCCCCGGATTCCCGTGAATAGCCATGTCTGCCTCCTAGCAGACACTAAGCTAAAGACTAATTAGCTGAGTGCCTGCAGGGGGGATATAGCCAGGGGGGAGGAGCTAACACCTTTTTGCTTAGTGTCGCCTCCTAGAGCAGTGGCTATATCCCATGGTCTAGGCTGTGGCCCCCAATGATACGGACGAGAAATATTATAGGATCCAAGTGGGTTCATTGATGGATAGCACATGGTATAAAACATCCTGTTCCTATTTTGTACCTGGAAGTGCACGGGAGCTCTTTATAAAGCTTACTTTTACAGAGTGGTTTTAGAACATTTGTAATGGTGTATTCAAAAAAGTTTCAATTCACTATACAGTAAATGTCTACTAGCATTAACATCTACTAAGGCCGATTTCGAGTAAGGCCAGGTTTTTTAGTCAAAATTTTTTCTCTAGTAACATTTGTTGCCTCTAATAAGACTAGCGTGTGCCGACCCACGTGACCTTGCTGCTGAACCCACGTGATCTCCTGCTTGGTATCTCCTTCTACTCCTGCTGCAAAAGCAACCCACCCTTCTTCATCATCAGCTATGAGTAATACACTAGTACAGTACAGTACTGTACAATTGCACTTAAATCTAACAGCACAGAGAACACTGTGATAACACTGAATACAGATAATGATGTCACCTACAGTCCTATGTAACAGCACAGAGAACACAGTGATAACGCTGAGGACAGATGATGTACTGTAGTACAGCAGATTTCCCCTGCAGTCCTATGTAATAGCACAGATAACACAGTGGTAATGCCGAGGACAGATAATAATGTCACCTGCAGTCCTATGTAACAGCTCAGAGAACACAATGATAACGCTGAGGACAGATGATGTACTGTAGTACAGCAGGTGTCCCCTGCAGTCCTATGTAACATCACAGAGAACACAGTGATAATGCTGAGGGCAGATAATGATGTCACCTGCAGTCCTATGTAACAGCTCAGAGAACACAGTGATAATGCTGAGGACAGATAATGATGTCACCTGCAGTACTATGTAAGTCCACAGATAATACACAGTAACATGTTCAAAAACATGTTAAATGTTCATTTATTCTTTTCAGTAGTCTTTTATATTCATTTATTATTGTTTTTAGTATTAAAGACCACATTTATTCTCCATTAAATGTGGTTTGGTGTGTTTTTTGGAATGTCTAGAACAAATTAATTGGATTTACATTGATTCCTATAGAAATAATTACCTCGAGTAGCACCGATTTTGCTTTTGGACAGATTACCAACGTTAGTAGAGGTTTTACTGTATTTTCATGGTTCTGATTTATATTGTAATGGCTTAATCGATTTTGTTGTATTTTATTTAAAGGACAAATGCATTGCCATTCATCCAAAAAGGAATATACCTTCATAAATGTGGACGAAGAAGAGGAAAGCCATACGAAATTGAAGACTTCTATCCTGTAAGCTTCCTTTTTATAACTTTTTATAACAGTTTATTGTTGCGTCCTGTCAATATAGAGCGCCTGCGCCTGTCAGCTTAGGATCATGTGCTTGGGGAATGTCACTGGGAAGAATGGTATTTCATTGGATTAGACACACAGGATTGCTAGATGTTTTATGAGGACAGTAATTGTACTCATTTATCCTGATGCTATGAACTCTCTTTTAGTACTGTCATTACTTCTTTGCCCTCTGTTCAGTATATGAAACATAAATAATTGTGTGTGTCAGGGAGAAGACACATTAATTATGGGTCATGATGGCTTTACACACAGTGAATAGATTAGATAAATCTTCGTGTTTTCCAGCTACTGTACAAAATAGTCATTTTGTGTAGACATTTTGATAACATTTTTATAAGGGGTGCATTATCGTAGAAAGTGAT
Organism: Eleutherodactylus coqui; assembly: GCF_035609145.1. Lineage (NCBI taxonomy): Eukaryota > Metazoa > Chordata > Amphibia > Anura > Eleutherodactylidae > Eleutherodactylus > Eleutherodactylus coqui. The sequence goes on along the minus strand of NC_089838.1, from coordinate 140,887,098 downwards.
GAAATACCGGTATGTAGATTATGACAGCATTATTTTTATCATGTCTTTCCATTGCTGAAAGCAACCCTCTGGTCCTGGATAAACCAAGATCGCCACGCCGCTTTTCTGAATACTTAATACGTACTGCATTAGTATACACTGGTGAGCCAACGTCACCGCTAGGTTGTTAGCGCTTGTGCAGAGCGTTTAGACAGGCAGATCACCACTGGCTTCTCGGTGAAGCCTTCTCGCTCAGCGCTTCCATTCTTTGTGAAGCGGGGAGCGTTTACACTCAGCAATCCAGCGATGATTTTCATGCGGGTTGAAAGTGAGCAAACTGTAAACAAATAGTGCATGATGCCTGTGCATTTATATCTAACGATTGTCACACAAATTCCTTCATTCGAACAAATTTGGTGCGATGATCGTCCCGTGTAAAGGGGCCCCTTAAGGGTCTTTTTACATGGAGCGAGAAATCGTTTGGATGCGCAAACTATGGCAGAGTTCGCTCGTACATACAGTTTATACAGGCAGATAAATTGTCTAAGTTCATTAGATTGTGCAGTCATTCACATTCAGTGAAGCAGTGAATCTGAATGATTGAATGATCGCTGTTTACACGTGACAAGTGAACAATGATTTTTTTGCCTTTCCTAAAATGAATGACAAACCATAAGCAAATGATTTATTGCTCGTCGTTTAATCTGTGACCATGTTTATATTGAACAATTCAATCAAATTCACACAATCCAAGTATTTTTCCGTGTAAAAGGGCCCTAAGACACTACATGCTGTGCTGACCGGAATACTGTGTACAGTTCTGGTCACCGGTGTTCAGGAAAGATGTTGCAGCCCCTTGAGGGGGTTCAAAGAAAGACAACTAAATTAATAAACGGAATGAGAGGACTGGAATACCTAGAGAGGCTATCAATATTGGGATTATTCACCCTGGAAAAAAAGATTGTTAAGGGGCGACCAAATAACTATGTATAAATACATTAGGGGACAATACAAGGATCTCTCCCATGATCTGTTTATACCCAGGAATGCGATGGTAACAAGGGGGCATCCTCTACATCTAGAAGAAAGCAGGTTTCATCATGAACACAGAAGGGGGGGTTCTTTACTGTAAGGCCTCATGTCCACTGGACAATTATAATTAAAAAATCTGCGTGGGTGTCCCGCACGCGGTTGCCGCGGCCATAGGGATGCATTGGACACCCGCAGGTAAGTAAATACCTGTGGATGTCCTTTTCCCCTGCCACGCGGATCGCACGTGCGGAAATCACCCGCAGCATGCTCCATTTTCTGCGGTTCTCCCGCGCGGACGGCTCCCGCAGGCTTCCATAGAAGCCTATGGAAGCCGTCTGTGTCCACGGCACACCGGCAGCTGAATATCTGCTCTCCGGCGCAGGAGTGCAGAAGAGCAGGAGTTAAAAAAAAAAAAGATTGCACAACGCATGCGCACACCACGCTCCTGGCGTGCCGAGCACATTCGCCAGGCCACAGAAAGAAGATCCGTCCGCGACGGAGGGAAGATCCGCTGCGTCCGGACAGGTAAGAGAAATCAATTTTCAGGCCTCAAGTCCACTGGAAAGGAGGGACCCTCTGCGGGATTGTGCATGGAGAATCCGCACGGGCCCGAATTTTCTTGTGGATATGAGGCCTAAGAGCAGTGAGACTGTGGAACTCTCTGCCTGAGGATGTGGTGATGGTAAAATCCATAAAGGAGTTTAAGAGGGGACTAGATGTCTTTTTAGAGCGCTATAATATTACAGTATATAGACATTAAATAACTAGCAGGGTTGTTGATCCGGGTCTTGGAGTCAGGTGGGAACTTTTAAACGTTGATTCAGGGATTTTTCTGACTGCCATTATGGAGTCGTGAAGGATTTTTTTCCCCCCAAATTGGCTAAATTGGCTTCTGCCTCATTGGAGTTTTTTGCCTTCCTCTGGATCAACAAGAGGAGTGGGGAACACAGACTGAACTAGATGGACATTGTCTTCTTTCAGCCTAACATACTATGTTACAAGGAAGTCCACCTCTGAATGGCTCAAAAGAAACAAAATTTAGTGATAGGTTATTAATTGATAAGCTGGGCTCTGCTGCTCAGTACCCCAACTGATAAGCTGTTTATGCGCCTGCTGTCAGCACCACAAAACAGCATATGAAGCAGATGGTACCAACCCCTGTATAATGGCCAGCGCTAGTAACTGCAGGCACAGCGCCCTTTGATTTTTAATGTGAGCTGCACTTGCAATTACCAGCACCAACCAGTACACAGGAGTCGGAGCAGGTGCTTCTTTACGTGATGTTCTGGTTGGTCAGGAGTGCCATTGTTCAGTGAACACAGCACTAAATCAGGCTTCTCTTTTTTTTCCCTTTTTCTGTTACATTTTTTGTGAACCTCTCCCTGTAGCCTTAGCGTGAAACGAAGCAACAGAAACACTAATAAGCAAACACAACCACATTTAGCTAAAAATATTTCCTGTTAGACTTGAAGAAAATGTTCTTGACTGCATGTCCTTTCAGTAAGTAAGACCTAGCTCACGGGACTGCTGAACTAGACCTTGAATTAATAATGCTGCCACAACGTGTCTTAACAAGAATTACTTATTGGGCCATTTTTTATGTTTTTGTTTATTTGTTTTTCATCTGAAATAGGTTTTGAACGTTCCACTAATTTTCAATCTGAGTTGTGTATGCAGACGGTCTCCTGCTGTATTTTCCTATTTATAATCTCAAACACTTGTTCTATTATATTGTCACATGCTATTACTGAGAAATGGACAGAGAAAGGAGGTGGTTAAGGAGAAAACAATTGGGGAACTTGAATTCGGGAAAAAAATGGAGAAAGATTGATGGGTTTCCATGCAGAAGCCGTATTAGGTATTGACTGGGCATGAAGGTTATTTATTTAAATTTGCCCTCTTTTGGAAGCTGCCATCATAATGTGAAAGTAAGTACATTGTTGGACAAGAGATAGTCACATCTAATCAAATACAAGATTGCAGCTCTATCTCACCCTGAAGAAAGGAATTACATTTAGTATCCCCCATAGAAATAGTTTAGTGAAATACGTTCAGTGATCTATCCAGAGAATGGGTATTTATGTTTTAGAAATAATGCTCACTATCTTGCTACGCAGATAATGCTCAAGTCATGGAAACATTTTACAGTACATCTTTTTCTTTAGCTCAAGTAATGTGTGATTACTGATGGAATGAATAGCTATTGCTTGTAATCTTTAATGTGATCTTTGCAGGGAGCAGATCTTACTTTCTTGACAGCGGAGCATCAAAGTCTTTCAGAAAGCTTGAGGCAAAACCCAATACTTATCATTCGGATCACAGTCATTGATGAAGAAGCTTTGAATTCCTTAAGGTACAGAATTCTGCATTCACCATATATTTTAGTGCTTGTCTTGTCTTTTGAGCATTTGCTTTTCTCCCTCGTTTTTCTATTACCGTATACAGTACTTTACAAAGTGAACCATGGTGGCTGCTAATATACAGTCATTCAACAGTATTGTACAGCTTATTTGAGTCTGCAAGCATGCCTTTAATTTCCTAAAGCAACTAATGTGAACTAATAGGTTGGTCACTCCTGTCTGTGGGACAGTTCAATACCCTATAAGTCAATTGCATGCTGAATTGTGACTGTCCTAGGGGTAAATAAGGGAGATGGAACATTACCTCCACAGTGCCACCTATTGGAAGGCAGCATTCCACACTCATGAGGAGCAAGCACCCCGAAACATCTGTCTGTGCATGGAGTGTGACTTTGCTTTCAATTCACGGTCATTGTTACAAGGCTTGTATAAAGAGTCTGACATTGACTTGAAGGAATGCTGCCTTCCAATAGGTGGCACTCTGGAGGTATTGTTCCATCTCCCTTATTTGCCTGTTACCCAGAAGAGCTTGAATGGCCTTATAAGTCTCCTCACTCACTCACCGTCTAGATACTCTCCCTAAGGAGAAAATATAGTGTTTCTGACCCAGGTCCTAAGGGTAAAATAGCGTAATGCAGTGTCCCTAATATATGTTCTTTCACATTCTCTTTATATGTGTATGTCTGACACACATGTGATCTTTTCATATTGAACTATAAAAAAAGTTATTTAGTTAAGATTAGAGTTTAATGAAGCTTTGTGTCCTGGTTCATGTTAGGCTTATGAAGGAAGACGAAATAGTAAGAAAACCCCTAACATTTGCTATGTAAACTTTAGGTTTATTAAGTAACTCTGTCATGTTATCTTAAATAAGTCAATTATTAATATTATACAGTGACAGCTTTTTAGGACAGCCCCCAGCATTGCACTAAAAAAGGGTCTTCTAGGTGGGTGGTCTTCTGAGTTGAACAGTCTAATGGGCGGTCCTATCACCTACTTACAGCTTCCTCTGTATGTACAGTCATGCACAGATTGTTGTCAATCACTGATAGGACCACCCATTGCACTGTTCAACTTAAAATGAGCAGTGATATGAATGAATAAGTTACTGTATCTTGCCCCCACAAAACTATATATCAGTCCTCTGCTCATATTGCTCTATAACATGTTGCCTGCAGTTTAGACAGCATGTTTAACCCCTTAGTGCCTTTGCCTTTTTACGTCCTGCCTAAGTGGGCTTTAATCCTCATGTAAAAACATGCATCTCCGGAAGATAAAAGCCATGCAGGCTCTGAACGTGACAGCTCCATGCTGTTGGTTACTGGAGGTAGCCGACAACCTGGAGCTGTCATCCTGGGCTGCAGGGAGCCCCCCTTGGCAATGTGATCGGCGCAGTCCAATGGAGAGCTCCAATCACATTAAAGTAAGTAAAAAGTGAAAAAAAGATTAGCATCCATGAGGGGGGGATGAAACTTCTCACCAAGGTCCTCCGCGATGCCTTGCTCCACAACGGACCTTCCACCGTTTTCTGCGCATGCGCGCCAAGGAAAAGTTGGTGGTGCATGCGCAGAAGCTTGGGTCGCCGGGGATTTAAAATTTCCAGGAGATATCACCGGGGACTGCGGTGACTGGTCCCCTGGCCCATGATCGCCGTGTCCCAGGGCGATATGATCCTTTTAGGACCTCACGTCACCTTCTGCAAATACGTGGCCGACGGAATTGCCCCGAAGGGCTTGCGCCCCGGGAAGTTTAAAGTCCCTCTGCTCCCAGCTAACATATGTAGCCGGGAGTAGAGAGATGTCACCGGGAACTGCTGTATGCGGTTTCTGGTCACTTGATCACTGTTATCCAATGGATAACAGTGATCATGTAAACTGAAAAAAAAAAGTTTAAGAAGCTAAAGTTTCATCTTCCCTCACGGATCATATCATAAATTACGTGCCTAAGGCCCCTGGATTAATCCGCGCACCTTACCACGGCTTCTACGCATGCGCCCGTCGCAAAAAGCTGCATATTGCTCTGGTAATTTATAATTCCCCTGCTTCTGAATACCAAACCTAGCCGAGAGCATGGAGATTTCACGGGGTGCCGCGGTACACGGTCCCCAGTCACGTGATTACCGCTATCCAATGGATAACTGCAATCACGTAGAAGTAAAAAGAAGTCAAAATTTCACCTCTTGTCATGGATCCAATCCATGAGGGGAGGTGAAATTACTTGCCTAAGGCCTTCTGCATATGGGTGTGCTTGTATTGCGGAGTCTGTGGCAGAACTGAAAATCGGTCACAGGAAATCTGTTCTGGATAAGTTCAAGTGACTGGCTATCTCCATCAGTCCAGTTGAAACAATTGGAGCAATAACACACCATGTGTAACCGCAACTCCAATCATTGCTGAATGCACCAGACCCTTATTCTCAGGATCATTGAAGGTCCCAACGGTCTGACATAGATCTATAGATTAGCAATTTATTCCCTATCCTGTGACTAGGAAATAACTTGCTTTTGTAGAACAACCCCTTTAAGCCCTGCCTAATGAGGCCTGATAATAGACTTCTGCACATGGCCTGTAGGCCGTTGTTAGCCCCTGGGCTGCCATGATAACCGCTCAGCACTCTACAGTCACATTGCATGCTTGGCGAGGGGTACAATCATTTAGAACAGTGTTCCCCAACTCCAGTCTTCATGGAGCCCCAACAGGCCATGTTTTCAGGATTTCCTCAGTGTTGCACAGGTGATGTCATTATGGTCAGTGCCTCAGACATTGCCACAGGTGTTCTTACTAGAGGATAGCCTGAAAACAGGACCTGTTGGTGGTCCCTAAGGACTGGAGTTGGGGACCCCTGATTTAGAACACCTGTTTAATTGGTGGACTTTCCCCGTGATAGAATTACTGTGACAAAACCACAATAAGCATGCATTCACATCTGCGCTGGAGGAACCTGTGTCACAGATCTGGTATAAAATGCCAGTCAAAATAGTGTAGCATACTCCTCAGGCCTCATGTCCACGGGGGAAATCAAGCCCAAGCGGATTCTCCATGCAGAATCCGCAGCGGGTCCCTCCTTTCCCGGGGACATGAGGCCTGAAAATAAGAATAAACTCGCCTGTCCTGGACGCTGCAGGTCTCCCCTCCGTCTCGACCGGATCTTCTTTCTTCGGCCCGGCGGATGTGCTCGGCACGCCGGCAGCGTGCCGGGCACATCCGCCGGGCCGAAGAAAGAAGATCCGGTCGCGACAGAGTAAAGACCTGCAGCGTCCAAGACAGGTGAGTTTAATTCTGGTACGGGTGTTCCGTGGATCCGGACGGCTTCCATAGGCTGCAATAGAAGCCTGCGGGAACCGTCCCCGCGGGAGACCCGCATGAAAATGGAGCATGTCGCGGTGTTTTTCCCGCACGCGGATCCGCGCCTGACGGGATAAATGACATCCGCAGGTATTTAACCTGGGATAAATGACATCCGCGTGCGGGAAAATCACTGCGGATTTTAAATGCTAATTATTCCGTGGACATGAGGCCTCAGTATTCCCTGGGAAAATGCTGGGCGGACCCCATTATAGTCACAGAGATCTGTCCAGCACTGTTCATGTCTGACATATGCTGGAACAATGGAAATACAAGCACAAGCGTGAAAGGGGCCTTAGATAAAAATGATATAATATAGGGGCAGACTAGTTGGACCATGAGGTCTTTTACTGCCATCAATCTTCTGTTTCTGTTTCTCGGGGGAAAAAGTACACTCTATGTGACATTCTGCCATCTTAATAAAGTGATCTCTCAACATGCAATATTAACTGGTTCCTGGATGAACATTGTATGTTGAAAACATAACTGTATGAAAATCTAGTAATTACAGTAGTTCCAACGCCTCCAAAATGTCAGCCAAAAGTAATATAGAAGGAAGATTAAAGAACCCTAGACAGATAAGTAAGAGAAATAAAGAAAGTCCTTTTTCTGAAGTATGGAACTCAGAAAGAGCCGCTAGAAGATGTAAATCGCTTTCTACGTAGAGAACAAGACCTTATTCAGGGTCCTGTACAACACAAACTGTGTACCAGGAAAATACGATGGAGCTGCCCTCACCTGGCATCCAGAGGCACAGCTCATCCTGGCACAGGTAAAGGGCAGTACAGAACATGTACTACTGCACTATACTGTAGAGCGGCGATACTAGACAGCCAGTCAGTGCATGCACTTCAATAATGCTAGTGAAATGCTCATGCTTCTTAACTGGATTTTCTAGCATAGTTCACTGAGGTAGATCCGAACTGTCTTCCACATTGCATGTTATGTAATTATGCATACATTGTATGTCTGTTATGTAATTATGTTTAATTAAGATCCAATGAAAATAAAGCATCCTGAAGCTATTGGAACTTTTTGCATCACCTGTTTGGCATTAGATTTTTATAACTGGAAAAGGCAGGAAAGATACAAATCAGTGTCTTCTGGACCTCTAAATATATGAAAAAAAACACAAAAAGTCAAATAAAAATATTCTGTAAAAGTCTTACTACTTCATGCAGTCCGTGAAAGTTAACAGGTAGAACATTATTTCTTATGTTGATATACTGTCAGTAAGGTGCTGTTAATAATTCATCATCTAATTAGCTTTGTCAGTCCTAGCACTTAGACAGGCAATCATTATGGTACCCCCTTGGGATTTACTATTCATTGGTGGAGCTGTAAAAGCAAAAAAAAATTACTACTCCCTTCCTCTTTGTTCCCTTGGGGCTCCTCTGCTTGCTCCAAACTTCCAAATTGAGTGGGCCATTACTATTGGGATCCTAGTGAAAAGAGGATTTCAGGGCTGAATATGGCTATTTAGTCCTGCCATCCTGTCTAAAGCAACTGCTGAGCCATTAACATGGCTGCATTATTTTCTTAGAGGTTATATCTACTGTACATTTGATCAGTTGGTGAAGAAGTCTTATCCAGTAGTGATGTTCATATAAAGTTGGATGATAATATTTTGGGTTGTAATCAGCTGCATTAAAGTACAGCAGAGATCGTATATTTTTTGTGTTGATTATCCACACTACGAAATCAACTTTTTTGATTTTAGTTTATTTAATCTGAGTACCATAAAAAGTTCTGACTTGTAGAAGCGAGGTAAAATAAAAAGTCACGTAAAATATTCAAAGGAAATAGTAACTTCAAAATACAGAACCCTAAAAGGTAATGACCAAAAGGACTGGTTAGGAAGAAGTGCTGTGTTCATGAAATGTACTGTATAAAATATTTATGCTTGTAGGTGTAATATCAGTTACTTTTCTAAATATTACTCCCATTTCACAAATGATTCTTCAGCTTTAAGGGGTTGGCCAGTTTTTACTACTTTTTACGTTGCAGCAGGATACATCATTTTATTTATATCTCTACCTTGCATAGTGCCATCCTCCACGTGATAATAGTGCCCTCTACTCCGTGATATAGTCTAAGTCGAAACCAGCATGACACTCCCCTACATAACATGGCCACTCGCTAGTGGAGAGGCACATGACCTCATGCATGAGTGACGGCTTGGGTACTTAAAAGGGCACTGTAAAAAAATAAAAAAGTGGCCCTATGTTGTACCAATGTAGTAGCGCCAACCAGGATGGTGGGCACACTATGTTAATTGAATAGGCACGCTATGCTATTCAGGTAGGGCAGTCGCTGCCATTCGGTTTGAATGGTCAACTGTGCTGCAGAGATAGGGTGCCTGCACCATGCTGTCACCACTTGCCGATAAGTAGATGACAGGGGAAGGTGACTAATGGAGGCCTCCAGGTCTGCCATAAAGCCAGCCAAGTAGACCCTGCCTCATATAGCTGCATATGTGTATTAGTATATATGTCTATGTATACATATATGTTGGAATATATACAATATGAATAAATAAATTTTATGGTTCTTGGAATACAATGGTGAAAAAAAAATGTTTTGACTGGTCATTAAGGTGAAAAATAGGCTGGTCACTAACGGATATTCCAGCCTTCCACAAATGATAGGCCATCAGTATCTAATTGGTGGGTTTTGGTCACTTGGGATCCCCACCAATTAGCTGACTTAAGGGGCCCCAGAGCTCCTGCAAGTGCCGCAGCCTCTTCAATGTTTGGTGGCCTCTTCACCAATCCGATATTGATGGCCTGTCCTGAGAATAGTTTATCAAATCTTTAAAGCCTTTGCTAAATAGAGTGCAGTAGTGGCTGGCGCTGTGTGTAATGAGCTGCAATGGTCGTCCAATCCACCTCTGTGACTCATCCGTAAGCTGCCTCCAATAATGCTAGAAAGTAGTCAAGCGCAATGCTGTTCATAATATTATTCAATATTAGTCATTTTTTTGCTGCAGTGTTTAGCAGTTTAGAGTTTATTTGTATTGCATTTTTTTCTTCTGTACTTTGCAAAAATCATAACTAATATTGTGACATTACTAAAACATGTACACAAACTTCTAATGTTACTAATAATATTTATTAGCTACAGAACTTAATGGGGTTTGGCCACAAACCTAACTATAAAGATCAAAATGGATTTACAGTTCTAAGCTTGTCAATATTTGTCTTTCTAATACCAACAGTTTTTTTCCTACTCTGTCAAGTCCTTAGTGGTGCCACTCCAACTCACTGCAAATCTTCTTGCTGTGGATAGGCATAGAGCGAGTGATAAGTATGTGCTGCAGACTGCCAGTCCCTCAGTTGTTCTATATGCAGAGCACACTCCTTGTACTGATTGTACTGCAGTGCACATGATTGTGCTTCTGCTTTCTTCTACCTCACATGCACAGGCTTCTGATGGCCTGCAGATGTAAAATGTTCTATGGAAAAATGAGAAAAAAGTTGAACCTTTTAGTAGAAATGCACAGCTCTAACTTTTGGAAAGAAAAAAATACTGCACACCAAAACCTCATTCCAACTGTGAAGTATGGTGGAAGGAGCTGTACTATTGTACCTTGTCACCACCAGAAGCTAGGGGCTGACAGCCTTAGCTGCAGTAGACGCTCCTTGTCATGCTCCTAGCCTCCGATTGGCTCATGGTATAACACCAACTTTGTTAACCCAGTGTGCAAGACACCGCGGCTGGATGGAGAACAAAGGGGGAGACTGTGACCGGGCATCAGCGGCACAATGGAGGGTGACTGCGGCCACATCAAGGACACTGACAGCAGAGCGTGGGGGGCCCATGGGCGGAAATACTGCAGCTCCCACGGTGAGACAGACCGGGCCAGCGGCGTGGCTGCACAGAAGCAGATCGTGCAGCGGTGATGTGAGGTAGTTTCTGGGCTGAGCGGCCGACCAGAATTCTGAGCACCACTGGTGAGTGGCAGCCGCTCACTTTTCCCGTCCGCCTCGCAGCGCTGTCACTTTCTCGGGGGCCGACCGGGAATCCGAGCACCACTGGTGAGTGGTAGACTTCACTGTCCCCATCCACCTTGCAGCGCTGCCACTGTGTTGGGGGCTGACTGGGACTCTGAGCACCGCTGGTGAGTGGTAGGCGCTCGCTGACCCCGTCTGCCTTGCAGCGCTGTCACTGTGTCGGGATACAAAGTGTGCTGCTTGCTCCCCTGGGCATTACTGCTGCATCTTGTCTCCCAATCGGCATCTAGGGGCATGACAGGGATGTTCACTCCTGCTAACACCTGTCACACCCCTAGCTTCTGGTGGTGACAAGATACAACAGTACCGGAAGGAGCATCATGGTGTTTTGCTGCTTTTGTGCCTCAGGGCCTGGACAACTTGCGATAATTGGGGAAATATTAAATTCTAAGTTGTATCAGAACACTTTACAAAAGAATGTCAGGGTAGCAGTCCGTGATCTCAAGGTGAAGAGATGTTGGGTGTTGCTGCAAGACAAAGACTCAGAGCATACAAGTAAATCAACTAAAGAATGGTTGAAAAAGAAAATTTGAAGTGGCCGAGTTTTGGAGTAATCAAGTCAGAGTTCTGACCTTAACCCTATTGAGATACTGTGGCTGGCCTGAAGAGGGTTGTGTGTGCAAGACATCTCAGAAATATTGATGAACTGAAACACATTTGCAGGGAGAAATGTTTCAAAATTCTTCCTTGACATTATGGGAATCTAATTGCTGCTAAAGGGTCATCTACTGGTTATTAAATTCAAGTGTTCACTTACTTTTTCTACCTGCATTGTGGATGTTGACTCAGTATGCTCAATAGAAGACATGAACAGTCCAACTGTTTGTGTGTTGTTAGTCTAGTTAGATAGTGTTTGTCTATTAAGGCCTTTTTATCTGGTGTATTGATTGAGCATGAACGGTTTCCCAAACCTTCACCGACCTGATGAACACTTGAATATGCCAACGATTAGCTAATGAATGACACATGCGTGTACATTACCTGATTTAATATTTTATACAGGCATAAGAATAGTGAATTGTCGTCAGCACATCCCCCTTGTGAACAAAGGCAACGCTGCCAAAGACTGCTCTTTGTATGGGAACGATTATACTAAAGATTTGTCTCCTCTGCTGGTGTGAACAGTATAACCAGCGCCGACCAACGTGCTATTATGTTAATTGGTGCTCTCTCGAATGCAGAGGATTGGGTTTTAGATTATAATCAATTATTAGTAATCAATGCAGATAATCCCAAAGGGTTCAATTACTTTTTCTTGTAATATTTTGAATATCTTCATATTGGCAACTCGTTCACTTTGCATTGCCTATGAATTGAAACAGAATTCTGTATGTGGAAGAACCCCTGTTAGCTTTGAGTTTGAACTGCCCTGCACATATACAATACAATGAATGAGAAAATTACATGGCATTTCCTGGACGCACTTTCAAGTTCTGTTTCCATTTATAGAAACTGGCAAATAATATTGGCTCATTGTTTTCAATGCACCTGCATAATTAATCTAATTACATCTCCAATTACTAGAGCTTGGAAGATTTCATGGCCAGACAAGGATGTAAACAGACTTCAGCGCTAAATTATACTGCACTGCACTGTTAGTGCTGGCAACCTAATGCCTAAATACTTAAGAAATCACTATTAACAGTAATGTACATTTTTTATCTTTGCTTTAAATACGGTTTACAGAATAATATATATAACATTTATATTTAATACATTTAATTTTGGTTATGCAGTTTAATACGAAATGTAATGTATTACAGAATCCTATTTGCTATTTAATTGTATTGATTTAGTTCCCTTTAACTGTGTAGAAGGCTGCACACATACATGGTGGTATTGGGTCCAGTTTCCATCTAAGGTCAGATTCACATGGGACCGAAATGCTACAGATGTTACTGGTGGATTTGCAGAGGTAAAATCCCCAATGGATTATGGTATCAGGCATGTAATTGAGACTAACTAAATGTTTCCGCATGTAAATTGATATTACATCGTCAGCATGTCAATTTCTGTTGTGGATCTTCACTGTAAATTTCACCCCTTTCAATGAAGTGCGGGGAAATCTGCGGTGCATGCAAAGTCCACAGGTTGCCAAAGCCACATGTGGATGTGGCCTAGGGATCAATTAACATATGGCAGATTTGTTGCAGGAATTTCTTTGACTATCCCATTCATTTTAATGGGGTTTGCAGAAATCAATGTGCTTTCTGTCACGGCCTCCACAGTCATCTGCAATACAGAAAATACCAGGTACGCAGGGTCGCCGGCCGGGGACAGTGCCGATTCCACTTTGGGCTCCTGCATGTGGAATCCAATCCGTCCGTGTGCTGCCGGCCTTATATTACACATGGAGAAAACAGCACATTCTGCTGTCTGCAGCACACACAGAGGAAGAACATCAGCATGTAGTACAGTAGTATGGCGTCGTGAAAATAGAATTTCAATAGCTGTTAGACAGTAAATCACTTACTGTTAGCTGCTGCAGCCATATCTGTGTATTTTTGTTTCTCTCCTTCCTCCCTCCTTCCCTACCATTTTTATAGAATTCTGTGGGTAGCATAAAGGCCCTTTTACACTCAAAGATAATCTTTCAAAGGACTGAAAGATTGAAACATTTAGCAATCTATTTGCATAAAGTGTTAATGGCCATTAACACTTTATCCTCTTCATTTGCATGTAAAAGCACCCCAGGAACTGTTTGCAGATCCCAGTGTGTGTTTAAACACACACCCAGCTGTGTAAACAGCTGCCGGGACATTCCTTTGTTCTCCTCACAGCTAATATAAACATGATGCTCCGAGAACATCCTGCAGTCTATTGAAAGATGAGCAAAATACATTCAGATGGAATGTATTTGCTCTGTCTTTCAGAGGTGTGAACAATGGATTGTAAGTGAACTGAAATCCATCGTTCAAATGAAAAGTGCACGATGCCCGCATTTACATGTAACGATTATTGCTCCTTTTCGGCTGTTTGGACAAATTTTGAGTGATAATCGTTGCGTGTAAAAGGGCCTTAAGTGATTGCTCTCCACTCCTTGTTCTCCATCTTGTTATCTCTGTTACTAGAAACCGGCATTACTTGAGAAATGAACAGCAAGTTATAAGGAAAGGAGATCCCTAGTGGACAGCGCTTAAGGCCGGTTTCAGATGAGTGTATTGTTACATATCGGTAATACTGACATGTTACAGATGACAGTGCAACTATGTGTCATCAGTATTTCATCCCTGTTTCATCTGCATTTGCCTCCATATTAGCTGGCATTGGTTTTATATTCTACTGGATAAATGCAGACCCGCATTTGACAATTAGTGAATAAGGACGCTTTTGCACGGGTGACAATCACTCAATTTTCTTGCAATGTGACAGCGCTACAAATCGCACGTATGTGAAGCCCATGCTTTCTAATGAGTTCCTTCACATTAGCGATGTTTTGTAGGCCGCTACAAAGTCGCGTGACTTTGTAGCGCCACAAAAACACAATGTCACCATGAGAAAACGCAGCAATATCGCACAGAACACAGCTACGATTTTCTCGCAACGATATTGCTGTTGTTCGTGTGAAAGAGGCCTAGTGCCAATAAATGCAAATACGGAGACAAAAATGGAGAAAATTACAGCATTTTGTGCGTTTTTAAAACATGGCCGTGAAAAACCTGGCCATTCAAATAGCTACATAGATTTGTATTATCTGCATATTCTGGTCTGTTATACATACAGTGGGGAAAAAAAGTATTTAGTCAGATACCACTTGTACAAGTTCTTCCACTTAAAAAGATGTGAGAGGCCTGTAATTGACATCATAGATAGACCTCAACTATGAGAGACAACATGAGAAAACACATCCAGAAAATCACATTGTCTGATTTTTAACAAATTTATTTGCAAATTATGGTGGAAAATAAGTATTTGGTCACCTACAAACAAGCAAGATTTCTGGGTCTCACAGACCTGTAACTTCTTCTTTAAGATGCTTCTCTGTCCTCCACTCATTACCTGTAGTAATGAAACCTGTTTGAACTTGTTATCAGTATAAAAGACACCTGTCCACAACCTCAAGCAGTCACACTCCAAACTCCACTATGGTAAGAACCAAAGAGCTGTCGAAGGACACCAGAAACAAAACTGTAGCCCTGCACCAGACTAGGAAGACTGAATCTGCAATAGGCAAGCAGCTTGGTGTGAAGAAATCAACTGTGGGAGCAATATTAAGAAAATGGAAGTGATACAAGACCACTGATAATCTCCCTCGATCTGGGGCTCCACGCAAAATCTCACCCCGTGAGGTCAAAATGATCACAAGAACGGTGAGCAAAAATCCCAGAACCACACGGGGGAACCTAGTGAATGACCTGTAGAGAGCTGGGACCAACGTTACAAAGGCTACCATCAGTAACACACTACGCCCCCAGGGACTCAGATCCTGCAGTGCCAGACGTGTCCCCCTGTTTACGCCAGTACATGTCCAGGGCCGACTGAAGTTTGCTAGAGAGCATTTGGATGATCCAGAAGAGTATTGGGAGAATGTTATATGGTCAGATGAAACCAAAGTATAACTGTTTGGCAGAAACACAATTCGTCGTGTTTGAAGGAGAAAGAATGCTGAGTTGCATCCAAAGAACACCATACCTACTGTGAAGCATGGGGGTGGCAACATCATGCTTTGGGCCTGTTACTCTGCAAAGGGACCAGAACAACTGATCCGTATACATGAAAGAATGAATGGGGCCATGTATCGCGAGAGTTTGAGTGCAAACCTCCTTCCATCAGCAAGGGCACTGAAGATGAAACGTGGCTAGGTCTTTCAGCATGACAATGATCCTAAGCACACCACCAGGACAACGAAGGAGTGGCTTCATAAGAAGCATTTCAAGGTCCTGAAGTGGCCTAGCCAGTCTCCAGATCCCAACCCTATAGAAAACCTTTGGAGGGAGTTGAAAGCCCATGTTGCCCAGCGACAGCCCCAAAACATCACTGCTCTTAAGGAGATCTGCATGGAGGAATGGGCCAACATACCAGCAACAGTGTGTGCCAACCTTGTGAGGACTTACAGAAAACGTTTCACCTCTGTCATTGCCAATAAAGAATATGTAACAAAGTATTGAGATGAACTTTTGTTATTGACCAAATACTTATTTTCCACCATAATTTGCAAATAAATTTGTTAAAGATCAGACAATGTGATTTTCTGGATGTGTTTTCTCAGGTTGTCTCTCATAGTTGAGGTCTATCTATGATGTCAATTACAGGCCTCTCTCATCTTTTTAAGTGGGAGAACTTGTACAAGTGTTATCTGACTAAATACTTTTTTCCCCACTGTAGGCCAAATATGTATAAAAGACCTGAGAACTGCCTTAGGCTAACTTCACACGGGCGAGTGAGATTTTGGGCCATGAAACTCCGCCCCATATTGTCTCCGCGAATGTGAGGTATTTTTGTGTTTAAAAATGCCTTGCATTACTTCAGAGAAGTGGCAATCCAAGGAGGATCGCAGAGTGTTTTCGATGCGGTGTGATGCTTTGCCGACCCCATTGAAAACAATGGGAATAATACAGAATCCACGCTAAATCCTCATGTGGATTTGCCCAATGAAAAATGCTAAACCTGCATGTGTATTGTTGAGTTTACAAGTTCTAAACCCACGGTAGAACTCTACCGCTCAGCCACAAGTTTCTGCTGAGCTTTGTGAGGACTGAGTTGGCACGTAAAAATCTGATGCCAATTGCGTCCATGTGAACATACCCATACGCAGTACTTTGTTCACTATCTTGCAATATTCAAGTACAAAGTTTTCTCCAGTTAACTCAGTTTTGTCCCACATTTGACTTTCTATTAAAGTGGCCCTGCTGTGTGTATGTATCTCGTTAGGAAACCTATGTCATTGGGCACGAGGTCTGACCTGCGTACTTGCAGTTTGTGTACAGCACTGTGGTATATGTTCACGCTACATTGGTAAGAGAAAGTGTTTCACATGAATTACTGACTGGGATATTTCTTTTAATACTCATGACT
This sequence comes from Eleutherodactylus coqui, assembly GCF_035609145.1. Classification (NCBI taxonomy): domain Eukaryota; kingdom Metazoa; phylum Chordata; class Amphibia; order Anura; family Eleutherodactylidae; genus Eleutherodactylus; species Eleutherodactylus coqui. The sequence continues at coordinate 140,870,355 of NC_089838.1, read as the reverse complement.
TTTTTTGAGGAACAGAATGAAAAGCTTCATGAAAATCTGTCTTTTAGGGCTATTTGCAAGGGAAACAAATGGGACCTAGGCAATCCCTGGAATGATGAAGAGAACATTCGCTTGGCACTGCAAGGTGGGTAGTAATTAATTTTTCTCTGACCTCTGTTAAGTTAATTATTGAAGTTGTCATTCTATATTCCGGTCATCTGCTACATTATCATGTTGTTGGTATTTCCATGGTCTCTGTGCAGTTTTGTGGTTTTGCTCGATATACAGTTTCAAATAATATCTTAAGCACCTGTGAATAATTTTACCTTTTTAAGAAGCAATGAAGGAAAAACTGAAGAAAAGAGAAGTTAGAACTTTAACAGGATTAGCGAAATACTTCAGACAACTTGACATTAGTGGATCCGGATGCTTAGGGAAAGCAGAATTCAAGCAGGCTCTTCAGATGTATCACTTGGATATATCTGAGAAGGTACGTGTCACTTTCTTTACTGCTCTGCAAATAATGTTTCAGTTTGTATCGTTATGTACGCTATATATGGTACAGTATTGGGAACCTTACCTAATAAAGCTCACCTTCATTAGTGACTAACATATATATGGTTCTACACATGCATTATTGTGTATGGGGTATTTTTTTCAATAGGCGTCTTTCACCCATTTTGTTTTTCAGCATTTTTAAACGCTTGTAAAAAAAAATGTTCTGCATTTCATATTTTTCTCAGTTATTTTGTGGCTTTTTTTATTTAATATCTAAGAGATACATTTTTTTCAGCTATTTCTCCTATAGAGAACCCTGTGGGAAAAATTGCAGAAGAAACTCATACCTACAGCATGATGTGTTTTGAAAAGGCACTCTGTAAACCTCAAAAGTGACTCAAAGACACCAAAGACAAAAACATTGTGTGCATATAGACTTTTCAGTAATTTGCTGAGTTTAATTTTGATGCGGAATTTTGGCACAATTCTGCATCAAAATTTGCAACATTGGTACTGCAGATTTTGGGACTGATTATTTCAGAGGAAGGCATATTCCATAATGCAGAATATTCAGTCCTGTATGCAAAGAAACAAAAACAGTGATTGGCCAGAGTGGTCATGTGCTTAGACGGGCATGTAACCACTCGACCTGGAAACGGAAATGAGTGAAGACTGAGAGGAACCAAAGTGGCAGGGCATGCGGCAGACGAGTATAGCTTTTATTATTTTCTAAACAGCCAGTGTGTTAATGCACCCACCGGACAAGCTCTTTAAATGGTGCTAATGAAAAAAATACAACTTGTCCCCCAAAAAAACCCTCATACATATATATTGACAAAAAAATAGAAAAGGTATGGCTTCTGGAAAGCAGGGGGAAAAAACTAAGATGAAGAATTAAAAAATCTTTGGTTTTGAGTCTTCACCAAAGTTATCTTCTCACATAACGATAAGTGGATCACAGAGTATCCCACTGCTGGATCCCCAGTGATCAGCTGTAATTTGTGAGGGAATCTGGCAGATGAAGTCTCACACATTTCCTATTAAAAATGCTGCCTTTCCCTGTAAAGTACAAATGTGACAGGTCCTCCAAAGTGAGGCTGCTCTGTCCTGTGACCAATAGATGAGGGTCCTGAATGGAGGCCGTCTGTATTCGCTTTTGACATGTGTCTATTAATTGTATTATTAGTCATCTGTCACTTCTGTCGTGTCAGACAGCCATTGTTTAGGTAAGATGCTGATCTTTCCGGATGTAGAAGGGAACATACCACATTTGTATCTGAAATATATACCAATCAATACAACATACACGGAATATAATCTGTCTCCGGTAACAACAACAACATGCAATTCCTATTTATACAAAGGAGGACTTTTCTTTTGTATAATGTAAATTGAATACAGTTTCTTCCATCTTCATGAAATGATGCTATCTTCAGATAAATCCCTGAACCAAGTATGAGCTTAAAGGGGTTGTCCCGAGGCAGCAAGTGGGTCTATACACTTCTGTATGGCCATATTAATGCACTTTGTAATATACATTGTGCATTAATTATGAGCCATACAGAAGTTATAAAAAGTTTTATACTTACCTGCTCCGTTGCTGGCGTCCTCGTCTCCATGGTGCCGACTAATTTTCGCCCTCCGATGGCCAAATTAGCCGCGCTTGCGCAGTCCGGGTCTTCTCCTCTTCTCTATGGGGCTCCGTGTAGCTCCGCCCCGTCACGTGCCGATTCCAGCCAATCAGGAGGCTGGAATCGGCAATGGACCGCACAGAAGCCCTGCGGTCCATGAAGACAGAGGATCCCGGCGGCCATCTTCAGCAGGTGAGTATGAAGACGCCGGACCGCCGGGATTCAGGTAAGCGCTGTGCGGGTGGTTTTTTTAACCCCTGCATCGGGGTTGTCTCGCGCCGAACGGGGGGGGGGTTTAAAAAAAAAAAAAAACCGTTTCGGCGCGGGACATCTCCTTTAAACTATAAATGTCTAGGCTTCTACTGACCATGTGACATTTTAAGAACTAGGGTTTTGCATTATGTAAGATTAACCTAATACTCTGATATAACATATTAAAGGGGTTGTCCCGCGGCAGCAAGTGGGTCTATACACTTCTGTATGGCCATAATAATGCACTTTGTAATGTACATTGTGCATTAATTATGAGCCATACAGAAGTTATAAAAAGTTTTATACTTACCTGCTCCGTTGCTAGCGTCCTCGTTCCCATGGAGCCGACTAATTTTCGCCCTCCGATGGCCAAATTAGCTGCGCTTGCGCAGTCCGGGTCTTCTTATCTTCTCAATGGGGCTCCGTGTAGCTCCGCCCCGTCACGTGCCGATTCCAGCCAATCAGGAGGCTGGAATCGGCAATGGACCGCACAGAAGCCCTGCGGTCCACGGAGACAGAGGATCCCGGCGGCCATCTTCAGCAGGTAAGTATGAAGACGCCGGACCGCCGGGATTCAGGTAAGCGCTGTGCGGGTTGTTTTTTTAACCCCTGCATCGGGGTTGTCTCGCGCCGAACGGGGGGGGGGGTTAAAAAAAAAAAAACCCGTTTCGGCGCGGGACAACCCCTTTAAGTCAGTACAGTATTTACACCACTTTGGGTTTGTCCATTCAGGTTACGTTCTGAACGTGGGTCCATAGACCGTGACAGATGCCAACACATTGTCCTCTTGGCATTGGCTGGGCATGTATACTTTTGTTTTAACTGTATAGTAAAGCACCCCCTGCTTAGCTTTCATGGGGGTCTATGAAAGATATATGGCACTGTGAGGTATACGTCAAGGGTTTATGTATGATGCATACCATGATATATGAAAGCTTTCCCAAGCATAAGTGACAAACCAATAATGTAGTATAAATAAAGCTTAGGCTGGCCATACACATTTAATTTCGGCTGAGCCTGCTAATTATGGTGGGTCAGGCCAATCATCTAGATGCCAGATGTCATGAAAGATAAGGTTCACACAGTTGAATTTCGACTTCCCGATCCTATTGTTTGTGGAGAGATATAAACCACCTTGTCAGAATCTTTCTCCCCTCTCTACACTCAGAGTACATACATGTGTATGGCAGTGTTGGGCAAGATGGCTATTTTGGTCTGCATTTGTACATGGTCCTGGTACTATGAACAGATGCTATGCAGTGCCACCTATTGCATAATGAAAATAGATGATGACTTGCAGTGAGTTTTTTAACTTTGCACAAGTTCTCTTAGCAATCATGTTCATTCTTTATACGTTTTCGCAGCTTTACACAGTATCACATTACAAAGCGAACACTGGAGTTCTTTCATTATGTACAGTGGTGATTTAAAAACCTCTGTCAAAGTGAAACAGTTTGTTGCCCATAGCAACCAATCACAGTACAGCTTTAATTTCATATTCTGCTCTTGAAAAATGAATGCTATGCTGTGATTGGATGCTATGACCTACAAAGACAGTTTCTTGTACACAAGTAAATAGAACCATTTTTTCCAACACTACAGTTTTCAAGGATATTTATATAAATAATGTACAGTCATGATAAAAACTAAGTACACTACCGTTCAAAAGTTTGGGGTCACCCAAACAATTTTGTGTTTTCCATGAAAAGTCACACTTATTCACCACCATGCGTTGTGAAATGAATAGAAAATAGAGTCAAGACATTGACAAGGTTAGAAATAATGATTTGTATTTGAAATAACATTGTTTTTACATCAAACTTTGCTTTCGTCAAAGAATCCTCCTTTTGCAGCAATTACAGCATTGCACACCTTTGACATTCTAGCTGTTAATTTGTTGAGGTAAGCTTGTGAAATTGCACCCCACGCTTCTAGAAGCATCTCCCACAAGTTGGATTGGTTGGATGGGCACTTCTGGCGTACCATACGGTCAAGCTGCTCCCACAACAGCTCAATGGGGTTCAGATCTGGTGACTGCGCTGGCCACTCCATTACCGATAGAATACCAGCTGCCTGCTTCTGCTGTAAATAGTTCTTGCACAATTTGGAGGTGTGTTTAGGGTCATTGTCCTGTTGTAGGATGAAATTGGTTCCAATCAAGCGCTGTCCACTGGGTATGGCATGGCGTTGCAAAATGGAGTGATAGCCTTCCTTATTCAGAATCCCTTTTACCCTGTACAAATCTACCACCTTACCAGCACCAAAGCAACCCCAGACCATCACATTACCTCCACCATGCTTAACAGATGGCGTCAGGCATTCTTCCAGCATCTTTTCATTTGTTCTGCGTCTCACAAATGTTCTTCTTTGTGATCCAAGCACCTCAAACTTGGATTCATCCGTCCACAACACTTTTTTCCAGTCTTCCTCTGTCCAATGTCTGTGTTCTTTTGCCCATCTTAATCTTTTTCTTTTATTGGCCAGTCTCAGATATGGCTTTTTCTTTGCCACTCTGCCCTGAAGCCCAAAATCCCGCAGCCGCCTCTTCACTGTAGATGTTGACACTGGTGTTTTGCGGGTACTATTTAATGAAGATGCCAGTTGCGTACCTGTGAGGCGTCTGTTTCTCAAACTAGAGACTCTAATGTGCTTATCTTCTTGCTTAGTTGTGCAACGCGGCCTCCCACTTCTTTTTCTACTCTGGTTAGAGCCTGTTTGTGCTGTCCTCTGAAGGGAGTAGTACACACCGTTGTAGGAAATCTTCAATTTCTTAGCAATTTCTCGCATGGAATAGCCTTCATTTCTAAGAACAAGAATAGACTGTCGAGTTTCAGATGACAGTTCTCTTTTTCTGGCCATTTTAAGCGTTTAATTGACCCCACAAATGTGATGCTCCAGAAACTCAATCTGCTCACAAGAAGGTCAGTTTTGTAGCTTCTGTAACGAGCTAGACTGTTTTCAGATGTGTGAACATGATTGCACAAGGGTTTTCTAATCATCAATTAGCCTTCTGAGCCAATGAGCAAACACATTGTACCATTAGAACACTGGAGTGATAGTTGCTGGAAATGGGCCTCTATACACCTTTGTAGATATTGCAAAAAAAACCAGACATTTGCAGCTAGAATAGTCATTTACCACATTAGCAATGTATAGAGTGCATTTGTTTAAAGTTAGGACTAGTTTAAAGTTATCTTCATTGAAAAGTACAGTGCTTTTCCTTCAAAAATAAGGACATTTCAATGTGACCCCAAACTTTTGAACGGTAGTGTATATCCGCTTTGAATTATATGGTTTTACGTATCAGAAAATTTAAATTAGGCCCTTAGATCGTCTTAACATTAGGTAAACATCAGATGAACAACAACGCATGACAGATTACACAGTGTCATTATTTATTTAACGAAAGCTAGGCAAAAATGCAGAAGCAGTGTGTGAAAAATTAAGTACACACCATGAATCAGTAGCTTGCACCTTTAGCAACAATAACTTGAGAGAAGCATTTTCCTTATGAAGTTATCACACTCACCTCATTTTGTAGGAAATTTAGCTTGCTCTTCTTTACAACATTGCTTCAGTTCATTGAGATTTGGGGGCATTCATTTATCATTTATACACAGCTCTCTTAAGATCCCCCCACAGTTTTTCAATTGGTTTGAGGTCTGGGACATGGTCGGACTTTGGGAGAATTTACTGGGATGTCCACATTTGGGAAGATCGCTAACTGCCTGTCTAGAATATTTTCCACTTGTGAGTAATCTTTCTCACTGTGGAATGATAGACTCCAAATTGTTTGGAAATTGCCTAATATCCCTTCCCAAATTGGTGGACGGCAACAGTTGTTTCTCGAAGATCATTGTTAATATCTTTCCTCCTCAACATTATATTAATACACACCTGAATGCTCCAGACCAGCAAGCTGCTAAAAGTACCACTTTTATAGAGGTAGTCACACTAGCTGATGGTTAGTTAATCAAGAGCATTTGATTAGTAGCACCTGGTTGCTACTTACCCTCTTAATTCCTCTTGAAGAAGTAAGGATGTAATTAATTTTTCGCACACTGCTTTTCCATTTTGGTCTAGTGTTTGTTGTTCATCTGAGGTAGTATTTACCTAATCTTAAAACCTTTCAAGGACCAGCTGTTCTTCTACTATGACCTGATTAATAAAACTACAATATATAATTCAAAGAGGGTCTAGTTAGTTTTTCTCATTACCATATGGTGTGTATCAGTACTGAAAGTGTTTAAGACAGCAGTTGTATTCATTTCTGTGCAAATTCTTTATAAAAAAATTAATGCATTTGAGGGTATATTGCAATTAATGATCAATAGTGTATCCATTTCATCACTTCTCCTTTCCATGTAGATTATAAGATCTTATGGCAGGGACCGCTCTACTTTTCTCTATTTTTCATTTATTTTGATAGTTTTTAGGGCGTATTCCGGGCAATTTCTATTAATGACCTACTAAGATAGGCCATCATTAGTTAATCACATGGAGTTAACCACTTGGGACCCCGATTGATCAGCTTTTCAGGTGCCTGCTGTCAGCACCGCAATACAATATACGGAGTGGAAACAGATGGGTCCAATCCCTGTCTAGTGGCCGGCACTGGTAATTGCAGGCTTAACTCTCATTGATTTTATCCTGAGGCTAGGTCATCAATAAAAACTACTCTAAAAACTCCTTTAAAGGGGTTGTCCCGCGGCAGCAAGTGGGTCTATACACTTCTGTATGGCCATATTAATGCACTTTGTAATGTACATTGTGCATTAATTATGAGCCATACAGAAGTTATCAGAAGTTATTCACTTACCTGTTCCGTTGCTAGCGTCCTCGTCTCCATGGTGCCCGTCTAATTTTCAGCGTCTAATCACCGGATTAGACGCGCTTGCGCAGTCCGGTCTTCTTCTTTTCTGAATGGGGCCGCTCGTGCCGGACAGCGGCTCCTGGTAGCTCCGCCCCGTCACGTGCCAATTCCAGCCAATCAGGAGGCTGGAATCGGCAATGGACCGCACAGAAGCACTGCGGTCCACCGAGGGAGAAGATCCCGGCGGCCATCTTCACCAGGTAAGTAAGAAGTCACCGGAGCGCGGGGATTCATGTAAGCACTATCCCGTTTTCTTTTTTAACCCCTGCATCGGGTTTGTCTCGCGCTGAATGGGGGGTCTATTGAAAAAAAAAAAAAACCGTTTCGGCGCGGGACAACCCCTTTAACTTGTTACTTTGTTTTTGGCATAGGTTGGTGCACATATATAAAGATTACTATTGTGAATATATAATGTTTTTAACATTTCATATCGAAATCAAGTGTTTTGTATTTCCTCAGATATTTGAATCCTTCTGGCTGATTCTGAATGAAAATAATCAGGGAAGAGTAGACTACAGAACATTTATCCGGGCTCTTGTTGGAGAAATGAATGAGTACAGAAAATCATTTGTTCGAAAGGTTATTTTGTTTTACAATTTACACTTTGTGATTTCATTTCCAGAGCATATTATATGTGAATGATCACACTTTATGCCTCAACATTATTGCACAGTATGATTATAGCACTTCAGAGAACTGTAAAGTACTTTACATAAATATAGATTATGAATCTTGTGTTTATATATGTTCTGTATTATCAAATAATAAATTATTTCAGGCTGTCGGTGGAGCAAGACATCTATTAAATCTAAACTGTATAAATTCATAGAGTAAATTAATGGTATTACTAGCTTAAGTACACTCTTCGTCAAAAAATCAAGCAGCTAAAAGAAGTTGTCGTTTTGCTGCAAACTCGGTATGCAAATCATTAGAGTTGTGGTGATTAGATGAACAGTCTTGCCACCTGAGGCCCTAAATGTGGTTCCACCGTTGGCCTATAAAATGGCTCTCAGAGGTTACTCATGTAGTGGACCTCTTTTTCCGCTTGCGTAGAGCTTGTTGACCACTAGATTCCTCTACGACACAATCAAAGGGATTTCGTCCAGTTAAAGTTTGAAAGGGGGGGCATTACAGTTACTCCCCGACTTGCGTACAGGTTCTGTTCCAGGAACCTGTTCGGAAGTCGATTTGTTCGCAAGTCAAACAAATGCTTGTATGGAGGGGATC